>NC_133677.1:6405344-7605344 GCF_048934315.1 Petromyzon marinus
AGTGTGTGTGTGAGGGTGTGTGTGTGTGAGTGTGTGTGTGTGAGAGTGTGTGTGTGAGGGTGTGTGTGTGAGTGTGTGTGTGAGTGTGTGTGTGAGTGTGTGTGTGAGAGAGTCTGTGTGTGTAAGAGAGAGAGAGAGAGTGCGTGGGTGTACTGGTGTATATAATATCAGGAGGCGCGCCAACGTTCGATCAGCGGCAAAGGCTTTACTCGGCGTTTGTCGCAACGACCCAAGTTTGATGTGCACGGGGGAAGGAATAAAAAAAGGTGAGCCCTCGTTGTTTTGCTGCTGCTGCTGCCGATGGCAGCGATGCAGATAGCGGTGCTATTTCCCGCATCGTCGCTTGGCTAATCGGGCATCGCATTTCTTCAGTTGTGTTAAAGTGCCAGAGAATATCGACCTGCTGCCCGGAACAAAGCTGAACTTCCGCGGTTGAGCATAGCAGCTGATTCTATTCCAGAACCCAGGCGCGTGGCGGTGGTGGTGGTGTTGGCGATGCGTCTCCGGTACCGCAGCGAACTCTGGCAAGGACAACAAATTCGCGGTTTTTCAAACCGCGCGCCGATTGCGTTTTTAAGCGCTCACGTGCAGCGGCGATGGTCCGCTTGCTAACAGCGCTCTGCATTGCTCGCGACGTGAACGGCGTGGCTATCTCCTCGCCAGATGAAACCCGCGTTATCTCGATGCCCCGCGGGCTCACCAATCGCTCTCTAAACGGCAATTGCGTCCATCGGGGCTCGCTGTGAATCGTTAACGGTAATGCCATTGCCGCTTTCCGACAGATAAGCCCTCCAGGTGACGCGGGGTGGGGGGGGGGGGAGCCGTCTGGCGCAGGTCGGTGGAGGAGAACGCAAGAGGAAGCGGTCGTGCGGATCCGACCTCGCGCTCTCTCCTTCGCCATGGCACCGGAGGACCTGGAGGTGGACGTCAACACGACGCTGAGCGAGGAGCAGGGAGACGACGCGGCCGAGACGTCGGGCGCCGACGGCTGGGCTCTCGCGTCTCCCGAGAGCGGCCCGCAGCCCAGCCTCGTCGTCGCGTCTGAGCTCGGCGTGCGGGACAGCACCAAGCTCTTGGGCGTCCAGGTGGTGCTCATCGCCGCCTACTCCATCATCATCCTGCTCGGCGTGGTGGGCAACTCGCTGGTCATCTACCTGATCGCGCGCTACCGCGGCATGCGCACCGTCACCAACTACTTCATCGCCAACCTGGCGCTCGCCGACCTGTTCGTGAACGCGCTCTGCCTGCCCTTCACGCTCGCCTACACACTCACGGACCAGTGGAGCTTCGGCTCCGTGCTCTGCCACCTGGTGCCATTCTCGCAGGCGCTCGCCGTGCTCGTGTCGACGCTCACGCTCACGGCGATCGCGCTCGACCGCCAACGCTGCATCGTGCACCACCTCGAGAGCCGCCTGTCCCAGCCCGTCAGCTTCATCATCGTGGCCGCCATCTGGGGTCTGGGTGCGGTGCTCGCGTCCCCGCTGGCTGTCTTCCGCGAGTATCACCACGTGGAGTTCCCGGGACTCGGCCGCAGAGCCGTGTGCACCGAGAGTTGGCCGGGCGGCCAGGAGCGCGACGCGATCATCTACAGCGTCTCAATGCTGGTGCTGCAGTACGTGCTGCCTCTGTGCGTCATCACGTGCGCGTACGTGCGCATCTGGGCCAAGCTGAGGAGCCACGTGAGCCCCGGAACCAGCGGCCGGGCCAACGTGGACCGCCAGTGCCGTCGCAAGAAGACCACCAAGATGCTGCTGAGCGTTGTGGTGGTATTCGCCGTCAGTTGGCTACCCTTCAACGCCTTCCAACTCGCCAGCGACATCCACGGCCGAGTGCTGGACCTGTCAGAGTATAAGCTCGTCTACACACTGTTCCACGTGGTGGCCATGTGCTCCACCTTCGCCAACCCGTTTCTCTACGGGTGGATGAACACCAACTACCGCAACGGCTTCCTCACCGTGTTCCGCTGCGAGCGACACACGGACGCGATCCGGCCCGAGACTGAGTTGGCATCGATGCGCACGCGGTCTCTCCGGGATGGACCTCGCCGACAACAGCAGCAGCAGCAGCAGCAATGTGTGGCCTCTGGAGTCAGAGCCGACGCCACGTCGGACAGGACGCAGACAACCACCAGCAGCGTCATAGACGGCCGCCGTAAACGCGTGCCGGCGGAAGGGGATGCGGAGCGGCATGGGAGGACATTCGCCGGCACAGCGGACGAGAAAGCGCCTCTGCCCAGTGTGGACACGTAACATTTGATCGAACGTATGTCAACTATGTCCTGGCAGTTACGCAGTGGTTAGCGCACGGCGCTGTGAGCCTGGCGACCTGAGTTTAAATCCCGCCTTGGAGTGACCGTGGCGAGTGATATCAGAACCGGTTCAGGGCATCATAGCCCACCCACCCTCACCCTCAACGCTTTCACCAACAGGCGCTGACCAGCGGCCTGAAGTATGGCCGAGCAACGCCTTTGACCGACACGATGTGCGGAGGTCTTCATCTAGCAGTAGAGTGACGATAGGCCGCACACCGACGGTAGTGTACTGGTATACGCTGCATATAACATTATTGTTTCAGTCGGTGCCGGATTTTTAGCAGTTCAGCCAAGGTGATGTGTTAAAGGTGTTTTCCTCTTCTACAAAAGCAAAAACAATGTATCGGCCCAGGGAGCTGTGGATTTGAGACAACGGCACGGCATCCGACAATGTGCGTTCGTGTTTCGTTTGATTATGGTGGTGGTGATGGTTTTGATGATGATGATGTGTGTTGCCTGCATTGAGTATACCTCCTATATGACGCATGAGTGGACGAGGTCAAGGCTTCAACCCGAGCAGACGACCAACCGTTCGGCTTGCCGTGAAGGTGTCACGCACGCAACAAACACGCTATAATTCGTGCGCGGAGATCACGTGAAGATCGCACAGAGAACTGTGCTTACCAAGGAAGCCCAATTTGTAACGACTGCGTTGTTTTTTTTTAACGGAGCGCACCTTTTAATGAACGACATGGTTTGTATTTGTCTACTGCACAGTTACGTACCAGCTGCGTACCTCTTTAACACGTAGGCTTTCGCGACCAATATCATCCATAATACAGGTTTTTTTTGGGGGGGGGGTTAGATCGCGTAAATATATACATGTGTCGTTAAACCTGCCACCACCCGACACAACCAATTAGTAAAGTTTGTCACGTAAGCAGAACACTTCGCGCAAGAAGAGCACACAAGTGTTGTCATCACATCTAGCCCTCTGTTTAAGGAACGAAACAGGAAGACGTCTCCACAAATCTGGATATCGCCTGATGAAGCTAGTTGCAATTGCTAGCGAAACGTTGTACTGAGATTGTAAATGTTGTGGCTTGTCTCTCCAACACACCGGTGTGCTGTACTAGTAACGAATTGGCATGTTCTGTTTACGTGACTAACCTTAATACATTGGCTGTGTCGGGTGGTGGCGGGTTTAACGACACATTGATATGTTTACGCGATCTAACCAAAAAAACTGTATTATGGATGTGTACATCTTGTTGACGAATTAACGCGTGAGCACTTAATGGATCAATGACGAAACAGTCACCAACATTATATACGAACTCAATTCGAGTTCAATTGGTCGTAGAACATTCACTATACGCCCACAATGAGGCTGTAATGATCACTATTCAAGTGTTTAAATTCCGATATTTCTGTTGGCAATTAAGCTAAACGAAAATGCTTTAACGGCGAGTGTTATAGCGTAGGCGGCACGCGTAGTGAATCGTGATCCTGCTCAGAAACTGGCCACCTAAGTTCAATTCCCGGCTACGGTTAACATGCCCACCTCACTCGACTGATGCGCACTTGACCAGCACGGTGAAGTATGATTACACAAACACCCATGACCAAGGCGACGTGGCGAGGCCTTCGTCCATTCAATGTGTCGACAAAGGACTGCAAACTACAGCGATAGCACGGCATATCGCAATTCCTTTAGCGCACTTCCACTTACTGTGGCAAAACAATTGATGAGTGGTTCCTTTTATTTCAGTGAGCAGTGTGCAATTACACGTGCTTGACTCACAATTGCACAGGCATTGCACAGGCAGGGGAAAAAAACCCAACAACTAACATCACAACTGAATTCAACGGACACACCTGCCGGATTTAGTTTGTTGGTTTGCAAGCGTTGCTTGTTCAACCTTGCTATTATGACGCGATATCAAGTGCACACTCTCAAATTGTAACGAATGCCAGCGTATCATTGATACGCCACTCATTGTTGATGTAAATGTTAATTTATATGTGTGCTGAACCACCATTTGATGCCTTAAACTATCGCCCGTACACAATAATGTAGGAATACGCTTTTATTTGACACAGCATAGCGTTACCATCGTAACACCGTTCTCAATTATAATACCGTACATGTGGATACAGCGTTTAATTGTTTTGTTCTTGTGATTATAATTCTACGAAATAATGTGAGTAGAGGGAAATTGCTTGTAAAATAGACAAGTGGTTTATATATTGTATATGCTGACTGTTGTGGTGATACACGTACTCGTTTACACTTGTGATTCCTTTTTGGATATCGTTTTGTACAACTGTGAACCCTGTAAAATGGAATGTCTCAAAAAAGAAATAAAGAAAAGAATGATCATGTATGTTATCTGCAGAGTATAACGCATGGCGGTGGCGTGGTGGTGCAGCGGTTCGCCCAGAAAGAAAAAAAACTACAAACCCAAGGACCTGAATTTGATTACTGGTCACGGCTAGCATAAGTGGCGTGTGATGTCTGAACCCTCCCCCCGTACCTCCCCCCTCCCCTAACCCCCCTCCCTCCCTCCCTCTCTCCCCAACACTTGACACCAGAACATATAGGTTTAGACAGTCTACATTCCCAAAAAGCTTTTCATTTAGTCCACACTGCCATTGTGTGAGAAGCAGGTAATTAGTTGACGTGCATCGACGACATATGAGAGATATCGCAGGCACTCGAGATTCAGTTTTTTTTTAAAGCTGCAATGCAACCATGGGTAAGCCATTCCTGCAGTGGTGATCTTTGCACACCCACTGCACGTGCAGCTGAATTAAGACTGAGCGCTGTGCAAACAATGATTTTCTATATCATTACCTGTGACTCGAGGATGCCATTCGCACGTGGCAAGCCCAGCCAATGTGCATTCGCACAGCGAGTGCGTTGCCGTTTGTGCGAATATTTACTGAGGATCATCGTCCGTGCTCGATCCACTGCTGGACGAAGGATATCCGCAAGCCGTTGCTATCTCTCACTGTCCTGCGACGTAGCAATCCGTCCAGCACCTGCTCTCGAATTGACTTAGTTGTTCCATCTCCACAGTGTGCGTCTGCAAAAGGGGGGCGCCGCCGCGTTCCGTGATGATTTTTCAGACTTGACTTCGGCTGGCGCAACTTCGACAGCCTTCTCCCGTCGTATCTAACATAGGGATGGTCGTTCGTGAGTGGCGGAGTGAGTGCTATAATAATGGTAATTTTCGCGTCTCTGTCAATCCACGTCTCTGTGACGGACTCCCGCGTCGTGCAAGTCACGGGGGTTGGTGGTGTCCTCCCCCCCCCCGCTTCCAAAATTTGTATGTTTTTTTTTTAAACATAAACCTGCATTGCGTTTTAAAGGAGACGGAAGCAAATATGACGTCATATATATGTCATGAGGCCTCCTTTGCCAGTAACCAGGGGCGGAGCCACAGGGGGGCTCGGGGGGGCTCAGCCCCCCCCCCCCGTGAAATTTTGGGAAAGTCGGTAATCGGGATAACCGGATATCCGGCTGCTGCAAAATGCTGCAGGCTGCCACCTTGTGCTGCCCTGCAGGCTGCCACCTTGTGCTGCCCTGCAGGCTGCCACCTTGTGCTGCCCTGCAGGCTGCCACCTTGTGCTGCCCTGCAGGCTGCCACCTTGTGCTGCCCTGCAGGCTGCCACCTTGTGCTGCCCTGCAGGCTGCCACCTTGTGTGCTGCCCTGCAGGCTGCCACCTCGTGCTGCCCTGCAGGCTGCCACCTCGTGCTGCCCTGCAGGCTGCCACCTTGTGTGCTGCCCTGCAGGCTGCCACCTTGTGCTGCCCTGCAGGCTGTCACCTCGTGCTGCCCTGCAGGCTGCTTGAGCGGCAGCCTTTAGAACTTATCAAACTTATTAGCCACATCAGCGGCTCCGACCTATTAATAAATTCCGCGTTCAAATCCAATAAAATTAGTTTTATACATTTGTGGCGCCCATTGGAAAACATAAACACTGGCTATCTCAGAATATTGAAGTCAGCCCCCCCAAAGTCAAAATCCTGGCTCCGCCCCTGCCAGTAGCAAAATATAATAATAGTTTTTTTCCCCTTTTTTTGTTTGAATTCTGACCGCAGGAATTGTGGTTAATGTAAACATGATTCCTTGTAAAAAGGTTTCAGTTTTGTTGCCAGAAAAAAATGGGGAAAACCCTATTATTGTCGTCATATATATGTTTTTACGTGTCAGTTTTCGGGTACATTTAGGAAGAGTGTGACCCCTCCAGTTGATCGTAAGTCGACAAACCGCAACATTCAGTTACAGTGCTGGCATTTAATGAATATCAGACGTCTTGAGATTTTAATTGGATGCCAACTCTCGCATAACCCCTCCCCCACCTCTGTCGCATAACGAGTAAAACATCTCATTGCAATGCAGCCTTGCCAGGTACATTCTGCCAGAGCGAATATTTATTTCAAGGTTCATCCCATAGCTGGTTGCGTCTCTGTAATGTGCTCAGCTGCAAAGGCAGCCTGCGTGAGGGGGATTTTTGCTTTTCGCGACTGAAACTCAATTTCGCCTCTAATAACAAGGTCGGCCACTATGCAGCAGGGGCGCTCCGCTGGTGGTTCCATTGAACCCATGACCTTTAGAAACTGAACCTCACATTTTCAGCCACATGCATTCAGAGGTGATACGGCATGCATAATACATATGTGTGCGCACAAAATATATGTATGGATGTCTGTCCATCCGTGTGCTTGTCTGAGTGTATGCATGTATGTACGTCTGTCTTCCTTAGTGCGCTACCAAACGTCAGGGGGACAGTTGCATAAAATAACGTAAGTGCATAAATTGCGTTCGCCTCCGATTTCAATTAAGGGACCTTTTCACTTCAGGTATTGTATGCAACTGACCCCACGTCTTTGGCCCAAACTCCCTCTGTCAGTCCGATCTTGAGCTGTCTCTTTCATTTCACTATGCAGATCCCTTCCGTTAAGTTCGCAAGCAGCGTCAGGTATTCCCCTCCCTCTTGGCCTCTTTCCCAAATTCCTTCCAGAACTTCCTTCATCCAGCTTTCACCTATTACAATGTGTCCAATCCACATCTCCTGCCCCTCCACGACGTCTATAAGCATGTATGTATAATCAGCAGCGGCGGTCACAGGGTTCGTGCATTTCCATCACTCAACCCACTCGAAAAAAAATATCTTACCGATAATAATTTAAACTGTCGATCCGCTGCCGGATGAAGGCCTCTCTCCCCCACGCCGTGTCAGTCATGGGGTAGTATTGTTTAACAAATACTTTTACCACGCTGGTCAGCGCTGGCCGGTGAAAATGTAAGGAGTGGGATTGGGTCAGATACCACTATCGGGGCAAAGCAGAGGTAATGATCGTGATCTGTGTGGACGCAAAATACCGTAATGTGTCCTAAACGAACTCCCCTGTGATATTAACACAAAGGAAGCCATCCTATGACGCTATACCGTTGCGCAAGAGCGTGTGAAATTAAAACGCGCTCATGCATTACCCACAGAGAAGCGATATGGTAAGTCTGGCGAGCATTACTTACCGTATCGATAATAGGCACATCTCCTGATATGCATCACCAAATATTCTGTGCGTGTCAAACGCTGCCACTCACAAAACATGTCCCGATCGTGACGTATTTAATGTACAGTATCACCATATGCTTTATGATTGATATCATCTTTTTTATATATGGATATCTATACTCATAAATATATATGGCTTTTTTCGGTTTAAAAAAAGCGGACTGTTTTTTTTTATCACTGAGGTTAAACAATATTCCGCCTTTCTTAATCGACCAATGAAGGCCCCCACCCATTAGCGGTCCACCACTGGACGGCAACACGGTGTGTGCGGTGCCGTCGTCTGGAACTGGACTGCGCTTTGTCAATCCACTGACGAGTGATGGCCTCCCCATGCCACCACGTCAGTCATTGGGGATGTTTTGTTTGACCATAGGCCAACCACGCTATAGCCAGCGCGGGGTTGGTGCAGCAGGTACAGGCAGGGACCGGATTTAACATCACTCGCCACTGTGGTTAGCCGGTGGCGGGGGGAATATTACCCGTGAAATTGATGGTTTGGTGCTCAGTTTAAGGAAAACACACGGAGGCGAGAAATCTCCTTCCAGACGCGTCTGCTGCTCAACTCCTGCGGGCGTTCATAATTGCATTAAACGTGACGACGCGTTTCTGAGCGCCTCTGAGTCGTCGCCAATTCGGTTAATGACCGTATCCGTGATCTCGCATGTTTTATTCGTCCATGCAAAGGCGTCGCGGTGCATGGTTTTCATGCTGCGGAGCAGCCAAATCCGTGCACTCGCCGATACGAGAGAGAGAGAGAGAACAGAGCAGTAACTCGAGTGGCCACACAGGGGCAATGCAATCGCGCACGTCGTGCGCACTTAGTCGATCGTACCAGCGGTTCGCCAACCTTCGTTTGATTGGCTCCTCTAGCGCATTGTTCAATTTTGTTTCGCCTGACCCAACACGACGGTTCCGAGAAATACAAATGCATGAATAATGGGCGTCAAAGTTTCGACCGACTGTCCGTCTTTTTAGGTCTCTCGAACTCGCGAGCAAAAACGTAAAAACAATTGAACGGACGCTCTGCGTGCGTTGTTCGCGCTCGCAGATCACCCTTGGAAATCGCGCTGTTGACGATCGAATCAGTTTATGAAGGAATGTTTGCGTAGCTCTCGGTTACAATGTGGATTGAAATGTCATCGTGGTTATTTTATATTCGCAGATTCGCACATCATTGTTCGCCAATGACTCCCGTGCATGATATAAGTTCGCACATTTATAATTCACCTCGCGTACCCCCTGGGACATTGACACGTACCTCCACCCCCCCAGGAGGGTCCGCGTACCCCCTGGGACATTGACACCTCCCCCAGGAGGGTCCGCGTACCCCCTGGGACATTGACACGTTTCTCCCCCCCCCCCCCCCCCAGGGGGGTCCGCGTATCCCCGGTTGAGATCCGCCGCTTTATAATACACGACTTGGTGATACTTTTGCGTTAGCAGTTGTGCACAAACACAAATGACTACGGACTAAACCCATTCGTCACCATCATCTTGTGCGCTTGTGAAGAGCGATCAATGCCCTCAAAGTCGCCTGTTATATATGCATGCTTCAATTTTGCTTTGAGATCAGTGTTATTGACGAATGTGCTCAGTTTGCTTCGTCTACACCGCAGCCGATGTTTTGACGTGATAATAAAATAAGTAGTACTTGTAAATACAGTTCCGTATTTACAAGTACTGTATATGCACACCAGTCAACCCACACGGTTTACCCCGTATTCTTGTACAGGGAAATTGAGTTTTGTACAGCCGTTTCAATAAGGGCAAAAAAACATGTTTTTGTCTTTTTGTTCGTGTTTCTTTCTTGTGATGGGACTTTGTAGGATGAATGTTGAGATTTATAAGGGCACGGGGTGACCAATGAGGTCTCAATTGGTCTATTATAAGGTAGGCACTGATAAAGGGTTAACAGGTTTGGCATATGTATACATGCACGGCCCTTTCCCACTCCACAAATTCACTGCTGGATGAAGACTTTCGCAACGCCGTGCGGATCGTAGGGGATTCATAGACCATAACTCAGCGCCGGTTTTGGCAATCCCAGTTCTCATCAGCGGTATGAAGGGAGGCTCGCTGAACGAGTACTTCTCGGGTTGAGAGCACTCCCTCTTAACAAACAGTGCCCCGTGAGTGCAAACTAAATGAAGCACATTATTTAACTATAGATTGCACGCCGTACCAAACACTCCGTTGGAAACATTACAATGCGTTATAGTGGACAGTTTAACACGTAGGCTTTCGCGACCAATATTATTCATAATAAAGGTTTTTGGGTTAGATCGCGTTATTTATAAATGTGTCGTAACCCTCCACCACCCGACACGGCCAATCGGCAAAAAAGTGTCACGTTGACAAAAGACAAATAGTTCACTACTTTAGCCCACCGGTGTGTTGAAGAGTGAATCCACACTCCGTGTCGGGTGGTGGAGGGTTACGACACATTTATAAATAACGCGATCTAACCCAAAAACCTTTATTATGTTATAGTGGAATTATACAACACAGTCGTCCATAATGCGAGCGTATGCGACAATGGTGTAATGTCTAATGAAACATAACGTAACTTGTGTGGTACTTCAGTGAGGTCAGTGCTTTAATTTCGGGCGGAAAATAGTTCGGAATGCCGTTCCGGGAATTATTTTGGCCACGCCACATCCATCTCATCATATCGCTCATTAGACTAATTTTGTTCTCATACTATTATAGGAATGCAGGGTACAATATTATACTTCAGTGGTAGTGCCTTACACTGATAATATAATCCCTATTTACAAATTGTTTCGAGAAAATATCCAGTGAGAAATTAAACCCTGGTTATATTAGTGACTGACCTCAGCACCGACCTGACGCAACATGATACATCGCTTTGTAGGCTAACTCAGTTGACCCTAATTACGGCTGTCGCTGGAAAGGAAAAAAAATCTTCATTTCCTATGGATTTTAACGATTTGCTAATCTTATTAAGTGGCTTCGGGGAGAAAGGAAACGGCCTCAATGGGGATGGAATGCAATCGGCCAACAATACGAAAGGATTTACATTGCGTCTAAACGCGACCGCATCTCAAGACGCTATGCAGAAACAATTGGTGTCCGGTAGACGTTTTTTTTAGAGAGAGAGAGAGAGAGCGAACCAGTCTTTCATAGGCAGAGAAAAAATTAAAGGAAAGTTTTGAGCCTGGACTTGCACAGGGATGTGAAGTCAAAAGCACGTATAACTGGGGAAGAGGGGGGGGGGAGTTCCAAATTATGGGTCCAGGACAAAGAGGAGTGACCTCCCACTGAGCGAAGGTTGACTGGAAGATTCAACAGAAAGCCTTCGTTGCTGGTGCGGGCAGGACGTGAAGGGGAGTCGAGTGAGATAAGAGGAGAGAGGAAGAAGAGCGTGTGGATGGGAGGGAGAGTGAGATAAGCTAGATAGGGTTTCGGCGATGACAGGAGTGAGGTTGAGGAATATGGAAAGATGACACACTTTTCATGTCAAGAAATTTATTAATGCTCCGATTTCCATCCCTTCTCGAAAATCTATAAGTGGATAACTGGATTTCTGCACTCCCTTGTTTGCACTTTTTTAAAAAAAATTAACCTTCACATACTCGTGTGTGTGCATATATATACCGCGACGTATAACTGCAAAACATATAGACAGCCGGTTCATACAATTTGGCCGAATTCTCGATGATTATTTAAGTTTCCTCCACTCACGCACGCCCAAGGAAAACCACCACCCCAGAGACGGCGACATAAAATCAGCTCTTGTGCAGATGCTAGAATGGATCGTTGCATCGCAGGACTTAGATGAGGGGCTACGGCTTGGGATGACCATGGTCCAGCAGTGGATAGAGCGTGATTAATGATTGTGGCTTATTATTAACACTCCCTTTGCTGCGTATGGATAAACTGGACAGGGCTTATTCTCTCACTCTATCATTTTCAGAACGCCGCTGTGCTGACTTGGTGTCGGGGAATGTCGGCGTAAGGCACTACCGCGAGAGTAAAGGGCATGCCTCTCCTTGATCTTTTATTATTGCGTTCAAGATCAGAGTACCCTATACTTGTACTCGAGTGGAAACACTTGCTACACATCATTATCATCAACCATGTTCAATCCACTGCTACATGAAGGCCAGCCCAAACCGACGCTACCTTAATTCTTGAACTGGGGCACTTTGTCCTTGCCGTGACAAAGAGGCTCGAGTGTGTTGTAGACAGCAGTGGCTACACTGGCTAGGCACACCCACACCAATCGCCCCGACCAGCATGGTGAAGTATGGTCAACATACCCTCCACGACCGAAACACTTAAACCACAAGCTGTGACAGTACTATGTAATATGCGACAGAGGAGGGGGAAAAAAATCCCCATCTCATGCGGTGGACTATAGCGCATTTGTATATTAAACCCCTCTGTCGCCTTGACGTGCGAGACTGATCGTGTGTGATTTACTCGTGAGCAGCAGATACGCCGTGCTGGCTATTGCCGCTGAGCCATCAATCACACGCGCGTCTGTTTGCACTCAGCACGCGTGGCATGGGGGCACGGTCCGCGCGCGCGTGCTTGTGTGTGTGGTGTGTGTGTGGTGTGTGTGTAGTGTGTGTGGTGTGTGTGGTGTGTGTGTGGTGTGTGTGTAGTGTGTGTGGTGTGTGTGTAGTGTGTGTGGTGTGTGTGTAGTGTGTGTGGTGTGTGTAGTGTGTGTGGTGTGTGTGGTGTGTGTGTAGTGTGTGTGTGTGGTGTGTGTGGTGTGTGTGGTGTGTGTGTGGTGTGTGTGTGTGTGGTGTGTGTGTAGTGTGTGTGGTGTGTGTAGTGTGTGTGGTGTGTGTGGTGTGTGTGTGGTGTGTGTGTGTAGTGTGTGTGGTGTGTGTAGTGTGTGTGGTGTGTGTGGTGTGTGTGTGGTGTGTGTGTGTAGTGTGTGTGGTGTGTGTAGTGTGTGTGGTGTGTGGTGTGTGTGTAGTGTGTGTGGTGTGTGTGTGGTGTGTGTGTAGTGTGTGTGGTGTGTGTGGTGTGTGTGTGGTGTGGGTGTGCGTGTGTGTAGCGTGTGTGGTGTGTGTGGTGTGTGTGTGGTGTGTGTGTGGTGTGTGTGGTGTGTGTGTGTGGTGTGTGTGTGGTGTGTGTGTGTGTTGTGTGTGTGGTGTGTGTGTGTGTGGTGTGTGTGTGGTGTGTGTGTGTGCGTGTGTGTATGGGATGTGTGGTTTGTGTGTGCATGCGTGTGGGGAGCAGTGGTGTAGTGGTTAACACCATTGACGATTATGTGAACTAGTCTTGGCCCTCCCCTAGGTCGACTCAGCCTCAAATGGGTACGTGGTGCGGTGTGTAAAAAAAAAATCGCCTCTGGGGAGACAAAGGCGGCCGGACGTATTGTTGGCCACCTACCCCCTCGTGTGTCGTCTCGGCCTTAATAGCTGCTTGCTAACAGCACTTGCCCCAACCGTCTGTTAAGGCTACACGGGGGATCTTTGTCTTTTTTCGTGTGCGCAATAGGCAATATAGAGGGACCTAAGCGTGCGTCATCACGTATACCTCGCACTCTCGCTTGGCCCCCTGCACGGCACGTGAGTGACTGCCTCTCTATAAGACGTAATCGATTCCTTGCGCACTGATAGCTCTACATTAATATCATCATCAGCAGCAGCAACATTACTCCCCGGTCATCACCAGCAGCAGTAATGATCAAGCCACTGCGGCGATGTAACGACCCACGTTGAAAATCAGCACACGATCTCATTTCACCACTCCATCTCCACGGTGGACGTCTACCTCGGAGCACATGCCTGTCTATGCCCGTCACGTTCTCGTTATCGAGGCTCCCAAGATACATCGACTGGCTTATTGTTTGTCGTTGTGCGTCCTCAAATTGGTAAATTTGAAACCGACGGACATTAAGAACACAGTAATCAAGTGTGAAAAAATAAGAATAGGTTTTTTCCCTTTCTCAGTGCCGGATTAAGCTATTGCGGGGCCTGTAACATATGTTCTAAAGGTGCCTTAAAAACACGTAAATATGAAAACTCAAATGTTTTACTTGCATAGTAAAGTAATTGTATTTTTTCATTTGCTATACAGCCAGGTAATACAACAAATCGCTCACCTTTAACACCCAGTCGTTCATAAAAGTTGAAGGCAGTATAGCACTATAGTAATAGAGCAAGTACGGAATCACTGAACCGGAATTGATACTTTGAAAGAATTTAGCGCAGGGCCCTTGAAGGTGCGGGGCCCGTAGCTACTACTTGTGTAGCTACTTTTGCTAATCGGATAATCCGGCACTGCCCTTTCTGGCAATAAAACACCAAATAGAAACCTTTTGCAGGGAATAATGTCTGAATTAACCACAGCTACTTGTGGTGAGCATGTAAACAAGCATGCTTTGATTATATAACTGATTGGCCTACACCAGAGACAGTAGCCTTCTTTAGGGCCTCGTCTCACCAAGTGTCAGAGCAGAAAGCAACGCCAAAAGGCGAACAGCACAAAGACAACGATTATCAGAGCACTTGTAGCTCGGGGTGAGCAGCTACAACAATAATTAAGTTGAAGCGTAGAGTGGTGGGTTACTCTACGCGATTGTGAACGTGCTTACGGGAGCAACTTCCAACATCAAACCATTCCCGAGGAACAACTTTGCTTTTGAACCAACGTCACCACCAACCACTCCACACATGCATCCCATCTTCAATAACACTGAACCCTGACCCCACGCTTCTGTTATCCTCCTCTCCCCAAAGACACTGGAGCTGGTTCTAATATCATTTTAAGCTCGGTTATCAATTCCCCAGCCATAAAAAGTGTCCCTGTGGAGTTACAGTCCCTCACGTCAACCACCCGCTGTTAATTCTGTCAGTGTTGAACAATTTAAAATAATAATGATAATCGTTCACAGCCCTTTGTCAATCATCGCGGTCAAGTACGTTCCAATTTAACCCGTGATCCGTGTGGCGTGGAGAGGGCCTCATCCAGCAGTGGTTTGACAAAAAAAGAGACTGTACATGTGCGTGCCAATCTCGTGCCAGATGAAGGCCTCATCAGGCCGCGTCGGTCGTGAGGATTGATTGACCATAACTTTACCACGCTGGTCAATGCGGGTTGGTTAATGTGGGGAAAACAGACAGCTTGTTAAGATATCACTCGCCACCGGTGTTAGCCATGGCCGAGAAGTGAACTCCGGGTTCAGAGCGCATCGCGCTAACCACTCTAACCCCTGACATCATATAAATGTAGGGCATATATATGTAAATTGATTAACTTTACAAAAATCAAGGGCATTTGGGGGGGGGGGGTCAAAAGTTTGCCGCGTTCATTTACAGCAAGCACCGTGGGCGTTTAAGGATTGTTATGAATAAAATCCATCTTCACGAGATCATTGCATCGACACCACTGGTTAATCAGATTCCTCTTTTTTTTAATTTGCGGGATCAATGCTTCCAATTGGCGTCTCCCATTTCACCTTCCTGTGGGTGTTACGTAAGCAGTTGGGGGAGTGGCGACGCAGTGGCTCACTCCCGGCGCTCTTAACCGGGCGACCGGAGTTGAATACCCAGGCCATGGCTAACATCAGTGGCGAGTGATATCTGAACCGGCCCTGATCGACCCCCTTCGTGAACCCACACACTGAGCAGTCTGGTGACGTGGGGGGGGGCAAACAATCCTCGTGACTGGCACGGTGTGGAGGGCGCCTTCAACCAGCAGCGGATTGAAAATGTAACGTGAATTTTATTATCGTCATTACTTTATACATGTTCAACCAATGTGTGTGTGTTTTTTTTTAATATATGAACTAATAAACTGTTTCGACAAATGCAGCCTATATTTATGAAACAAAAGGCCGAGGGATTATATTGCTGAAGGTGCACCACGTATACACGTGGAAATATCACCAATATATTTTTTTATATGTTCCAGTTTTATCGGAACTCCACAGCGTAAAGTGCATAGTTTACAACTCCTAAAACTCAGTCAGTGCCCCTGTCCATCATCTCTATGCAATGAAGAAGGGACATTGCCCAAAAAAGAGCAGTGTGCCATCAAAGAAATATGCGTGATAGTCCCATGAGTATCTAAAATGTTGTATCAGTTGAACACATTTTTTATTTAGGAACCAAAAAAAGACGATATCTGGGTGACCCTTGTATAAATAAACGCACCTACACAATGTAAAATATATACCCTATATTCTAACATTATTTTGCTTAGGCTTCATATATATAGTATTTAAATAAATTACTCATGCGTGTTTGAAGAGCATTGTGGGCACTAACATAAATAAATAAATACACACGCAACCCTCCACATAAATATATTTGTTCAGCTAGGATCCTTTACAGACCTATACGATCCATCAGCATTGTCTGAAAACCCCAAATGCTGAAGGGCTAAGAGAAGATGTAATTGATGTGGGGGCAGATGAACGGGATTCTATTTTGATTTAAAGCTCTCGTGACTGCAGGGATTCATTTTCTTGGTTCTTTCGGTAAAGTCACGTAGAAGGGAAACATTAAAATAATAAAAATATAAAACAATAAAATTCTCACGACGTTTCGACTGCAACACAAGCAATCATCATCAGGTGTGAAAACCACAGCAAGAAAATTTGAAAGAGTGGCGGGTTTTTATTTAACGTTAGCACCACGGAGAGCGATTTGGCAGTTATTCAGATGGACGAGTCCATCTATGTTCGAAAAAGAGGGGGGAGACGAAAATAATGGATGCGGTCTGAATGCCAATCATTGGAAGGATTTGATCAATCATTTCGGGTCTTAATTGATTGTTCACGCTTACGGTGGCTTTCAGACAGCATCCATTATTTTCGTCTCCCCCCTCCTCTTTTCCGAACATAGATGGACTCGTCCATCTGAATAACTGCCAAATCGCTCTCCGTGGTGCTAACGTTAAAAAAAACCCGCCACTTTTTTCAAATTTTCTTGCTGTGGTTTTCACACTTGATGATGATTGCTTGTGTTGCAGTCGAAACGTCGTGAGAATTTTATTGTTTTATATTTGTATAATTTTATTGTTTGCCTTCTACGTGACTTTACAGAAAGAACCAAGAATATGGGGTTATATTTATTTAATGCATGGCTCTGGAGGGCTCTAATGAACAACTGCTCAGGTTCAGACACCGACTTCATAAAATGTGATACGTGTGTAAATGTTTGTGTGTGCGTGGGGAGCGGTAGTGTAACAGTTAGTGCGCTGCGCTACGAACTCAACGACCCGAGTTCGATTCCCGCTCACGGCCAACATCGGTGACGATTATCTGAACCGGTCCTAGTCCTCCCCTAGGTCTACTCAGCCTCAAATGAGTACCTGGTGCAGTGCGTAATAAACATCGCCATTAGGAAGACAAAGGCGGCCGGGCGTGGTGCTGATCACCCACCCCCTCGTGTGCCGTTCTGGCCTTCATAGGTGCTAGCAAACAGCACTTGTCCCAACAGTCGGTTAAGCCTATACGGGGGATCTTTGTTTTTTTTCATACACATCTCGGGCCAGCCCAGCAGCATTTGTGTAGCAAAACCTGATCAATGAGACCGAGGATGTCGACATCGATCCATAGTTTTGTTGCAAACGTTGCTGCAAATATTGTGGTGGAAATGAGATAGACCGATGAACTAAAAAAAAGTCTTTATTTGTATGTGAAGATAAAGAACGGAGTTCTGATTATATATGTTAAATATTTACAAATAGGCTGGAGCAGTAGTATCGTGGTTAACGTATTGCACTACAAACCCAGCTACCCGAGTTTGACCATTACGAACATCAGTAGAATATCCGATTTGGTCCTGGGCCTCCCCTAGGTCGACTCAGCATTTAAAATCCACTGTGCCGTGTAAACATCAACACTGGGGAGACGAGGGGGCGGCCGGGCGTGTGTGGTACTGACCACACAATGCAACTCCCCTCGTGGACCGTGCCGAGTTTCATAGGCGCTCGCTAAGAGCACTTTGACCCCATACAGTCCGTTATATGTATAATGGGGCTCGTCAATAGCACCTTTTTGTAAATTAATGGCAAATAATCCTTTTGAGTAGACGAAGAAAAAAACACACAAGCCTTGTTCCTAACATTTGAGGGTAGGCTACACAAGTAAAGCTGCAATGCACTAAATGATCCTGAACATAATGGACCATTCACTGTCTATCGCTGAATCGTCAATGAACGAGTGACACGCCACGCGATCATGAGACAAATAGCCGCAGTTAAAATAAGAATATGAAACTTGAAAACAGCATTCTTTCCTTTGATAGAAACCGCGTTCTCTGCATGCGACTTACGGTCTGTGGGAATGTCAAAAATGGTTTTCAGTGGCATGTATGCATGTATGTATATCTGTGCGCTGGAAAACAGACTGCCCATTGGCGCTGCAATATAGCGAATGCAAAAACACGTACACAATATATAACATCGTACATGCGTGAAATAATGCACGTGCACCAGGGTGCATATACGCGTACAAAGATGAGCCTATATATCCACCCATTAAGGATTAAGGACGCATGAGGAGTTGGTGTGACCAGTGGCATAGCTGGCAATGCTGATGTTTACGCATCGCACCAGGTACACATTTAAGGCTGAGTCGACCTCGAAGAAGCTCAGGACCAGTTCAGATTATCACTTGTAACTGCTGTGAGAGGGCGGTGGCCAGAAATCGAACTGGGATCGCCGGGTTCGAAGTGCAGTGCGCTCATCACTACACCACCGCTCCCCAATATATATACACACTCACATGCATCCTAGCACGCACGCACCACATATATAAAGATCTAATAGATATTGGCGATCGTGACTGCCTGATTTATGTATTTATTTATATATTCTATTAACATTAAAGGGATAGAAATCTGAAACGTGACACTCATCAATAAATAGAAACATCCGAAAATCTAACATATCGAACGCGGAGACCAAAATAATCACGTCCGAAAGTAGATTGTGTGGATTTACGCGCGAGATAGCATCATGTTAAAGTTCTATATTGTGTTATGTCTTGTTTTAAACGCTTAAAGGAGATGCACTGCCTTTCGTGAGCTATTCGCCTCCCATGAAGTGCGACGCTCAAGCCGATAGAAAGCGCGCAAAGCTCGCTGCGAATAGGCATGGTCAGTCATTCAGTTTGGTGCTGTGTTACCTGGTATTAATAATAAAACAAAAATCACAGCCCTTTGTCAATCCGCTGCTGGATGGGGGCCTCCCCACGCCGTGCGGGTAGCGGTGATTATTTGATCACACTAGACCACGCTTGCGAGTGGGGGTTTGGTGAAGGAGGTACGCATAGACGTGGAGGCGCAGAAGTACAACGATGAAATCTGCTGCACTGCCCTTTGCTGCCCGCAAACGTGGCCTCGCATCAGCGTGGGTTTCTCCCGTCGTAACGCTCTTTAGGCTCAACCGCACTGAAAGCTTCCGAGATCGGACGAGATCGAGCGCATTTCGGATGATATGGCCGTGGTCGAACGCATTTATTGGACAAAATATAAATCACGTGTTGTGTGCATCTCTATCCCGGTTGCAAGTCAGACACTATATCGAAAGAACGGTTAAAGTTGTATACGTTCTACCAAACTTTCCCCCAAATAGCTTTCACTGGAGTAGAGCACAATTTATGGAGAGAAAAAAAATCACGCATACGCATGGCTTCAACATTTATTTGAATTCGTGTTAATTATCGGCATCGAACTGCCTGAATTAGCACGTGGAGGGAGGGAGAGAGAGAGAGATGCGTCAGAAAATAACGCAGAGAAACCAGCGGTCCAACCGGAGATCACATCGGAGCGCGGCACAACGGGGCAACCCCAAAACGGCGAGCAGTGGAGCAGCGCAGCGCTTTTGTAGTTCATCGTGGAGAGCAGAGGGGGCGCGTGTGGCCGTGGCAGGAGGCTGGGAGCCGTCGGGAGGGACGGGGGGTGGGAGGGAGGCGCGGTCTCAGACTGTGAGCTGCCGCGTCCAACCAAACAACCCAAACACCTACCTTCCTTGTGTGCGCACGCGTGCGTGCGTGCGTGTGTCTCTCTCCTCCCTCTACATTCTCACCTACCGCCTTCCTCCCTCCCAAACATCCCTTCTATCACCCCCCCCCCCGTCCTCCCCACCAACTCTTACCCCACCATCCCCTCCACCCCCACCTCTCCATCCTCATGTCCTCAAAACCGGCGAAAAAGGAACCGGGTCTACGACAACTGTCAAAGAGTGGCACTTTTACTCGTGAGAGTGTTGGCTCGTCAGCCCGCGCGTTAGCAGCGCGCGCATCGCGCACGCCGCTTGCCCGCGCCCCTCCTCCTCGGACACCGCGACGACGGCTGGCAAGGGCTGGAGGAGGCTCGACCCCGCTCCATGGCCCCGTGGCCACGGGCTGCTGCTGCTGCTGCAGGCATCGCCGCCGAGACCCCGAGATCGAAGAAGGGGTGCCGCGATCGGTGCGGTAACGCGGGCCCCTCGCGTCTCTGCGTTCCTGCCGCGGATTCAACCAAACTCCAGCCTCGACGCATGCGTGCATCGTCTCGCGTCTACTTCGTCGTCTTCTGCGACTCATCCGTGTAACCAACGCGCTCCGTCGTCTCATCCCGCTCCTCGTGTTCCGTCTCTCTCTCTCTGTCTCTTAAGTCGCTGCAACGCGATCAACTTTGAAACCAACAAACAAAAACGAATGCGCAGTGCCGCTGCTGCTTTGCCGAGGACGCGTGCTGTGACTGACGCCTTCGGTTCTGCTCAAGCGCCGGGAGGTCTCGGAGCTCCCGCTGCGTGCCAGCCCGCACGAGGTGAGTCGCCCCCGTTCGCGCGCAGCGGGATGAATGGGTCGTGATTTTTGTTTCATTGCGGTGGAAGAGAGAACGCGCAAGCGGCCCGTGAGTTATGAGGGTGAGCTTGAGCACGCGCTGGCGCTTGCTTGGAATACGCAAACCAAACAGACGCTCAGGGCCCCCAAACAGCTCAAGGGCCTCCGGATTAGTTCAAAAGTAAGATTGAACCAAATAACAGCTGAAATTAAAACCACAATAAACATAAAAGCGGCGAGTGAATACCTCTCGTCCCAACTCCCATCATTGTCTCTTACCATTATCTCTCAATTGACTACAACTCTGTCTCGCCCGTATCTCCCTACGCTTCTATACCTTTTGCCTCCGTTTATCTCATCTCACTCCATCTCTATCTCTTGTTCGGATATGTCATCTCAGTCGGAGGTTAGAGGGCAGAGGGGTAAACGTTTGAGTCGTCCTAACTCCCTCTCTCCCACAGTAAGCCAGCAACCACCAGCACCGCTGTCTGTTTCGCCCACTCTTCTGGGCAGCCGCGTGTGCGCTAGTCGGTGTGCTGACCACGCGTCCTACAGCGACAACCTCCAAGTGTAATTGAACAGCAGCCTATGCTCGTGAGGTGGTGCAGTTTGCGCTATTTTTATAAATGCGGATGTCAAAGCGTCCTCTGCGCTTCAGTTCAAGTCGCCGTCTCACGCTGCATGCAAACAGGCTAATGGTGAACCAAACGGCGTTTTAAAAAAAAAAAGTTTCACTCTTGTATTGGGGCAATTGCACAAATTATGTCGCGATATTCCTGCTGCGTTGCCAGTGATGCGCAAACAACAACCAACTCGACGCGTTTTGTCAATAACATCCGTGGCCTTGAAAGGATAACATGCACTGGGCGACGTTTCGGGCAGTGGCACTTCTGCATAGCAGATGGAGAAGGAAGGGCCCGTGGTGCGAAACGGCACCTGTTATCGAGTTTAGATATATAGTTTATATAACAGGCGACGTTGCTTCATTGACGAATGCGTTGGGTATTTTATTACTGTTAATTGTCTTGGTGTGGACATATTGAGAAAGTCCAAATGTGATGGTATCAATGCCACCACCACCATCGTCACGATTTCTTTACAAAATTTTACTTTTAGTGCACTTTGATCGAACGTGGTTGTTATTATTATTTACAGGAGTTTGTTTCAATGACTATACACATCAGCTCATATCATGACATGTGATTGGGATGTTTAATTCACTTGATCGAGCGATGGTTTTCATTTTTGACAGTTTCTTCCTGTCAATAAGTGGCATACTTACACCTCACCACTTGGCCAAGGTCACACAATTACACGTCATATTACTTTATAAAGAATAACGCACAATCGCTGTATATTTACTCCCGTGAATGTTAAGTGAATGTGTAAATTGATAAACCAAGACCGATTAAAGTTTGCTAACAGTGTCGACGGAACCCAAATGATTGCACAAACCAGTGCAACCTCCAACCACTATCTCAATGCAGGACCCTCCTCCTGAATAACAGTTTTAGAGACTCATGGATGGCTTTTCCTGGGTAGGGCTTTCCTTTTTTTTATTTATCGTGGGACCATAAGTTTGGCTGCAAGAGCGCCCATACTCGCTAAGGATGGGGGTGGTTTAATTTTATCCGTATGTGTTTTGGTGATTTGTTCCTGTACTTTGCACTACTATCATATTTTTCGTACTGTTTTTGGTTGTAACGTTCTGACCCCGTGGCCCCACTGGACATCTTTGAAAAAGAGCTTTATAGCTCATCGGATTTCTCCAGTATAAGTAAATATTCTGAAGTGATGAACGGGCGACCGACTCAGCAACTGACGCTTGTCGAAAATCTCATTGTGGTCGATCTGTAATAATCATTGTCAAAAAAAATCACTCCGAGCCTAACCCACGGTCGCACACCACAGTTCATTGGAGTCTGTGTGTGGCAGGATTGCGACAGCGTTTTTTTATTTACCGTTTTAGAGCTAAGGGTGAATTTCCACCTATATGTGAACCCTGTCTGTCTGTAACGGGGGGGAGGGGGGGGGCAGACGGGGTCGGGGGGATGATAGCTCTAGTAACGATCATTCGCTATCAAACAAATTATAGTATAAACTTGTGTCGCAAGTTTCACCACGGTGAAAACTGGGCAAATTAATCAGTGTTACCCAAAAGCTTGGAGATACAAACCAGAGCAAATCATTACGAACTATTAGTATGGCAAACATATTTCCCCGTATCAGCTACCTCTCTGCTTCCGTACTGCTCTTGAAGAACAGCACATCCCGGAGAAGCACGCATTTTTGTCAAGCGCTGCAGAATCAATGCGTGTGCATGACAATTCTTCTTCCTTGTGTCACCTCTCCGTTGTGTTGACGTGCAGGCGCAGACAAAGGTGAACTGCCCTGGATAAAGAGCGGCTTGCAGGCTCTGCGATGCTGGGCTGGTGCTCATGGACCAGGCGAGCGACGTTGGTCGCAGTGATCATGCTGGTCGTGTGGGTTGGGACGATGGGAGGTGCAGCACGAGGTAGGCATATCGCCATCGCCATCATCATCATAATTTTTACAGGAATCTATAAAATTGAGTACCGCTTGGCAAGTTTGTACCGCAGAGTGAGCGGTCAATCGTGGGTGTACAACGGATGCCCCTGTCATTGGAATGTGGAATTTATCCTGCAGTGTTTGTGCGACACTTACGCTTTGAAGGGGTGCAGGGGAAAGCTTCAGGGAAATGTTAGATGACTTGTAATCCACTAGACCTAATGATAGGTCAATTATTAGCTAATATGAATGGTCAACTATTAGCTAATGCGACCTTTAACTCCAAATATATTTGAGCACAGTGGATCTCGTCTTGCACTCTACATGCACACTCTGTTGAGTGTATACCGAGAACGGAAAACAAAAACTGAATTTGGAAGTTTTATTGTGTTAACTAAATTACATATTTCTTTATATTTTGACTTTTTCATGTTTTTAAATTCCTAATTCAGTTGCTATAAGACGTGTTGTCGGGTTGTACCGCGTGTCGCTCCGGATGTCCGACGTTTCAATCCACGTGCTGGGAGCTTTTTCAGCCACTGACTTTTACATTCTACTGGGCTAGGGAGAGGACATTTCCACGTGGAACCCTGGTAGCAAACAATGACAACAAAAAAAACACAACGAATATGGCTCTTTGTGCGTGAACGTTTATGCACAGTCGTCAAATTGCAGGCCCTTTAAGAATAACGGGGTCATCCCACAAAACGAATGCGGCTGGAAAAGTAAAGCGCACTGACAATGCTGTCATCACAGTAATAGCTTTTTTCCTCTGCAAGTACTTAAAACTTACATCATTTCCGTATGAATCCTCAAGAAAAATACTGGCATTCATAACAGTTACGTAAAAAAATAAACATGCAAAAACAATTATTCGGTTAGCGTAAGTATGCACCAGTGTCTGCGTGCATTAAATGAAATGCTCCATCACAAATTGAACATTGTCAGTATATCACAATACAGCTCAGACCTAGAAAGGGTGTGAATGCGACCGCATCTCAAAACGCACTGCGCTCCTGGTGGAAAAAAAAAAACGTGAGCATCTGGAACGTTTGAAGGAGAAGTGGCGGTGGGATTCAAAGATTATTTTGCTTCCTTCTTTTTTCGTAAACAAGCGGGCCAGAACGCTACAGGTCTGGGAGGGAGCTGAGACGATTTAGCAGCAGAGGTAGGGGATGAAGACAGCATAGGGGAGAGACGGTGGCAGACAGAGGAGACGTGAATATGGAATGAGTGTCTCAGTGCTCACAAGCGACCCGAGTGCAACGCTACGTATTCCACGTGATTCGCTCCAAAACAACATTGTGCACCGCAGTGCGTTTAACGATACCCAGTGGATATGCAATTGCCTCAAAAGAAAAATAAATCAACTTACAAGTCTTAATTGCCCGTCCGGTAAACAAACGGCTTCAATGCTAGAGACGAGACTGTTGCTACATTCCCCCCCCCCCCCCCATAGAGTGGTCGTGTTTAATAAGGTGAATGAGCGCTCACTGCCACTTGTGTGTGGTTTTTCGACGTCTAAAAATGACCAACGCGAATACACAACGCGCACGGGAAAACCCTGCTTAGCAGAAACATAGCGCGGATGAATAGCGCGCTCTCAATATGAGTCGTGGTGAGCAGCCGGCAGGGAACACAGCCAAACCTAATCGAAGCCCGTGGATTATCTCGATTGAAGCAAGTTCGCCTCGCTCTCAAGCGAGTGTTTTCAGGTCGCACCGCGTGTTGTTCCGCACGATGTCCAACGTTTCGCTCCACGTTCCGGGAGCTACTTCCGGAGCAACATGCGCCATCAACAGAAAACACGCCAGAGGGCTAACACAGCGCAACTGCGACAACCTCTGGAGCAAAAAACAAAATGTTATTTTACGTCCTTGAAATATAGGACAGGATATATTTTGGAATAAGTTAGAACATTTACATTGACAAAACGACCCCCATATGTCTACCAAATGGTTGGCTTTCTCTTGAGCAGGAAGAAAACAAAAGTACATAATGTCGTAATTGAAACCGGCTGCCCGTAAACACGGTTATTTAAATTGCAGAGAGCCTCCTCACTCCGTGTGACGACCACATTCACGTTGGGTACGCCTGGATCGTTACAAGCCCCTTGAGTTACACGTGCTTCCCAGCTCTCGCCATTCTTAAACAGGCGACGTCTTTCAGCCAGCACCGGGCAGTTATGAGCTCTTGATATGCGCCGTTAATGTATGGCGATGTGTGCAGTGGTCGCCCATTCAATGGTTCTATTTTGTTTCCTTAAAAGTGGAACCGTCCACCAGGGGCGGCTTTCATGCGTGGCGAGTTCAAGAGGGGTTTTTTTTTTTTCAAAGCTGGGCCTCCGCATTGGGTTATGGTTGAGTCGGCGGTCAGTCGACGATTTTGACCGTCGTAATTAAATACGCCGCGTGGCTTGTACAATCCCAGCGGGGGGGGGGGGGGGGGGAGAGAAGAGCGTTGATTGTGGTCTGTCTTGAGCTATATGGAGAAAAAAACTGCGCGGTCTAAGGTGGTTTACAACACGCCGGCGAGATTTTTTCTCTCCAAAGTTGCTGTGTTCCAAGTTGATGTTTCTTCCCAGTTGATGTTTTCCAAGTTGATGTTTTTTTCGAAGTTTACGTTTTCCAAAGCACGCTGTGCTGGGCACGACGAGTGTCGTTTAGCGAACTTTTGACCAGAAATTGTAAATATGTTTTTGTTAGCGTGCAATATTAATAGCATATAATGGGATTCAGAGTTGTAATGAGGTTACAGAGTCCATTCTTTTTTTTGCCTGTTTTTTTTTACTGTCTCGTCTGTAACGTTTCCCACTTGATCCATCTTGTCAGTAAAGTTCTGTTCATTCCATGCGCTTGAATTTAACATTCGCAAACCTTTTGGGTGCATAATTACATGATGAATAATCAAGTCTCACATGAGTAATTCAATGTTTGTATCGTTATTAACATATATAAAAAAAACAGTGCCTCTTGATTTTGCCTAATGGAAGGGGTTGAGTGCTGGTGGAAGTTGAGATTTCAGAGGGGGTGGGGCAGGTGGTAGGGGGGTTTGGGGGAAGGATTTGGGGGTTGGGGGTATAGAGGTGGGTGTGCAGGGGGCTGAGTAGGGTCAGGAGGCTGGGAGGAGGAGAGGGGAGTGTGCGGTAAGAGGGAGAGAATGAGGAGCTGGGGAAGTGGAGAGGTTGGGAATGGGCTGTGGAAGTGGGGCGCCGCCCAAACCTGTTTGCCATTGCACACACAGGAGACTGCCACATTGCTCCTTGCCATTAGCCAAAGTGGTTGGCTGGCACCCAGGTGAATTCCACGTGAAAATTCATGGGAAAAAAAACCCAAAAAGCTCCCATTTGCACACTGACTTCATCTCATATTTTACCAATTCTATTGGAACCGGTGCAAAATGTAATGACTTTTAAAAAAAAAACATTATAGTGCGATGGAAATGCCACTGTTTTCTATTATTGTTCTAAAATGTTTCATTTACGCTTCATATCGCCACTTCTGATCACTGATTTTTTTTTTGCACGTGTAATAAGCCGCGTTGCTCACACGCTTTGATGGAAATTGCTGCTTGGAAACCTAAAGATATATATGTATCAGTGAATTTAACTTCCGATTTGGTCACCTTTCTATTAAGAATAAATGTGAGGTGGGGGGGGGAAATAATCGGTGTTTACAATTGTACTCTCTCATCATTCCCTGTGCCTCGGAAGAGAGGAGACGAGAAGGTTCAAAAAGTCACGTCGTTTATTTTAAGTCAAGTGTCAAAGTGAGCGTATATCAGCAAGTAATAAAGTAACGAAACAGCCCAGGAGCAGCAGTCCCGAGTGTTATGAGGTGAAGGCTGTAATAAAGTGGGTTTTTACACACATGTACCATGGAGTGTACCGAGATTGCCAAAGACGATAGCCGACAATTATAACGACATGGAGAGCAGAGGGAGCAATTACGGTACTTGGGGAGACATTCATATTCAATAGCGGTAGGGGGTGGGGTGGAAATAGTTGGTTATTTATTTATTTGCTTTATTTAATACGATTTTTTTTACATATGCCCTACTTATGCTCCTTAGCAAGGATGTCCGGCAGTGTAGCATTTCACTGATTTTAAATGCTCGGTTTTACATGGTAGGGGTATATTGTGTGTCACTCAGGTAATGAGGCCACGGGAAAAAAAAAATGTAATATCTTACACATATATCTAATAAAGACATATTTATTAGATACACTTTGAAATACATTTCAAGTGAAGTGCTTAACACTTGTACTTGTGCACATATTTAGACCATAATGCCACCTCTTCACGTCATATTATTGTAAATGTGCACTTAAATACGTCAACTTTGAAGCTACGGTGCGTCGTAAGTGACCGTGAAAGAAAAACTTACGATTTATGCAGTAAAAAAAAACACTAAACGATCCAGAACATTGTTTATTATTCATAGTTTCCAACCTCTCTTGTTTTGTTTTATGTTTAAATATATATTTTTAAAAACGTGCATTTAAATGTATAGACGTATCATTAGACGTATCATTTTTGCACGCGAGTCTCGCTCGGTTAGCTCCGAATACAGAACCTGATGGTTATTCTGCTCAACCTCGTGCATTTTGACTTTAAATGACTCGCAAGTCTTCTGGCAAGTAAAACATGCTGATGAATATTTTTCGAGGTTTGGATTTTTTTTTGCCTCGCTATGTTTACCAAGCGCACATAATGTGGGGCAGTTGGAATTCAGTTTCTGGCATTCATCAATTAATTGGACTTTGCGTTGCCGCTCGCGTCAACGCGGGGGCGAGGGAAATTGTGCTTCGGCTCTCGACTTTCCTTCCAAATACAATAGCGGGCGTGCGTTTTCACGCCCTCCGGCTCCCCCGCCGCCGCTTCTGCAGAGGTTTTTATTTGGGCCACACAGTAGATTGGAGCAGGGTGTGGAAAAGCGCTGACGGTGTTCAACCTTCTCGCGACAAAGTGGGCATTACTCACGGGAAAAGAAAATTCACGGGCAAAAAGCCCTCGTTCAGACTATTCACGAGAACGACGATAAACCAATTCGTCACGCAATTAGAACAATCGCTATTGTTTGACCGCAGTGGCGTATGCGCTGAGGTCATCCACGTAAGGGAACCGCTGTCACCTTACCCCCGATGTACTCAGCACCTTCGGACGGTGTATGATAGATGTATGATAGATGCTGGTATATTTTGCTCTGCATTTTCACGATGCAGGTTAAAATGAACATATGCACATTATTGAGCAATGGTCTTAAGGTCTGTCTCTTAAATAACGCGACTTGAACCAGCGCTTTGTCGTTCCACCAGTCCAGATTTGACTCGCGCGCTCACTTTAGTCGTGGCCCGAAATCAAACTCAGGTGGGCGTTGTTGAATTTGCAGTGCGCCCGCTCATTGTGCCGCACCCGCATGAAGGTGGAAAGATGACGTAACCCGTAACGAAAACATTTCGGATTTGTATATAATTGCTTAGACGACGCAACTGCATCTCAAACAACTGAACAAAACAGTGAGACGTGCACATGGCTGCAGAAAAGGAGAACATATCGGTGGGTCCCCCCCGCCACCCACACAAAGAAAACCAGCCAATCATAGGGCAGGGGGAAAAGAGGACAAACTTGAGCCTGGACTTGAACGGGGGGGTGGCAGGGAGTCAAGACCTCGGATGGCCCATGGAAGGAAGTGTCAGATTATAGAGGAAGCACAGGAGAAGGAGCAACACCCCCCCCCCCCATCCACTAACCCAGTGAGGGCCCATTGAGACCAATCGTTTGGTTTTCAAAGGAGGCCTAAGGAGGTAACGCTCGCGTCAGCATGGGGATGACGAACAAACGAGTTACTTGTCTTTTGTTTGTTTATCTGCAAAGAAGACCCTGGTACATGTTTTGTATCTCGCGTGCTACAGCCCGAATCATCTAAATCCTGCGACACTGATCTCGGAGATGACACAGCAAAAAAAAAAGAATAAGTGGACAGTCATTTCCCTCGACGTGCAATTTTATTCGGGTCTCTAAAAATATAAATGTTTAAACCTTCCAAAACTGGCTTCGAGTTAATGTAGTGCAGTTCCGGTTGCGTGGCAGCTAACCTATCTACTTGTAAAATCTAACCATAAGTTCATTCTGAGCATTGGTGATAACTGATAAGACACTCCCTGTATAATTCCGGAGTAAACAGAAGTTTTTATTGCATAACATCCTTTCCCGTTGTAGCCCAGGACCTCTGTGGTTTGCAAAATGCTACGTATCTGATGTAACGGAGGAGGTGACCCTCATAATAGGCCCTGTTTTATTACTGATGAGTATCCTTTTAACAGCTTTCAATGAAACGACAAGGCCATGTGCTCTCCCTATCGCCACTTCCTATCAGGACCGTGCCGCATTCTGGCAACAAGGCTGCCTCTCTTGAGTGCATTTTTTGATTTGTGCAGCTCCAATGTTTCGTACACAAGGCATGTCCTGGAGAGGCTCAACTGCTTTGACTTTTGGTTTGAGGTTATTACCATCACGCAAGGCTCTTTAAGTGTAGAGTACTCACACGCTAACGTGTTCTGTGCAAGCCCTTGAATTAACATAATCACGGAGTACTTAGCGTGAGCAGAGCTATATCATTATTTAAATTGCACCACTCCAGCATATTTTCGAAATTGTGCCTACTTAGGAGGCAGTTATGTTGGCCGTATTTTTCTGCAGCCTCACACGGGCAGCAAGTCAGCCAGTCAGCTGATCAGCCAGCGAGCTGGCCAGTTGGCCATCATGTTAGCCTGCCAGCCAGTAAGCCAGCAAGCTTGCCAGTCAGCCAGCAAGCCACCAGCCAGACTGTCAGCGTGCCAACCAGACAGCCAAGGAGCCAGCAAAGCCAGTCTTCCAGTCAGCCAGTCAGCTGGTCAGCCGGCCAACCAGTGAGCCAGTGAGCCAGCCAACCAACCAGCTGGCCAGTCAGCCAGCTGGCCATCCAAACAGTCAGCCAGCCAAAGAAGTATTCCTGCAGGCGGCAATGCTGCAGAACCATCTACAAAGCCCAGCGTCCATCATTACAGGACAGAGGGGGCCACTGTGTCGGCGCCGTGGCTGATGACAGCAAGGGTACACTGGCTGGCCACACTTAAAAGCGAGACGGTGGGGGACACGGGCCGGGCGACGTAGAGGAGGAGGTGGAGGAAGAGGAGAGCACGGGGTTGATGTGGGTGCGCTGTTCCCTGGTACGGGCGCGCTGCGATGGGTATCTCGCACGACGCGGCGCTGCTTTGATCCCGCACCGGGGATGGCGTGACGGTCTCGTGGCAGCAAAGGAAAATAAAATATAGATTCTCCCGTGCTTCTGCGCAGGGGTTTCCACGGTTGTGCAGCTGTACAGCTGTCTGGTGTTCTTTTTGGGTTGTACCGCATGTCGCTCGGCGCAATGCCCGCCGTCGATTCGTGAAGCGAGGGTGCCAGGATCGATTCAGATATCACTTGATGTCTACGGCTGGACATCAAACTGAGGTCACTGTTTACGAGTGACATGTGTTTGACGTTTCCGCCACGCGAGCCGGGAGATGAGTTTCGTGCCGAGAAAATGTGGAGGAGTCAACAGTCGAAACACTCATGCCACACACAGCACGTGGAACAACACCAATAGACATCAGAGGGCTCTACGGCACAACCGTGAAAACCTATGCGGCAGCATTTCATTCACGTTAACCTTCGTGACATTTCGCTCCATGTGCTGGAACTTCATTCAGTTTCCGAAGACGCTCCCAGCACGCGGAGCGAATTTTCCCACCCACCAAGACGACACGCGGTAGCAACCCAAACACACATCAGAGTGCTTCTGCGACGTTTTTGCTCGAGGGGTATACGGCAGCGCGCGATGATGCCTCCCCGAACTGCATCGCCTCCGATTAGCACCGCACCTCCAAATTAGCACGGTTGGCTACGTACGGTGCCAAAGAAGTTCAACGTACACACGGACTTACTTACACATAGCCGTACACTCTGCCCCATTGCATAAGATTACTCACTGTACTTTGCCCCATCAATACACACGACACGGGTTAGGAATGACTGCACCGTGACACGAAGGCCACACACTGTACGCGATCAAGCCAGTGCATCACGAACAAAAAAAAGAGTGGAAAGTGCGCTGCGAAAATAAGGGCTCCTCGTTTGGATCGAGAACAAACCCCCCCAAAAAATCACCACTTTTGACACGTGTCGTGGTACCGAGACGTGCCAGACGCATTTTTTTTGTGTTCGATGTTCTCTCCCATGAAAAAGAATTCCAGTGCCAGAGAAATATGAGCATGTCTATTGCTACAGCTTGTTCTTTGCTAACACAATACAGTCCTCCGAAGAGTCATTGATGCATGAGAAAAAAAGAGTCATGGTAATAAATACGGAAAAAAGGATTATCCTGTCGGTTCCGGCAAATATTGTTTTTCAATTATATTTGTAAACCTTTTAAGGTGCCGTGTAACGACGTTACAATGAGGCAGCGTGCTCAATATCCCCCTAGGTGTGAATTCATCTGCAGCGCATTAACGATGGATTAAGGCCTGTTGATTTTGCAGCGGGCAACCAAATAGGAAAGAAGACGAAAAAAACCACAACAGGGCTCCATAATTCCGCCGCTTGTTGTTGCAGCTGACGGGAATTAGCTTACGGGCGGCTGAGAGCGGCGTCTTTCACGCTGGGATTCGTTGAAACCGTCGGGAGACAGAGAGAGGAGAGAGAGGAGAGAGAGAGAAAAGGATTCCGCCCGTTTACCAAAGAATTACCGGGCCGCGCCAATAGCCGCTGGAGGTGTCCGCCGATAATTTGACATCATTGTTCGATAAAGCCTCGCTACGGAGAACCCTGAATCCCCACGGTGCATGCGCATAGGTGCGGCCTCAACGTGGACCTTAAACGCTTGCAAACAATGAGTGAGTCGGGCCGAACTAAAAATGCAACTTGTTCCAACAACGCGAACCGTGCGTGTTGTGTGTGTGTGAGAGAGCTGTTGACGGCGCACGGGCGATATGACCGGTCGGGACTGGCGTCAATGGAAACATTCGTGTGCAGCGGGGGGGATGTGGAACACAAAGCTGCCACGCTCATCGGTAGCATGACATCATCATCATCATAGCTGCTCCCATCTGTGATCACCTGCCGTCTTTTTTTTTACATCCGCTGACTGCCTGCGTGGTTTACTCCTATTGTGTGCAGCCCTAACGTATCTTGCACTCACAGTGAATAGAAACCTGGCATGAATATACTGTGAACACTTGAGTGACAGAGATGGGTCGAGTGGTGTTAGCGCAGCCGTCAGCTCGCTGCACCAAGAACCCAGTAACCCGAGTTTGATTGCTGGCCACAGTTCGCATCGCCAGCGAGTGGTATCTGAACCAGTCCTGTCTTCTCCAATTCACCCAGCTCAATATGTTGAACTTCTGCCGCGCCGTACGTAGCCAACCATGCTAATCCCAAGTGCGACAGTAGCGTGGTTGTCAAGTATCGTCAAGCAACGACACAAGGGGAGACCTTTATCTTGCAGGAGAATTTGGCAAAGTTCTGCAAATATATTTTGAAAAAAATTATTAAGGAGATCAGTTGCACTAAAAAGCATGCTTTCAAGTGAGTGCAAATGTGCACTTATGGGGCAATCTTGCGCGTATATACAAAATGTTTTGCTGCATACCGTGTAACGGTGCAGACGATCGCCAGACGTTCTGATGGCTTCTCCAAGTGGCACTCCTGCGATGTCGATTTGACACAAGCTGGTGAACTGACGCAAATACTCTGCAGCCGCTTGGCTGGTTCATGTCATCACATCGGCCCTGGGTGACACTTAAGTACCAGCAATCAGCGCAAACTTGTTGACACCACAGTACTTTGGGTGTACTTTAACACGTGACCACTAAGGCAAAACAAATGGTAAAAAAAATCCCAATACTTAATCGTCTTTGAAGCTGCAATTTTCCGGACGGACATCTTTTTAATTTTATTTTGTACCGCCGCTGTGTAAGAGCAGTCTGGTTTAAACTGCGATACCCTTATGAGGCGTCCCTTCTTCAGCAGGACCCATTGTTGAGTGAAAATCGGAGGCTTGTCTCATTTACTACCTCGGTGAACACAACACAAAGCAGGCTTGGGTCTTGCCCATTCATGCTTCAATAATTAAAGGATTTTTTGGTTTTGGTTTGCACCTTACAGGTCTGACAGCGTGCGCAACTCAATGGCTTTATGACATATGTACACGTGTATGCGTGCTTGATGATTAGCCCTGTTTACGAAACAGGTACAAGAATAATAATAACTCACTCTTTTGAGATGTCCTCTGTCCGGTAATGCATTTGAGTCAGCAATTTCTCTAAGTACACTTCTATAATGTCTTTATTGGAATTTACGTTGGTAGAATACTCATTGGAGATGATTTTGAATGTTGTTTGCATTTCTTCATTTTATGCATTTGCGACAACAACAACAACAACAAAAAAACGCAGTTGAGAAAAACATTATGTTTAAAGAGAATCACACACGTCTGCGAGATAGGCTTTCATTCACGCCGTTTGTGTGGCCTCGTCCCTCTGCAAACCGAAATACGATTATAAACACACTTTATAGGTGTATTTCACTTGGTGGTAACCCCCCAGGTTTACCAGGCATTCCAGAACCTAGAAGTGGAAACGGGGTAATTTGCCTCGAGATAACAAGGTCCTTTGTTTAATCACACACGCGTAATTAAGAAAATAAAAACAAATCGCTTATTTATGCAGTTAGTTCATTGTGTGCCTGGTAACACAATACGGTCTTGGAGGATATGAGTAACCCTGTTTGGGTATATAACCTTACACATATTTTCTGTCAAATAAAAATGTTCAAAACATTGAAATTTTCAACTGCCTTTCATAAGCATAGCCACGCAGTTGCACGTGTTCGCTTGGACACGTGTTTCTGGATTAAGCTATCATTTACTATCACTATTAATGACGCCTAATCGCCTTATAAACTAGAAGGGGGGGGGGAGGTGTAACGATTCGCTCCCTCGCAATCACAAGGTGGACTTTGCTGAAATAAATTCCTTAAATTCAATTACGACTTTTAAGGTTAAAACAATATAGATGTATTGTAATTGTTGTTGTTGGGGGTGAAGCAATAGCACAGTGGTGTTAGCGCACTGCCGAAGCAGTCCTGGGTTCCCCCAACTTGTGATGTAACAACAACTCACCCAGCAGTCGACTAACAATAGACTGTAAATTATTATATTTAATCTCTATCAAGACCACACGGAAAAAAAATGAATCTGCAGACGCATTTAGGTGTGCCTGCGTAAATAACGAGCGAGTTGCGGTAAAGGTGCAGACCCGCAGTTTCTTGGTCATGCCACTGTTCGTGAAAGGGCCTCTGAGAGTCGGGAGGTCTCGAGCAGCCGTCCCCAACCTTTTTTGGCACCAGGGACCGGTTTCGTGGAAGATAATTTTTTTCACGGACCGGGGGGGGGGGGGCGGTTCATCATTGGGTCTTTCTCCCTTTTTCAAAGAAGCTCTCCAGCGATATTTGTTTTTTTACTCATTGTGGCTACTAGGGGGTTAGAGCTTGTGGGCTTACCAAACACTGTGACTGAGACAAGTTGCGCAGTGCGGGAAAAGGCGCGGACGGAAGTGGTGAATAATAAAATAATTGGCGGGCCACGCGCGGACTCACCGCCCTCACCTCCTGCTGCTGTGCGGCCCGGTTCCCGGGGGTTGGGGACCCCTGCTCTAGAGGATATGTTGGCCTTCTCTTCCAAGCTGGCCATACGTCTTAGAAGACTCAGGGGCACCGACACTTTACCCCACCGCACGCGACTTACCAAGCGACTAACTGTGGTGCACCCGTTTATACTGCTGGATGGAACAGCGGGTGATGGGAATTTCCGAAACTTACCCCCAATATTTTCAACAAAAACAACAACAACAAAAGAAATATGATTATCATTATTATTATATCCCACAAAAAGCAGCTACGCTAGTCTCTCATCGCGGCGGTGCGCGAGTTCGGGAGGGTGGAGTCGCGCCCCGTGTGAAACGGACGCACCGCGCGCTGACCCACAGAGGCCCTAATTAGACGGCGGAGGAAGGCCGGGCTAATGGGGAGGAAATGGGATGGGAGACAGCGCCGCATTAGGCGCACGGTAACGAGGAGCCCGTCGGGCATGCGGTGACCACCGATGCAACACGCACGTGCTCGTGAGCACGCACTCCCAGCGGCCACCACCCCCACCTTGCCTCCCTCGCCCCCTTTGCAGAGACACCACGGGATTTGTTTGTGCTGCTGCTGCTGTTGTTGCTTCCTCGTGGAGTTGCTCAGTGGTGCGCCGAGCTCAGAGTTGAGGGAGCACACCGACACACCGTTTGTCACGCTGGGGAAAGAGACGGGACGACGGACAACGACGCTGAACGTGTCAACCTTTTCGGTACTTGACGATGGTGGTTTGAAGTCCCCTACTCTGTGCTGCCCCTCGCAAGACTTAAGTTACCCCCCACATGTTACATGTGTGTGTGTGTGTTTTCTCTCTCTATATATCACTCTAAAGTATTGCCAATTCTGAACTGAAAACAAGAAAGGAATAGCATGCGAGCTTAGAGATGGCTAAACCCCTCCAAGATTTTAAAATGGTGAAAAAGTTTGGTCACGGTCTTCTTGACTTCGGTCAAAGGTTATACATACCACATCATCAATACCATACGTTCCTCATTCTTTCCGGTCAGAATGAGCCGTCACTCGATGCCGTGCAGCAGAATGACTCAAGTAGTGCGACACACAGACTGACACGTAGATGGACTAATCAAGTTTCTCATAATCGAGGTGTGAGCTTGATCAATGTGGTATTTACTAATGAGACACTTTATATCTAATTTAAAAAATATATATTTATTTATATGTGCATCTAAACATATATCATAAAAGAACAAAAATTCAAATACGTTAGGCACGTACGAGAGTGCCTTGATTAAATTCTAAGAAGAGAATATTTTAGTATCAGCAATTATTTATACCTATCATAATCATATAATGCCTTTGAGAGTTTAAACGTCTGAATAAAACCATTAAATGTGGCTTCATGCAGGCGACTCAACACAACACGCAATGAAACTCACAGCATTCATCTTTCACGCTGCCTTATAATCGAGAAATATAGAACAGGCTGACGTTTCGAGCAATGCCCCTTTTTCAGTGCCGGGAGGGGCTGGACAGAGAAATTAACTGACTTGTAGTTGCAGATTGCACTTTCACGCTGGCAAAAACTGGAACATTAAGAGCATTGAAATATGAACAGTTTTTAATCGACGCGTGAAGCGTTTCCAAAAGTCAATATATAGTTGCAATAGCCCGAAAAAAATCCGCATAAACTGGTTTAATATTTTAAACCAGTTTAATATTTTAAACCAGTTTATGCGTATTTCACTTTGTGCTTGTCGATCACTCCGAACGGCTTCCATGAACAAAAATTGTCACAATAAATATACGTGCTTGAGATATAGGCTTAAAAAAATGGACGGGGAATGTTCGTGGGATTATTTTCCTCGCGCAACTGTCGTGAAGTACGGCGCGAGCTCAAATGGAATGAGTTTGCTCGGTACATTGCGGTGTAATGGTCCCTCATTGATGCCATACGATACACAACAATTACGTGGGTTCTTGTTTTCAGCATTACGGTATTTGTCTCATGACTGAGCCGGCTTGGACGTTGTCCTCGGTGATGTACTTCTGCGAGGAAACTTCGATTCCTCCCCCCACCCACCCCTCCAATCCCTCCGTTGGAGCAGCAACATGAACAGCAAAACGAGAGAGGCAGGAAACTGGTCGTTTTTCAGAGTCACAACCGAACGAGTCTGGATAAAGTTCAATTTGTGTTTACGGTCAAAACCACCGAGCGCCCCAGCAGCTTCAACCCCCCCCCCCCCCCTCCAAGTCTGAAATGTCTTGTGGAGGTTTGTGGAATTTTTACCATTCTTTAACTGAGATCTCACAATTATGCAATCGCTTCGAGGCCTGGGGGGAAAGCTGCAGTTTGTGGGGGGGTTTTTTTGTTCCACTTCCAGTCTCCTTGCAGTTATTATTCTGGATAATACAGGCAGAGCTCTTCAGAACACAATTGTGATGAGAGTATGCGGTTTACATTTCATGTAATGCCGCTTGGGGAAGTTTTTTGTGTGTGTTGTTGTGGGGAGCTGTCGTGTGGCGTTAAGCACGCTACACTACGAACCCGGCGGCCCAAGTTCGACTCCCACTGACGGCCAACACCAGTGACTGGGCCATCCCCTAGGTCGACTCAGCCCCAAACAAGTATCTGGTACAGTGTGTAAATATTGCCATTCGGGATACAAAGTCGTGGTGCATGCCACCCACCGCATCGTGTGCCGCGCCGGTCTTCATTGGTGCTCGCTAACAGCACTTGCCCCAGCAGTCTATTAAGGTTATACAGGGGATCTTTGTATTTGTCTTTGTTTGTGAGTGTTGTGGGGTAGTGGTTAGCGCATTGTACTCCGAACCCAGCGTCTTCAGTTTGATTTCCCGCTGTGGCTAACGTCAGTGGTGATTATCTGAACTGGTCCTGGGCCTCCACTAGGTCAGCTCAGCCTGTAAATGTGTACCTGGTGTGGTGTGTAAACATCAGCGCTGGGGAGACAAAGGAAGCCAGGCATGGTGCGTGCTGGACATACCATCCCCTGATTCTTGCAATACATGCATTAAATCATATCTGATGATCGATCATCGTATACTGTACACAATCTAGATTTGAAGTGTTTGTGGCTGCAGAGATCCATACTCTTTGGTTCTTTCGGTAAAGTCACGTAGGTATATCTTATACCTACGTGACTGTACACTTATACACACAGTATTCAGTTCATTTGTCCCCTGCAATGTAACAAATATAGTTATTGAATTTAAGTTTGCCCCGGAATTATGAACGTATTTGAATCTTAACGGTGACGAGTCCTTACAGGCCATACAAACCCGGCTTTAACAGGTGATCAGTAACAGCACTTGCCCCAACAGCCTGTAAGGCTGTACAGGTGATCTTTGTCTTCGTTCATGTATGGGTATACACATCTGTGAGTGTATAGATTAGTGTTTGCCAACTGATACATATTACAATTTAAAATTCAAAACCTATTTAGATTAACCTTTTATCATTCCTGAGTTACATGTGAATTATCTTAAATGAATGCAAAAATAATCTATTCAATACATGCAATTGATCTCATCACTTTATCTCATCAATTTCTCACGTCACTTTATCTCTCATCACGTCGTCTCTCATCACTTTATTTAATAACGTTATCTCTCTCTCTCGATGCAGTTGTGTAGAGTTCCAGATGCGATTCGCGGATAGCCAAAATCACAGATAGCAAGTTTGTGAATAGCGAGGGAATGCTGTATATTGTACTGGATGTGTAGGGGTTTAAGATTCTGCGGGTGTGGTTGCACAGTGGTAAGAGCAGCTCGCTATGAATCTGGCAACCTGAGTTCAGTTTCTGGCTATGGCTAATATCAGTGGTGAGTAGTACCTGACCAAGCCATACAGACCAGTGTGGAAAAATGTGATAAAATAACTTCCATGACCAATGCAGCGTGGGTAGACCTTCATCCAGCAGTGGATTGACAAAGGGCTGCAATTAATTATAATAATATTAGTTCTTATATAATTTTATTTTACATGGTATGGTCATTTTGAAACTTTACAATACAGTAATGGTATGAAATTTTGATTTGAAGCAGGGATTCATATTCTTGGTTCTTTCGGTAAAGTCACGTAGAAGGGAAACAATAAAATAATAAAAATATAAAACAATTAAATTCTCACGACGTTTCGACTGCAACACAAGCAATCATCATCAGGTGTGAAAACCACAGCAAGAAAATTTGAAAAAAAATAGCGGTTTTTTTTAACGTTAGCACCAGAGTAATGGTATTGCCCATTGTGTAACACTCCTTTTATTTACAACCATTAAAATTGCGTTCGTGTTGGCGCAACCATGCGCAATAAATATTATATTATGAAATATTAAATCATAGTGTTAAGATATTTTAAAGTAACACAAAAAAAATGTTTTTGCTTTCTGGCCAAGTGTTCATAAAAGTTATTCCAAACATTGTTCCAAATGAATTTATTATTTGACATTTCAAAGCGAAAAATTAAATACAACTTCCCACCAATTTTCCATTCCCCCCCCACAGCTTCCTTCATTGCCCCGCCTACCCCCGTGTCGCACAGCAAACAATCAGGGCCTAATTCGTTAATGCAGAAAATTGATTGTGGCATCGTAATCATTTGTTTGGCGCAATCTGGCGGAATACAACCAACCATGTGTGCGCCAGCGAGCGTCGGCGCGCTGGCCTCCAGCTTGATGCCATTGACGCTAACCAGTGGCTCCGTAATGACTCCAAATGACCGGACACAATTGAGTTGGAAGTTTATAAAATTCTTCCTCAATTGATGGGCTATTTTTGCAAGCAAGTGCCGCCACCATTCTCTGTCTCCACAAGCCCTCCTCCCCTCCCGCCGCTCCACCCCCCTCACTGCGGACATCGCCACCGCATGCTAAAATTACCATCCTTCCTGCGGCGCTGAGGCACGTGTGTCTATACTAAGCTCTTCCGCCTGTAAGGAGATGCGGTAATGGTTTGGGTTGGAGGTTTTCGTGCTCACAGCAGGCCGGGGCACACATTGTTGACACGCCACGTGAGAGCCGCTTGCGCTTGTTGCTTCTTGCGAGGTCAACCCGCTCAACGTGCGGCATTAGAGGCTAAACGCTTTAAATGCACGCGCTGTTTGACTTGCTGCACCTTCGGCAGGTATGGGATTCATATTAAGCCGCGTACCGGGATTATTATAGAGCGTACCGGGGTTTTTTTTTTAGACATGTTTGCATGAGTGGGTTTGATTTCATCTTATATATATGTTTTTTTTTTCGAATATCAGCGTCGTGTCAGTGGGTGTAGAATCCAAGCGGAACTCTTGAAGAGCAGCGAAATGACCCCATGCCAGAGAACGGTCCATGGGATTCCACGACACAGAGCTACTTCTGAGATCTCTTTAAGTAACCAGTTATCCACAGTACTCACCCACATGTTCAAGTATAGAGATGTTTGTCGCATGACAGTCAAAGACAAAAAAAATGGATCCTCCAAGAGATAGATTTTGTTTCCAAGTTAAGCAATACAACTAATTTATTGTGATTGTATATTTTATTCCTGCTGTCATTCGTGACCGGACCTCGGGCATCAACTGGCTCCACTCGAAAATCCAGTTTAAGCTGTCCAAATTCAAACCCATCATCTCAGCTGCACCCGCTGATTCCTGTTCCATGAAGCCACGTTTTGCTTTAGATTATTTCGATTCGGACATAAATGTTTTCTTACTCCTCAGTCTTTCCAGCATCCTAAGACAAAACCAAACAATGCCACTTTAACATCTTTGTGAACAATGGCGTTATAAGGTGTACAATACAGAATTCCGTTACAGGCTGGAGTTGCATTGCTTCTTGTAAAAGATCCAATTTATTGTTTATGGTTGATAAATCGATGCACTAATTCCACATATTTCTCCTAAGACTTTAAAGATAGTGCTTGTATGGTGACCACCATACACAGACAGGCACTCATAGGGCTACAGGGCTTTGTGGTGAACAGCAGAGGGTAGTGCAGCAACATTCATTGTTGTGATGTACTTCTATGCTTCCCGCCTTCACCAACCTGCATGGACCAGGATGATGAAGTATGGTCAAAAAACCCCAACGACCCGCATACCATGGGATATCCTCATCCATTGGTGCCGAAAGCTCACAGCACATAAGGTGCTTGGTAGTGGGATGGAGCAAATGAGAGTGAAAGGTGTAAAGGCAGCACCCAGTCCTCGTTCCAGCTACAGCTGCACACAACCGGCTGTAGGGTCTCACGATCTCTGTCTATGCTCGGAGGTCACAGGTCAAGGGTTGCTGAGGTCGTGCAAGCGAACATGTGCAATGGGGCTGCCTCTGGGCTTGAGAAGGGCTTATGGTCTTAGAGCCAAGTGCCAGGGTGTGTTGGGCAGACTCAGAGGGAGAGTTTGACATGAAGTCTTCAAAAGGACAGGCACAATAACACAATGTTTTTCAGATGTAAAAAAATGCCATTATTGTTGGGAATTCTTTCTTAGAATTCTGCTAAATGACAGCTGTATTATAAAACTCCATACTGCTATTAGACTGTATTTGCGATTAATTTATAAAACACGTTTGCTTACTTATGCTGCGGAAAAGCGTACGCTGTATAATAGAAACAATCAGTTATCGAACGCTTACAGTTAGTGAACGTATTCGCTCACACGGCTCTTACGGAGTATCCCACCATCTACAAAAGGCAACAGAGTGCCCTTTTATATTTAATTGTACCATTCTTTCACCTGGTGCTTGTCTGCCTCAGAGAAACTTCAACATCCGCAGCTAATACACTAACTGGTGGCTCACTTGCTTGCTAACTGTCGGCATTTTAACGGAATGTTTTGTTGGAAGGAATAAAAATGGGCTTTTGCGAGCCAAGAACCTCTGCAGGTCAGTGCCAGGAGATTGTGGGAGCATTGGGTTCAGTCAGCTTGATGGACAAAGAGTGTTGTGGTCTGTGCGGGCTGCCTGCCAGAAAAAAACACAACACAGGCTACATAATTGCATTGCTCTTAGGACCAATGGTTTGTGGAGCATAGCCATTGAATGAGAAAATGCCATACTGCACACAATGAACTTGGAGAGAGAGAGAAAAACATCCCTACAATTTGCGAACAGCACAATCAAGCTCAGACCAAAATGTCGAAAAGTACAAATCACTGACATTCAGAATACAATATGGCACGTTTTGGGGGGGCAATGGTTGAGTTGTAATTTCCGATGGCCGCTGTAAATAATTTGATTTTTTTTGCATGATTTTACAGCACTGCATTTTCTTTTTTCCCAAGGTTTTATCATTCAACTGGCAAAAGAATTGACAATGGCAGCTCTGACCCCTCGAATGTGGGACCTGACATTGTAAAATCCGTCAACTGAAGGAGTTGTCTTCATCTTCTTTGGTTCTTTCGGTAAAGTCACCACGTAGAATGAGAATAAAATAATAAATTGATAAAATAAAATAACACAATAATATTCTCACGACGTTTCGGCCACAACACAAGCGGCCTTCATCAGGTGAAGGGGCGAGACTGTCTGGTAGGACAGCGCTGTGGCCGAAACGTCGTGAGAATATTATTGTGTTATTTTATTTTATCAATTTATTATTTTATTCTCATTCTACGTGACTTTACCGAAAGAACCAAAGAAGATGAATCATTGCAGTCACCAAAGCTTCAAATTGAAGGAGTTGTGTTCTCAGTCTGCACCGTGACGTGTACTGCACAGATCGCTTAATGCACTTTGTACATCACCAGTTTTGGAAGGGAATCGATCAGAAACAGCAAATTCCTCCTCGGTGATGCCTTATGTGTGGATGGGAGAGTGGCCCACACAATACTTCCTTTAGCTGCTTTGTCATCAGCCTGGGTGAATGTGATGGTTCGATGGCAGTAAAAATTGATTGCAATTGCGTATCTCAGGATATCTCTGTGTTAATGGCTTCCGTATATGTATATGTGTGTAGGTGACCAGGTTGGGCAAAGAGAGCTAATGCTAAGTCAGAGCATTGAACCTGCATCACCGAGATCCTGGTAATTAAACCGAGCTACTTTGGATAGTGAGATTGATAGTGACAACCCCAGACACCAATTACTGCATTTTTGACTTAATCGGTGCAATCGAGCTCTGAGAATTACATAGTTCAGTTGAATCTATGAACTATAAAGTATTTTTTTTTATTTTACAAGGTAAGGGCCACTGAACTATATAGGTCTCTTTCAGAAGCGACCTGGCAACAAATGGTATTTTGAAAAAGTGGCTTATCATGTGGATATTTATAGCAGCCAAATACTCGAAACGTGTGTTTCTAAATGTGAAGGGGAAAACCAGAGGACAAAGAGAAAAATCCACGCAACCACGGGCAGAACATGCAAACTCTACTGGAAATGTCCAGGTATCAGGTTTGGGATCAAACCCACGACCTGTATAACTGGCGAGGTGATTAACATCTCTCCACCGCGGCGCCCTAAATCGACTTGTGACTAACACTGCAGGACATATAAAACACGTTTTGCTCAGTGAGAATGAAGAGGCCCATTGAATGGGCCGTTAGATAACAAGTTGCGATATCGTCTTTGTCTCACACAAGATGATGCATGGCTTCCTGGGACAGTTCCAAATAAAAAAGTCTTCCTCTTGTGACACAATACCAAAAGCATAATTGCAATATTATTAGTTATCCAAATGCAAGAAGAAGGGGGGAGTGCGGGGGAGGGGGGGACCACCCCACTCTCTTTACATGTTCACCTGCTTAACCGATCGCTCGCGTGTGGGTCGTCTTATTTACGGTCATTCGGGCCAACGTCGATGAATGAGAAACCACATTGCCTGCCGTGCCCTGGCCTCCTCCATGGTCACCACCTCTTCACATGTGGCCCGTGAACAAACAAAAAAAAGATTGGCCACAGAGGGCCAGTTTTTTCGTGATACGGCACCTACATCTTCTGATGAGCTTTGAATTCTAGCCAAATGGATGCTCAATCGAGGTCCATGCTCTTAATAGGGGATTTTATAAAAAAAAAATCTGAGACTTTGCACAATATTTTTTCAATGTGGCCATAGTTTATAAGTCCCAGAGAACCTGCTTTTTTGCAAATCCTTTGGGATTACTGTAGTTGGAATTGCTTATTTTTCTTATTGTTATACTTGCGGAAGCAAATGACTCACAGAACATTTTCACGTGAGAAAACCATCAGAAACACTTGTGATTGTGTACCGAGGCCTCATTTGAGGATTATGCATTGTCCAAGGAAGGGAGTGTTGGACTATTAAGTTTAACAACAGGCCAATGCATTTTCCAGCAGCCTGTTGCTTGATAAAGTTACAAGAGGTCTGAATATAAACTGGGTCATATCCCCTTCCTCTTTTCCTCATTGAATTTCACACTTTCCCCTTCCAAAACGCCACAGAGCTGCCACGGGACACACATGAAGCATCAATTTCACGTAGCGCTGGGGGGGGGGGGGGGGACAAGCAATGGGAGTCGTAAAAAAAAGTACCCCGTCGCATCGGGGCCAGGGAAATAAAAGACCCAGCAGGTACGCAGAGTTTGGAGAAGCCCGCTCCCCTCTATAGTGAGCAGGGATTTGGCGTGGCCAACAATGGGCCGGTGTGACGGCCAGTTTTGGATGGCTCCTTTTTGTGCGGATCGTCGGGGCATTCGCGCAACGTAAAGAGGCGATTATTTTTTTTTCTCTCTCAGCCGCTGATGACAGGTCCTGCTGTGCGCTCATCTGGGAGAGGCATTCGCCCCGCCCATGGAAGTGGAAGCCAGAAGGGGCTTAGTGAGGCACAACGCTGGTCATCCAACGGTTGACTTATTTCTACCTGTCTGTTCGGCACCTGCAGTTCACATCAAGGCTCCCCTGGCCAAGAGGAGCTGTTTTATAAGCAACGTTTTTCATATTAATAACTATATATGTACTCGGCCATTCGTCTTGCTCGTTGAGAGCGCACCCAGAGAGGGCATTATGCACTCGGAACTTGTTGAATGTGTGTGTGTGTGAAGAATTCTGCGATACATTTGAGAGCTTTACTGAAAACTAATTGTTGGTGCTAAGTTCACATGAACTTTTATACTAAAAGGAGCATAAATAAGTCATTGAGATACTCATATGTTTTAATGAGGTTTGTACTTAGAGGCCACGGTGAAATGCAGACCCTAATTTTAATACTGTTATAATATTGCATTCTTAAATACATGTAACTATTGCTGGTTGTTTTTTTAACAACTCTGTCTGCACGAAACTATTATTTCTCCAACACGGTCGAACAAATGCTGGCATAATTTTCAGCATTACCAATTGTTTTGCTATAATCTTCTGGCAAGCAACGTGACCATAATAAAGCCCCGACATCCTAAAAAAAATTTAACTTCAGGAACTTGGCTGCGGGGGAATCACTTGCAAGGTCCACTTTATTAAGACAGATGAAATGTATAAACTGGAGCCACTAACCCAAACAGTTGTGTGGAGAAGAAAAGAAAAACAATATAACCTTATTTGAGAAGATAAACAGATAACACAGAGCCCCGAGCTAAAGTGGTAAAATGAAAGATTGCATTTCCTCATCTGGCAAACGAGCCACTGATTTTATTAACGGTAAAAATCCAATCTGTTAAAACAATGCGTGGAAGCTGTTAATAGTTTCCACCAACCCATTGGCCCTGGGCGGCCGCGGATCTGTCTCCCGCCGGCTTGTTTACCTGCGCCCTGTGGGGACCCTGGCTGCGTTTCTCATCACGAGCAGGGAGCGATGTTTGTGTGTTTAAGCTGGGTTTGATGGCTAAAACTTGGGCAGGGTCATAGGTCAAACATGGAGGCTGCTTGAATTTCTGGGCTTACGGAGCAGCCGCGGCAAAAATAAAAAAAACGGTCGCGAAAAAACAATCCTGACCCCCCCACCCCACCCCCCAGCACAAGGACCCTACTGTAATAAGGGATTGTGTTTTAGTTTCGACTGCTCTAAATGGGGTGCGGTAACCGAGCGTGCCGAAAGTGAGCGGGCGCGCCTACATTTTGTCGGGCGACGCCGGGGAGAGGAGGAGTGCGAGCCGGAGCCGGTCGCCCGCCGCTCTCTCCTGCGCGAACGCCCGGTCCCATCGCCGCTTTTGCACGAATCTCAGTGGCGGCGCGCAGCTGCGAGGGGTGGGGGGGGTGGAGGAATTTGCGAATACGCGGCGAAGGCTCTGCGCAGCATCTTCACGAACGTGTGCGAAGTGTCCGTCGCTCCTGCTTCTGCGCCGATTGCCCCCGTCGAGTCGTCTCGCGAAGATGACTTCGTTTGGGTCGCACGGACGCAGGAATGTCCACTAAATATCCGCGGACAATTCAGTAAATCGGCCTACTGGTTAGTGTCGTTATTGTCTGCCGAGTGTTTTGCATTTGTGAGAGCTAATAAAATGATACTTTAAATGCATTAAAGTGAGAATACGTTCGGACCGCTCTGGGGTGGAGATGTGCAAATGGTTTACACATTGTGTTCCATGAATCCGGCAACCTCTGTTCGAATCCTGGCAATGGCTAACATCAGTGGCAAGTGATATCCGAACCAATCTATACTCCGCAGCTTCATGGAATGTGGTCAAACAAACCAATTGAACGATCCATGCTTTCGGAGGCCTTCATCTAGCAGTGAATTGGCCAATGAGGGAAGAGCATTACAAATAAAACAGATTCATACGGGTGGGCAGAAAGTTCCAAACATCCTCCGCCGCAGTATTTCAAATCGCTGCGATTCGGGACAAGAAAATAAATGGACTTGAAAGCTGAATGACAAAACGCAATAAACTCATCCTTCGGAAAATAAAAAAAAGTTCGCCTCTGTGTTTATTTGCATGTATTATTCTCTAATATGTGAGCTTATTAGTCTTGAGGGCCAACTCACATGTTGAGACGTGGCCACTCTAGTTCTGCTCGCTGCAGTCTCAGCGCAATTCCTGAGGTCATTCATCAGAGACCTGCGTCGTCCAGTTTATTTTCTCAGGGATGTCAAGTGACTCTAAAGCCGCAGGGCACCAATACCAAAACCTTCTGCAGAAATAAACAATGCTCGGTTCAATAAAGTACTCCCAAGTTGGTTGTACGTTTGAGTTTTTGCTCCCTTTTTATGGGCGATTTTTTTTTGCTTTCTGAGCTTGGCAAAAACTAACCGAGAAAGGGTCTTACGGTGTATTTATATACGTGGGCGCGTAATGTATAAATAAGTAAAATGTTTAAACATTTCAAGAATACACTGTGCTCGTAAATCAACGTTCAAATCTGTTGTCCTATTTTGATTCTGCGCCCTTGACAACCCTCAGATGCAAACTTTAAGAGACCTCGTTTCAAAATGAAAATATTCAACAATGTTGACTATATGTCCAAATTGTATATTTCTATCCCTTCTAGGACATCGCTATATTTTGGCATATGAGTCCCACCCTCAGTCACTTACTCAGAAGCATGTGGCTCTTCGCAGCATATCGCGGTCCATCAAAAAGGCTCGTTTGCATTAAAGGCCATCGTGCTTGCTCCAAGGACAACATGTTGTGAGCGCAGAATTAGAATCTTCATTTAGACTGGAGGAATCCGATGAGCTGTGAAGCTCTTTGTCAAAGATGTTCAGCACAGGGGGGGGTGGGGTGGGGGGTGGGCTACACGAATGCAACAAGTGGGCTGTGGTGGGTTGCTCCTTTATTTGTGTGCCGGCTGTCCCTACAGCAGGGCACGCACGTAAATCCCAAGGCGATGTCGTTGACTAGGCAGGCCTGAGGCTCGTTGAGCGAGCTGCCTCACAATAGGATCTTTGTCCGGGCTCACCTCTTCTGCCAAATATTTGCTTTCTTGCACATTAGCTGCAGATTGGCCCAGAAATGTCAAGGGTTGAGAGTCGACATAAATACGACATGAATGGACCTTCCTGTCTGCAACCTTGTACTTACACATTCAAACTATTCGTTCTTTGAGCTGTTTTCTTTTTTTATATATAATGCTGACCTCTGCTCTGTTAATAAATATTCAGTGTTTTTTTTCTCAGATAAGTGCGTGTTAATGCACTGTTAAATGTCACACGGAATCAGGGGCTTGAGCCACGGCGAGACACGCATTTTGCCGGTGCCGCGGATTGCTTCTGATGGAGCGTGTAATTAAGAGCGGGCGCTATGGGCGTTTATTTTGGTGTGTTTTTAAAACGAGAGTTAAATCAGTCCCGACACTTTCGCCACCAGCCAGCGTTACATACATATGGTATTCATGAGGCTGGGGCTTTAATGCATATTGGTACCGTATTGCTTCCATACTAAAATATAAAAAAGATCAACGTTGCTGTAACATGTGTCTCGTACACTAATGCACAGCCTTAACAAGCCTCTTAATTTTGTATTTATTATAATGTGTATTATATTACGTTGCATTAACTTTATTATTTCACTGTGGCTATGATTGCCGTTTCATACGCACAGTGCAAAATACCTCAATTCTCTAATTCGGATTAAACTGTTAGGAAAGTGGTATAATGCAATTGGGCAACCTAATATTTCGCAAAATCAGCTTACAGATCATATCTTCACATTAAAATGATATTATTGTTTAGGCTACTGCTCTCTCTCTCTCTTCTAGCCTTCTCAGCTTCCATCAGTCAACAGCATTTGTTTAAGCAAACAAACTCTGAACCTGTTTCGACCTTCTGGGTCTCATCAGCAGTCAGACTCATAAAACAAATACTTCTGGTTTCCCAGATGTTCCTGATGAGACCTCTCCTTCTAAATCAGTGGTTATTAACCTTAACTGCACTCATACACCCTTTTGGTTCTCAATCGTAAAAAAAAAATGTACAATGTGAATAAATACCGAGGTTTCATGAAACAAAGTAGTCGTAACCTACGTGTCCGTGCTTCATCTGTTTCGATTATTCACCTTCTAAAATAATCTGCCCATGTCTCGCACCCCCAGAAAGGGCATCTCGCACCCCCTGGGGGTGCGTGCACCCCCAGGTCAAGAACCACTGCTCTAAATGATGAGCCATTGTCAGCACAAAAAGCCCCCCCCCCCCAAACAAACTGTCGTCTATACAATGTTAATACATATGTAAAAACCCCACATTGAGAGTCGTGCCAATGATTGCCATGCCTCTTAAGTTTGAACACTCACTCTACTCTACCGAGGACAATACAGGGAACACTAGGGTGAAAATGACACCTTAATGAAAGAGTCAAACCATGTTGGCATCCGAGAAAGCAGCGACAAAAAGGAGACCTCTCCAGACAGTGAAATTAACTCTGACATCGGTGACGCGACTGTCAGTGAGTTGGGCAAACACGCGGCGGTGATTTGGCCTGGGACTGCCACTACGGTCCATTTCACACCAGACCCTGGTCAGACAGGGCCAATACCACGTCAACACGCACTGCGCCAAGAGAAGCCGCGCTTTGTTGTGCGTTTAAAAAAAAAAAGAATTTCGCGGATACGAATTACACGTCAATAATTGTCCACCGTTTGTTATTTCTAAAAATACGAGCATTGTGCGTGTTTTATTTATCTTACGTCTTGCTTTTGTGGTAGGGGTGTTGGTTAAATGGGGAGCGTTTTTAAATGGGAATTTTTTTTAAGTAAAAAAAAACAGCGGGAGGAAACAAAGATTCCTTCAGAGAGCCTGTAGACCGTGAAACGAGTGTGATATTGGGAGCAGGGTCTCTGCAGTGGCCACGTGTGACTGCAGAAAAAAACACACATTCTCGAAGTCTTATCATGTCAAACGTTGAGAGGCAGCTCCATACACCGCGTATGGGAGGAACGCGGTGGAATAAGTTGTGAGGCAGGCGAGACGGGCAGAAACTGCACACGAGGCTCGCACGTGATTTTTTTTGCGAGTTTCTGCAGCTCATTACGGCATGTTGGTCGACTCACCGCGGTCTCACGTTTCAAATCCCTAATTTTTTCGGAGTAATACCCAACTCGTGTTTCACAATTGTGCACCCATCTGCTTACCATGAAATGGTGAGATATGAAATGTAACTGAAACATTTATTACCGCCGGGTATTTTTTCCTTGTTTGCAGAACCAAAATAAAAGATATGTTAACATGTGGCACTTTGGCTAGTTATAGCAACCCACAATGTTGTGGATAATTGTATCATCTGCCACGTTGGGATAACATGTCAAGAACTCTTGTGGGGCATGTTGTTCTGTCAGTATCTATTAATGCCACACCACCGTTCCAAATCCACTGCTTTAGTAAACATGATACGTATCCGCAAAATGTGGCACGCTTTTTTTAACTCCCATTTTAATTTTCTATGCCCGGTCGTAATGCATTGCTGTAGCGTATTTCAATGATATTACATTGCATGCTTAATGCTTTGCAGGTTTTTTGTGCAAAAATAGTCAAAAATTGTGGGTGTCAAATTAATCTCTTTGAAGATATCCAGCACTGTGCAGTGCGCACACTGACAGAGGCATATCCTTTTAATCGAACAGCCCTTTAAGAAATCCTACAGGAATTCGAACAAAAAAATTACGTACATTGTCAAGCTTGAACATTTTTACAAGGCCATGCAATGTACGGAATTTCTGGAATTCCGCTTCGGAGATTGATTGGGGAACATGCAACACAACACAGTGAAAGAGAAAACACTGCTTTGTACTATAGTTTCCCCTTTAGGGCTATTGAAAGGTCACGAAAATTGCTATGACAAAGAATTGTCATATTCCGCGCAATGCCCATTGCAGTGGTCAATCGACTCTGATGAGAAGCAGTCATGGGGCCCCCAGATTTGAGAGTCCCGTCATCACGAACGCCAAGTGGCTGTGGGTGTTAAATAGCTGACATTCTTCCTTCGTCTTGATGAATGTTGACATGGCACAAATGAGACAGTGCTTTAACCCGCTGGTATGTGGTTGGAAGGAAAAGGCAGAGGGGTGGGATGCAAATAAATGTTCGCAGCTTGAGCAATCACAATTCTTTCAGGATGGTGCAGCCACAAAAAGTAAGGCCATTTGTTGTTACTGTCCAGTAGCCAGGGTACTGTTACTGACCGGAGACCAGTCTGCAGTTTTACTGAGCCAGTTTTTTTTTTCTAATTTCAACAAGAGCATTCACGCTAGGGCCAGTGACCAGTTAATTTATCTCTGTACATTTTAATCATAATCCATGCTTCATGACTATTGGCAAATTATTAACAACGGCATTTGGGCTATGTTGACATAGCCCCCCTCTAGTAAATGTTACAGCAATGCAGATGCTCGTAATACAATAAAGAAAACACTTAAAGTCATATTGTCAATCTAATGATTGATTAAGTTATCCCAATGCCATGTTGTCATGGGGATTGTTTTGACCATACTTCACCACGCTGGTCAATGGGGGTTGTTCAAGGGTGTGCCTGGGAAACAGTTTCGGTGTCACCCTCAGCCGATATGAACGGAGCTGTAAATTAAACTCGGGTGGCCAGAATCATAGCGCAGTGCACCAACCGCTCTGCTACCACTCTACCCACCCCATGCTATAATAATGTCCTACAACATTTTGTTTTAAGTAACGTAATAATGTTAATAATACGAGTGAACAACAACGTACATTTTTTATGTATTTTATTACTTGGCGTACTTTATATTGTATTAATTCAGGCTGCATACTTTCGAATACATGAACCCTGCGATTCAATTGAGTTTAATCTTTGTCGGTTTGTGTATTTGCTCAACACGTAGTAAGAGCTCCCACGGGATTACATAGACAATGATTGACATAATTTATTTGGGTATTTGTTTATTAATGGTTTGCATCATATGAAAAATATCAAACGCTTGTAAAACGGCGTTCAAAAAATCTCAGTTTGTTCTGCAGATAACAAATTATTGCACAGTTTGGAATTAGATTGTTTTGCATGAATGGTGCTATTTAGTAAAAGTTAATGGTGCAATCCTGCTGATGCCAGTGCTGACAAAGAGTCTGCATTTAGAGGGCGCCCTAGATATCTGCTCGAGAGAAAATGTTTGGCCTAAATTTCCATGCCACATTTCGATTTAAAGCTTTCGTGACTGCAGGGATTCATCTTCTTAGGTTCTTTCGGTAAAGTCACGTAGAATGGAAATAAAATAATAATAAAAAACACGATAAAATAAACGTCGTGAGATTTTTATTTTATTGTTTTATTTTTATTATTCTATTTCCATACCACACGATTAGCACGGTTGGCTACGTACAGTGCAAAAGAAGTTCAACACGCATACACCCCAGCACACTCCGCCTTACCGATCGCCTAACTGTGCGACACATTTATAACGCTGGATGGACAGAGTTAGGGGGATTTAATAAACTACTGTGCCGGGAGATCGATTCGAACCGGCGACCTTTGGGTTACAAGTCCAAGCTGCTGACCGTTACACCGCAGGGCCATTTGCTATCAAGTGTAGGTCACTGAACAGACGTAGCTCCCAAAAACATCTCATAAAAAACACATGTTACTGGCTATAACTTTCAAAAGTAAAATACAGCATGTTTTATACCGTACGCATCACATTGACATTGTAAACTATTTTACAGAGATTAAAACGCATGCAGGTTAAGTGTGGAAAGCTCATGAACTCTTAAATATATTTCAAGATGAGGAAAATAATGTGGTTTACGTGCCTTCAAAGTGGTATCACTTGACTGGTATGTACGCATCACTTTGTATGTCATTGCTCCCACTAAGATCATGACTTTCAGGTTTCTGCGATTTCTAAGGCACCAAACTTTTCTAAATGCCGCCGATTCGGTTCAGAACACTCTTAAAGAGGCGTTATCGCCATAACGTCTTGCGCCAACATTACAAAACGCCCGGTAGCCTTTATGACATCGATTAAGAGAAGAAGAACCCCCCCACCCCTTAGAAAACAGCACGCAAAACAAACTGAACAAAAAAATACACGACCGAGTTGCGAGAAGTCGTGAAAAACAACGACAACACTTTACCACGACACTCTACCACGACACTCTATGACGACACTCTACCACAACACTTTACCACGACACTCTATGACGACACTCTACCACGACACTTTACCACGACACTCTATGACGACACTCTACCACGACACTCTATGACGACACTCTACCACGACACTCTACCACGACACTCTACCAAGACACTCTACCACGACACTCTACCACCACACTCTATGACGACACTCTACCACTTCACTCTACCAATACACTCTACCACGACACTCTACCAATACACTCTATGACGACACTCTACCACGACACTCTACCACGACACTCTATGACGACCCTCTACCACGACACTCTAGCACGACACTCTACCAATACACTCTATGACGACACTCTACCACGACACTCTACCACGACCCTCTACCGCGAGACTCTACCACGACACTCTACCACGACACTCTATGACGACACTCTATGACACGACACTCTATGACGACACTCTACCACGACACTCTACCACGACACTCTATGACGACACTCTACCACGACACTCTACCAATACACTCTACCACGACACTCTATGACGACTCTCTATGACGACACTCTACCACTCCTCTACCACGACACTCTACCACGACACTCTTTGACGACACTCTACCGCGACCCTCTACCGCGACACTCTACCACGACACTCTACCACGACACTCTACGCGACACTCTATGACGACACTCTACCACGACACTCTACCAAGACACTCTACCACGACACTCTATGACGACACTCTACCACGACACTCTACGACGACACTCTACCACGACACTCTACCAAGACACTCTATGACATGACACTCTATGACGACACTCTACCACGACACTCTACGCTCGTCAAAATGCCTCCGCGCATTTTATTCTCCAGCACCTGCAGTGGCTGCAGTTAAGAATGCCCAATCCGGGAGCAGCGAGTTGACACTTTTAATGTCAGAACACTTGACATCATATATTTAAGCTCACTTACTGGGTCTCTTCACTCACAGTGTGCTCCCGGCTAGGACCATTAAATTCTAAACATTTCCAATTGCTTACATTATTGAGTAGCAACCACGTGCTTTAGAAGCCAGACACACGGAGATTTGCACGAGGTGCGTTGGGTTGTACGCTTGTTTTTGTTAGACGTGTAACGTCGCGTCAATTGGTCGCTTAAAATAGTCTCACGCTTACGATGCATGGCATCGCATTGCGAGCACGATAATTGGTTATTGTTTTGCGAGCTTTGCAATATATATGCGATTGTTATCATTTGGGTGTGGAATTTACGTGCATGTTAACACATGTTCTAAGTAAAGCTTGCATGAGTAATGCAAGTTTGAGAGACATTAACTGTAGGAAAAAATAAGCGGAGGCCTTCAACTGGCAGTGGATAGATGCTGGCTGGTAATGACTACGATGATATAAATGTGGTATGCAGGTTTATGTACGTACACGATTTTTTTCCCAAATCCGGGAATGCTCACAGACACTAACACGACAAGAATATAAATTATTCACATTCTTCTCCCCCTGGCGTCTGTGCTGGTGATGTATCGTGAGTGCTGTGGGATGTTTAATACCCAGCAGCAGATGCACCGCGTCCCGAGAATGGTGGTGTGCACTTTGCGACCGGGTCCTTTGCAGCTGGGACCTGGGCCAATGGACTTTAGAGCCGATGGCAAGCACCACCGTCTGCGTCCTCCGACTTCAAGTGCCAGTGCATGCGGTTTTTAAACACAGCTCCTCCCCATGGTATACATTACAAAACAAGATATACTTATCCACAGTAAGGCCCGTCATCCGCCTGGCACATCATTTTCCTTTGGCGTGTGCGTCACTCATCTGGCTAAGGAGACATCGCAGAAGCGGTCTTTGACACCGAGCAATTGCTACAGCAAGGTGCAAATTAGGCTCAAGGTGGAAACCTGTTGTCATGTCTGGAGTGGAGCAACCAGTTCTGAACTCACTGCACGCGGTACATTTCAACGTAAAGCAGTCGCCTCCGATTAGCACGGTTGACCACATACGATGTGAGAACAGTTCAAGACGCATACCTACAATGCAGGGTGATTAATGATCTAGCCACTCAGTCACTCGCTCAGTCACCTGCTTATCACTCTTCTTCTGTCATCTCTGACCACGGCCAACGTTCCCATGTGCTTCACTCATTGATTCCTCCACCGTGGATTCGGTCTACCAGAGGCTGACTGTCTCGTCTCATCCACACGATGTTCAACCACCACCATGACCCGCTGAACGTCACAATCATCCTCTTTTTATGCCGCTTATCTCGCGCTGCTCGAAGTTGGAATTCCCGTAATTTATTTTCCCCAAGCTCTTATAACAATGCTTTATTCAAGAAACGTGTTAAGTCTCATCTATTGCATCTTCGATGGGACTATTTGTTTCTGGCCACTCGGATAATTTGGACCTTTAGGCCCTGTGCTCAGCAACTGTGTATGTATACACACACACACATATATACACACATATATACTTTATATATGTAAAAAGCATGTATGTCATCATGTTTTGTAACTGATGCAGTCACAGTGCGCCACAGAGAGAGTTTGCGGACCCATTGTGCCTCTTCAAAGAGTGCGGGCAAGTCATGGCAATGTCCCTTTGAGGCCGCTGTGTTTATAAAGAAACGTTCGCATGCAGGGCACCAGCGCGGGATACAATTCTGGGCAGATAGCTCAAAGGTCGGCTCCGGGGTAGAGGCAGATGCTCGTGAATGCGAGCAAAATCCGCGTCACTGAGCAAGTCGTGATCGTGTACCGTACCTCCACGACATTATACGGTTACTGGCATCTAAACAGTGAACGTGTATTGGTTCATGGAGCTCCGGAGAGAGTGTCGCCAGCGGGAATGTGGTCTATACCATGGGTCGGCAAACCTGTGGACCTGGAACCACACGCAGCTGTTTAGGGACTGGCCTGTCGTCATTCGCTCAGGACCACCGTACCGCATTCACATTGCATTGCGGCTCTTGAAATGGCGAGATTTATTTTTGTTGTTATCGAATTCGAAAGAAAAAAATGCTCTTCTTGTTATTTTGATTGCCGACCCCTGTCGGCAATCAAACATACACGACTCCTTCGTGTATGTAGAAACTTCTTTTGCACCGTACGTAGCCAACCGTGTTAATCGGAGGTGCGGGTGAAGGACAACAAACTACACACATGCAAAAAAAACAACCGCTGGCGAGACGTCTCGTAAAAGGTGTGAGAGTACCCCACACTTCACCTCCAGCAGACGCGACCCGCCAATCAACAACGTCAGTTCGGTTGCACCCATGTCTACTCCTGCCTGGGTGGGTGGACAGAGGCGGTGCGGTGGATTGAAGAAACTCACACCACTGCATCAACTGCAGCGAAGCGAGATCGAAGCTAAAACTAAACTCTATTTTTATTTTACCAGGTAAGGCCCACTGAGCTATTCAGTCGCTCTTTTTCAGAAGCGACCTGGCCACAAATGATAGGCGCAATGAAGTGGCTTATCGTGTGGACATTTATAACAGGCGAATATTCTGAGCGTATTTCGATTTTAAATGTGGAGGGGGAAACCAGATGCCTCGGAGGAAAAACTCACGCAACCACGGGGACAGGTTACAAACTCCAAATATACAGTAGGCGTTGGGGTCGGGATTAAACCCACGACCTCTTGGCTACCAGGCGAGGTATCTAACATCCACGCCACCACGGCACCCCCTTCTGTATTGGGCTGACCATTCAAACCGTTGACAGCATCAAACATCTTCGGCTGTAAGAGTTGTCGGGTAACAGTGAGAGCAAGTGCAACGTTCTCACCACGTCGAGCGCAACGCCAAGGGTGCCGTGACTGAACTTCAAGTCCGAGTGTTTCTAAGAGTCCGTGCATTGGGGGGGTGGGTGGGTGCACTGCTGACCAGCTCGATCTCCTTCAACGTCAGGCGAGTCCCGTGCAAACAGCCCGGAAAAGTGCGCGCGTTTGAAGCTCCCCCCCCCCGCCCCCCGTAATTACTGTCACACGTGGGGCGTGTTGGGGGGGGGTGTTTGAGCGGCTACCCCCGTTGGAATTTAGCCCGGCGTGTACGTGCACGCACTAATCCTGCTGTGGGGGGCGGGGGGTGGATAAGTTGGGGGGGTAAGTTGGGGGGGGGTAAGTTGGGGGTGGGGGGTTGGCGGGGCGGGGGGGGTGCCACGGAGATGATGGTGGGGGCAGGATGAGCCACCTAGCACTGACGTGTGATTGTCAGTAGCCGGGGGGGGGGGGGAGATTTAACCACAATGCACCCGGCAGCCAGAGTTGAGGCCGCCACCTGTGCCACTCCCCAAGCATTGAGTGGCCTCCAAGTTTGTCCTCATTAGTATCCCCAGTCGAAAGTGTGGACTCTTTTACATCCAGATTGAAAACTCGGTTCTTTAGAACTGTTTTTCGTGGTGAGTTTGTTGTCTCTTTAATGCCACGGCTGGCTACGTACGGCGCGGAAGAAGTTCAACATGCACACGTACATTCCCTGCCAGTGCGTGGCAATGAAGTTTCTTGCACTCTTAAGATAGCGCAGCTTTACGTTCACAAATAATCCCTCTTCTCCCAGGTCCCTATTCCCATAAACAGCGGTAAAACATCCCCGGGGCTGGCGTTTGACTTGTTGCTTCCAGCGCTGCCTTCTCTCTCCTCATTTGCCGTGCAATGCGTTTGCAGTCTAAGGACACATGCATCGCTGTTTGCAGTCCTCATCAATTGGCGCAGTGACAAAGTCCTTTACCCATTATGGGCACATTAAATGTCACGAATAATATTAAGAACGATGAACCAGAGTGCTCTTCGTCAATCCGCTGCTGGATGAAACCCTCTTCGTACCATGTCGATTTAAGGTGGGGGTTGTTTTTTTTTTTAAACAACATTTTTACCGCGCTAGTAAGGAGGGCAGGCTTGCTGAAGGCCCGAGGGCCATTTCAGATATCGCTCGCCACTTTTTTTGTCAGCCCTGGTTGAGAATCAAACTTGTATCGCCAGGTTGGCGGTGCAGCGCGCTGCCCGCTGCACCTTCCTGAATGGCTCCGTTCTTATCGCTCGTGGACCACCTGCAGCTAGTGTGTCCCTTTTGGCCAAGCTGGGGGCGAGAGAAGGGGAGGGGGGGCGGTTGGTACCAGGACTGCTTATAGCATCGGGCGTCATTGAACACGAGTGAACACCTCTGATTATCTTCGCAAAGTTTCGCCGTTTAAATGTGGCTTTGTGGATAATAGGTGGGTGCAAGGCCGTAATTATAATATATTATAATATATATTGGGGGGGGGGAACATCACCCCCCCCCAATATTCAAATTTGCTCAAAATGTCCCCCCCAATATATTGCTATAAAATAGATTTCTGTTTATATGATTATGGTTGTACTTTATTAATCCCTAATTTGTGCCATTACATACAATGAAACAAGAACAGGTAAAAAAGAAAAACAGAGCAATGTAATACAATACACTCTTAGACATTATTAAAAAAAAAAACTCCATTCTATGTGTTAGTGAAGTTTTTTTATATTTTAGGCAGGAAATTCGTTTTCAAATTTAGATTTTTTTTTTCTGGGGGAGGGACCCCCAGACCCCCTGGAAGATTTGGTCCCCCTCAATATTGACTCCGTGGCTACGGCCTTGGGTGGGTGTTGGTAGGGGCATACCACCAAGTGTATTTTTTGCGGTTGTGTTATATCGCTCTCAGCTGTGTTGTACCACGTGACGGTTGGCGTGACGTCTGACGTTTCACTGCACATGCTGGGATCTTCTTCAGTTTCTCAAGAAGCTCAGCATGTGGAGGATAAACGTCGGACAGAGCAGCGTGCGATACAATCGAAACACATCGAGTACTGGATTCAATTCAGCCTGGAAAAAAAGCGCTTGAAAATTATCCACTTTGTATGTATTTCAACCTCTTTGGGCACCGTACATTACCAACCATGCTAATCGGAGGCACGGTAGGGGGACAAGTGGAAACAAACATCATGGCCTGGCTGTGCGGTCAAGCTTTACGTGACGCTGCACTTTTTTTCCGTATCGTGTGAAATCGACAGAATCTCCTCTTTGTGTGTCAGGGGCTCAGAATGTGGCATCTGCACATTCGCTGTATTACAAGCGTTCTGTGGGACTTAAGTCCCAACACTGGAGTGGTTTCACTCACAGGATGAGGAGAATTAAAAAAAAAACATCGTTGCTCCTATTCGCTTTCATGGCAAACGTGTTTTTTTTTAATCTCCATATATAAAAAATGCAAAGTTGTGATTATGTGTGTCTGTTCAAAATGTTTAGCGTACTTCCTGACATGCAACAAACTTGAAATTTGCCATGTGGGTACTTTCCATACTGTATACCATGCAACAATTTAAAAAAATACACTTTTTTGGGGGGGGGGGGGAGCTCAATAATGCATTTTTTTTGCACGGCAAGTGAGCTGTGACGTCAAATCTGTCATGTGACCCGCGCATGTGGAAGCGTAACGCATTGTAGTGTAGTGGTTTGCGCGTTGCGCTATGAACCCGGCGACCCGAGTTCGATTCCCGTTCACGGTCAATACCGGTGACGATTATTTGAACCGGTCCAGGGCCTCCCCTAGGTCTACTCAGCCTCAAACGAGTAACTGGTGTGGTGTGTGAACATCGCCACTGGGGAGACAAAGGCGGCCGTGCGTGGTGAATCCACGTCCCGGGCGAAGCCGGGTAGTCGAGCTAGTAATATATATTTTTGTTAAAAATCCCTTCCTCAATCAATTCCATCAGTTTCCATAACTGACAATATTTGTTTTAGCTTACAAGGTAATTTCGTCTGAGGGAAATCCTCTTCGTCTGAAGCAGCTGCCCGCGGTCGTCTTTTTTCGCCGTCCGGTTGCTTCCCGACACAATCACGCGCCTGCCGGAGGAAGTTCTGCCCACTCACCGCAGACGACGGCACGGCCCACCTCCCCGGCTGACACGAAGCCCTTGCTCTGCACAACTTGCCGCGCGCGGTCATGGGGTGGGTGGAGGAGCGGGACGGAGGAAAAAAACGCGGCGGCGGAGCTTGCCTGTCATGACATATATAATCACCGAGGAGCCCCGGCTGTCCGCGCTGCCAAGAGATGAAATTATTTCTGATAGCATTACATTGAAACAAGGCACACGGGGTAGCGCACGCCGGATGGGATTTTGGAACAAACTTGCTTCTGAAGCATCTGTGTTAGATCACCCTGATTCATAGCTCGCTGGTCCGTTGAGGCCAGAACACAGCCTGGGTTTCATTTCCCACCCCCCCGCGCCCCCCTTTTTTTGTTACAAACATTGAAAGGCCCAAGACGCTGCTGATTAATTGGCATCCCCAAGCCTGACCAAAACCCCTGACATCAGGCTCCCTGTAGCTCCTTCCCCACAGGCCTCCATTGCCTTCCCTTCCTTTAACAATCGGACGAAACCTGACCCGACAATTTGTAGAGGTTAACTCACTCTCTTTAGGAAAGCATACTGCGACAGAGGAGGAAGCTTGCAAACTCACCGCGCGCACACACACACGGGCATGCGTGCGCAATGTGTGCCACCATTCTGGATGAGTTTCGGATTTGGAAATTTCAGACATTTATTTATTTGGGACAATTTATGGTATTTTTCAGATGTCCGGATTTTTTTGCATGATGTATTGATTGAAGATGCCTTTGTGCCAACAAAAGCGATATCATGTCGCACCTCCAATTATCACGGTTGGCCACGTACTGTGCGAAAGGCGTTCAACATACATATTTCATGAAAAATAAGAATAGGTTTTACCATTTCCGGCAATAAAACAGGTGTTAAGATGTTCAAAGATCAAATAGATACATATTTCAAGGCATCAAGTCTGCATTAGCCACACATAGCAACGTAATGTCATTTCCTGTTACGTTTTTATATATATATCTGAAAACTCAATCCAATATTTAATAGCTACCATCACGATTCACATTTTTCAGATCAGTCTGAAAATCAGGAACAAATCTCTAGCCTCTATGTGGCTGTTCATAGGAAGCATCGACATTTAAATTTTGATTTAAAGCTTTTGTGACTGCAGGAATTCATATTCTTGGTTCTTTTGGTAAAGTCACGTAGAAGGGAAACAATAAAATAATAAAAATATAAAACAATACAATTCTCACGACGTTTCGACTGCAACACAAGCAATCGTCATCAGGTGTGAAAACCACAGCAAGAAAATTAGAATTTTTTTGTATTTTTTCACAGCAAGAAAATTTGAAAAAAGTATTTTTTTTCAAAACTTCTTGCTGTGGTTTTCACACCTGATGATGATTGCTTGTGTTGCAGTCGAAACATCGTGAGAATTTTATTGTTTTATATTTTTATTATCTTATTGTTTCCCTTCTACGTGACTTTACCGAAACAACCAAGGATATATACATCGACATTTAGTCATTGTTCAGTTTGCTGTTTGAGAGAAGCCTTTTATTTAACGTCATATCTGTTAAATCTTTTTTTCAAGTTTAGTCGCTTACTGTAACCATCGTAAGTTCATCTCAGGGATTAAAATATATCTTATATATTCAGAAAAAAAAACATTTCTTACACGTCCGCAGCAATGTGCGGGGGTTAGTAAGAACATGGATTTTTTTACGTTACTTGGTATTTTTTAAAATCTAAATTTCCAACAAATTTCTTTAGAACTGCTTTTCATGTACGGTGCAAAAGAAGTTCAACATACATGCAATGTATTTGCCGTTGTCCCGAAGTTTCCCTCCTGTTTAATTACCCAGGACATATGCACAGCCTACATAAAGTGTCTTTCCATCTTGACTACGTGGGAGTGGCAACACATTGGTATCCTGCAACTCTTGGCTTTGACAGCAGGTATCTTCTTACAAAAACAAAGACTCCGTATCTTTGCCGTTACTCTTGGGAAACTTGGTATAGTGACCAAGCAAAAATGTCGTTTGGAAAAAGGGTGGCACCTTTGAACAGACTTGAAGTAGATTTTATAGGGCGAGTTTTATTTTCCTTTCTTTTGCACATTTATGGAATATATATTTAGGATAAATACAGACAAAAGGTTCCCAGATGGCACCAAATTTACGCAGGTGCTGTCATCTTAAGCTGTAAATAGTCATTGTGGCAAAGATTCGCGAGCTGGTATTTCACGAACAAGTTCTACAGCGCAGATGATAGAAACGTATGTTCCCCCCCCCCCGCCCCTATGACGAGCAGCCTGTGAGTCGCTGAAATATGACATTTGCTTAAAGGCGCGACAAAACCCCCAACTTAATCCTTTTGAATATATTATCTGTGGTGACGTAGAGATGCTCTCCTGACACCTCCTTGACAGACACATTACATCTCAAACATTGGAGCAAGTCGCCGTTTGACATTTTACAATCCCTCACAAAGAAGCAAAGTCAACATGTCTTTTTTTTATTCCTCTGGTCAGATAATGTTTTCGTGGGTTCTTTAGAAACATTATTTGTGCACACAGTTGTCGACGAACGGATGAAGCACACGGTGACACACGGTGACACACGACGACACACAGTGATACACGGCGACACACGGCGAGGCACGGTCAGACACGGCGACACACGGTGACGACGCAGGGTGACACACGGTGACGATGCAGGGTGACGACGTAGGGTGGCACACGGTGACGACGCAGTGTGACACGTGGCGACACGTGGTGACGACGCAGGACGACACGTGGTGACACACGGTGACGACGCAGGGTGACACACGGTGACACGCGGTGGCACACGGTGACGACGGAGGGTGACACGCGGTGATGACGCAGGGTGACACGTGGCGACACGTGGAGACATTCGGTGACGACGCAGGGTCACACGTGATGACACGCAGTGACGACGCAGGGTGACACGCGGTGACACACGGTGACGACGCAGGGTGACACGTGGCGACATACGGTGACGACGCAGGGTGACACGTGGTGACGACGCAGGGTGATACACGGCGACACACGGTGACGACGCAGGGTGACACGTGGCGACACGTGGCGACACACGGTGACACGCGGTGACGACACGTGGTGACACACGGTGACACGCGGTGACGACACGTGGTGACACACGGTGACACGCGGTGACGACGCAAGGTGACACGTGGCGACACACGGTGACGACACGTGGTGACACACGGTGACACGCGGTGACGACGCAAGGTGACACGTGGCGACACACGGTGACGACACGTGGTGACACACGGTGACACGCGGTGACGACACGTGGTGACACACGGTGACACACGGTGACGATGCAGGGTGACACGCGGTGACACGCGGCGCTGTACGGCGCTTGAGATACGGCCACGCGTTCACGTCACGCATCATCGTGATAAATCCAACGTGAAGACTCGCCCACTGTGCGTAAGCCTCGCATCAACATCGTGAAGCCGCTGGCACGAAAACACAAGAACGTGTCAGCATTTGTTAAGGTAACGGGGAACACCCAGAAGCACAACCCCCCAGTCGACAGCAGATGCGTGTGTCCACGCGGCGCTCTGGACTCGCACCCCACGCTGTGTGTATGCGTGCGAGCCGTGGTCGTGATGAGATAAAGATGTGAGTCCTTATGTTTTAAATCTGGCATCCGATTGTCCACAAATCAGATCGCGAAATACATATGTTTGCGACGTAAACAGGAGCATGTTTTTTCTCTTTTTTAGATTTGAAATGCTGACGTGTATTTATTTTCTTACAATTTTCTTTTTTAACATCGTAGAACGTGGGGACTTTTATGTTTTGCCAATGATCATAGCTATGTCTTTGAAAATGTGCTAATTATTTTATTATGTAGGAAGCATACATTCATTCAAGAATGTTCAAAAGGGCCGGATACTGTATTTTTTTTTTAATTCTACAATCCAGCTGCAAAAATCACTGCTCACAGCATACTCTTGTCACAATAATAAGATTGCAACTCTACATCCAAGCTGGGATTTAACTCAACCCATCATCTCTTTGGGGAGCTTATAAAAGACCACATGACGACGGTATGACCACACAACAACGGAAACGTTTCCACCTTTTGGCTCAGGCCCAACAACGGAGGTGACCAAACGACAACCCCCGACGCTCATTCCATCACGGAAAACTGCCGACTTGACATTCGACCCTCGGCAAGGGTGACCGCTTCTTGACCCCCCTCCTCCTCCTCCTCCCCTTGTTCTGCTCCTCCTCCTCCGCCGTCCCAGCTCCCCCTAAGGTGTCGGGCCGCGTGGTCGGCAGGCAGAGCGTGCGCGTGGGCCGCACCATCCGCCTGCCGTGCCCCGTCACGGGCGACCCGCCGCCGCTCACCATGTGGACCAAGGACGGACGCACGGTCCACGGCGGGTGGACGCGGCTGCGCGTGCTGCGCCACGGCCTCAAGATCGAGGAGGCGGAGGTGGACGACGCCGGCGTCTACGTGTGCAAGGCGGCCAACGGCTTTGGCAGCGTCAGCCTCAACTACACGCTCGTCGTCATCGCAGGTGGGCATCGCCCTTCACCGTGCTCGCTCACCCGCCAACCAACGGGGTCACCCACCCACTCGCGCACCACCTTACAGGGGGGTCATACACTCACCTGCCAAGCTACTGGGTAAGCCACTCAGCCAGCAACCTACTCGATCACCCGCTCGCCCATGAACCTACCAGGTTACTCACGCACCCGCCAAACAACATGCCCTAAACTGTTCATCAAGGGCCAGTCTTAGTGATTTTGATACGATTCCATGGCAGCTCAAGTTGAAGTCTTGTTTTTGTAAAGTTGACGATGTAGATATGACTTGAGGAACATTTATGCATACACGAATTCATTGATTTAAATCAATGAGTTGACATGAACTAATGAATGAATAATTATAAAAAAAGAAAATGTATATAGCTTCGTGCATGAAAAGTGCATCTCACAATCGCTGACGAACTACAGACAAGCAAAAAGGCAGCCAGGCGGTGAGCCAGCACCAACAATTTTGCCGAAGCCCTGCAGTCCTCTAGAAAGTTGGATGTTTTCAGCCATATACTGAGTGATGATGCATCATTCGGTTAGCATCTACTTTTGAATGTCATGATTTGGGAACGACCTGTTCTGTTGAGCTGCGGGCCGTTCCACTGCAAGTGGCTCCATAAACGAACAATTTAAGGTCCCACGCTCGACCTTCTGGAAAAGAAATGGGATTGCTATCTGGACAGGTTCTTATCCAGTTTTAAATAGATGAGGACTTAGGAGTGAACAGACAGGAGGATCCGTGCCAAAGAACACCACGATTTTGTGATAATACTTCCACTCACAGACACTATCAAGGGTACTGGGACTGGAGCTGTGGCTGGGTCATGGAGCCATCAAACCTTGGACTTTAGTGTGAGCACATGGAAACACGAAATCACCCAGAAATATCATCCTTGCCTACCATCAACAGCAGCACAGCAAATTACGAAGTCCTGTCTTCCTCATAACTAGAGAGCTTAATAGCAATGTCATTAAATTACATTTAATTTAAATGTAGTCATTTTGTAAGTAGGATGTGTCTGGTTACCATCTTCCAGTGCACGTCATCAATATTATATGTCATAGTATGAATGGGTGGAGTGGTGGCGCAGTCATTAGCACGCTGCACTATGAATCCATCGAGCAGAGTTCAGTTCCCGGCCACGGCTAACATCAGTGGCGAGTGTTATCGGAACCGGTCCTGGGTCCCCTCCCCCACCATTTCACCACCCGGCGCTGACCTCCGTGGTAAAGTATGGTCAAAACAACTTCCACCTCCGACACGGACTGGGAGGCCCTCATACAACAGTGGATTGAGAGTTGGTCGAAAAAATGTTTTTTATTGTAATTGTATTTAGATGTCTTCGTCTGATAGCATGACATTTTCTTGTCTGCTGCATATGAGCATATGCGCTTTACTGTGAGCCGAGCAGTTTGGTGGTGAGCTGCACCGGGGATGTTCCTTTATTCAATGTACTCTACTGCATAGTTCGCTGGGTAGTTTAACTCGCAAAGAAAATAAATAATTGTGGAGACACTGGTCTTTTTTTTCCCTTGACCTTGCAAAAACATTCATATACAAGCAGAAGCCATGACAGTAAACGGACTCTTCATCAGGATCTCTAAAACAAATGCTGACTGGGGCCGTGTGTGGGGGGGGTTTTCCTTCTGGATGGCCAGGTTTAAAAAAAAAAGGCCGCAGAAAACGCACACATGCACAAGCACACACTCAACTAGCATCAATTCCATCTTTTTTTTTCAACTTGGTATGATTGTGTGGTATTTCTTCAGTTTGTTTTATGGCACAAATACCCAAACGGAGGAAACGCATTTTTATTTTCCTCTTCTTATTTTCAGCTATATTAATACTTAATCAGATGTGAAAGAATGCAACTTTGCAATTCATGCATTGAATGTTTATTTTTAAATATATATAAATAATCCATATCTCATATCTTCAACCTTTTCACATTTGCACTCAAGCCAAAGCTGTGAATGCTAACCAACCAGAACAGACAAGTGTTGGGTTTTCTTTCGTGAACTTTAGCTTTAAAAAAAAAATTGTACTCGGGGTTTATTTATATTTTAAATGAATCTCTTCACCCATCGCTGTGCACTCATTATCAGCGGCAGACAATTTTAGTCCGTCCAGTTCGAGCCCAGCATCCACCATCACGATCCCTCATCGCCTCTCGCTAATGTACCCCCCCCCCCACAGTACTCCCCCCCCATCTCCCCCTCCCCCCTCTGAGGAATCCACACCAGCATCTGTGGGGGTCCATCACAATCACCGCGACTGTACTCACTGTTTTTCCGGGGCCATCGCCTTTATAGTCAGTGGAACGCTCCAAAGCCTAGCAGATGCACCCAACCGATTTTCCACCGCTGGTTGCGAGTGTCAGGCAGCGATGAGAACTTTAAATCCGGGCCCAGGGACCGACTTTTTTTTGTGTGCGTGCGAGCAAAGCAAAAAAAGGTCCCATCTGTCCTGATACATTTTTTCAGGCCAATTTTATCCCGAATGTGCTGTAATTGGGGTCATGTCATGAGATAAAGTATCACAATCCAGATCTCTCACAGAGCAATGCAATCCTTTGTGGTTCAGAGAATGGTCCCACGGAAGTAAAAATCACAGAGATGCCTCTGAGATCGCTTTAAGTGACATCAAGTCCGACACAGTAAAAGGCAGCATTTTCCCACACGTTCTGCATTGAACAATAGTGTTCATTGCATGATGACCATTTTTTTTTTACGACTCAGAGCTGGAACTCAGCCCAATTTAATGTGATGAACCCAATGGCATGCGATGATTTGCTTGCACAAGACACCTGACTATTAAGTAGTGAGTCAATTATCGAAGGACAGTATAGTACAGCAGATAGGCTGGGGGCCTATCTGTGGTCACCTCCAATGTGTCGGGTTTTTGCAGGGTACCGTGACTTTTATCTCATGCAGAAATACTCAAAAAATGTTTTACCGCACCACACGCACCACAGGCGGGATTCAGCCCATGCAAAGAGCCTTTAGACTCAGGGAGGCATTCCTGGGTAAGTGTCGGGAAGTGTCGGATTGGTTGTTTGAATGGGAGAAATTCGCATTTTGCACGCCCGCCACGCCATAGTATATATTTTTTCCACGGCCGCACTTAATACCGGCGAAATTAAAACATAACATAGAGCAAAGGCAACTCTCGGGGCGACTGGCCTCTGCTCTTGGCAAACGAATTTGCGGTACAGAGAGGCCACTTCGCAACAACTGCAGAGGCAGCTGCTGCCACCGCATATGCCGCGTGTAGTGTTTCAGCTTTGCATTGTGCCCCTTACCTACCGACAAAAAAGCGTTCGTAGATGAGTAGGATAACTCCGCCTCGTTCGGTAAGGTGAGCACTAGTGAATTACATCTGATAAAAATCGCACAAGACTCACAATGCTCCCTGTGTACGACAACGGGCGCCCAAAACCTTTTAGCGTGCGTTTTATGTAATCACGTGACTGAAATCTACGTCCTCGAGCGAAGGAGGGTTTGAGGGGGGGGTGGGGGTGTTTGTCGTTGCCGCATATTTTGTTGGTTGTTTACGTATATTTACGTAGCCGTGGAATGGAATGCGTTTGAGAGGACGTCCAGCAGGAAAAGATTGAGCGGTGAAATCAATGCATGTGTCGGCGCTGCTCGGTGTATTAATGCCCTGCAGCATTGTGAGAGGTGGCGAAGGCCTGGGGAGACCTTCATCCAGCAAGTGCATTGAGGTATGGCTGATGATGATGGTGATGTGTAATGACGACTTGACACACTTCTCTTGACACTTTATTGAAGACGCGTTCACTTGACATCGGGCAGAGACCCCCACCGCAACAGCCCCCAGTCTCCCGCGCATCTCCCCCTTATATACCGAACTTTCTCGCTGACTCTGGACGCTCGCTCCACCGTCAGACTCCACCGTCCTCTTCCGTCACCTGACCACGCTCCCTTCTCGATCATTCCCGCAGCCACCAGTCCCTTCGTACTCACAACTGACTCCCCTGTCATTACCTCCCGCGGCCACCAGTCCACTCACACCGCGTGTAGGCTCTCCTGTCATTACAAATGATAAGTACATTATTAAAGAATGCATTATTTACAATAAAAAATGTATTAACCCGCCTGTGATCCAGACCGAGGTTACTAGATCAATGGATCCCAACCAGTGGTCCACAATCCTGATGCATCAATCCACAAGGTTGTGGGAACTGGTCTGCATAACTTTTGCAGATACTACGAGTTAGGGTACAGGTAGAGTTTTAATGTTGAATTTTTTTTTTCATAGACGGTGGTCCGCAAGAATGCTTGAAGGCTTGCCAGTGTCCCGTGGATCCAGAAATGTTTTGAACCAATGTTCGAGATAATGGAACTTTGCGTGGCAATGCACGAACGTTAATTTGTTCAACGGTCCGAATTCTGACTGCCAACAACTGCAGGGTGCCACGGTGGTGACGTGTTAACTCCCTCGCCTAGTATACAGGAGGGCGTGGGTTCCATCCATACCCTGTATATTTGGAGTTTTCATGTTCTCCCCGTGGTCGCATGGATTTTTCTCCAGGTCCTCCGGTTTTTCCCTCCACATTTAGAAACATGCGCTTCGAGTATTTGGCTGCTCTAAATTTCCACATGATAAGCCATCTCCGTTGAGCTATCATAAGTGGCCAGGTCGCTTCTAAAAAAGAGCTATGTAGCTCAGTGGGCCTAACCTGGTAAAATAAAAACAGTTTTGCTTAGCTCGTAGCGGCATAGCCCCATGTCAGCTGTCCGCAGAGGAGGCGGTTCTGTGACTTTTGTTGGACCGCAAGCCAGCCACTCGGGTTTGTTTTACCCGGGGAAGCGATGCGCGGACACGAGATTCCGCAGCGAGCGCGGAAAATGAACACAGCGTCTAATCCAGACCACGTGACAAGATGACGTCTCAGAAACTCCTGACTGCCAGGACATGTAGAACGGTTTGCCGAGCAGCATCTGTTCCACGCGATTAATCTTCCGTGAACTAATATTGTTTTCTATCTCGGAAGGCCTGTAGTAGTGTACGCCAGCCACAGAGAGTGCGTCCAGCGGACGCGTCTGATTGCGCCGCTCTTGCACGGCAAAGTGGAAATATCCGGCCCCAATGTCACAATTCAAATTCCCCGAGTCTCAAGCCTGGAATCCAAGCGCATCTTCACTTCCAGCAAGACCCAGGCACGATAAAAAAAATGCACGGTGGGGGAATTCACCCATCTAGTATAGAAATTATCTTTACATATAAACATCTGGTATAGTTCACCAGCATTGGTTCAATTGAGCCCCGAGTTTGCGTGATGAGGCACGAAATGTCAAAACCAGTCCAGAGATTGCTTGTGTTGAACCGATGCTGCTGGGTAAGATGCTCTCCTTTAAGGCTATGTGGTCATGGGTTGAGAAGCAAAAATACTTTAACCTGTTTAATGTGGCAAAAAAACATATGGCAACGATGTATTATTTATTTTGTGGGGAAATTGTTTGCTTAGAAACCTGGAAAGTACAAAAAAAATCACGTTATATTTATTTGAAACGTATTGCCAAGATACACAGCTGAGCTGCAGTCTCTCATTTACTATTTGATGATCCAGAGCAACACATGAGCTGTTGCGTACATAAATTATAATGGTAATTGTGTTGTAGATTTATGTACTTATGCTCTGGTAATCTTTATTCCCAGAAACTCGAATACTTTTTTTTTAATAAGGTCAACTATGTTATTAAAATGCATTAGCAGACGCTTGGTTTAATTTGCTATTTAATGGCAGTCATTAAAAACCAGCCTCAAGACAAATGTGCTCAGCTAAGGGTGGGTAATTAATGGTACATTTATCTTAATTTACGTACACACATGCATATTTATTGGGTCGTTCAACCCAATACACTATAGCACGTGCATTCATATATCAAAGTCAATTCGATTTCAAACATTCACCACTCACGCCCCACAGGACAACCGCTGCTGAACTCCCAGCAACCAGCGGGCAGACCAGGTAGGTGCCGAAATTGAGTACAAAGTAGTATTTAGATTTGAATAAACTGAGACATATATTCGGTAAACAATACTAACTAATCGTTATAAATGTTATTTATTCACGCAATGTGTTAATGCTGGCAGAGTGAGTCAGGGGTAGGAGAGTCAAAGGCTGACATTTTCTTCTGCACGTATCCAATGCCTCATTTACATAAAACTATAACTAAACAATACACATTTTTTGTTTTACCAGGTCAGGCCCACTGAGCTATATATCTCATTTTTAGAAGCGACCTGGCCACAAACGATAGCTCAACGAAGTGGCTTATCATGTGGAAATGTATAGCAGCCAAATACTCTAACTGCATGTTTCTATATGTGGAGGGAAAATCCGCAGGACTCGGAGAAACATCCACAGGGAACACATGCAAACTCCAAATATGCAGGTGTCAGGGTCGGGATTGAACCCACAGCCTCCTGTGTATCAGGCGAGGTAGTTCACAACTCACCACCACGACACGCCAGTTTTCATACACAAGGTTATATACAGTGTACAGGAATAATATATATAATTTGACGAGTTCGAGTTTTTATTTGAACTAAAAATTAGGAGCTTTTATTAAGTTTCCCCGTTTTTGTCTAAAATCTATGCAAATGCAAAAGGGTTGTTGTATAGTACAACATAATTCAATGTTTAATTGATAACCATTCGGCAAAAATCAGCGTGAATGCAGTGGTTACAAACAACTATACAATAAAACTTGGTGTTGGTTTATCTGTAGGCAATGAATGGTAGTGCTTGTTAGCACATTGCCTGCAGTATTGAATGCTTAATTAACGTTTGTTAATTACACTTGAGAAAATGAATTCACGAGGACGCAAAAAATGGGGGTCTGCTGCCAAGTGTGGGTGAAATTAAGCAAAATGCACTGCAGCGGCAGTATTTATTTTTATTCCTCGCAGGAGATATTCTGCACAAATCTTTGCCGGGCGGCCAGCCCGCTCGGCCGCCGTAAATTTGCCGCGCTTCGCGAGCGCCGCAATCACGCGCATCACAACCATCGCGACCTCCCCCCCCACCACCACCACCACCCTGTCCCCCACTAACTCACTCTCCGCCTGGCAGCGTGCAAGCCCTCTCGGTGCTAGAGCCAGAACCAGACCCTGCCCCCATCCCTTCGCCCATCCCTGAAGACGCCACCGGAGTGAGTTCGCAGTTCCCGTTCCGAACCCATTTTCACGACATGCAGACGCCCCACGTAGCCTACGTAGACCGGGAGGGCAAGTGCCGTTAGCGAGCACCAACGAAGGTTGGCGCGGTATGCAAAAGAAGGCTGGTGTGCCCAGGTCACACGCCCGGCAGCCTCTGTGTCCCCAGTGCTGATGTTAAACACCCAGCGCCATATATACAGGGTTCTTCAAACAAATGTTTTAACGCTTCTGAGAATTTGTAACAACAACCACAAGAAATGCGCTGCTGCCTCCGGGCTCTGGAGACCACCTGGAGCAGATTCCAGGCCACGTGTTGACAACGATGGCGAACAAGTGGAGACTCTTTGAAGCAATTCACATACATTTGTGTACCATGTTACAGTGCATTATTCGTTCCTTTGCCATTAAAAACGATAGCCCCATGTAAAGTGTTAACATTTTTTTGAAGCACCCTGTATACAAAGTACACTTTAAGGCTGAGCTGACCAGGCATGGAACGGTTCAGATATTTGTCGCCGATGTTGACCGTGAGCATAAAATTTAACTCGGGCCACCGGGTTCGTAAGGGCAGTGCGCTAACCGCAACACCATCGCTCGGCTAGGACGCGCGCGCACGCACAAACACGTGCACACGCACGCACTGACTCGCGCGCCATCACTCACGGCTCCCAGGGGAATCGATTCAATCAACATTGCTACGGTTATGTTTATGACATAAAGCAATTTGGGTGTGCGCATTCTCGCCCGGGTTTATGTAATGCCGGCTGCCCGGGACCGTGGCCCAGCAGAGCGCGGTGGCATTTTCCCTCCCTCCTCCCTGGGGAAGATGCCAGGGAATGTTACGAGCAGCCGCTCGGCCAGGCGCTTGGGGTTCAGGGGGTGGTGGTGGGGGGGGGGGCAGCCGTGGTGGTGGTGGTGGGGGGCGGTGCTGTCTGTAAACTGCCGACACCATCTGACCTTATTTTGAGCATGCAGCTGCGCTTGGGCGAGTGTTGTGAGTGGGCAGGGGCTTGGTGGAGGCGGGAATGGGTTGAGGTCTAGGGAGGTTACGCTCAGGATCACAGTGCACACACAATGCGAAATCGATCGCGTGCAATGTTTGTGATGTTAAATTAACGCGCGCATAAATAAACGCATCTTTGGATGGCTTTGGGCAATCCAGCAGTGTTGCTTAAAGGAGGCTCGCTCCCGCTGATGAGCTCGTTAGGTCTAAACCGGCCCAGCGTTTGCCTGCTAACACAAATTCTCCTGGAGCACTGAAGTTCGGAGTGCCGCTTGGCTGATAAGCTAACAAATGTGGTGTGTGCAGAAACACAGAGACGTAGTTATTGTTTTATAACCCCGCAGAAATCCTCCACAACAGCACTTTGCGAGTTTGTATGCATGTATAATATATTGGGTGGACTAGTGGCACGGTGTTAAAGTGCCGCTACACTGTGAACCTGGCTTAATAAACTAAATTCCCAGCCATTGCCAACATAGCGTCAGTAAGCATTGGATTTTAAATGTCATAACCATGCAACTACCACCAAGCATAACATGCAAATTATGGAAGTATTAAGCCATGTGCAGTGGTGAATTCACCTTGCTATGAACCCAGAATTGTATTTCTGTCTGTGACTAACTTTCGTGGTGAGTGATATGTGGTCACCCCCTCCCTCACTCTTCATCAACCCGCAATGACCAGAAGTTTGTTCAGAATTACTCTTTGGTTATTTCGCTAAAGTCACGTAGAAAGAAAATAAATTTAATAATAATAGAATACGAAGTTTCTATTGCAACGCAAGCAACCATCATCAGGTAAGAATGCGTGAGAAAACAAACCTAGTAAACTTAGATATATAATGCAATGCAACAGCTGGCTAACACAACAGTCAACACCCTACCTGGTTGATTACGTTCTTCCAAAGATTGCTAAATTTGAGAGAGAGACAAAGCACAGACACGGAGACACATAGACAGACACACAAGCAGAGAGAGAGACATACACAGAGACAACAACAACCGCCATTCACCACTAAGTGGCGGTGACGTCACCACGACGCTTGTGCCAGGCTATGTGCACCCTGAGGCCACGTGAAGTGTCGAAAGTCCGCTGGCAGGAGGTCACAGGGCAGACCCAGGTGCCACGGGTCGACTGACTGAGATGACTGGCTGATGCACCACCTGTGCCCCCTACTGTGCCAACTCGCTGTGCTTCAGCCACCCGGCGCTCCGCTCGTTGTTGTGAGCGTCGTTCCTCTGCCCTCCGTTGTTGTTGGAGGGCGACTACCTCCAACTGCCCAGTAGCGTCCTTCACGAGCCTCCTCCACAGAGGCCGATCTTGACACCGCTGGTACCAGTCATCGGAAAGTCCACTCAGCTCCACGTCCTCCTGTACCACATCACTCCATCTCTTCTCTTGCCCGTGCCACGCCCGTTTAGCCCCCTCAATCCGGCCGAACAAAAGCTGTTTCGGCATGCAGTGGCTGGGCATGCGGGCTACATGACCCAGCCATCGCAGCCTTGCCCACCGGAGGAGCTCACCGATGGGACCTTGCCCAGATCTTTCAAGGATTTGTGAGCTCCTCACACAATCCAGTCTGGTTAAACCCAGGATGGATCGTAGGCAGGCCAGCCTAAATGTTTCTAACCGGCGAAGATGTTCCATTAGGGGGGTCCACGTTTCGCAAGCGTAGAGAAGGGAGGGCATGACCGTGGCCGAGAAGACCTGAAGCTTAGTGCGGAGCGACAGACCAGGTAGCTTCCACAAAGCGTTACGCAACTGATGAAAAGATATTGCCGCTCGACTGATTCAGAGTGAGACCTCTGCTGTTAAACTGGAGCCGGTCATAAGCACACTGCCCAGGTATGGGAAACTCTCCACTCTCTCCACAACTGCCCCATCACTGATTGGGAGTTGTGGGGGTGGAGTGTCCGATGGTACAAAATACCCAGGCAGGTGCTTAGTTTTGGTGGGGCTGATGGTAAGGCCCCACCACTTAGTGGCACGCTCCAGTCTCAGCAGCAGCATCTCCAACTCCTCCTCTGAATGAGCAGCTATTACCAAATCATCAGCATACATAACATGGTTGAGCAATAGGGAGCCATCCCTTGACCGCACCCGGGCATCGATCAGCCTCCCATTATATCTGTACCATATGGAGATTCCCCTGGTACAGCTATTGAAGGCTTCACGAACTACGCGGTCAAAATAGATGTTAAATAATGTGGTAGCCAGAGGACATCCCTGTCGCACCCCAAGGTGTACAGGGAATGGCTCTGACTCCCGGCCGCGTAGTTTTACCCGGGCCCGCTCACCATCATGAAGGTCCTTAATGATCGTGAGCAGAGGGTCAGGTACTCCAAAAGCACGAAGAACAACCCAGAGCCCAGGCCTACTGATGGTATCATAGGCCTTGACCAGGTCAATAAAGCAGAGATGTAGGTCTTGTTGGAATTCCCTACACCTCTGCTGTAGCAGACGGACAGAAAATATGGCATCTGTGCAGGACCGCCCTTTCCTGAAACCGCATTGGGGCTCCGCAAGCCTCTCCTCAGCGTGCCTGGCAAGGCGATGTTGAATAATCCTTGCCAGGACCTTTCCCGGCACACTGAGGAGTGAGATGCCCCTGTAGTTGTTACAGTCTGTGCGGTCCCCCTTCTTAAAAAGGGAGACCACCAGGGCATCCTTCCAATCCTGCGGAACCCGTCCAGTGGTCCAGACTGTTGTTATGATGTCATATAGGGCAGTCTGTGCACAAACACCACCCTCCCTCAGCATTTCGCTTGGGAGATCATCTCTGCCCGCTGCCTTTCCTGGTCTCAGACTCCGGATCACCTTCAGTACTTCCTCAACAGATGGCACCTCAGCCAGCCACTCACAGGGGGTGACTTCTTCCAATATTTGAGGCACCACAGCCTCAGCAGGGTCATCCTCACTTTGTGCCACGATGTTTTCCTGGCTGAGGGATTTTCCCTCCCCCAGGACCTCACAGAAATGCTCAGCAAATCTGCAAACCTGTTCCTGGGGGTCGGAGATTGGATCACCGTTTTTCCCCTAATGATGGTAATAGGTGTGGCGCTGCAGGTTACTTTTTTGATGGAGTTAGACACATAGACAGACACATAGACACATAGACAGACACACAAGCAGAGAGAGAGACATACACAGAGACACAGAGAGAGACACACACATAGACACACAGATAGAGACATACACAGAGACACCCAGAGAGAGACTCACACATAGACACACAGAGAGAAACTCACACATAGACACACAGAGAGAGACACACACAGAGACACAGAGAGAGAGAGACTCACACAGAGACACACAGAGAGAGACTCACACAGAGACTCACACATAGACACACAGAGAGAGACTCACACAGAGACACACAGAGAGAGACTCACACAGAGACACAGAGAGAGAGACTCACACAGAGACACAGAGAGAGAGAGACACAGAGAGAGAGACACACACAGAGAGACTCACACAGAGACACAGAGAGAGACTTACACAGAGACACACAGAGAGATAGAGACACACAGAGACACACAGAGAGAGACATACACATAGACACACAGAGAGAGACATACACAGAGAGAGACTCACACATAGACACACTGAGAGAGACTCACACATAGACACACAGAGAGAGACACACACAGAGACACAGAGAGAGAGACTCACACAGAGACACACAGAGAGAGACTCACACAGAGACACACAGAGACTCACACATAGACACACAGAGAGAGACTCACACAGAGACACACAGAGAGAGACTCACACAGAGACACAGAGAGAGAGACTCACACAGAGACACAGAGAGACTCACACATAGACACACAGAGAGAGACATACACAGAGACACAGAGAGAGACTCACACATATACAAACAGAGAGAGACACACACAGAGACACACATAGAGAGAGTCACACACAGGCACACAGAGCGAGGGACTCAGACATAGACACACAGAGAGACACAGAGAGAGAGAGACATACACAGAGACACACAGAGAGAGACATACACAGAGACACACAGAGAGACATACACAGAGACACACAGAGAAAGACATACACAGAGACACAGAGAGAGATTCACACACAGACACACAGAGAGGGACTCACACATAGACGCAGAGAGAGACTCAGACATAGACACACAGAGAGAGACTCAGAGAGAGACATACACAGAGACACACAGAGAGAATCATACACAGAGACACACAGAGAGAGACATACACAGAGACACACAGAGAAAGACATACACAGAGACACAGAGAGAGAGAGAGATTCACACACAGACACACAGAGAGAGACTCACACATAGATACACAGAGAGAGACTCACACACAAACACACAGAGAGAGACTCACACACAGATACACAGAGAGAGAAACTCACACATAGACACACAGAGAGAGAGACTCACACATAGACACACAGAGAGAGACACACAGAGACACACAGAGAGAGAGACACACACAGAGACACACAGAGAGAGACACAGAGACAAACAGAGAGAGACTCACACACAGGCACACAGAGAGAGAGACTCACACATAGACACACAGAGAGAGACACACACACACAGAGACCAGAGAGAGACACAGAGAGAGACTCACACAGAGACACACAGAGAGAGACTCACACACAGACACACAGAGAGAGACTCACACAGAGAGAGAGAGAGACTCACACATAGACCCACAGAGAGAGAGACACACACACATAGACACACAGAGAGAGACACAGAGAGAGAGACACACAGAGAGAGAGACTCACACAGAGACACAGAGAGAGAGACTCACACAGAGACACACAGAGAGAGACTCACACAGAGACACAGAGAGAGAGACTCACACACAGACACGCAGAGAGAGACTCACACAGAGACACACAGAGAGAGAGACTCACACAGAGACACACAGAGAGAGACTCACACATAGACACACAGACAGACACACAAGCAGAGAGAGACACATACAGAGACACAGAGAGAGAGAGACACGCACATAAACACACAGAAAACGAGTTTATTATCCGAGTAAATTACCCATTGAGCTATACAGCAAATTTTTCAAGGGTGACTCGTGTCGTGAAGTATCGTCAAACAATCCCTACAAGTGACAGGGGGATGGGATAGTCTTTATCCGGCAATAGATTTAAAATGAGATGCAAATTAGTGCAGCCTATTTTACGGTTATCGGTTTGTAAAGAGCTTACAGGATAGTTTGTAATATGTATAGTTTGTACTGCATAAAGTGTTCCATATTGAACCACATCAGAACATCGCACGGCAGACTGAGGCTATCTACAACACCGATGAACAATTAATAATAGCTCGCAGTGCGATTTCTGTCACTAAGCTCAACCCGTGCACCACACAGTAACACGACTGCCCACTGTATATCACGTAATTCCTGACGTGATAACAGTGTTTTATACTATGAGTTTTGTCATTTGGGTGATGCAGGTACATCTTACAAATGAGAATATCCTGGTTTCCTTAGTTGCCGCTTGGTTAAACGAAATAAACGTCCGTCGGTTAAGTCCGTGGGTCGCTATGCAAGTCAAAGAATCTCCACGTGAGTCTCCATTAAAACCATGGACCGCATAGTAACCACAGCTGCTGGCCATAATTCACCGGCAGCGTTTCAGAAATTTACTATGGGGCCAACTCCCAAAAACCATCCACTGGCTCACTCACCAAACCTCGACATGAACATGTAAACATTGCTCATCGACCCAGCGCCATGCATAAGAAAAACAAGCGGTGTACAGTGTTTGTTCCAACTCCATGGAGCTTCCGCACATTTCTATGGGCCCTGGGAGCCGGGTTCCCAAATGCGACTTTCTTGGGCAGGATGGTGAGAAACTCGATCGCTTGCCGAAAGATACAGCGCAGCGTCGCAGAGCCCCGCACTCATTCACCGGCCAGAACACACTAATCCACGTCATTTGTGGATTAAAGTGTTTTTTGTTTCCTTTTACCACCTCCAAATTGGGTGTTCTTCTTACCCCAGCTTTGTCACTGCAAGTGTACGGCAGCACCATTGCTCCTGACCCACTGGGAATAAATAGCATTTAGAGAAGGTAAATAATTTAACGTTCATTTAAAAATTAACAACCCAACCTCCACGCGCAACTTTCAAAACCTGACAAGCGTTTCAGACGTATTTATTTCCTTGTTTTAGTCTTCTTTTCATTGAGTTTTTTTTTTCACTTGCGCCCATTCGCTGCATTGGGGAGCGGAAAAGAATCATAATTGCAGGGGAGAGCTTTGCGAGCCGGTGATGGACGGTAATTGCTGTGAGGCTGTCTGCTTCTTGTTGTGGCGGTGCCGCGTGCCGTGAGATGCGAGTGCCTTGTATTGTCGGGGCTTATGGCTTCTTGAGCCACTGTTCTTTTCACGTGGCTCTATTTTTCACATTCACCCACCCCCCCTCCCCTATACGCCCCCCCACCCCACTACCACCACGCTGCCCATAAAAGTCTGGTCCGTGCTGCGGACACGACGGAGAGCTTTCTTAAAGCCCCATAAACGACACCACAGTGAATCTTCTCTGTTTTCCACAGCCTTTCCAAACAAACCGAGTTAAACTGCTTAGCACCGGGCCTTTAATGATTTGCCACCCACATAGATTTGATTAATTGTAGCAATTTGGAGGGAGGGGGAGGGTTAAAAATGTAACTCAAGAATTGATAAATGTTTTACCTTATTTGTGACATCTCATATGCATTGTTTTTTCATGTATTAATTTCTTGTTTCTAAAATTGTCATTGCACCTTTAACTAACAGTAGCTTTACAAATATATATTGGGATGATAGTTGTCTGCATAAATTATAAATAACCAGCAGGTTCATAGTTTAGAGCCCTTAGTCAATCCCAATGCTGTATGTATGCCTCATGCCATGTTGGTCAATGTTTTTTTTACCATATTATAATACCATTTCATTCGCTAACGTGTGATTCAATGCACGTATCATGAGGGTAACAGATTACTTTAAACAATGAATCGATGCATCGTTACTTTGCACAACTGCTGTGTGTATATTTGGATCTGATCTTTAAAAAAAAAACACAAAGTTTGTGTGACCTTTCAAGTCACGTCTTTTTTTTCCCTAAACATTTTAACGTTTTAATCCGTAACAGACAGCGGGAGAGGATGATGGAATTAGTTGTTTAAACAAACCTGCAGATAAATTAATAAATAACTTGTTGGGGAGGGGGAGGATTGGTGTGCGGGTCAGCGCCACCGTTCTGACCTGTCAGGGGCTCGCCAATCCCAGGATCTCCCCAAAAACCCTACGCTCTACCAGGGTGGAATTATGCGTAAAAGGACACCAGCCTCTGCCAATGATCCAGAAATAACCTAAATCTTGAGAGAATTCCTCTCCCACCGTGAATCCTGCTCGCCGCACCCTTCACCCAACCCCCTTGCACCACCATCACCACACCTACTCTCCTCTGCCCCATCAACTACCTTTCTTAGGTGGTATCTTCTCTGTCTGACAGTCGACTTTTTTAAACTGCATTAACTTTAGTCTTGTTTTTGCCTGAGATGTGGTAACCCCCCCCCCCCCCACTTTGTACAACTCTGCAAATAAAAACAGACAATTGTTATTATCTTAAAAAAACATAATAACTACTGTCAGCATAAGTCACAACAATAATGCACTTTGAGGTGGTTCAGGATAACCTGATGAATTGGCCTGTTACTTCCTAATACCGTAGCTGTAATCGTACATTTGAAATTACCATAGATTGAATGGTAATTCATGAAAATAATAATAATAAAGTTCCGTATGATTTCTGCATAATAATAATAATAACCTTTGGCTCATTGCCATTACAGAGGCCTCTCCGCAGTGTGTTGATTGTGAGGGTTGTTTAACCATACTTCACCACACCGCCCAGCTCTACGTGTTGTTGAGGAGGAAGCCCTGGACCGGTTCAGATATCACTCACCACTGATGTTGGCCATGGTGAGCACTCAAACTCAGGTCACTGCATTCAGAGTGCTCCGTGCAAACCACTGTGCCAACGCTACCACACATCTCTTATAGTTGTAGAATGCATTATGTTTGGGCAGCAGATCGTGCGTTGCAATGGGCTCTCAGTTAAATACAGAACACATTTAAACTATCTTTACGGATTCCTTCCCGGCGTCACCTGGTTGAAATACTGGGATGCAATTTTTATAATTTGCCTTAATGGATCAAAAGGGTCTGATTTTATACTTGTTATAATTCATAACATAATAACGCTATAGTTGTGGGGGTACTGCTTTAATTTTAGAACATTATTTGTGTGTTAGCTTCGGTTTAATAATCAGTCGAATTGGTAGGCAGCAGTCACCTTGCCCACGTGTAACGTGTGCCCATTTAGGAGAACCCATGAGAATCACCACAATGTCTTAATGGCCTGGTAATACCAGGCGAGCTTAGCAGCCTGCGTATGCGACGTCAGCAGGTCTCCCTCTCCAGATAAGTGACCTTGAGTGGCTGTGGATTTATGTGCACCACTCACTCTGCACTGCGGGCTATGGGACGGCCTGGAGAAGGGAAGAAGGGGGCCCTCTGTCTGTCTGAGCAGTACAAAAAAGCAATGCATTTTTGTGCCTTTGTGTTTTTGAGTGGAACTACCCCTCCGTGCCCTCTGTGTCGCTTCCCATCCAAACGCTCCCTCGCTCGCTCGCTCAACCAACCAAAACCTTACAGGAATTAGTCGAAGTCTCCCTTGTAATTCCTTGACGTTGCATTCCCTCTCCACGTGACCTCTCTCTTCCACCGCCACCTCCTACCCTCTTCACCCGCAAAGCACCCACCCTGGCTTTCGCACTGTCAGTGACGCCCGCTCGCTTGTGCCTGGGAGCGTTGGTTAGCCAGCTGCTTTCCATGCATGTCTACATACATAACCCCTTTTGGACCTTGTCTGGCATGGAGCCAATCTCAGCAAACATATTTCTAATTAACAGACAAAGCCCTTGTTTATGCCTTATTTCCTCGGTGAGAGATGGAACACAGATAAAATACTGTCGACCACTTGCTGGAACTACGTTGGGACCCTAAACGTATTTCCTTCCTCTGGGTCTTCACGCTGGCTGGTTGAATGACATGCTTGTGAGTAGAGCACCAGTCAAGACACACACAGAAAATCTGTGCTCATTAAGATTTCCAACGCTGTTGCCATTCCTTAAACATTCAGGTCATAGGGAGGTGACCGGGTGGCTCAGAGGTCAGAGCACTCAGCCAACACTGCTGAGAGCCTAGGTTCGAATCTAGGTTTCAGCAACCCATTATGAAACCCGGGCTGTATACGAATTGTTAGTGTCAGCCCATTCAGCAATAAACTGCCCAAAACACCCGATCACAATATCATATAATTTATGGCCCACGTGTTAAGTGTATCATACTATATTTAGTTTTTCACTCAATTCGTCTAAATTACAATTTGAGATCTATTACATGTTTGACTGTCATGTGACAAACCTCAACCTCATAGCAGAGAGTATTGAAATTGTCACCCCTTGCTGTGTCAATGATAACAAACAAAAATGGCCACCGCCTTAAGGATTTTGCAGAAAAAATTCTGCAACCAAAATGTGTGGGCCTTTCTAGACACACTAGGTCATATTGCTCCGTGCTCAGTCCAAAAACGGACTTGCTTGTCGCACAACGTACTGCCGACAGTGCACCAGAAAAATAATTGTGGGGGGGGGGGAATGTTTGGTTGCACTGCCATGTAATGCACAGTTGTCTGCAGCAGTTCTCTGTAGCAGGGTGTGCGCACAAGTTCACCGGCTCGTGTGTGAATGAGAAAAAAAGGGTCACTTTAAGGGATTTTAAAGTGGTTCTGCGAGGACTACATTGCTTCAAGCATTCCAAACGGACACGCCTCACGGCATGATGCCGAAAGCACAGATGGAATACCAAAAAATAGGACAAATATCACGTACAATAATAAACAAGTTTTAAGTCACTTATAATTAAATTTTGCAACTTTTTAAAAAATGAAAAGATTCACACACAACGCTTCCCAACATACAGCAGTGTATATTTCTTAAATATTCAAGGTGCATTCTTAGCTGGCTCAGGCCAATGTAAGCCGCCAGGGTTTGGCAGACTCCTAAACATAACTTGATCATGTTTGTGCGGAAGGGTTTTGTTGCCCAAAAATGTCAAATCGTAAGCCACGAAAATACTTATCTGCAGCATCAACAATATTTTAATGACAAATCTCCGTACTGTCAATTTTTACACGACTTATTAATCTCATTAATCTGTTGGGTGGGAGCTCCAGTGCAGCGATGACCCAGGTTTGATTCCCTGTCAGGGCTAACAGAACAACCCCCACCGTGACCAACACGGCGTGGAGAGGCCTTAATTCAGCAGTGGATTTACAAAGGACGATACATATTTAATTTTCACCATATTTATCTTCGTTCTCTTAATCCACATATTTTTCATGGTTTTGTAACGGAGCTGTAGAAAAACGCACCTTTTGCAAGGTATTTTGTTTTGCATAAATGTAATAGTTTACAGTCTATTATCAATCCACTAATGGGCAAAGTTGTCCCTACAAGCGTGCCAGCCGTGATGGCTGTTTGAGCCCTCTACTTCACGACTCTGATCAGTGGCGTTTGATCAAAAGGGGCGAGAGGGGGGCAACTCAAAACTGGTTCAGATTTCACTCGCCTGTGATGTTAGCAACGGCCAGGAAAAAACTGAGATAGAAAAGCTCATAAACCACTGGATATAGCAAAAGTGTTTCGTAATTTGCATTTCACGATCGGGTGAGGTTGCGTGGCGAGAACGTTTCAAATCCAATGTCAGATTCCCTGATAATGTGTTGGATCAATAGTGATATAACATGTTTGCCACAGGCCTGCATGCAGACACTAAAGCATCCTATTATGTTTTTTTCTAAAAAAAGAGAGTCGTGTATTTCGCTTGATTTGGCCGTTTAAAATAAGCTGGGAAATGTTTCGTTGAAATGGAAGGTCCTACTTACAAACAAGCTCATTGTAGGCTGAACTGTTGTTTTAAAAGATCTGCAAAAGAATACATGAGTTGATTAATAATTCATTCATCATACAAATGAGCTCCTACTGTACAGCTTGTTCTGAGCTTTGGCTAACAAGTGCCCAGCATTCTCCGGCAACAAATGAAAAAAAACCCCAAAAACTTGAACCATTTGCCCTCCTCCCAACTCTTTTCCCCATCCCACTCCGAGCCAAAGCTCCCTTCGCTCCCCCGTGAATTTATTGGCGCTAAACAACGCGGCAACGGCGGCAACCGCGATGATGCCTGAGCTACGAGTGTGGTTGGAGCGGGGTGGGGTGGTGGTGGTGGTGCCGGTGGGGGTTCTCGCCCTGTTGTTGTGTTGTGCTGCCCCGAATTCACGCACGCGCGAGCCGTATCAGCAGCTGCCAGGACAGCGCAACCGCCCGCTCACTTCCTAATGCACGCCGACGTCCAGATCGTGGCTTTTCTTTCATTCCTTTTCACTCCCACCCCGGAGAGCTTAAGCTTGAGCGTTAATGCACGGTCCACAGACTACCGCAAGAGAGCAAAACAACTAAAAAAAAGTTAAACAATGACAATCGTTTTTTTTTTTGGGGGGGGGGGGTGGGACTAAAGCACACACAAAGCTCAGCTCTATTGTCTTAATGGGTTTGTTTTGGTTGAAATCTAATGCTAAAGACGTAACGTGGCTCACTAATGAAAGGGGCTTTGCAGGGACTCAAATGGCCTCACGTGGCCCAGGAGTGCTGGTTCTGTGATCCGTCACTCCGCCACACTTGCTCATTCTTCCTAATCAGAGCCCAGGTACTGTTATCTTCCCATGGCAGTTCTTCTTCGGCAAAGTGTTCTCATCACGGGACATAATAATTTATTTCTTTTTTTCTCTCTGTCAGATATATTTTTGGTGTTATGTTCCATGTATCCTGATAGGCAGGAGGTACACTTGTAATCAAAACATCGTTTTAAAATGTGTAATGCATGCAAAGGAGAAAATGTTAAAGGGGATTAGAAATCAGAGACCCAGACTGTGATGACAGCCTTCTTATTGAAGAGGTGATTATGGTCCCACATGTCTCACCCTGTCTCCTCTCCAGCAGACGCGTCACAACAGGCCACATGACACACGGCTTCGACATGTACAATGGCCCTCCAAGAAAAGTGTACATGTACGTCTGAAGTCTTCACTGAAGCTGGACGATGCCTGATCAGGACGCACACTTTGTCAAGCTCAATGACCGTGGTTGTACCGTACGGCTGTCCAATTTGTTGTATACACCACGTGGTACAACCCCGAGAACACGTTGAGACATCTATTGAGGATTTAACTTAATGGGAGAGGAAATCAAAGCAGCTGGAGAAAACACACAAGACAAAGATCCCCTGTATAGCCTTAACAGACTGTTAGGGCAAGTGCTCACCCATGAAGGACAGCAGATTTAAAGCTCCCCAGTGACGATGTTTTACCCACCGCAACAGGTACTCTTTTGAGGCTGATTCGACCGAGGAAAGGCCCCAGTACCGGTTCAGATAATCGTCACTGGTGTTGGCCGTGAGCGGGAATCGAACCCGGGTCGCCAGGTTCGTAGCACAACACGCTCACCGCCACACCACCGCTCCCCACAGCACCCAACGCTGCCATCTTCTGGCCACCTTAGAGCCCCCACACCTACAGCACCTGGTATTCCCTTACAGTCTCCCATCCAAGTACGAACCAGGCTCAACCACCTGCAGCATAGCTTGCAAGATTCGACAAGATCGGGGCACATTCACAATTGCTGCAGATCATTTACCAATAGCTCAAGCACATCATGCGAGCAAACAAACACGAGAGAGAGAGAGAGAGCGAGCGCGCAGCGCGTGGAACATTCAGCAGCCAAAAACACAATATTAACTCGATAACACAATATTAACCTCCTGCTTACAATGCGTCCCATTGAGGTGTGTTTGCCCACGTGAATGTCGCTCTGGGGCCACAGCAGGCCCCGCCACGGGTTGTGTGGCTCCGTGTTTACTGAGCGTGCCGTAGATTAGCCACGGCGGCGACAGCCGCGACGGGGATGGAGTTTTGAGAGAGAGGGGAGAGGAGAAACAAAAAGGAAATGCTCGGGTGGTAGCTCGCTGTTGGTTTTAGGATTTAAGCGCCATTGCCTCCGCTTTGTTTTTCTAACGCTTTTTTTTAAACTCCCTCTCTATGCACACCCCACCGCCCCGCTACACCACCAAACACACAAAATAAAAAAAACCCTCCACAGCCTCCTTCCTCGCCGCCGCCGCCGCCTCCTCCTCCTCCTTCTTCTTCGTCCTGCAATTAAAGCGCCCGTCCCAGCTGAGTGGAGCTCAGCCGCTTTGTTTGCCGGAGTGTCCAGTGGCTGGCGCGCGTCGCCCCGGTCGCCCCCACACCCCGCAGCCCTCGCTGGGGACGGCGCACTCTCTGAGGCTGCTCCCCACCGTCCCTCTGCATGACTGACTCTCTATTCCACCCGTCTCTCTCTCGCGCTCCTTTTGTGTAACAAAAAAAACCACATTTTTTGGGGGGGGTAAAAGTTAAAGTAAAGGAGGAGGAGGAGGAGGAAAAAAAACACAGGCTAATGCATTTTCTTTCAGGCGTATGACATTCATTACCTCGACCGCCGCATCCAAAGGGAAGAGTACAGATGGGGAAACTGATGTTTTTGTTTGTTGGTTTCTGTGTCATTAAGCAAACATCTGGCTTGACCACCTGAGTGTGAAATTGTTGTTGTTTGCTGCTCTGCGTCTACACCATCCGTACGAGGGAAGAATAAGAGGAGAAGGAAGAGGCAGCACACAATGGCCAACATTGGATGTGTCGTCTCTCCTTCTGTTTCGCGGCTCGGCGTCTTTCGTGAACGCCGATCGCAGCCGCGTGCAGTGGCACATCGCGTTTGTGTTGCCCAGCTTGTACCTGTTTCAGGGATAATTTTGACGGGGCATAATTATAACCCCGCACAGACGGATGAACGTAGACAGAGTGCCTCACATTTCAGCCAAAACCTAAACGAGTGCGCGCATGCATTTTGTGTCTCCCGTGGCTGGGCTTTTACCACAACATTAGAATAGTGCATCACTTATGAAGCAACACTTAATTGCTTCATCAGTTAGAGTTCAAATCAAGCGATAAAACAACCTTTTGAAAAAACATCACCATCTTAAACATGTGTTTTGTTTCATGTAATAACCCCTCTCATGCATGAATTGTTAAAAGCAAAAAGCCAACCATTTTTACGTTAAATTTGAATGTAGGAGTCAAAGGAATCCCTAAATATGTTCATTTTCTGTTTCCATATAATTCCACGGCAGTCGTAGAAATCATAGCAGTCCACCACAGTGGACATGATGTATTAGGAGGTTTAAAACATAGCATGGAAGTTGGGGTGGGGGGGTAGAGGATTGGTTGAGTTTGTTAAAGAGGAAAAAAATCATTCTGCACAGACACATTGTTACAAGACTGCAGTGCAGGCACAATGGATCTGGACTCTGGCTTGGGCTTGTGTGCGTCAAAAGGAGACTAATTGACCTATTCTCTGTCTGTCAGGTCCCATTCAGTGCCTGGCCACTGATTGATAAACTGGTGCGTGAGAAAGGAGATGCGGCCTGCATCATCGTGTCGGGCCATGGGTTAGCGATGTGAATTGCTTGGGGAGGCAGGGGGGGGGGGGAAATGCGTAAAAAGGGAGACAATATAAATTCCGATTAATGAAAAAAAAGGCGCGTGGACTTCTTTGTCTGCAGTTATGCGAATTGATTCATTTGGCAGATTTTTTTGTTACTTGTTGACCCTTCGCTGGCCTATATTTGACCTTTCGGAGAAGTGCCATACACTTTTGTATCGCCATATGTGCCACATGAATATCGAGGGACAACAATTAGCCCTTTTATGCCTTTGCACAGGGACACATTTTATCCGCTGATACTTTTAATGCCCGAGGATAGCTGGCTAAAAAGAAAGGCTCTTTTTCACTTTAAATTTAGTTTCACCATCACCACTTCTCCACTTTGGTTATAATTTATTACTTTGTTTATACATACCTTCGCGGGATTACGCTTACAGCAAATGGAAGGAGAGAAAAAAACCGTGACCAAATCCTGCGCAAAGCTTTAGCGATGCTTAACGTAATTAAAACTGATTCCCATTACACACAAATGATGAGTAACAATGACCACAGCAGGAAGGAATGCTCACGCTTTCTGTGTGTACGATAAAAAAAAAACGTTCAGCTGGCAGACCGTCCTTCGCTCTAGCAAGCGTAAAGAAACGGACAACCAAACTGTACCATTGGCAAGTTTTCTAAAATAAAAAAATGCTTACACAGTTTAATGAAGTAGATTTTGTGCAGTCATGCATTGTGCCCGTTTAGCCACGAAACAAAGCTCACGAAGTCACATTAACTCCGAGGGCTGCTTTATAGAAAACGATCTAGCGTGCTGTTAGTGCTCAGAGTTTGTTTAAACATTTCATGAAGATTGTTTGTGAAATTATTTTATTTAAAAAAATTATCCCGTGTGTACGTATATTCATATTAAACAGGATTGTTTATTCTCCAGTAGGGTTCATTATTGTGACATTGAAACACTCTCGACCAGTGGTTATTAACCTTTATTGCAGCCTTGCACTCCTTTAGTTCTCAATAGTAAAAAAAAATGTATAATGTAAATAAATACCTAGGTTTGATGAAACAAAGTAGTTGTATTCTTGGTTCTTTCGGTAAAGTCACGTAGAAGGGAAACAATAAAATATATAAAACAATACAATTCTCACGACGTTTTGACTGCAACACAAGCAATCATCATCAGGTGTGAAAACCGCAGCAAGAAAAATTGAAGAAAGTGGCGGGTTTTTATTTAACGTTAGCACCACGTGAACAATCAATTAAGACCCGAAATGGTTTATCAAATCCTTCCATTTCGGGTCTTAATTGATTGTTCACGCTTACGGTGGCTTTCAGACCGCATCCATTATTTCGTCTCCCCCCTCCTCTTTTCCGAACATAGATGGACTCGTCCATCTGAACAAACCGTCAAATCGCTCTCCGTGGTGCTAACGTTAAAAAAACCGCCACTTTTTTCAAATTTTCTTGCTGTGGTTTTCACACCTGATGACGATTGCTTGTGTTGCAGTCGAAACGTCGTGAGAATTTTTTTTAATATTTTTATTATTTTATTATTATTTCCTTTCTACGTGACTTTACCGAAAGAACCAAGAATATCAATCCCTGCAGTCACGAAAGCTTTAAATCAAAAGTAGTTGTACTTACATGTACGTGCCCGTGCTTAATTTGTGTTTCGATTATTTATCTTCTACAAAAGAAAAATGGCCATGTCTCGCACCCCCAGAAAGGGCATCTCGCACCCCCGGTGAAGAACCACTGCTCTAGACCATCATCCCTCTGGGGGTCTATTGAATAGGGAACCACTTTGTGGGGGCAGTCAACTGTGATTGTCCTATGGATAGAATTGCACCCATTTTAGGAATGTTGAATTCCCATCACTGGCTCAGGGCTGTAAACGTGAGATGAGGACTACTTCAATGTTCATTTGAGCCAAAGGAGATCATTTTAAGACATATTTTGTAATACTCTGTAACATCATTCTAACATATTCATGGTCTAATGTAATCAGTTGGGAAAAAATAACGGAGCTGAGACGCACATTTCCTTGACAAGCAAAAATAACATTAGATTGACAATTTCAAACGACAAAGAAAACAGGGTGTGATAACTGAACCTTAATAATTATCTATCTCGTGAGGAATATAATTCTGAGGCTGTAAACATTTCCAAAACATGGCAGATAAAAATAAATTTGGAGAAAATGTGCTTACTTGCAAAATATAGATCCTATGACCTCTCATCGACTTGATTATCAAGAAAAAGTAATGAATTCATAGACATTATGATCAAGACGAGCCAAACTAAACAAAAACATGTTTTGTTAAGAATACTCATAAAAGAAATGCAGTTTTGTAGCTTCAGTTTATTGCCGTTTATTTTTGACACAATGAAAACTCAGCAAAATATCTCTGAGATAAGAAAATAACTTTCTTGAAATGTTGCATTTACTGGTAATTTATTCGCTTGCTTCTTCATTTTATTTATTCCAGTCGTTTTGTTGTTTACGCACCGTCTAAAAAGAATTACAGGCCCTGTTCGGATCAGCGCAAGTCTTTGGCATGCAGGGCCCACCATGACAATGCAGATTCATTCCGCAAAGGCCTCGTGTTTTCAAGAAGTTGGCGATAACTTGAAAAAATGTTCACCATCCATTAAGTCGCATTACATGAACAAACTCAACGTATCTTTTAATGGACCACTGCTGTCCAACTTGCTGCCTGTCCTCACCCTGAGCTGTGTGAATAATGAGGACCCAGCCTTGCTATTTTGTTTCGTGTCTACTCGGGTTGCCGCGACATTGATATGGATGCGATGTCAAATTTCACAATATGATGATCATGGCTATATCGGTTTCCAATAACTTTATAATTTAATTTCATATATTTTTGATGTTTTTGTGCTTTGCTGTAAGTCAAGTAAAGGTAAGGATTACTTAACAATTCAACTGAAGTCTACTCAACATAAGATTGCTCAGAGTTTTCTGTTTATTGCAACCATATAATATAGAATTCTTACAGTATACATGCTCTTAGCTCTTTCGGTAAAGTCACGTTGAAAGAGCTAAGAATATGAATTACTGCAGTCACGAAAGCTTTAAATCAAAAGTATACATGCTGTCATTTACACGCAAAAATTAACGGAGTTTCTACTATAGTCTGGGATTATTTGTAATGCAGGAAAACAAGCAAATATAATGGGTAATATATCTATATTATTTAAAGTTAGAATTGTTACTATTATTGTTATTTTCAATATATGATCAGGAAATTTGAAAATGATAAAAAAAAACATATAAGCAACAATAATCACGATATAATAATATTTAGCAAAACAGACGATATGATCTTATTTCGTTCCCTCAAGTGGGGCTGTCTAGAGCTCCCTCTACTGGAGGCCCTTCCACCAGCAGTGGCACGAGCGAGCAATTCGCACTTCACTTATCAGGTACACATCCGAAATATCAGTGGCGTACACTGGACCACAGGCATACATGCATTTCTAAACCACCCATGAAACCATTTGTTTTTTTCTATCAACCTGATGAAGCGCTACCCGTATATTAGTTTGTTTTCTTCATGCACACACGCGTGTGTGTGTGTGCATGTGTGTGGGCTTAGACTTTAGACCTCATTATTTACTTGGTAGCAAAAAAAACACGATAACAATTTCCCAACGCTCGTGTTTTTTTTCCGTTACATTTCGATAATACTATTTTGGCACCAGTGGAAAAATAAAAAAAAGGTCTTCGTCAGTCCCCGTTTGCCCGCGCCTCCTCTCGCGGTCGAGATAACGAGGGGGGCCACCTATGAATGAATGAATTAATGCATACAGAGTAACGCACTGGTTTCACTTTGTTGTCTTTTTAAGCGAAAGCAACCAAACGATGCACATGTTCACACAAAGATCCCCCGTATAACAGGCTGCTGACTGTCGGGGCGTAAGTGCTGTTAGCGAGCACCTATTAAGGCAGACGTGGCACACCAGGGGGTGTGGATGGGTAGCCGAACACCTTTGTCTCCCCATTACTGATGTTTGCACACTGCACCGGATACTCATTTAAGGCTAAGTCGACCCAAGGGCGATTCAGGAATAGTTAAAATATTCGCCACTGTTATTGGCATTGAGCGAGACTTGAACTCCAGTCGCCGAGTTTGCAGCGCAGTGCTCTAACTACTGCGCCACCGCTCCCCGTGTACACGCGTACGGACACAAACATTAACGTACACACCTTTACATGAATAAATAACAAAAGCCATCATTCGCCACAAAGTGACGGTGATGTCAACGCAGCAGTTGTGCCAGGGTAGGTGCACTTTGAGGCCGTGTAAAGTGTTCATGGCTCATTGACAGGTCACCGGACAGACCCGGGTGTTGTGGACGAACAGACTGAGATGACTGGCACATGCACCCCACCTGTGCGCCCCACACTGCCATAATTACTGACGAAAGCATGCACACACACAGAGCATGACGTAAATACATGCACAGATTATCAATGTACTGTTATAGAATTTTGGAACAAGTACTGTTAGCACGTAACTATTTAGTATAGTGTAGCACACGATGGTATATTGTACCTGGCATCACCTATGTCCACATTTGTCTCCGAAGATCTGATGTTAGCATGTTGCACTAGGTACTCATTTAAGGCTGAGTGGACCTAGTGGAGGCCCAGAACTGGATCAGATATCACTTGCCACTGGTGTTAGCCAAGGGCAGGATTCAAATTCAAGTCACCAAGTTCATAGAGAAGCATGCTAACCATTACTCCCCACACACACATAATCACGTACATAAAAACATACCACCAGATACATAAATAAAAATACAAAGATTCCCTGTATAGCCTTTAACAGACTGTTAGGGCAAGTAATGTTGGCACCGATGAAGGACGGCATGGCATACGAAGTGGTGGGTGTCCAACACCACGCCCGGCCGCCTTTGTTTCCCTAGTGCTGATGTTTACTTAGATGCGCACACACAATCACACGTGTAAACACACTCACAGCGTCATATATACAAACACACAACATGACACACACAAAAAAAAACACACACACAATGTTAAAAATAACCGTCTCTCTCTCTCGCTGCGTTGACAAGTGATGCATGGCTGTTAGTGTTTGCACATTTGGCGAAAAATAAACAAATTAAAAACAAATCATCGTGGTGCCATCCGCAAGCGCATTTCTGCCTACATTTGGAAATGTCAGCTCGTGGGAAGATTATTTATTTATTTCCATTATTTTTTCTCGAGTGACTCCGTCTCTCGCCGCAGTCGGTCTCATTTCCCCTTTAATTAGGAGACATCTGGTGGCCTTGGCAAACATCCATTTGGACAGCAGACTTTAATTTTCACGTTGAGAGGCATTTACATTGTCACGCCTTTCAAGCACGATTACCACGACGCCACGTGGGTTTACACAGCGTGCGAATGACCGGGGCTCTCACCGGCTACTGCCGGCAGAGTGGCTGTGTTGTTATGAACCCAGCAACCTGCGTTCGATTTCCGCTCGCGATCAACACCAGTGACGATAATCTGAACCGGTCCTGGGCCTCCCCCTAGGTCAAATCAGCCTTAAATGAGTACCTGGTGCGGTGTGCAAATATTGCCGCTGGGGAGAGACAAAGGCGGTCGGGCGTGGCGCTGGCCACCCACCCCCTCGTGTACTGTGCCGGTCTTCATCGGTGCTCGCTACATGGGGAACATTTGTGTTTGTGTTGTAACGCAGCACAGCAAAGAGTGGAGTTCGTACCTGTGCTGACCGCTTATTATTAGCTGACCATGCTATATTTAATAGACCATGGTATATATACATTTTTTCCATTATAAAGTACGTATTAACAAGAATACGCTTTAATTATCTGGTAGAGCTGTGTCAGAGTGGTTAGCATGCTCGGCGATGAATCCAGCCACCTGAGTTTAATTCCTGGCCATGGCTGGTGATATTGAAACTGGTCGCTAACTTACACTGACCAGCGTGGTGAAGTATAGTCAAACAACAATTCATACGACTGGCATGGCATGGAGAAGCGGTCATCCAGAAGTGGATTGAAAAGAGACCGTAAACTATCATTGTTATTCTAATTTTATTTATCCAGGAAATTTCGCTGAGTCTTATGACTCTTTTTCAAGAGGGTCCTACATTGGGATGTTTGACAATTTCCACCGATGTGCATTAAGGCATGAGAGAGGAAACCGGAGTGGCAAAAAAAACCACGTGAATTAAGCATTAACAATCAAAGCTCCGCACAACTGGATTCAACCCATTTCTGGACTGCCATCTCCTGGCCTCCTCACAGTCGATTTCCCACAACGAATGGTATTCCCTGCCAGTCACTGATTCACGTAGTAGCCAGGCTCAAGCCTGCTGCTTTATCTTCTGACATCTGACAAGAATGGGTGCATTCCGCGAGATTTAGTCACAGGCAATATGGAGGTGTTACAAATCCAAAGGTCAGTTGAATAAACTTAGCCTCATAGCACCTTAACCGCTGATAGGGGTAACCGACGAACCGCTGATAGGGGTAACCGACGAGCCACTGATTGTGCAAACAGTAGCCATGTCATTGCGAGACTTGTCGTCACCAGTATAGCATGGCTGTGGGGTATTCAGGCAGTGCAACTGCAACGGGACCCATCGGTCAGAGGGGGCCCTAGTGGTTCAGAGGGGGGGGGGGGAATTAAACAGGGGGCCCCATTCCATCCCTTACTTCCGGACCTAATGCCAACCAGGGCTTCGCCACTCGCCCACGCCATTAGAATGTGGAATTTCCACCGCCGGCTCAGCCCTACTAACATAGATGAGCGCTGATCAAATGTTCTCTTGAGCATGGGTGGCACTGTAACTTCACTTTGAAAGGAGAAAACTCACCGAATGACATTGGTTGCCTTCAGCGGGCTTTTAGGAAGGTTAAATCCCTGATAGCTATTTAAGTCAATATTCTCCTTGTTGGGGAGCAATCAGTGATCTACCAGAGCTATGGTTATATTTATAGTCTTGCAATGAGCAAGCTGAGCAAAATATGCATGTATAATCAAAATTTAATTGATCATTATATATTGTAGCTCACTAATGATAATAATATCTTTAAGTCATCTGTCTACTATCTAAAACACATCGGTATTTATCGAGGTATATTGCAGGCTCTCTATTAGATTGACTTCAATAGGCAATACAACATTTTAACGTTCCAAATATTAGGTGGCTGGGTAGCTCAGAGGTGAAAGAGATGCATTGGAATAGTTTGGAATCTGACTTTACCGAAAGAACCAAGAACAGGTAGAAATACTCTTTGTTTTTTTTCGCTGAAGTCACGTGACTTTACCGAAAAAAACCAAGGAGTATGAATCCTTGCAGTCACGAAAGCTTCAAATCTAGAACAGGCAGAATCCACGATAAAAGAGGGTTTACAAGTGTGGCGAGCCGATCGTCTCAGCCTGGTCTAAATGACTGTACAAACAAAACTGCGATATTAAAGTTGGCTTTGAACTTGGTTTTTAAACTTTTGCACGTGGTCAAATTCCAGCTTTGACATTTTTAAATAATGGTTGGATTATCATGCAACAAACAATCCCGTGGCAAAATCACACACCTGCGCACGGTAGAGTATATTGTCTCTACCGCTGATGCAATATCTCGTGACAAATTCTGAAATGCCATTTAATTTATTTGAATCATTTACAGCCCATTGGCAATCCCTTCTGGATGAACCCTTCCCCATGCCGTGTTACTTGTGGGGGTTTGTTTAACCATAATTAACCACGTTTCCCAGTGCGGGTTGCTGGAGAAAGCAAGCCCAGGAATGGTTCAGATATCACTCGCCAACTGATGTGAGCCCTGGCCAGGAATTTAAATTCAGGTTGCCGGGTTCATAGCACGTTGCGCTAACCACTAGGCCACCATTCCACCACGCATTAATTGCAACTAGATATGTACGATGTGTTGTTGACAGTGTCTGATAGACAGCGGCGAGATGGAATGACAAACGCCACTTGTGGTGAAGGCATTTAAAGGGTGGATTCGCTATTGGGAGGCGGTATTTTTTCTGTTATTCTTTTTTGGCATTCATTCATTGGTTTGGAAGGAACATGATTGATGTGAATTCAGCAGAATGGGCCCATCTATTCAAAGGGAAACCCCCTATTAAGGGAATTGCAGAGCCATATGCTTGAAAGTGTCTAAGCCCGGTGACACATGCAATCATCATTACCTCTCACTTTTACTTTCGGCGATAGGAGCAATTTTTGCAATAATTTATTTTCTTCACGACGTCATCAGAATCTGTTGAGATGTTTTATTTCCCAAAATTTGGGGGAGGCCAATTAATGTAACGCACAGCTGCGGGCGATTGTGCGGCGCCGCGTTTGAACTGGGTTTCAGTGAAATAACTAAAAACACCGAAATAGCCACACACACGCACACATGCATATGCACTCGCATGCACACACACAAAATAGAGAAAGACCGGGTGGGGGGGGGGGGAGCAAAGCAAGCGAGAAAGAAGTGGTGGAAGGCAAAGAAGAAAAAAAAGGCAGAGTGCTTCATCACACACCACCGTCTTGCCGGCCACAGACGGACGGGGCAAGTCGCACACAAAGGCTGTCGTGTCCCGAATGGGCGCTGGGAACCCCAGCACCCACCCAGTCTCAAGGCGGGCCCGGCCACTCGGTAGGGCCTCACATTGTTCACAGCTTGAATGGGCCCCCCACCCCACCCCCTACCGCCAGCCCTCCGACCGTTCAGCCACAGCCGTAACCCCTCCCCCTCCGCCAACCCGCCAGCTCTCCCTCTTGTCTCTCTCTCGCTCTCCCTCCGCCGTAACCTCTCGATCTCGGCTCCCTCCTGCCAACGGCTCCGCTTCAGCGAGGCTTTGCCTACCACCATTAAGGTACAAACGGCGCAGAGACGTTATCACTTGTGGCGTACATCATGAGTCGCCTTGGGTAGGACATGTTGCTGGAAGGGATGATGGCAAATGCTCACGAATAGAGATTAAGTGGCAGCCAAGCAATGGAACACTTTCGCGAGGTTTCGTCCACCGAGGAGACGGAGCGATGAAATCAGCTTGTGTGCAGGTGCTGGGTGGATCAATACATCGAAGGATCATGAGAAATGGTGACGCATTGGGGAGGCATTTATCCAACAGTGGATTGATCAAGACTGATGATGATGATGATCGTCATGGGAAGAAGAATATCTCACGACTGGAAGAGCGTCGAACTATATTTCAAGCGCCTTGAGTGAAGGTGCTCTGTAAATATAAATTAGATTAAATGTAAATGCAATGTGTTGAGTTGTCTTATTATTAACATAAATGGCAAAAGCAGGGCACAATTAATGTCCCGGGGAGACGCACACATTTCGCAGGGCAATTTCCTCAAAAGGAGAATGATCCTGGGAAAACCAGGACAGGTGACAGCCCTACGAATGATTATCATTATCAACCTCTGTACCTGATTGCATCTTATTTATACTGGAGAAATAAATAACAACATGTAATTACTGACCCTGACATTTTGCCAAAGTAAAATATAATAACGCTGCGTTAAATACAAAATTTTTTTTATCAACATTTAAAAAAAATTCAAGACACCCACCCATCTCAACAAAAGGACGATCCTGGGAAAATCAGGACAGGTGGCAACCCTCAATTCACCCTTTTCATAGGATCACCAGCCAGTGTCTTCTCCCTGTCGGTCCTCCATCCTCCACTACCGCACCCCCCATGCCCCCCCCCCACCACCACCGCCCAAACATCACTCTGTGCCTCTGTGCACCACCTCGGCCCGACCCTCCAGGCCAGCGTGGGGCCTCACACCCCGGCACAGCGGGTTCGTTCTGCGTCGCCGGAGTCTTTGAAGTCGCCCTCGCTCCCTCTCGTGCGCGCGCGCCGCAAACTCCTCCCGTTCACCATTCGGGGGGCTGACACTTATCTTTGCGATTCTTTTTTGTGTGCTCCCTCTGTTGCCTCCTCTTTCTCTTTGCATTCCAAATCTATTAATTACAGATAAAAAGGTGCCTCTTTTGATGTGGCATGGGCTTTCATTGCCAATGTAGTTTTTTTTTTACAACTATTTATGAATATGTATGAGATATCTTTTTTCATTTCTCCCTTGGCGTCAGTTTGCAGTGAACGTGGTGTGCAAAACGAATTCCTTGCACATTCGTTTCAGCTACCAGCATTGGGAACAGACATTTCCATAGATTCTACTCCAGAGATAAACACCAAAGACCATTTAACTTGGTGTTTCACGTCCTCCGAGCAAGAGAGAAATGTTGAATTTCTTATATATTGATTTTCATTGTAACTTTGTTCTCCAGCTTTTTACAGCCCGTTCGTTATTACAGCCCGTTATTAATACGAATATAATACAAAGATGTATATCCATCATATATAGATATATCCTTTCAAAGCAAGTGTCATTAGCGAGCACCTATTAAGGCTGATACAGTGTACATGGAGGTGTGATGAGCATCTTACCCATTTTTTCTGCCTAGGGACGATATGATATGTATACACTGCGTCAGCTAATCATTTAAAGACTGAGTCAACTTAGGGGAAGCCTGGGATTGGTTCAGATCATATTTGTCACTGACATTAAACATGGCCAGGAATTGAACTCAGGTTACCGGGTTCGTGTAGGAAGTGTATTAACGACCACCCACAAATGCGCATACACACACACACACAAATGCACACATACATGCGTCATTGCACCCTCAGCCAGCTCACGTCCCCAGCCCAATAGCAGACAAGGTAGTGGATAAAGTAGGTTATGAGTGCAACGGTCAGGTACATTCCAGCTCACAGCTGAGAGACTGTCGGTTATAGCCTCTTCAACTCCACACCTATCCCTACCCTCTCGATCACCGTCCCCTCGCAGTCTTGCGCTTTTACAGCCGTGCACAGTAGCCGTGCCGCATTTATCTACGTTCACGTTTACGAGCCAATCTTTAGGACAATTGTGGCCTTTAGCCCTCAAGTCATCTGCCCCATAGTGGCCGATCGGTACCACCGAGGGGGTGACGAATGCTAACGATGATTTTCTCGAATATTTTTACCTTTAAAACACAAATGAATATGGCAACAAGGTCACTGTGGTACAGGTGTATGAGAAGAGTGTGCTTAACTAATGATCCTAGAGCATATTTGACAGGCGATATAATTTTTTTTTTTTGGGGGGGGGGGTGTAATTTTGAAATGTCTTGTAGAATATGAAAGTAAAAAAAAAACGGGGTATCGCTAACACAGACGGAATATGCTCGAAGATGTCTTGCCCGTGGTGGACGCCGCTCATGGTGGACACGAGTAGCATTTTCCTGCCACAAGTGCTACCAACCTGCCGCCCCCTTAGCACTTGGGCCACTTGGTGAAAGAAGAGGAAGGAGGGAAGGAGGGAAGGAGGGAAGGAGGTTGACCTTAACCGACAGACCGAGACGATGCGAGGGGCTCCATGCACACGGCTTCGCCGTGGAATCCACTCGCCCTCATTGTCCGCGCGCGATGCAGCGTTGCTCGAGAATGGGGCGGCAGACGCAGGTTTATCCAGGTGCTTGAACCGTTTTTTTTTTGCGGCGTACAGGAGGCGTCTGTTTTCCTCACGTCTGCAGAGGGATGCCTGTAAAATAGTTTCTGTGGCATTCCTCCCGCAGCTGCAAATCAACACACCGCCGGTACTGGACTCGGCACAGGTCACCGCAATCAGTGGGTCCACCAACAGTCCAAATTAATGTGAAAAAGCGTATATGGACCCCTGTGAATTGATTCAACGGGGTGGCGGTGCAGTGGTTTGGTAATCGCACTGTGCTGTGAACCCAACGACCAGAGTTCATGTCCCTGCGACGGCTAAACAACAGTGACGGGCGATGAATGAAGTGGTCATTGGCCCCCTACCCATCACTAACCCACCTTGACCGGCATAGCGAAGGATAATGAATACTTCTTATTGAAACAACAACAACCCTCATGACTGCCACGGCATGGGTAGCCCTTCATCCAGCAGTGGAATAACAGAGGGTGGAAAGTTATGAACTGACGTTGCTTATTGTAAAAGTCCCCCACCGTATCCCCCGACACCAGAATCCGGTTTGGCACGCCCAGTGTTGCCACTCCTTCAAAGTGACACGATGAGTGGAGAAATAAATCACATTTATTTCAAGGTCCGACAAACTACTCTGAGAAGGGTTGCAGGCAGGTCAACAGGTGGGTCCACCTGCAGGTCAACAGGTGGGTCCACCTGTTGACCTGCCCCATTCACCGCATTCCGTATGAAGAAGACGAAGACATAAAAAAAATAAGATGTTTTTTTTTTAAGAAAAATGAAACTCAAGAGAAGATGCACGTTTTCCAGGTGTGCATCGGAGCCGGGAACGGCAGAAACGGACGCGTCAGCTCCGTCTGCAGCAGCACCACCTTGGTTCTTGAGTTACGGGGATCAAGGGGGGGGGGGCCGCGGGGGCAGGGGGGGGGGGGATCGTGAAAAAACATTGCGCCGTGGCGGCGCATCAAAGGCCCTCGTGTGCACGGGCAAGGGTCAGGGTGACACGGTGCCGTTTCAGGATCTCGTTTTTGTTCGCCCTTCCGCACAATAAATTGTGACAGATCAAACGGAACGACTGCCTCCCCAAACTCGTGCCCCCCCCCCCCCGGCCCAACCACCCCGCACCCCCAAACCCCCCCCCACCCCTACCCAACATCCCCCCCCCCTCCATTTTTCTCTCCCCTCTTTTCGCAGAAAAATAAATAGATGAAAAGCGGATGGGGCATGCAAAGCAGGGCATTCCGTTAAAGAATTGCGTTTTACATCAAAGGAGGTGCAGTGAGACTTTTTTCTTCCACCAGCTCCGTGTTGTGGACTTGTTTGGACTCGGATCAAATATCTTTCCTCATTATTACATTAGGCACACACACGGTTTTTATTTTTTATTTTATAGTTTTGCAAAAAAAAGTATGCTGGACCCATTTCTGTGAAAACAGAGTGCCAGCTGAAATCGTTTTTTTGTTGTTAATATAACTGCGCATATAAATTGAAACGCAAAATAATGGCGAGATTATGGGCAAAGCTGTCCTTTCCCGATGACAAACTTGAATCACAGGGGGATTAAATGTACGAAAGTGACCTTTCAATATCACTTCCTCCACTCCACCAACGTAACACAGGACATATCCCTGCATATTGATCTCACAACCAGGGATTCAAGTTGCTCCTCTCTGCTCCAAATTAGGTGGCGTTGCATTAATCCTGCTGTCCAGGGGAATCGCAAGTTTAGTCATAGTCACCGTCATCATTAACGATCCTTTAGCATCGTGTGGGTTTTGGCAGCTTGGCCGAAGGGACCCGGCTGGTTTTCTGAGGTCGAACAAGTTTCTGTAAGCTGAACACAAATGGTGCACACTTTGAGCGACTCTATTCGGTTGGTTGTCCGTGGTTATTTTATATCCAGCAATCACACGGAACTTGCTCCGAGGGACCAAGAGCCACAGCAGGTTGAGTGTTCGCCGCATAAGATGCGTTTACTCGCCGGGTGAATTACTCAGTGTCCAGTTCAGTGTTTGTGCGTGTGACCCAAACCCACGCAATATGAACTGGGTTAAAAATCCCTTGATACGCGGCTTCGTTAAAACCAAAAATATGCGCAGCAGTCGCCTACAAAAATTGCACGTGTACTTTTGTACGACCAATTTGTAACTGCATTTTTTAAAAGTAATGCCAACGTTTCCGTCACCTGCAGCGCACTCTGGTGTGTGTTTAAATTCCATTTTAGGTTTAATGTGAGACGTCCAAATTTTGGATCGTTTTCAGGGTTCTGGGGCAGCAGCACTGGGCCCTCTTGTCTGACAGTCCGGGCAGTGGTGCGTGAATGATCGTGCGAGCTGATGACATCACGACATCCGAGCCCCCGTTGCTTATCGCGGCACGGTAGAGTGAAGGACGCATGGTATGCCGAGTTAGCATGGCCAGTGGTGACGGTGCTGGCCCATTAATAACAATAATAATTTCGTTCTTTTGGTATTCACAATATTCTTAGAGCACAAGGCTATCACGAAGGTGCTATGTTTCACAGATGAGTATAGCGTGCAGTAGTTTTCAATGGGGGCCCTAAGCAGAAATTAGTTCTGGGGTACTCCCCTTTCAATCTGTAAAGTCTTAGAGATATGGACAAGAAATCGCGAAGTAGTGAGATGAGAGAAATGTTGAAGAAAATAGGGATTCAGTGAGATGAGAGAAATGTTGAAGAAAATAGAGATTAAGTGAGATGAGAGAAGTGAGATGCAAACGAGATGGGCGCGAGAGAATTGCTTGTTTATGTTTATTAGATCGTTATGTTTTTTAGGATTTTAATTTGAACTGATATTCGATGCAATGTCAATTGACACCCTGGCCACCCTTGCAAACGAGACGTTCGATCAAAGGATTACCCTGGCGAAATTTGTTTTGCTAAAACCAAAACGAGCTTGCTTGGGGTCTTAAGCTTTTACTTAGTTTATTTATTCCTCGTGTCTCCAGTGAGATGGGGCTTTGCTCGGTTAGGACATCTGCAGGGAACCAGGAAGCAGTGAAATGCCCTCGCATCACTCTGCAGCGTAGTCGGCTTCATCCGTGCAGCTGCGCATTCGGGTTCACCTTGGAACAAAAATGTTGCCTTCGCGATCGTTAAAACAAAAAAAATCACCCACAATGAAACTAATATCATCAGATCTCGAGATTTAGTTTGGTTAGTACTTGGATGGAGAATACCACGTTATGTAGGCTTAAAGTGGCAGGAGATGGATTACGTGGATCGATTATTGAATCAATCTGTGTGGATGTCCATGTGTTACCCCCACATTTGCGGGAGTATCCTTTGGACACTTCAGTCGCCCCACAGATGAATACAAGCACACCCCTTTACAGAAATGGTCAAACATCCCAAAGCAGGAATACCATGAGCATGCACTTGAGACTGAGGTTTTCCTGAGTAAAGATTATTATTCATCTTGTCATTATTATTATAAGGAATGAGAGCTTGATGCAGGCATTGGATTGACACCTTTAGGATTGTGCATGTTAATATTGTGGGTTCATGTTAGCTTCATATCAAGATGGGAAGCCTCAAAGCTTTAGTGACATTAATGAAGAGCCCGATGTCAACAAAAATCACTGCCTGGTATAGTCAGTTTTATATAGAACATGAATGAAGAACAAATATTGGTGAAATATTACTCTTATTTTTATTTGAAATTTGAAGGATTAAGTCAAATATGATGATGGTCATTCTCGTAAGAAATATGAGAGCCTGATATCCGCATCGCCATGATCACCTTTGGGTTTATGAATTATAACATTGTCGGTTCTTTTCAACTTAATATAGAATTCAAACGTGAAAGCTGCAGTGACGATAGTTAAAGGCCCCATATGTAGGTAAAGGTGACCTGCAATTGCTTACCGACACTTTTGATCGTGGAAAAACCTCCAATTTTACACGCTGGCCAGACAACTTTGAAGAAGTTGGAATTACCCACAACAGTGCTATATATATATTTCTGTGTGTGTGTGTGTGCTATGGTTAGTGCGCTACGCTACAAACCCGGCGACCCGAGTTTGATTCCTGTTCGTGGTCAGCATCAGTGACGATTATCTGAACTGGTTCTAGGCCTCCCCTAGGCTTACTCAGCCTCAAATGAGCACCTGGTGCGGTGTGTAAGCATCGCCACTGGGGAGACAAAGGCGGTCGAGTGTGCTCCTCGCCACCCACCTCTCTGTGTGTGCCGTGCCGGCCTTCGTAGGCACTGCTAGCGAACAGCGCTTGTCCCAAGAGTCTGTTTTTATCGCTACACGGGGGGGGGATCGTTGTCTTTCCTTCCCCAACAGACGAGAGCGAGACGGCGAAAACCGAGGCCTCGCAGGCAGAAAATGGGGACAGGGCAGCAGCAGCAGCAGCGGAGCGAGAAGCCGAACTCAAGCTGGGAAGTGAGTGCCGTTGGCGACGCTGGTGATAAGCACTTTCCCACCCAGCAGTCGACGAGCTCTTCACCTGTCACGCAGACAAACCACGGTTTGAACTGTACTCTCCTAATGCGACTGCATACTTTGAGGTTTTTGGGAGGTTTTTTTACGTTTTTTTTCTTTCTCAAAAGAAGGTAAAAACCAGCCCCGCTGTTCAAAGTACGTGAACTGACAGCGAATGCATTCGCGGTGTCAAAAAGGCGTCTGACGGTTGTACTTTTGCGCATGAAGAAACATTGTCATAACACTAATGTGAACAAGGAAACAAATGCGTAACAAAGTTGTAAAGATTTTGATTTAAAGCTTTCGTGACTGCAGGGATTCATATTCTTCGTAAAAAAATATATTTGTATTATTTTATTGTTTCCCTTCTACGTGACTTTACCGAAAGAACCAATAATATAAAGTTGTAAAGGTTAGAGGAGTAATTTGTCAAGTTTCAACAAAGACGTCTGCTGTTCGTCTGCCGCCAGATACAACAAAAGTCTGGGGAACTTTGGCTAAAAATACGAGTTCGATATTGCCAAAACACAATTTGCTTGGAATCTGTTTTTATTGTTATATGAAAAAACACAAAGTCTTTTTTTCTTTACCAAATGTAACATTTCGTAAAGAAAAACTGACCACAGTTTCCATATTAAACACATTTCAAAATGTGTAAGCGGGACTTCAAAACAAAATCAAAGTAATCTTGCCTACCCAGGCGTGTACCCCTAAAGTACACACCCACCCGCCTTCCCATTATGACTGTCCCACTTCCAATTACTTAGGTGAATTGTTCACACATGTTCAGAAAATGTGCACGTATCAAATCGAGCCAACGAGCAAATACATTCCCAACGCAGATTTTTTTTTGCATGAACAAAAGTTGACTCACTTGCAGATTTTTTTTTTGCATTGTACTTCCATGATTCCGCATCTATGCTTCCTGGACCTCATCCAGCAGTGGATTGACAAAAGAGCCGTACATGTACACATGCAGTATGCAATTAGTTCACGTAAAAACATAGCAACCACCATAGCGTCTACATAAATTCCAAAATGCTGCGGAACATAAGGGATTGTGTAAAAGCACCTACACGAATTTAACATGTTTACACAGCCGCTTGTCATCCAGGCGCGATCTTCCGGGCTGGTATGCATGCGTGTTTAGCACTTTCACCACACACTGCTGGAAGCACCTTCAGGAGTTGACTCGAGTTGATTCACCCCACGGTACTGCATGGCAACCCCTCGAGAGAATAACGAGCTCAACAAGCAAACCAACCTGTCAAAGCCACACTTGGGTTGTTGAAGCGACCGCGCCAACAAGGACAGCCATGGCTGGGTGCCAGCGCTTCCTCTGTCTTCAGTGGCCAACGCTCCCCGTGTGTGTGTCCCCGCCCTCCCCCCCACCACTACGCAGCCAAGCCCCGCTTCACGCAGCCGTCGCGCATGCGGCGCCGCGTGCTCGCCCGCCCCGCGGGAAGCTCCGTGCGACTCAAGTGCAGCGCCAGCGGTGAGCCGCGGCCCGACGTCGTGTGGCTCAAGGACGACCGGCCCATCGCGAGGCCCACCCCAGCGGCGTCGTCTCACATGGCAGGTGGGAGCGGCGACGGCGCCCGTCGTCGGCACCCACACCGACCAGCGCCGGATGAAGCTTGTGCGGGGCCTGTAGCATGATGTTATGAAGGGGGCACTCAATAAATAAAAACACGTAAATATTCAAGCACATAAATGTTTAACTCGCACGGTAAAGTAATTGTATTTTTTTCATTTGCTATACAGCCAGATAATACGACAAATCGCTAACCTTAAACACCCAGTCGTTCGTAAAAGTTTAAGGCAGTATAGTACTATAGTAATAGAGCAAGTGCAGAATCACTGAATCGGAATTGATAGCTTGAAAGCATTTAGCGCGGGGCCCTTGAAAGTGCGGGGCCCGTAGCTACTACTACATATGTAGTAGCTACTTGTGCTACTGGGATAAGCCGGCACGGACACCGACACCAGCACCACCCAAAAACACCACCCCATGACGTGCAGCACACAACCACCAGTACGAACACCAATCACCACCAACAACCGGTATGAGTGATCCCACCGTTTGCGGAAATGTTTCCGTAGCTCGTGACATTTTGTTTAATGTCCGCTACACAATTCAATTAATTCAATGAACTGACGATTCAATGCAGGGATCAATACATTGAAAGTCTACTTATCCACTTATGAATACTCAGGGTGTTTCACGACCAATATGATGATGACGATTATTATTCACAATTGATTTATTTTGGTCGAGATCGTGTCGTCAGTTTTCAAACATTACTCTCCACCACCCCACAGAGACAATCAAATCACGGGGACAAATATGCAGTTGGATTTGGGTTTTTTCGGCATCATGGCATGTTGCAAAGCAAGCTACATTCCGACACTGATAATGAATCACCGCGGTGATGTTGGTGAGTACTTTGAGTGGTTCCTATTGTCGATGTTTATCCTCACAAATGTACTCCTGATATCCGCACATGTTGAGACGATGATGAATTTACTAACACTTCTGGATAATTCCTCTTATCCCTGTAAATATATCCATAACAAGTAAAAATGAGCTTTTCCAGAAAGTTATATATCGGTGGATATATCCTTCACAAGGATGAATGCAGCAGGTAGGAGCATGAGTTGGCCATCAATTTCAGGTGACGCCTCCGATCTTCTCCAGAGCAAAGATAAAGCAGAATTTGTTAATCACGATGGTGCAGTATTTTCTCTTCATCTGCAACACAGATTTTAATATTATAAAGCGGCGTTTGTCAAACGCCAGTCCTCACGGGCTCCCATTGTGCAGATTACCGACCATTGGATGGGTGCAATGTGTCGCGGCTTGATTTGCCTCCGAAAGGAACAGATAAGATTTGTTGAAATATGCACCATCGGGGCTGGAGGGGTGTCGTAAAAACCGGAGTGTAACAAACAATGTTTATTATTATTATGAGATCGGCACGGCTAGCGGGCTGTTCTCGACTGTTTTGTCAATGCACTGTGCGTGTGTGTTGCATGTGCCCGTGTGCGTGTGTGTTGCGTGTGCCCGTGTGCGTGCCTGTGCTGTGTGTGTGTGGAGCGGCAGTGTAGCGGTTAGCGCGCTGCGCTACAAACCTGGCGACCCTGGTTCGATTCCCGCTCACGGCCAACACCCAGTGACGATTATCTGAACCGGTCCTAGGCCTCCTCTAGGACCGGTACTCAGCCTCAAATGAGTACCTGGTGCAATGTGTAAACATCGTCACTAGGGAGACAAAGGCGGCCGGGCGTGGTGTTGGCCACCCACCCCCTCGTGTGCCGTGCCGGCCTTTATAGGTGCTCGCTAACAGCACTTGCCCCTACAGTCTGTTACAGGCTATACGGGGGATCTTTGTCTTTGTGTGTGTGTGTGGCGAAAATTAAAACTGCTCCTCGGCCTCCCCTAGATCGACTCAGCCTTAAACGAGTAACTGGTGTGGTGTGTAAACATCAGCATCGTGGTGGCTGGGCATGGTTGCTGGCCATCGCGAACAGCACCTAGGTGCTCGCGAACAGCACCTAGGTGCTCGCGAACAGCACCTAGGTGCTCGCGAACAGCACCTGCACCCAGACAGTCTGTTGTAGGCTACACCGGGAGATCTTTGTGTGAACGTGTGCATTGTTTTAGTTGCCTTCACTTAACAGAAAGTGAAACAACGTGCGTACTCTGCACACATTCATGCGCCTTCTCTCGCTCGCCGTGCAAAACGAGGACAAGCAACAAACGGGGACTGCCGGAGACATTTTTGCGCTGGCGGCAAATAGTATTATCGAAATGTAATGGACATAACATGAGCGTTTGGGAAGTTGTTATCGTGGTTTTTTTTTTGCTACCGAGTAAATAATGAGGTCTAAAGTCTAAGCCCCCGCGCGCGCACACACGCGCACACGCACATAAACCAAACTAATTTGAGGGCCTTCATTCGGTGCTCACTAACAGCACCCGTGCCCTGACAGTCTGCTAAAGGCTATACAAGGGGGGTCAGGGGGGGTATTATGTATATATATGTGTGTGTGTATGGAGAGCGGTGGTGCAGCGGTTAGCGCGCTGCGCTCCGATCCCTGCGAATCGAGTTTCATCCCCGCTCACGGCCAACACCCAGTGACGATTATCTGAGCCGGTCCCGGGCCTCCGCTAGGTCGACTCAGCCTCAAATGAGTACCCGGTGCGCTGTGTAAAAACATCGTCACTGGGGAGACAAAGGCGGCCGGGGCGTGGTGTTGGCCACCCACCCCCTCTCGTGTGCCGTGCCGGCCTTCAAAGGTGCTCGCTAACAGCACTTGCCCACGATTTTGGACGATTTTTAACCCCCTCCCCCCCCCTCGTCACACAGCGTCACAAAAAGTCAGACCCCCCCCCTCAAATATGACGTCACAAAGCTCTGCCCCCCCCCCCAAAAAACACTTTAAACTATTGTCATTTTAGTACGTATTTAATGTGCCGCTGCACTCTGATGTTGTAGGGGAGAAAACATTTATATAATAAAAAGTCTATTTAATTAACTAGAACGCGTTGTCTATATCTATTTAAAGTTGCGCATTTTGATGTGACGTCACATTTCTCAAACACCCCCCCCCCCACCACCACCTCGTCACACATCGTCACAAATATCTGACCCCCCCCCCCCTCACCCAGGTGCGTGACGTCATTCATGGACGGCCCCCTTTGTCTTTGTGTGCTCAGCATCCGGCCGGGGCGGCAGACGGCAGCAGTGGACGCTCACGCTGAAGAGCCTGCGAGCCGAGGACAGCGGCCGCTACACGTGCCGCGTGTTCAACACCGCAGGAGAGATCAACGCCACGTACCGCGTCGACGTCGTGCGTGAGTGACTCCGCCACCCCAACCCCGCCGCCTGCCTCAGGGCCGCTGGATGACCCAGCTTGACTGGAGCATGTGCGGTGGGGTTTCAGAGGAGGGGCCATTCCGGTGACTGCCAACAGCGTTTGTGAGAAGTTTGAAAAAAAAATTGGGAGATTGGGATTTGGGGATTTTGTTCCCCGTTTTGTTGGCCTCCTCGTGCTTGAGTCGTGATATTTGGTAAAGGGGTGGGGGGGGTGGGTGGGGGGGGGGCTACCTGACCAGTGGGAGGGGTTGGCAGAGGAGTTGGCAGGGCCTATGGGCAGTTAGGTGGGGCCAATGTCAAGGGAAGCGAGGCCACTTGGGCGCTTGGTCGAGTGGCTGTGTCTGGCAGAGGGAGGAGCTGCGAGCTCGCTGTGTGCCAGGGTGAGCCTCCCAGAAATGCTGCGTGGCTTCCGTAGACACCGACACGACACGTGGCGGCACATGATTATTCGACTGTCAACTAAATATTGATTCCCACGCTCATGGTGCGTGCATCAAAATCACTCGTGTAAGGATGACTGAAATGTGTGCAAATAAGTTGATACAATCAAATACGATTTTACAAACGAGACGGAACAAATAGCAAACAAAGCACACGAGATGGCAAGTATGAGACCATTCCTTCATTGAATTGCAATACAATGCATGGATTTGTCGGAGGGAGTGAATTGACGCATTGCTAACACTGGCACTGCGTGAGAGGCCAGGTAAATTTAATCCACAGTGTGTTTTTTTTTTGCCAAGGGAGACATGGTACGGTGGAAATAATCCGAGAAATATGACTAGTGCAGACAAAATAAAAGGACAAACCGCACGAATAAGGTGGATTATTACAATACAGAAACCGTATCCATGGAAACAAGCATGCACCAACTTCTTGCGCTACTGAACGTGTATGCGACCTCTCTGTGCCAACAAAATATAACAAGGAATCGTCTCGCACGCAGTAGTGCTGATAGGGAGCTATGCTAATGCTACAACAGCAGATGACGAGGGTAGGAATTGTTCTGCCAGATGTGTTTTTTTTTACACAACTGTGGCAATTGTGACCAGAGGGCACAGATTGCTGGAGATTACAGTTTAGGCACCAAAGATAACTTGCAGAAACTATCGCTGTAATTACCACAGCTGATATGCAACTGCGGGGAGCTCTGGATGTGAACAGTGGTGCCCTGTCTCGTCATAGGGTTTTGAGGGGGTGTGGGGGGGGGGTCACATTAAAGGGGTCATGGCCTCAACAATTACGGGGCATGTTCCCTTCAGGCCTGTCAATTTTTTTTTCTCTCCGCGTATATGTCACTTGTCTCCACAATCAATCACTATCCGTCATCTTCCGTGATCGTAATTAGTCATAGAAGGGTGTTGTGATAAAGGTACTTACTCGTCACCGTTTCTTTCTTTAGAACAATGGCATCACGCGCTCACTCTCTCTCTCTCTCTCACACACACACACACTGCACGTGGTTCTTGCTAGAAGGTGTCTCAAGGTTGTAACAGGTGATGGGGGTGGGAGAAGGGGAGGATTTTTCCGGGGCGGTGTTTATGAAACTGTCGGGCTCAGCGGCCTGTGTACGCGCGTTTGTTGTTGGGTGCAGCACAACGCACGCGTTTCGCTTGCAGTCGCACAAACAATGCAGTCAATTGATCCGACTGAAAATCTTTAGCCAATGCTCACGAAACGCCCATCGAATTGCGCGTGTGAGAATCGATGGTTTACAATCTATGCAAATTGCATGGACGTTATATGCCGAGACTGCGTTTAGGCTAATTGAGCGAACAAGGTCTCGCGACAAGGTCTCGCGACAAAGGTGGTTTGACATACAACGGCCGTGAAAAAACTAAGCAAACCAAATTGGATGCTCTAAGAGATTTGTATTTTTTGTTAATATATATTGCATCGAATATCGGTCCCAAATAACGAAGAGTGACAATTCACGGAAGTTCAAGGAGATGAGGGTGGAAAGAATGCATTTCCCACATGCCTCTTTGCTTTCATTCAAACGCATTCCTATTGGATTGTCACAATTAAACGTACAAACAAGGTAGAAAGTGCCAGAAACGATACACATTGGGGAGAGTGCAAATGAGAGAGAAAATGTTAATTCTTGCACGGGTCTGTGACTAATAACAATTAACGTAATGTCATTTCATAGTGCCAATTCATCAAATCACTGGGGTAGGAGGCGAGTCATTACATAGATGAAAATCACTCTCATTTGACTGCAAGTACGGTGCATTGGACCCATTGAGCTTACTAGTCTTACACGTACTATGAGCGCACACGCACATGCACACACGCAAAACAACTAAGACAAAGATCCACCGCATAGCCTTGAAGAGATTGTTAGGGCGAGTCCTGTCAGCGAGTAGCACCGATGAAGGCCGGCACGTCACACGAGGGGGTGGGTCGCCAACACCACGCCCAGTGGCGATGTTTTCACACTGCACCAGGTACTCATTTGAGGCTGAGTCGACCTCAGAGAGGCCCAGGACCGGTTCAAATCACTGTCACCGGTGTTGGCCGTGAGCGTAAATCAAACTCGGGTTGCCGCGTTCATATCGCAGCACGCTAACCACTACACTACCGCTTCCCCAGATGCACGTGCACGTGCACACACGTGCGTGTTGGGAAGCGAGAGTCGAGTTTAAGTAATTCCGCGGCGCTCCCAGCTGCTGGGCACAGCCGCCTGCACAGCTGCCGCCACGGGCCAAGCTGGGGGGATTTTGCCGCCAGGAAGGGGCTTGTGGGAACGCGGCACCGCAATACGGACGCCCGGCCCTCAGCAGAACAAGACTCCATTTGTCAGCGCTGACCTCGCACCCACCACCACGACCAGCAGCAGCAGCAGCAGCAGCCCTTCACGGCACCCAATTCCAACCAAAACCCCCCCTCCACAGCACACTCGGCACTACCCAGTGGCACTCAGCAACCACCCAGGACCACATGGAACCACCCAGTATCACCCAACACGATCTCAGAGCCACTCCACACCGCCTAGCACCACACAAGAGGACCCAGCACCGCGCAGGACCCTCCATAACTGCCCAGCACCACTCCTCAATACCCAGCCAGCACTACCAAAGCAGCACTGCTCACCAGCCAACACCATCCACCACCACCCACGACCCTAATCGCGTGCCCAATAACTGTTTTTTTGTGTAGGGAAAGTCGTTTTGGGGGGAGAATCGAGAACGGACATTCCTTGTAGTGTGTGATTTCCCAAAAGATTACCAACAGGACATTCTTGGGCCAATGTATCTCAAATAAGAGGGCATTAATAATGTTCATGTATATGCTTTTAGTTATAAATTAGAACCAGGCTTAATCTCACTTCATAATCACCATACTTCCACCATTTCAGCTATTTATGGACAAGTATTTTACTTTAATATTGGACCACTTGTGTGCCAAAATCATAGCTCGAGTTGCTAATTTGAAAATAACTCACAGATACATTCTAACAAAATACCGTAATAACTATGTATGCACAAATATGTTTTCATTTATCAGCATATGGTATTTTCAGACGAATATTATCCAGCGTAGATTGTTGAAACAAGTAAATACGCAAGCGGTTTTGACATTTTGGGTCTCATCAACAGTAAGGCTAGTGAAGCAAACATTCCTGGCTAACCAGATGTTATTCGCAAGAGCTCTCCCATTGCAGGATTCGGACCCTGTATGTATTCATATATGTCATATGTAATGGGTACACGTGATGCCTGCAGCGACTAGATGCCGCTATCTTGACTCGTATTAAACAAACAAACAAAACATGATCGGTTCTTGAATCAAATCACGACCATGACTTGCGATTATTCACTACATGGGGAGAAACAGTGAATCATTACACCCCTCCCCCCCCCCCCCCCAAGAGAAAACGTTTGGAGAGGACACCACGCTTGTAAGCTGGCTCTCATCTTGCTCGTTAGAATGGCGCACGATGCTCAGTTTCGCGAAAGTTCTTCCTAATTAACACAGCGGTACACGTGGCCTTGATTGGTGGCAAAGTGGTTGGCGCATTGTGCTACAAACCAGGTGACCCCGAGTTTCCATTGCTGGCCACGGCTAGCATCAGTGGTTTGTGATATTTCAGCGGTCCTGCCCCCACCCCTCACCTACCTGCACTAACCAGCATGGTGAAATATGGTCAAACAACCCTCATTACTAACATGGCAGCAGGCGGGGGGAGGCCTTCATACAGTAGTGGACTGACTAAGAGCTGCACATATACATAATCTAGTACTTGAATGCATAGTTCGCAGTACGGAGTGTATAATCTGCAGTTCAGTCCATCGCGTCTTCTGGATGTCCATAAAACGGCGCGCAACGAAAGGATAATTGATTTGTCTGTTGAGTCGTTTATTGCACCCCTTAATCTCTCCCCCACAACTTACCAGCCTCCACATTCTCTCTCTCACTCGCTCTCTCTTTGCCCAGAAAAATAATACAAATGGAACGCCAAAATGTATCCAACTGTGCTGGGTGTAACAGAGGATATGGAAAATAATGAAATATAACTTTTTTTTATATATATGAACACAACATTCCTTAGGTAACTTTACAGTAAAGTTATCTAAATGTTAAGATGTAATATTTCATATATAGAGCACATACATATGAAATTGCCACAGCAATTTGACTTTTTTTGTGTGTGCCCATTTCACTGCTGGATGATGCTTTCTCATTGCCATCGCATCATTCACCCGAGCTGATCCCCCATCGCTTTAGCTCCACGGTGTTCATCCGCGAGTGTTCCTTCCTCTCCTTAGTCTACCATTCAGTCTACCATCCGTCCGCCATCGTCCCTGATAGTAATGACAATGTGCCCTGCCCAAGATCACTCGCTTACATTTTCGTGACGGTCAACACAATGCCCCCGAGATGTTTACGAGATCGTAAAAAAATGGACGGTGATGGGGAGGGGCGGGAGCTTATTGCTCTCACCGAGGCAATTAAAGTTATGGTTAAGGACATCGTTGCAGCACTCGAATCGGTATCTTAAAACAACATCGACATAGTGATGATGTCACCAGAGTACCGTCATGGAATGCATGGGTGCGATTTCCAAGTCTTTTCTAATAATAAACGAAGCCTCTGACTCGTGTCAGAAAGCCTGGAACACACATCACTGGCACTAGGCCTGTAACAGAAGGCAGTGCTGGTATTGTCAGGGGTAACAGAAGGCAGTGCTGGTATTGTCAGGGGTAACAGAAGGCAGTGCTGATAAATCCGGAAAGTGCATCAATTTAACCCATTCCCAGCGTTACTGTTCCCTCACTCGTTCATTTCTGCACCCATGTTGACGGCCCGGTGTACCAGACTGCGTGTTTCGACTCATCCACAACACGGTGTTCCACCTCCAACGCTGCAGGTCGCAACGCTTCTCATTCCGCTTTGTTTTACTTGCACAGCACCACTTTGGAATTCACTCCAGTCATCTCTTTGCTTCCCCCAAAGCTCGTATAACATCGCTCAATTGAAAGCAACGTGCTAACTCTATACTCTTTGGTTCTATTCGGTAAAGTCACGCAGGTAAAAAATAAAACACAAAATCACGACATTTTCGGCCACAACACAAGCGGCCTTCATCACCCACGTGACTTTACCGAATAGAACCAAAGAGTATGGATCCTTGCAGTCACGAAAGCTTCAAATCTAGAAGTGTTAACTCTAATCTATTACTACTTTATGGGACCTTTTTGCCAGTATCAAAATGATGGAAAATATATAATAATTTACTTTACCCTTTCGGGAAATAAAACAGACGTTTCGATTTTTAAATAGAAATCTTTTGCAAGGCATCAAGTCTGCATTAACCATGCGAACTTGTGGCAAAACATGCACACAAACAAACGTGCTCTAATAATAAATGCATTGTATTGGAAACTGATTGGCCTACACCAGAGACAGCCTTCTTCATGACCGTGTCACCACCAGTCTTAGACAAAAGGCGAACAGCACAAAGACAATGCAAATATCAGAGCATGTACAGCTCGGGTTGAAGTTATACATGCTTTAGTGCTAGCAAGGGTAAAGCCGAATCTTTTTTTTATGACTACTTTGATAGTGTGTCCTGTTTGTTGCTGGTGGTGAAACGTTTCTGCCTATGTTTGGAAATAATATACAGTACATATATTTAAAAAAATGACTGGTAAACGTGACAATATAATCTGTTAGGCTGTTGGTTGGTGAAATAGTTTCACGACGACAAAAATGGCTAGCTTATTGCATGGCCTAAACAAAAAATCTATTATTAATTGCACACATACGCACACACATTTATACACTAAAATCTTATATGCACACACTTTTATAACGGGTACCTAGACGTTGACTCAATTATTATGTTATAATTTATCCTTTCCCATTGTTCGCACCTATAAAGGCTGGCACACCATACGAGGGAGTGGGTGGCCAGGAACCACGCCCGGCCGCCTTTGTCTCCCTAGTGGTGATGATTAGACATCGCACCAGTTTAGTAATTTGCGGCTGAGTCGACCTAGAGGAGGCCCAGAACCGATTCAGATAATCGTCACTGGTGTTGGCCGTGAGCGGGAGTCGAACTCGGCCCGCCGGGTTCGTAGCGCAGCGTTAGCGCTAACCGTTGCACTTCCACAAACGGGCACCTCGACGTTGACTACTCAATTATCCTTTCATAATTTTTCCTTTCCCGTTGTTCGCACCACCACCACCACCGCCCCACGCATCCAAATCCGACACATTATCCGCAGAGCGCCTGCGCTCCAAGCCAGTGCTGACGGGCACTCACCCGGTGAACACCACGGTGGAGATGGGCGGCACCACCTCGCTGCAGTGCAAGGTGCGCAGCGACGTGCGGCCCGTCGTGCAGTGGCTCAAGCGCGTCGAGCCCGGGTCGGAGCGCCACCACAACGCCACGCTCGACGTGGGCGGACAGCGCTTCGTGGTGCTGCCCGCGGGAGACGTGTGGTCGCGCCCCGACGGCTCCTTCCTCAACAAGCTGGTGATCGCGCGGGCCCGCGCGGAGGACGCCGGCATGTACATCTGCCTGGGCGCCAACACCATGGGATACAGCTTCCGCAGCGCCTTCCTCACCGTGCAGCCCGGTACGTCGACCTCGGCAATACCGCCGCTGCCGCTACTGCCATTGCCAACAACGGCCAATGCCGCCGCCACACCCCGACCACCAACCAAAACAATCACCGGTGATCCGGCCAGGTGGCCAGCTGGCTCAGCGTTGACAGAGCGAGCGGCGTCCGCGATTAAAAGGTTGCTAGTTTCAAATCCGGGTTGGAGGGGTTGACTCAGAACATCATCCCTCTTGGGGTCGATAAAGTTGGTACCGCTTAGTGAGGGAAGTCAACATTTCATTGTCCTATGGGAGAGACGCACCCCAGCCATAGGAATGTGGAATTGTCGCCACTGACTCGGGGCTGTAAAGAGGTGAGCACCGCCTCAGTGCTCAATTGAGCAGGAGATGAATTTCACTTGGAGTGGAGCACCCAGCTTAAGATTTCAGATGGGGTCATTTATTGTATGCTAAATCGATGGCATGTAAGGAACATTTTCATTATATGTATGAAATGTATCTGCATTAAATCTAGATCCAGAGTTATTGTTCATCAGATTACAAACATTTGGAGGGGGCAATTTCCCGTTTTGCATATCTTCTATCCTTCATCACCACACTATCCCTTGCCTTTTGCTCCTATCACTACACCTACCTCACATCTCCATCTTACTTCTCTTACCTGACTACATTTTTTGTTCTTGCCCTGTCTATCACGAGCATAACAATCAATTTTAAAGCAATAATTAGCACGCGCAAAAGCGCATTACGATTTTCTTTCTCACAGCACGCGTGTGCGCCTGTGTCTGTGTGTCCGTCCGTGTCCGTCCCCATCAGACCCAAGCCGGCACCCCGCCCCACCGAGCCCACGCCCGGGAGGCTCGCTGCCGTGGCCAGTGATCGTGGGGATCCCCGCCGGCGCCTTCTTCATCGTGGGCTCCGTGCTCCTGTGGCTCTGCCAGAGCCGCAAGCCCAAGGCCTACGGAGCGGACGCGGAGGACGGCGCGGCCGGCGGCGGCGGCGGCGGCGGCGGCAACGCCGGCGCCGCGTCATCCGCCACGGCGTCCGGGCGCTTCCAGCGCGATCGCGCGCCCGAGAAGAAAGCGGCCGCGGCGGCTGCGGCGCACGAAGACCTCGCCAAGCTTGCCCCTCCGTCGCCCTGCCTGCCGCCGGCGCCCGGCTCCCTGCAGCCCCTCGGCCTGGGGCTGCACACGGCGCCGCTCGTGCCGCCGCCGCCGCACCACCAGCACTACCACCACGTGCTGGTGCCCGCGCACTCGAGCAAGGCCCACACGCTGGGCCGGGGCGGATACGGCAAGGCGGCCGGGGGTGGCGGGGGTGGCGGCGTAGGGGCAGACGTGCTGCACACGCATACGCACACGCACGTGGAAGGGAAGGTGCACCAGCACCACTACACCTACTACCAGTGTTAGTGCTGCGTGGAAGGAGCCAGCTGACGACTGCCATGGACTGAGAATTGGGTTCAAGGGCACCCGCGCAAACACAGGATACATTAAAATAACAATAATAACAGCAACAGCGGAGATCCTCCCCCAATCTTCTCGGCACGTATTGACAGCTGGGGAAAGTGTTATTAGCGATCGTCGATTACGGCCAGGGTGACGAACGAGGCGTGGTCAGCACACCTCGTTCAGAGTGGTGCCGCTAGCACCGATGGTACACCGTCCCTTTTCCTCCCCCACCTGTGCACACGGTTCTGTGTTCATTCTCACATAAAGTGCCAATGATTTATGTTGAGGTTTTTCAATCGGGTGGTACGGTGAGCTGACCACCTTAGCATCACTTGCCATGCACACGCACGGGCGCACGCACAAACGCGTGTACGCTCAGACAAAGAGCCTCATTTTAGACTGTTTGAATTGTCGGGGCAAGAGCTGCAAGCGAGCGCCTATTATGGCAAAGAAGGCGATGCTGGCAAGAGCACCACGTGTGGCTACTAGGGTTGTCATTATTAGGCTGAGTTGACCTAGGGGAGGGTCGTGCCAGGAAAGGAATCAGTTTCCACTGAGGTGCACAGCCATAGACAGTGTGCTTACACACTTGCTAACTTAGACGGACAATCACCTGTCCTCATTTAAACCCAGAACTAATGTCAACAGAGCGTGTACAAGTACAGCTCTTGTGTCAGTCCACTGCTGGAAGAGTGCCTCCCCACAGCATGTGGTTTGTGGGGGTTATTTGACTATACTTTACCACGCTGGTCAGTGCAGCCTGTTGAAGGTGATGAGCATGGAAATTCGTGGATATTACAGTTCAGTACAAAGGATTTCCCGGCTGGTTCAAAATAAAACAATTGCATCCCTGATTCAACACTTGTCCTACCCACACGGCAACTTGATCTGGCTTAGAACGGTTTTTTTTGGTCCTACAAACGTGGCACAAAAAGAAACAAAATCGTCAAAAACAAATTGTTCTGCTGTACCGATATTTAAACAAAGAACGAGTTCCTAAAACAACACTTTTGACCCGCACGCTCGCGCGGTATCACTATTCGCACCTCGCAAGACGACAGAGTAAATCGGCACTTGTTTATTTTTTGGGAACAGTTGCGCTAATTGCAGACATGCGGAGGGGCTTGGGGGACCGTGTCTCGTGGTGCCGTTTCGAGAGCGATCGCGTAAACACTCGCTCCGCACCAACTCACGGGCAAAATTTAACCGCTCGCCAGTACGGACAGCTGTTAGGAAAATAATACGGCTCGCTAGAGTAAATGGGTCAACACACGCGCGCGCGCGCACAGACACACATGGGCATGCATTAGCACGCCTATTATATACACAGCAGTGGAATGGTGTTCACTTAATTGACTTAGAGAAAATATATAGCTGTTGATATATTAACTTTTCTCAGCTTCATTTCAAAAGCGTTTTCAGACAAATGAAAACACAGCTATAGATCACGGATTCTGATTAATGGCATAAAATAACAGAAACGCATATGAAGGGTAAAAAAAGAAATCGTAGCAACTGGCACTTATCATGGCGTGTGAAAGTTTTTTTTTCCAGCAATTCATCATACGAAGCAATTTTACTACTTTCAAGCAAGAGATGGATAAAACAAATGTAGGTTTTTTTCTGCTTCTAACGTGAACTAACAAGCATCACCTGCATTATGGACAACGTCGCTCTTGTTCGACTCATGGTTTTGGACACGAAGAGAGTCTGCTGATGACAATCCGATTCAAAGCATTTCAAATGTTTTGCGAGACAAGGAGACTGTGGATTTTGCCTCTCACTGCCATTTGCCTTTAAAAATACAAGACTTCCTTCACTCAGCAGCCAATGCCTTTGAGTGTCGCCGCCCTGGCTGAGTCAGGTAAATAAAAACCTCTACCCAAAAAAGGGAATTCAACACTGACGATGCCAACAAAGCAAAAAAAAGAAAGCAAAAAAAAGCCCCGCATTTTCTCAACCTCACTCTGCTTCTCTCTTTCATTCTAAGAAGAATGCCCTAGTCTTTAGCCCGTGGTCGTTGGGATCACAATTCTAGACATTGCCCTTTCAAGAGTTCTGGGGCATAGAAATTCCTGCCCCCCCCCCCTCTTTAATATATTTATTTATCCGCTCCTTTTCTCGCCATGAGACACAAAAGGGAGCGGGCAGCCGTCTTGGTGTTCAGATGGTCCCCCCCCCCCCCCCCCCGATATGAAGCATCAATGCCACTGCTTGTGAGAAGTGCACACTGGCAAAACGCACTTGACTCCGAGTCCCCCGTGGAAATAGGGGACCCGGGGATTAAGTGAGAGAGGGCAGCGGGCGAGTAGGAGCGACCAGAATTCTGGAAAGGGCCACGCATGTGTAATTGGGGGCTCGCGCGTTCACTCGCTTGCTCGCCCATAAAAAGCAGCGAAGGAGTGCTTTGAAGGAACGTGGCGTCGCATACCTCGGACTGCGTCGTAATTTGCTCGCTCGTTCCCCCGAGTGGAAGGCACTTCTGAGCCGCGCTGCTGGGAAATGTGTTGAGGTTTCAGAGCGCAGATTGAGAAGTGTTGCGCTTAAAACTGGATTTGTAAAAATGGCAACAGAGGATTTACAATAAAAAGAAAGCACCTGCAGAAGTTGTCTTACATTCGTGTGTGTCTTAAATCTTAGGCTCAGGCATAGCTGTGTCAACGACATCATTTCAAAGGCTATAAAAAGTTGATTTTGTACAGAGAAGTATTTACTATGAATTGGTTTATATGTTTTGAGAGCAAAAGGGGTATCTGAGCCACCCTACTTACATTTCTTATTGAAAACGTGCTATGTGTTATCTTCCAAAGTAATCACACTTGTAGAGCATTTGATTATAATGAAATTGGTGCATGTTTATTCTTCTCAATACAGTGCTGAATCAGATTTATTTGTTAAAATGCTTTATAAATATGTATGCTGGTGGTTTAAGGTTAACCTGCACTTTTTGTTGTGGATAATTGTGAAAGAATGACAGATCATCACTAAAAATTTTAGAGTGGTACAGGTAATATCTGGTAACTTCTCCGTGAAGTGACATCACAGCTGTGCAAAGGAGTCTGGGTGTTTTCAAGATGGCAGCGACCAGTGTACCATGGGCTGTGGAACGGCATTGCATAATGTTGTTTCTCGTGAACAAGGCTGTAAAAAGAGCTGAAATGTGCAGCAGTAGGTTTGCCCTACAGTTCGGTGATGCGTGTCTCTCACGCAACACCGCGTTTGAGCGGTACAAAAAGGTTTAATATGGATGAGAGTCTGCACAAAATGGAAAATATGTGAAAGCACATGTCCTGAAATGGCTGCATGTCTGACCTAAATGATTCTATGCTTCTGGCATGAAGGCATTATAACACCGGTGGGACAAATACGTGTGTGTATCAGGGGATTGCTTTGAAATATAGGACAAGCGTCAGACTTCACTTTACTTTTAAACTTTCTAAAACTTAAGTTCAGTTTCACCTTGAACCACCCTTGTATGTTGCAAAAATCCCCTTTCAAATTTGTATTATTATACCAAGCTTGCAAAATCCTACAGGACCATAAATATACAAAAAAAATCCCACGTGTTATTCTCAGAACTCAACGTTTTGTTCCACTTTCGTAAAGAATAAAATAATCTTTTAAAAGTTAATTTAATGAGGATTCCTGTAGCATTTTACAAGCTGTTGTGAGCGAAAGCAAACCAAATGGGGCCGAGGATTAATAACACCGCCGCTTATATATTATATTTCACAAGTTGCCGATGTGCTGTTGGGTTATACGGCACGACGTCCGATGTTTCGCTCCACGTTCTGGGAGCTTCTTCAGCAGCTTAATCCCATTGCTGGGATGCTTGTTCCAAAACAATTACCTTGTTGCTGTCAGTGCCAGCATTTCAGTGGGGTCTTTTTTGTTTTTTGTTTTAAGCGCTGGGGGGGCGGGGGGGGAAATCAGCCTACGTTTTAACGTCACTGAAATATGGAGAGTCGTTCGTAAAACGACAAGCCCAGGGCTCACTGACAGCCGCACAAGCTTTGGTTCCTGAATAAGCTGCCCGTAACGTGGACAGAAACGTCGGACGTGCCGAACAACACATCGGAGAGAGATGCACAAGCACAGCCGCGAAATCCCACGCGGGAATTATACATTTTACAAACGTCCACAGTTCCCCATGGAGCATGTGTGTGGGCAGAAGCACCTGAGGTGTCTGTCGTGGAGACTGAGCATCAACAGCTCCCAAATCCTCAACATAGATTCTCCTCGAATGTGTTTTATTGGCAAATTAGTGCACTAATGTTGGCATGCCGACAATCAAGCCAGGGCCAATCTTGCCCCTTCAGCTATGTTTCAATATCTTGAAGCATAGCTCTGATATCCCTGTGCCCCCGACGCGCGTGTACAAAATAATAATATACGACTTGTAATTCTATACAGATGTTTAATGTTTATAGCTATATCTGTATTTATTTTCATAAAGCGAGATATATTAAGATATTGCATTTTCTGGAAAAGCAAGGAAGAAATATGTCAATAGTGTCCTTTTTGTGTGCATTTGTTTAACTGAAGTATTTTGCTTAGGCAATTTGAAGGATTATTTCATAACTCGTGGGTGTTGTTAAAGATGTTGTAAACCTCATACACGATGTATTAACTGCTAAGCACAAGATAATTTCCTAGAAGGGGGCTTTTCTAGATTTCCCTCTGGTTGGAGGCCCTTCTGCCAGCAGTGGCGTGAGCAAGTCATTGCAGGGCTGCCCCTTTATATGTGTACACACCAAAAGACGCCACACTCCGTGGTGTACTAAACATCGTGAACATATTTCTAAGCAGGCATCCAAAATTGTGGCCTTTATGAATAATTGAAAACGAGCAATAAAACCAGCAATATTAAAATGCATATTACCATGAAACCACTTTTATACTATAAAATAGTATATATTATACAGTATATCAAGCAAAAAACACATCTTACTGAAAATGCCTTTACTGCATTGCATCAGAATACCGAGTGGTTTATTTAGACCACTGATGAGAAATGATCTTTACTTTTTGAAAAATGATTTTAAATGTAAGCAGTATCTCTGAACCAGATGGATAATTACGTCTGTTTCATTTGCAGCTAAGTTACATTTGTAAATAAATTATGTGCCAAGATGATCATTTTCAATGTTTTTCTGTGTTGTGTTTGGTGAGTGGGGGGCTAGGGGGGGGGTGGTCCTCACTGTGTGACATTGGCGAATTCGTGACATTTAAAACAATATCTTGAAACATAGTTATGGTATCTTCATGATATCTCCGTCAATGACAACCTTCATCCAGTATCCACAACGTTGTCAACGTCTTGCTGTTTAAGTGTAAACTGTGTCGATCCATTCAATGGTTTACTTCACTTTCAACATTCACCTTGCCAGATGTGTCAAACAATCCCACACGAGCGATACGATACCATCTCGTCTTTTCTTTTAGTCCGCAAATTTTACCGGAAAAATCTCATTGCGTAGCTGCGACATCACAACATAACAATAATCTGCAATTCTATTTCCCCAGACAGAGCGGCTGGGTTTTCGATGGGGTAGGGGCAGAGGGACCCCATTATAATTTTATAATGTTCGCCAATCCCAGAAGCCTCAGTTTAACAAACAAAAAAAACGTTTAAAATGTAAGAATAGGCTTCTGTCAATAAAACAGGCGTTAAGGTGTGCAAACATCACATAGATATACTTCTGCAAGGTATCAAGTCTGCATTTACTTGCGGGAAAAAACCGCGTAGACAAACATGCCCTGATAATGCGTGCATTCACATGCGTGGTTAATGCAGACGCATCGTAACAGGTATCGATGTGGTGCTTGAACAACTTTAACACCTCCTGCTTTAGGTCCAGAAAGGGTGAAAGCAGCCTATCATTGTTTTTCTTCCTCATTTTGATGCTGGCAACAACAACTAAAAGGCCCCATAGATACGTTTATTGTTTTTTTACAAATGTGAATAAGATTGACTCTGGGTGCCATCTCTTTGAGTTGTCTGCCCTGAAAGCCACTGGGCGAGATGCCCACCCCCCCCTCCCCCCCTTCTTTTTTGTCGAGGATCACTGCCGAACCAGTCAGAGGTTGCGGGAAATTCTTCGTCGTGTTTGCTTAGCGTTGACTGCGAGGATCTGTGGATTTAACGGCTTTGAAAGGTCGAGTGACTACGAGGACAGACGCGATTTCGTTTTTCTTAATGCATCGATGCTACTGCATGTGCGCGGCGTTCAAGCATTCCTGCGCGATTTGGTTAAACAAACTTCTACTTTGTCGCTGTCAGTGACCAGAGTTTCAGTGGATTCGGAGGGGCGGTTGAGGGGAGGGGGGTTGTTGTTTAAGCTCTGAAAGGTTGTCCGGCTACGTTTAAACTTTGCTGGGGTACGGAGTCGTCAAGCAAGAACGCGCAGGGATCTCACTTGCAATTGAACTGCCTACCGCAAACGACCGTGGCAAGACGCGCAAAGGCGTTGCATAACCGTTCACTAACGCAACCTGTTTGCCTTGCAGGGAATGAGTTCAGTAAATGTGACGGCTGTGTGTGGAGCACAAATTGAAGACGCTAAACATTTTTGTCTTTTTTTTTCAAGCAAATATTTACGATGGTTTTGTTGTGTGTCTGACTACAAATGCTTCTGCAACGTCGCCAAATAGAGAAGAGTTTACTGTTAAGCCTTTCTCATCTGCGGCTCTATTATCCGCGATTACTATTTTCCGAAGGGACACACGAAGTCCGATTATTCGCACGCCGCTATTCTTCCTCTTATCTGCAATTATCCGCGATTTTGTTTTGCGCCATGTGGAGTCAATTCGCAGATAACATCATGGATAATAGGATCCTTGCTGTTCAATCCTAAGATGACTGCAATCAAGAGGAGTTCCACCACACTCACAAAACTGCAACAGTTCCAAATAAGCATTATATCAGAAATGAGTTGTTCTCGAATTTTTAGATTCGAACCAATTTGGGATCCAACCCATGTACTTCCCGTTGAGTTACATTCCCAGTATGTCTGCAAAGGAACATTAATTACTTGCGGGATTTGCCTTTCACGATGTTTTGCAGGATGTTTTGGTAGAGGCAGTGGCACAAAACCATCACACCTCTCCCTTCAGCCATTACAAAATCCATATAGGGTTTCAAAACACACCACTCGGAGTTCCTGAACGATTCATTTTCATTTACGAGTGGCGGTGCCCTGCCAGGACATCTTTGCTTCATACCGAGCCACATTTTCCCTTTTGTCGAGGTCATATTTCAAAGTAACAATTACATTTGCATAGCACACGTGACACAGTTGAAAGAATCGCACATTTTCTGCACCGGCGTTTGATCGATACGTGTTCCGGATTTTCCACGCGACGGTGCCGCGGGGTGTGTAAATGGTCAGCGCACTCGACGTTTCATTGCAAGTTCGCCGGTGCAATGCGATCTCATGGCAGCGCGATAGTCGAACCATCATTGCGCACATTTATTAAATGCCCCTCCCACCCCGGGCCCTGTCTGGCCAGCGGTATCAATGTGGACACCGCAGTCGATCTGCAGGTCGCGTGCGGCGAGGTGAAACGTTTGGGTACCCACCCCCCCCCACCCCCCCTTACCTGGCGAGCGTGGGAGAGGAGGCTAAACATACCTGGAGCTCCTTCTAGTGGAAGCCCTTCCATCAGCAGCGGCTGGGGCAATACCATTCAGCGCTGCGCCTTTACCTTGTACTTGATTTCAAGTTAGGAGGGTAGTTTTGCTTTGCTTCGATCTGCACACTGCTCCCACTTGATGTTTCTTGGAAGCAAGCGCTATGGTTTTCTCCCGTTGGGGCTGCAGCTTGCAGTGCAGGCTGCTATCTGGGAGCTCGGCTTCATGGAATGTAAAGGAGAGCCAGCAGGGGATGTTGCTGGAGGAGGAGGCAACTGCCTTTATGCCCGAGAGGCTGTACATTCAACCCTTGTGATCTCACAGACACATCAGACCAATACATGCGTGATGATGGAGTGTGCTTCTGGGTGCTTCAGAAGCAGAATGTGCTAGCGTAAGGCTTGCTCATTATCGTCTAGTTTTATTTGCAGGGTTTTCATCATTGCCATCTTCACGTGCAGCCAATCAATAATTTGCTTGATGATGGACTCCTGACAGAGTCGGAACATCTCTCATGCTCCTGCGATGCCACGATCCATCTCGGCTCTTCGCATGACCTGATCTCATCACTCCATCCCCATGGTGTGTGTGTATAGAGAGAGAGAGATGCACCATGGTTTAAGAGCTGGTCGGACATCATCCGTTTCCACTGAACTAAGTATATTTTAATAAAGGAAACAAAGCATGAACGGTATTTTATATTCCTTTGTTTTGTTTTTTAATCCGACTTGTGGTATGTATGTGGGCAATGGTAGAACATATTCTTGGTTCTTTCGGTAAAGTCACGTAGAAAGGAAACAATAAAATAATAAAATAATAAAAATATACAACAATAAAATTCTCACGAGGTTTCGACTGCAACACAAGCAATCATCATCATGATGATTGCTTATTATTTTATTGTTTCCCTTCTACGTGACTTTACCGAAAGAACCAATAATATGAATCCCTGCAGTCACGAAAGCTTTAAATAAAAATGGTAGAACACTTTTTTATTCTGAATCCCGCTTGCTAGTGGTTGGTTGGCCTCATAATTGTCCAATTATTTGGTTATCTGTGATCTCCGTGAACAATTAGGAGATGTTTGCTAAAAAAAACGAACATTGAGAGTCTGATGATTGTGAAATTATTCAAATCAGTTTTGTCTCCTTTTTGAACAGAAGAATGATTGAGGTATCAATCCATTGCAGGATTTTACACTTTGCCAACTTAGTCGTGGGCTAGATTCTACACCATACTCTTTGGTTCTATTCGGTAAAGTCACGTAAAAGTATAAAACAACAACAAAAATTCACGACGTTTCGGCCACAACACAAGTGGCCTTTGTCAGGTGAAGGGACCAGACTGTCTCGAGAACAGCGCTGGAGTGAACACAGCCAAGCTCAGACCGCGACCTTTAAGCTGTGTGAGAGGAAGCAGAGCGCCTTGACCAAGGAATTAGCATAAAAATAGCATTTAATTGGCGGACTTAGCATGATGAACGGTGTAGAGAGGGGGAACATGTGTAGACCGGCGAGGGGGGGGAGGGGGAGTTTACATATTGATGGTGTGAAAAGGGAATTTAAGCAGCTGCGAAAGTTTGGGATACCACTACTTGAAAAAATATACTGTACCATTGAAAATTAGTTTAATGTTTGGTTCGATTTAGAACATCTTTCCAATGGTTGCTTAATTTAAAACCATCTTCTCGGTTGAAATTGTGTCTGTGTTTGTAAATCTGAATTGCCTTGTGAACAAATCTCTGATAAAAACCCGTGGGTTTGCAAAGAACCTTGGTATCGGAGAAAATTATATCGTGATCACCCACAGCGTTGTAACAGTGATCAGCTACGGCAGAAGAATTCGTTCTGCCGTGTTTCAAATCTGATTTGTGCTCGCGAATTCGGTCAGAGACATGTCGTTTCGTCTCCCCGATATAGCAGTCACCACAGGTGCAGATCAATCTGTAAACTCCGGGGTACTGCACGAAAACTTCAAATCTAGAATAGATTCTACACCCTTCAGCGTGTCAGTGGTCTGTACATACATCTATATCATCATCACGATCCATGGACAAATAGCCTGTCGGTGTCCACTGCACATGTTGTAATTTGTTTCCACTTCCCTCTGTCTTGTGCCAATATGCTCAAGTGGTGCCTCATCTTTCTGGCACCAACCTCTTCTTGCGCCATCGTTAAGCCATTCCCTGTGAGGCCTTCCTCGCTCTCCGGTTGCTTCCACGTTCCCGAACGACCACACGCTTTTAATGTCCCTGTTGTTGTCCATCCTACACGTGTGTCCAAATTGTTCCAGTGTCCTTCTCATCACTGCCTGCATCAGGTCTTCTTCTATGTGCAACCTTTTTTCTTACTTCTCCATTGGCCACACTTTGGGAGCATGCTTCTGTAGCAATGCATATCAATGTATGCTCTATATAGTTTATGGATAATCTATTAAGGTATGCGGTATGCACACGCACACATATATATTGGGTCCACTGAGGTGGCAAAGGTGCAGCCCTGCAAATGCTTATGCCACTGCTGGCGGAAGGGTCTCCCCACTCGAGGGTATTTGACCTTAATCCTCCTTGCCAGCCAGATGTCTTGGAAGAGGTGGGAGTCAGGGAGTACCCAAAATTTAGCCAACCTCACCATACCCGATTCAAGAAACGTTCCCCCATTTTAACGGCCGCACTGGGAAAGTAAATCGGCGACCTCTCGATCGCGAGTGCGGCGTGGTAAACCATTGCACCAAACGGGAGCATCGCTATTTAACAAATAAATTGCGTACAATGTCAATAATCTATTTTGACGACGAACTCCCTGGAGGGCATTGTGTAGACGTAAGAATGCATTTAATTGATAGGGAGCTAATATATGTATACATTGGCATGTGGCATCATTTATCTTTTTGCCTCTATTGTAAATATGCTCGGGGTTATTTATTGCTTCGTTTGTTATTTTTGTAACATCTCACCGATCACTTTCCGCGCACACTTAAAGTGCACTAAGGCCCACGTTTCGCGGCTACACCAAAACCGTTCCATCTTTGCACGCCAGGCATGTTTTAGCTGGTGTCCATAACTACCTTCTTACATTTCCTACAATATTAGTTTCAATGTCATGGGGCTGTCATAGGATTTTGGATTATTTTTCATGAGAATTTCAGTCGCGTGGCGTGTTTTCAAGGGCGCGCTCTTCACCACACACACACACAGCTGACAATGCGTTTTGACACGAGGTTATGTAAAGCTGCGTTTTGTTAACTCAGCCCCGGGACTGTTCTATCCAAATAACTGCCTTGCTGGAATTTCGCATGAATAATTCACTCAACACAGATGATCCCCCCCCCTACCCCCATTTCTGATAACAATTCATAAAAAAGTAACGTCAAAGTCTTAAACACCGAAACGGTCGGTTATCCAAACGTGCCCGTCAAAATGTGAACAAATTGCCCTTTACGTAAGCGTACATTTTGACTTACTCTAATCAGACGTGCCTTTCATTTCACATGACACGAGTACAGAAGTTAAAATGTACTGAGGCCTGCTCCCAATCACTACGGAGCCACTTTGCATCAGTTTAGATTTTTTTTCAGCAGCTTGGTAATACCTGCATGGATTTACCAAAAATGTGACCCAACATCAAATGACATCGGAACAATAGGCCCCCTTGAGGGTCCGTGTCATAGCCCTTTGTTAAATCACAACTAAACTAAAACTATTTTAGAAATTAAATAACTATATATTGTATAGCTATTGTTGCCCGTGACGCTTGCAAAAAAACCCCAAAAAATCCTCTCCAAAGGAGTCCCATCTGGATAAATAATAACAATGCAAAGGCGCAGCCCTGCAATTGCTTGCGATCGCCACCTCTGGAAGAAGAGCCTCCACTCGAGAAAGCTCTAGATACCAACTTGAGTGTACCTGTGGCCTGCTCTTTCAAGCTCATCATTTATCTTCGAAGGTAGCCACGCTGGGAGAACGAACTGAGAACCTCTGGATTCCAGGGTTACACCACGACACCATAAATAATGCTTTTCAATATTTGATCATTTCACAATCATTTAAATTTAACTGCTGGAATTTTAACTACCTGAGGGGCAGCTACAAGGCATCACCTGTAATTAAGCGAGAGTTCTTTTTTTTCTGTTTGCGGTCAGTTTTCTGACAAAGCGAAGAGCTCCCATAGCAGGGCTTCCAGGAGTTCGGAACCATCACAAAAGGGTCATTCATCTTGACCATGACCATTTATAGCACGTTTATGGTGCCCCCGCTCCTCATAAAGCTCACAAGCCCAGGGGTTTTTTGAAGATAAGATAAAGCAAGATTGTTTAAGGCATGTGCGGTTTTCATGCGGCAAGCACGATTTCACGGCGGTTGTGTCTACAGAGGCCCGACACTGGGATGACTGACTCTCCTCTGATGTCCACCACATGGGGCTTTGCAAAAGCAAAGTCTGTGCTACAGTGGATTAAAGTATACATCAAACTCTAATACGCCAAGGTGCATTCCCCCTTTACACCCTCTCTGTGCACGAAGGGTAAAAACAGATCACCACCGGACCATTCAAAGACAAGATTTGTAAGACACTGTAACTGTGTCTACTTCATTGAATACCGTAACCCTTCGCCTTGAGATAAACGCTTGCTGAACCATTTCCAAAACAACAACAACCGAGGAGCACAATATAAATACTATCCCCTTGGTGGCGAAAGTGTGTACTGCAGCTAATGTAGTTCATAAAGACTGGCCATGGGAATTCCTTTCAGACTTACAAACTAAATACCTGGAGGGAAGGAAAAAAAAACATGCAGTGACATGGAAAATTCGAATCCTTTTCCGATCGCAAAAAAAAATCACTTGCTGAACTCTGCCAAAATTGACCCCAACAGAATGGTAGAAATATCCCATAGTCTCATAGATCGCCAAATAATTCGGAAAGTCAAATCACATCCTATTAAGCTCCTTTATGATTACTGAATTTGATGTGGATTCGTCAAAACAAACTTGTGGTTTGACATGTGACAATGATAAACTTTTTTTAAAAAAAATATTTTTCCTCACAGTATAAACATTGGAAAATTATTCATTGTTATATGACACAAAAGTATTTTATAACATTTATATTGCAACGTCCATAACAAACTAGTGTGCCCTGGCGAGCCAAGTGCGATTACCGGCCATGGATAACATTCATTGCGAGCGCTATTTGGTCCTCACGTTCACCAACCCACACCATCCAGCGTGGTGAGCAACCCTGATCACCGACACATCATGGTAAGGCATCCGTCCAGCATTGGATAGCTACAAGGCCGTAAATGATAATAATTTGTATTATTGTTATACCATACAGATGTTATTATTAATAATAAAATAATTTCACACGTGTATTACATTATTTTCAAAAGTTCGGGGTTTTTTTCCATGAATGCACGATGCTCTTATTGTTTACTTAACTTTGCTTTATCGCCAGCCTCATTCGTAATACGATACAAGCCTGTCCTGTCCCTAATTCCAGTTAATGAAATCAGCTTATCTCGGAACATGATTTATAACAACGCAGAACAGAGCAAAGAAACCAATTTGTGCCGAGAAATCAAAACAAACTCATTTCCGATGGAAGATGCTTAGCTGAAAACAAAGCAGTTTATTTTGTCAAGCACATATTTATTGTGTCTTCTTCCGAAAATATTTGTCCAACTCAAGATTCTAAATAAAGTCCCAAGTTATGCAATGGCGACCAAAGTGTTAAAAAAAAACCGAGAGACCAGGGTAAGAACTATGGGAAAGAAAACAAAAGGGTAGGACGCCTTGAGTATGTTTATTTGAACGAGTGTTTTGGTGACCACGTGCTGATGTCTGCATTAACAACAATGGGGTACAATGCTCTTTGGCCCAAAGTGATGTCTATCTCACCCAAAGTACGAAGCTAACCTTCAAGGTGACGCCCAGCTGACCAGAATTCTCTGTCCATCAGCACACATTTTGTTCAGCAACTATTTGCAATGGCTTTTGTTTTACAATTCATCATCATCATCATCAATCACGATCTATCCAGTGCTGGATGAACGCATCCCCAAGCCATCGCCATCCTTAATTATCCAGCAATGCCACAATTCATCCAGCATCTGCATAGAAGCTGATCTCATGGTTCCATTTTCTCCGTGGATGCCCCCTTGACAGGCTCCTCTGGCAACGAGTCCATTGTTAGTCTCGGCCACCATCCCTTCCAGAGACACATCCTGCACAAGCCCACTTTACTTTTATTAATAGTCAAAAGTCTGCTCTCCTATGACGCGTGTTTTCATAACGCGGAATTGGATATGACGCGATTGAGTGAACATAACTGCGTCACGCGAGGAGGAGGAGGAGTAAGCGGTTGTGCGGCTGCCTCGACGCAGCATCGCACAAGGCAGCGCGGCATGCTGTGGGATGCTTCTAGATGCTACCCACGCGCCCTCAGTCTCTGTTCAGCCTGCATGCGTAGCTTACGTGTTATTGCGGAATGTGACTTACCCTATATGATATATAATTGATCATAACGCGATGTTTCCATAATGCGGTGTTCTTCAGCAATGCAACTACCGCGTTATAGAAGAAGAGACTGGATAATGCCTTTAAACTTGCGTATATTCTCTGATCCAGACGTTTCTCTTTCACAGTGAAATTCCAAGCATGCTTCTTACCCTTCCTGAACAAATGGTCAAACTGTTGATGAAAATGCCCTCAAATACAGAAGGGACCAACATCTTTAGAGCCAAATAAAGGCCGGATGATAAGTCATTTCAAAACACACTTTACATCACCCTGATGACGATCACCAGGGCTTAAACTTTGACTTGAGACATTTGCACAGCAGTGATGCACTGAGCGTAAGTACCGTCTGCTTATTTCTCAATGGAGGATTTTAAAATGTCAGTTAAAAAGGTTTGTAGAATGAAGCTCAACAAGGAATGATGATGTTTGGGAAAAGGCAAAGTGGTAGAAAAGGGAAGGAGCTGCTCAATGATTTGAAGATGGACAATCTTGCCAAACAAAGAGCTTGCATAGGATGGAGGGAAACCTGAGCCAAAAATATGCCCTTGACAGAGAAGTCAAGGATTATAAATGACAAAGTTTTAGGAAAAATGTACCTGGTACTCTTCCACAGACCAGACAACTTCTGTAGTGCCCCTCGTCGACATTTCCGCGACGAAATCATTTATTACAAAACAATATTTCGAAAAATCAGATAGTTTCAATTGCATGGATTTTTTTATCATGACCGTATACGATCGTGAAACATTGGAGAAACCATATTTCACATAGAGGCGAGACAATTTTAATTATCACTCCCTAAAGGATCACTGGATGACAAAAAAATATATACAAACTGGGCCCTCGTCCAAGTGCCCTCCACACGTGACGACGTGAGAGCAGAACGTCTGATTGGGATAGTCCCCCAACGACGAAATCTGCCCCTCGCTTGTGCCGGTGAATTTTTACGCACGACAGCATGACACCAGTTTCAGGCTAGATTTCCCCCAGCAATAAACTAAACTATGTTTTTGTTTTACCAGGTAAGGCCCACCGAGCTTTATATAATCGGGCTCTTTTTCAGAAGCGACCTGGCCACAAAGGAAAGCTCAACGAAGTGGCTTACGTGATGTGGAAATTTAAAGCAGCCAAATGCGATGGACGCATTTTGATTCGAAAAAACGTGGAGTGAAAAACCGGAGGAGCCGGCGACAAATCCACGCAACCACATGGAGAAAACATGCACGCTCCAACCATGCAGGCGCCAGGTTCCGAATTGAACCCACGACCTCCTGCGTACCAGGCAAGGGAATTAGCATCTGGTAACCGTGGCACCCTTGAAGCAAAAAATAAGTCAGAATGCACTCAAAAGCACCGAGGTCCATGGAATACATGCTTGCGTTTTCAATTAATATTTAAACGGCAACACCGCAAATATATCCCAAAAAACAACCAATGCCAAAAAGCTGTTTTACCGCATTACGTTGCAGCAGACTCCAAAACACAATCGAAAGATTCAGCATGCACTTACGTCGTGCCAAAAAATCTAATCTGGACACGCACGCGTAAAAAAATAACATTCGTGGCGGCCTAAATGTCGTTTTGATTAACTTCCCCCATGGTTCACAGCCACGGGGACGCTGACCGTCTCAGCACACAGGCCACAACTCGACCCGGTCCCGTATGCGCAATGTGAGCGTGTACATATTGTAGACACATTATATGCGCACAGAGGCGCGGTATATTTGTAGCCGCAGGAGTTATGAATTCAATATCCACGTTATGAACTTCACTCCTTGCCAAAAAAGGGCCTCTCATTTAGAATCCAGCAGTTCAGGCCTCTGGTGAGAATTCGTCATGCTAGAAGCGGAAACGCAGTTTCAAAAGGTTGCGCGCCTTAATTTTGTCCAGATGCAATTTCGCTGCCTTGGACAATATGGACCATAAATGAGCATCATGAACAATTAACAAACAATGCTTTCTGGGGCAGCACAAACCTCTATTACTACTACTACTTTCGCGTTCTATACTAGAAGGTGGGGGGGGGGCGTTAGAGCAGAGGCGAGATTGACCGTGCTGAATTGTTGTAGCGTTGAGCGATAGCGTTAAGAGCCGCTCGCGTTTGCTTTAGGCTGTTGCCCGTGAGTCAAGGGGCCTGGTCGGTATTACCTGTGGTGACAAATGCTACCAGTGTGCGCCGCCACAAAAAGCTGTGTCCACCATAAGTATAAAGCTCAGGGTCCATACACGCACTTCATATGTATTGTCATATTCTATTTCACAAAGGATGTCCACTCTTAAACATACGACAGTATCCCTTCTTTAATGGCATATTCTCGTAAAAAGCTGCAACTCTTGCGATCACACTTATTTCTCATTGAGGTAAAATGTTTCAAGAAAAGTCAGCAATATTCCACCGACAAAAAAAATGTTTATTGAAACTGTTTATTTTACCAGGTAAGGCCCACTGAGCTGTATAGCTCCTTCTCAGAAGCGACCTGGCCACAGTGATAGCTCAGCGATGTAACTTATCACGTGGAAATGTATAGCAGCCAAATACTCATGATGCACGCTTCTACATGCGGAGGGGAAACCCGGAGGACCCGAAGAAACATCCACGCGACCACAAGGGGAGAGAGATGCAAACTCCAAATATACAGCAGTCGTCAGGGTCGGAATCTAACCCACGACCTCCTGTATCGCGGGCAAGGTCGTTAACATCTCGCCACCGTGACGCACATGGCACTCAGCGAGGTGGCATCGCAAAGACGCGGTGGCTCAGCGGCAGAGAGAGAGAGTGGCTCCAGACAGAAAGGATGCGCTTTTAAATGCCTGTATGGGGATCGACGCAGCCCATCGTTCCTTTTGGAGTTGACAACTTTATGAAATTCTTTGTGAGTTTAACACGTAGGCTTTCGCGAACCAATATCGTCCATAATATAGGTATTTTGGGTGAGTGAATGTGTCGCTAAAATGTGTCGTTGTGGCTTGGCCCTCCAACACACCGGTGTGCTGTACTCGTGACGAATTGGCACGTTATGTTTACGTGACAACCCTTACTGATTGGCTGCGTCGGGTGGTGGCGGGTTTTAACGACACATGTATATATTTACGCGATCTAACCCAAAAAAACCTCTATTATGGAAGTCGGCAGTGCTTGTGCTATGGATAGGATGCCCCCCACCACGTATGTATGTCGAAGTTTCGCACCGTACGTAGCCAACCGTGCCAATCGGAGGTGCGAAATAAAGCATCGGCGGAACGCGGATTTTGAACCCACGGCTTCGCGCTTTACAGCACAAACTGCTGATCACCACAGAGCCGCGCTACCAAAGCGGTAGAATTTCCACCACTGGCTAAGAGGGCTGTAGTAAGCATGACACAACGCACTGCGCCGATGCTCACTTGAGCAGGAAATCATGTTGACCGCGGGACTCTCGTCCTGCTCATCCCGCCTCACGGGCACGCTGGTACCACCCTCTGGCCCACTACGCTACCACCAAAGCCGAGCCGGACACATGGAAACGATGAAGGCGCGTTGCTTCAGCGGCAGGACGCACTTTAAAAGAACCTCGTGCGGTCGAGCTGTCTGTTTTTCATTTCCTGGCCTGTGATCGTAGCACCGCGGGAACATCCACCGACGCGAGTTTTTTTTTCTCCGGGCGCTTGTCGCAAACGACGCCAGCCTCCACTGTGGGCACGATCCACAGCGCGTCGCTCCGACAGGAACGTTGGTTTTTAGCCGCAGGGCTACTCTCGATCTGCCGAATAATTATCAGGGTGTGCCACCACCGAGAAGCAAAAAAAAAACCAACCCCATGACACTTCACATCATTGCAACTGTTAAGAAAACGGTTATGAAAGTGGGCTGTGGCAGGACGTCACGAGGAGGGATAATGGGCCGATGGTCAATAGTGGTAATGGAGCGGCAGCCACCACAAGGAATGTAACGCGTTTGAGACCCCCCGTCCATGGAGGAGATGGAGCGATTAAATCAGGTTGCGTGGGTGCTTGTGACATTGTTACGGCCACAGTTCGGGGAGTTTTTCATGCAGCAGGGGATTGATCTTGGCTGATGGTAATGATGATGATTTTGGGATGTAAAATGTCTCACAATGTTGGACGAGGAGACATGTAAATGTATTGTCTTGAGAATTGTATTATTACGCAGCTGACAAAACCTGGGACTTTAATGGTCCCGAGAAGACTCGCAGGTTTCCCAAGACAGCTTCCTCAACGAGAGGACATTCCTGGGAAAAATCAAGAGGGGTGACAACCCTACCTAATATGATCATTATTAACCTCCGTACCTAATTACATCTGATTTATGCTGGCGAAATAGATCGTGAAATGCACTTGCTGACCCCGACATTTTTGCCAAAGTAAACTTTAATAACAGTTTGTTAAATTAAAATATTTAAGAAATACATGAAGCTGGGAAAATACATTTTTTTTTATTCATTGCAAAGAAAAACGGTGTCCATGCCAAGATTTTGCGGGGAATCAATCCCGACTGCGACGTTGTACCGTGAAATAATTCACCGTTGATATTTTTTTAGAGTTAGGTGAGAACGAAACCGTGAAATTGAAATTACTTTATTTTATAACTCTCGCTCACACTCACCACACACACTGTATATTGTATGGCTGCTCGACCAGTGGTTACTATGATTTCTACTGGACCACTTTGCAAGAGTCCTACAGTTCAAATTTCCGCTCCAAGCTTGCATTCATGTAAACATCTTTGTGTAAGTTATGTGTTTACTCTGCGATGGTCCACGTCTCGAAAACGTTTTAATCAAATGTAAGTACAATCTAAATAATCAAAATTGTAAATCCTGCTTTAAAATTAAGCATTCCTTTACTGGGCAATGCTGCAGTATATTTGATATATGCGTGTTGATATACTGTGCGTGTTATAGGCGCGCGCGCGCGCGCGTGTGTGTTTGTTATGACTACACGGGTACATAACATTTATTTTCACACTTCAATATATTTTGACTAATGACACATCAGAGCACAGTTTCCCGTCTGTGTGGAGCTACGGCACTCGGGAGGGATTGTGTGCCGTGGCGCAAGCTTCCCGGACCATGCTTAGTTAATTTGATGTTGTTATATTGATTATTTTGTCTGCACGTGCCGTCTGGCTGTGTTGAGATGCTTAGGTATTTTAATGGTGTCGTCATCAGCAGCCATGACATAACCACTGCTGGATGAAGGCCTTCCTCCCCATCCCCGCTCCCTCAAGCCTCAAGCCGTCACCATCTCTGTCCTGTGATGCAATAATCCATACAGCTCCTGCACACGAGCGGATGTTCATCGCTTCATCTCCACGGTGGATGTCCTCTCGCAAGTGCGTTCTACATCGTGGTCCAGATGCCTTGTTACCCCTCCCCCCAATTTATTTACCTCGAGCATTATTTTCCTTTGCATATTCATTTGTTTAAAACAACCCTTACTTAAAAGACGTATAACATTTTATTGAATGCAATGGGGGGGGGGGGGGGTCATAATACATCTGGACCACTCTGTACTTTGGCTGCTACTCTGTACTTTGGCTGCTATTTCGTTGGTTCTAACACTGGCCGACTCAAGGATACTTTATTTTATAAGCATCGCACACTTTCAGATGCTCTTCTGCGGCCGTCTGGAACGCTCTTCCTCTCGATATTAAGAAGCCACTGGAGCTGTGCACTTTTAAATCTAGCTCGAAAACTAATTTTTTAAAACTGCTTTTTGTGTTGAGATTGTTGTCCTTCCGTCCCCACACCTCCGATGAGCACGGTTGGCCACGTACGGTGCGAAATAATTTCAACACACATGTACATAAACAGTGAATGATGTCTCGTTTTTGTCCATGTTCTGCCATCCACGTGTCCCTCTTGCAGTCTCAGGATGTTGTGCAAAGGCACAACATAAACAGCATTGCACACTTTCCAGCTTTTGTTCCGTCTGCTACTCCAAATGTTCACGTTGCTAGCACGTATATGTCAGATGCGGCAATGGTACACTTGAATAAATGCGCTACTACTTTTGGGACATTTGGTACGCTTTTTTTAATATAAACAGAATTTTTTTTTTTAATAATCCAAGATAACACACAGCATCTGCTTATTTGTATGGATCTTAAGTAGCTGATGGTGTTCAACCCATCACGTGACTAGCAAGCGTTGTTTGAAACGAATGATGGGCTTATCAGTGCCAAAAAAAAAAACCCAGCTCGAGTGTAATTACCCCCATAGCCGGGGCAGGTGTTCAACCATTACTCATTATCCCAGAAAACACTTTATCTCGTACGCGTTATCCTGTTACCGCCAACAGGTGCTGGGAGTCTTATCGCAGGCGCGGATCACTTTACAGGAAAAGCAGTGTGAATCATATTCTGGTAATTACAAGGAATTTCCAAATTCTTTACCCCCTTTTTGTGCTCACGCAATTATAGATTTCGTGAAACAAGACGAACACGTTTTCTACTCCACCCGTGTGTGTTCTCTATTACAATGCCATTTTCTTGGTATTCTCATGGTTATTGCAATTCTTGGCATTGAATTGGCGCGGCGGCTTTGTACACCGAATCTATACATTTGATGACCCGAATTGAATTTCTAGACACGGCTTAACATCATTGGCGAGGGGATATTTGAACCATTTCTGGTCACCCCCCCCCCCCCCATCCATCATAACAATACGTAGAGGCCTTCTTAAACCAGCAGAGGAATAACAGAGCTGTACATCATTATTATAGTATTCTTTAAGTATTGTGCAACCAATATTTCTAATTTAAAACACTGCAAAGGCACAACACATTACTTCAGTCAAAATCTCGTGGTATGTTTCTGACGTGTTTGCGAACTTAAACGTGTGTACTGCTGCACAATCTGTACCACGAAAACCAAAAATACGAACAATCCCCACCCATTAAAAAAAAATACATTAAAAAAACATCTGAAATAAAACAGCATTGTGCGAACATTGGCAAAATAACTGCATCCAAACAGTTTATACGTTTCAGTTTGATTTGCAATGCACGTGCAAAGACGATAGCACAAAAGTGTGCTTCATATGGAACAAATGCCTCTCGATCAGCATCAAAATTTGTCTTTTTCAGTTATGGTTTATATATTTTTTTATAATTATGGTAATCGTAACAAAAACAGGATGTACAGTTTGTGAACAGAACACATTCAACCCCTTCGAAAGTTTCCAGAAAATGCAGAGAAGGAGCATTGGAGAGAGCAAACATTCATATCTGCAAAAAGCATCTGATATTTTTTTCCAGCACCCAGCATCTGCAAAAGATTAATTCTTTCACAAATTAGTAATTACTTGGCCACCCATGAACACGTTGCATTTTGCTCACTCCATGACATGCTTATAAAATGATACATAAACCTTACATAGACAGCACATTAACGAAAATGTATTTATTCTAATTTAACTCAATTTAACCTACACAGTGGCATATGGCTGCTTAAGAATTGAACCCATTTTATGGGGCTGCACACAGGTAAGTTTCAAGACCGCAGAAACGAATTAAGAAGCCTCTTGTTCAATCACCTCTAAATTAAATAAGGCCAATAGTGTACGTTTCAGCAACCCTCCCAGTAGCCAGTGGGGTGTATTGTCTATACACATCGGTCGACCGCTGTATGTGTGGTCTCAAGGAGCACCCACGTTGACGCTAAGCCTAGCTGTGTATTTACCGTGACATAGCACAGCCTGCTAGACCAACAACTCGTTCTTATTCTAAATCTCCCTGCGGACGACACCCTAGCAGAAATTCGAATATAAAAAAACACAACTGATGATTCATTTGTGTTTTCATTTGAATTACTATATTGGATAGCGAACCTTGCCAAACCCCCCCCCCCCCATATGCCAAATATTCATAATAAAGGTTTTTGGGTTAGATCGCGTTATTTATAAATGTGTCGTAACCCTCCACCACCCGACACGGCCAATCAGCAAAAAAAGGGTCACGTTGACAAAAGACAAATAGTTCACTACTTTAGCCCACCGGTGTGTTGAAGAGTGAATCCACAACATTTACAGTTTGAGTACGACGTTTCGCTGGTAATTACATCCAGAATTCTGGCGAATTGCCCGATGATGCTGGCGAATTGCCCGATGATGCTGGATGTAATTACCAGCGAAACGTCGTACTCAAACTGTAAATGTTGTGGATTCACTCTTCAACACATCGGTGGGCTAAAGTAGTGAACTATTTGTCTTTTGTCAACGTGACACTTTTTTTGCTGATTGGCCGTGTCGGGTGGTGGAGGGTTACGACACATTTATAAATAAACGCGATCTAACCCAAAAACCTTTATTATGAATAATATTAGTCGCGAAAGCCTACGTGTTAAAATGCCAAATATTATTTTTAATTACCATTTTTCTCTCACGGCAATCACGCACGGCGGATCTCACGACTTGCCCGCTGCCCGATTTTCTTGGCGTCGCCACCGTTCGCGACTTCCTCTCCAAGTTTGCATCGTGTGCAAGGCCGTGGTGGTTCTTCAGCAGCCGCCGGAGCGGCATCGGCCACGCAGGGACAACGGTCGTGGCTCTGCATGCAATGGGCACACACAGTTCTGTGCGCAATCACGCAGCGTCTGTGATCAACGGCGTTTGGCTCGGCAGCGGAGGGAATCTGGAGCTTGAGAGCTGCAAAAATTGTCTTTTTCAAAATTCCCATGGCTTGTGCTCTGAGAATGTAATGTGTGTGCGCGTATGTGTACACACACACACCGTCGTGTTTATTTTGCCATATTCAAAGGTACGAGTGAAAGTCCATTGGCTGTCTCCCACACCAGCGCACAATTAAGAGTATAGCCCGCGGGGCTGTCTGCAGTCACCAACCTCAAACTGTGCAGCCACACAGTAACACCACCGCCCCGCTTCTACCATTCACCCACACCATTTACAATATTCATATGGCTGCTTCTGAAGCCGCGCACGAGACAAGCCACTCACCTCTCCATGGAGCAGATACACATTGATGTCAGACCACCCCCCTCCTCCCACCCAACATACAAATCTAGTAGTTCGGCGTCCACCTGTGTGAGAGTGGTGGACTCCCCGTTAGGTCGGTGTCTTCGCCAACCTTCACGGACCAGCCTGGCGACGATCGCACGTTGTGCGCCCCATTGTATGTGCAGCCTCAACACTGTGGGCCCCTCAGTTACCTGCGGCTCTGATGTCAGAAAACATGGCATCGGTTGGAAATGTGAAGGAGTAGGCGGGTGCTAAGAATCGCTGGGTACGAACAGGACATCTTGGTCTGACTACCCTCTTGAATCAAACCTTTTTTGCACTGGATAATACAATTACAATGAGTTGGCACAAATATGGATTGGATGAGGTGAGAAGAAAAGAAGAGAACGCCATATATTAAAAAAACCTTTTCTATCATAGGGGAAAAGTTGACAGTTGTGATGGAGGCATGGGCTTCCGAGTCTCCCCAGGGATCACGTGTAGCGTTTTTGGATTCAAGCGACCTTTAGATAAAGTTGGAAATGGATTTGGAGGAGCCCAAATAATATGGACTTCATTCATAGAATATTAGCAACGTCTTTATTCTCAGAGAATTCAACACAGGAAATGATCACGTGATCGAACTCAAGGTATGATACAAGTTATACAAAAAGCCAATGAGAGGACACAGGCTAGGTTATGAGGTATGATAAATTAAACTAATTCTAAGCAACATATTCTAAGGCCTTGAGAAGCAAACACGTGAATACACTCCTCAAAATGGTCATGGACGGCACTGAACGTGAGTGGCAAGCTTAAAAATCAGAGATCCAAGCCACAACATGAAGAAATGTACAGTTAGGAAAAGGGTTGAAAATTCCAAACAATAGATAGAATAACACAGAAGTCTGTAAACCGATGAGGAAAATAATTTAAAAAAACAGAAAATTAAATGAAGATAACATCACAAGAGAAGGGAGTGTGGAAGCATGATGTTTAAGAATTCACAAATAGCAGAGGCCCTTGGAGAGAACGATCAACCCTAGCCCATAAAAAAATACATCTTAACCATAGTGGAGGAATTTAATGCAGATCTGGAAAGCAAAACAATCACACTACCTCCAGCAATCAAATCATTTTTCAGTTTAAGAGGAGGAGGTTCCAAAAGGGAGAAGTAAAACACCGCCCTCTTCACAGTAAGAAAATAACGGGGGGGGGGGGGTGGAGAGGGAGGACGTCTGAGGTGAACTCGGCAATAAATAAAAAAGGGGGGAAAAGCCCACGCGAGTATCCAGCACAGCGCACGTTGCAGGGCGAGTGGGTGACCTGAGCATGGTGCCGCCGTTGGGATCAGCAGAGTACAATGGTGTCATGGTGCGACGATGATGATAACCATGCCAGCCCACCTTGCATGGAAAATAACAAAACGTGTTTCGACAAGTCGTCACCAGGACGTGGCGAATACCAAAAAAAAATCGCCCTACGGATTCCCCGGTTTGATGAGGGGAATGTTATTGGGTAGAGCCGATCGGCCGCTGGTGTTGCACCCTTCAAATATTTATTTGAACTTCTCGCAGTGCTGTGATTTACTGCGGCATTTACTGCGACTTCCGTCAACAGCGCGACAATTTATTTTTTGTGACCGATATTCCGCTCAACCTACGGGCACACCCCCACCCCCCCCCCCCAAAAAAAAAATGGCCACCCTATTTAGGCCTTCAATATTTGCACTGCTAAAACGCGTTGTTTTTCATTTTGAAAAATGAATGTTTATAACGACGGCCCATCTTGGGGCAGGCAGTAAGGCATACTTGGCAGAAAACCCATCTCAATAAAAAGACCATTCTTGGTTACCTTGAACTTGCATCTGACCTCCATGTGCAGACAAACGGAGCGCGTAAATAACACAACTTGAGGTTTATCGTTCGGTTTAGAGGCGATGAATTATTGGGCATTTTATTCCAGCATTAACCCAGCCGCATATCACCACACTTCCCAGACTGCCGGTAGCGGGCAAGCCAAGAATGCACATGTGGCCAGATTGGTCTCTGTGGAGAAGATGTGCCAGGCAGGCACACAAACATAATTCATAGCAACGTGGAAACTGCGACGCACTGGAGAATTTAACAGCTCGGCTTGCGTGCAATAAAATTAATGCTTTTCAATACTCCTCTTACAGGGGACGCATTATGCAGTTGTGAAAGAAAAAATCGAATTTTGTACAATGTTTCAAAAATGCACTGCATAGGAATTGCAATTACTTTACGGAGCGAGAAAGCAAAATCTTGACATTTTGGTTGAGTGGCTCTCTTTAGAAATAGGCAAGTTGGCTAAAACATCAAGATCTTTCACAACGAAAACTTTGAAATCTTGTTATTATTTTTTATGAACCTCTTGTCATGTTATGTACAAGTCAACGAAATAAGTATTTTGATCGTTTAGACAGGATACTATCCAGAAATACGTCACACGTGCATGTAAATAGGGCGTGCATGTACATCAATAAGTATTCATGAATTGGTTTCAATTAAATACTCATTAAAATCTAAAATAATTGGTCTATGATATACAACGGCCATCTAAATGTTGGAGGGGCAATGGGCCCCCGTTGCCCCCCCCCTCTCGTCACTCCCCCACCCCCCCCCGTTACTCCCCCCACCTCCCTGGATGCAACACTGAACACATACACTGTGGTAGGCCATATATATTCAGTAGAAGCTACCGTTTAATACGATGCCAGAGAGTAGCTGTGTGGTCTAGAAGTTCAGTATGTTGACCTCTGAATGTGAAGTGCAATTGATTCCAGCTTCTAAAGGTGCGCGGTATACTTAACGTCTAACTCGAAAGCGCTAAAAACCCAGAATCCGTTTTCTGGAGGAAGGCATTGCAAGAGCTGTGTGGTATAATAGCCAAAACTTCTAATCGCAAGGGAAAGAAAATATGTTACAAACCAGACAAAATTTTCTCTAAACAATAATTTACACCCACTCATACAGCAATCCCACACAGTTTTACAACATAACTTCATGAAAACACACTTTTCACGGAACCCAGCATACATTTTTAAACATCAGAATGTGACACGACATTCAAAGGACGCAAAAGATTAAGTATTTTGACTCTGTATCGCAACCGAGCACAGCGTTAACTATTCACTGTTGGCTGACACATGCATGCACATTGAGATTCAAGTGGGTCAATATGAAGATTTATTTACAGATAAAAATCACTGCAGAAAGCCCAGTGGATGCCTGCCAGAATATTTCACTGGCCTAGCATGGTCAGTACTTAATGAGGCCCAGGAGGCCTCGTCTCCCACGCATACACAGCAGAAAACATACTTCATGCTTCCGTTGGTCTCCTGATAACTCTCCCATAGATTGGCCTCCCAGCAAAAGCTAAAAACAATACAAATGAAAATGCAACGCGCTTTCATCAGCGGGTGGCATATTGCTTTTTCACGCCTTGCCTGACATGCTCGGCTTGTATTTCGTTCTGTCCCACAAAGACTTGCCGCGGAGTGACCATATTACTCCATGTGTGTGTGCGTGTACAGCCCGTGTGTCAATCTACCGCTGAAAATAAATATTTTCCCACGCCTTGAGAGCCGTGAGGGATATTTGACCATACTTCACCACGTTGGTTGTGAAGGTGGGTCACCAGTCCCAGCACCATCCAGACTCAAGCCTGCTTAGCTTCCGAGCTTTCACGAGACCAGGGATATTCCGAGTTATTCAATCATAGGACGTGTTGCTCCACTACGCACAGATGCCAGGACACCGCTCCACTGCTGCCAGTCATTGGGGGGGGGGGGGGGGGGGTTTCATCTCTTCTACTTTTTTTTTACAGCACAGTATACACAATAGTGAATTGGATTGACATAGTTGCCATTGCTTTTTTTTGCCCGGGAGGTCATTTCAAGGCATTTGGTCACCAGAGTAATGACATCTGTTGGGTTTTACCACGTAAAGGGAAGACCACGTGAAGGTTGTCATTTTTCCTTAAGCCAATTTTTTTTTACGAAATAACAAATATAATCGTTGTTTTTTTTCTAATACCATAATAAAAAAATGGGTACATTGGATTATAATTATTCATTAAATATCAGTTGTACAAAATCACATCAGGGAATGACTCTGGAAGATGATACTCTTGGCATAATTCTGCGTGTATTACATAGCCCACCGATATCAGCAACCACAAACGCATAATCTCTACAGAATGGCTCGCAAAAAAATATATCAGCAGGAAACACAGAAGTGCCTTTTGTATGCGTTTTAGATTTGTATTCTTGGGAAATGCCAAAATCGTGTAACAATGAACTTGAAATTGTACAGACTTTACTAATGTAATTTACCCAGTTTGAATAATGTAATAAACCCAACAGAAGACCACCCTCCAAAAAAGTATTGTTTTCTAGAAACTCCCAGTAGATTCTGAATAAAAAAAAAGCTTTAAATTGTCACAGGACCCAGAGGAATTCCTTCGTGTAGTCTGTTTTTTTTTTAAAGGGCGTCAGTTTTTGTCAACACATGTAACATGTCACCCCATGTTACCAGTGGATATCTTTAGACACTCATTGAATTTGGTGGCACACAAGTGCCAAATAACGGCGAGTTTTGTCACCAAAATAAACCTCAGCAGAAAACTTCCACACGAGTACGAAAATATTTCATAAGCTTTCATAAACGTCTTTCCTGATACTAGAATTACTTAATGACCGAAGTACAGCTTTATAAATGCTGTTTAATGTTCTTCATAATAGTTTCTGGAAATAATTACTCTCTTGAATAGAACACATAGGCCTCCCTCTAAATTGCACAAATACTGCTATTTTAACGCACGAATTAATTCATTTCAAAACTCATTTGGAGGGTTAAAACGTTTTAGAAGTGAATTGCATGCATTCATCGGGCAATGCTATACTTTTCAAACAAAGGGTACTTTTCTATATTTTTCTCTCCTTTAAATTATCGCTACACCCTAGCTGCTACTAATCAGGAAGGCAGTTAGCGGTAACATGATGTTGAAGTGTATTGGTTTTCAACCGAATGCCGACCAAGAGCGCAGGCATTTTCAGATATTGAGTTAGGGGCCATCCATTTAGTACGTACGCATGGAGGGTGGGGGGGTTAACCCAAATGCGTACGCTTGCGTATGGGGGGTTGACTGACAATGTACGTACACAAAATAAACGGTTGGTGGGGGTGAAGCCTCGATGACAATTTGTCTACATTGGCCTTCAAATAAGCCACAGTTCAGTTTCTTCAGCTGTCAGCCAAGTACTACCGGGAGAAGTGTCACTATGGGAGAGGTGTCACTTGTATGCCACCGTACAAATCTAGATCAAATCTAGATTGCCACCGTACCCCTGACTGCGAGCTATCACGCAGCTCAGCAGTGAGTCTGACATAGTCTGGGGGCCTGCCGCATGGATGATTACACATCCTTCAATCTGGCCTCACTGCAGACTGCCGCTGGCTCAGGATTTTAGCTGCCGCGGTGTTCGTGCTGCTGCTGCTGCTGCCGCCCGGACTTCAGTACTAACACTCGTCTGTACATCGGTCTACTGCTACAGCAGATGCTCAGTCGACGAACTTTATATAGAGACTAGTTCACCGAGTTTTAATTGTGTGTTTAAGATCATCATAGACCTGTTTTTGAATAACCAGTCAGGATGGATAACACGGTCAAGTATAACTGTTTGTACAAAGCTGTGCGTAAAACTAGGCCGCAAACTAGTAAACAAGAGCAAAACGAAACTAATCGGTTATGGGAGAAAGTAAAGCGGGATGACACTAAGTATGAATATGTTACTGCTGATCTAGCAAGTAAAGCGTTGGCGAGCAGAAGCGATCTTCTAACTTTCTGGTCACGCGCGCAAGCAGTGGCGTCCGTCTCGAAGCCTCTCCCTGCTGACGTTGACGCTTTAGCACCTACAATCGTGATTTCACACGTTAATATATTGATTCATCCTCGATCGTTTCTGCGTGGATTAAATATCGGCCGTTCTATAGGATTCGAGGTGGGGGGGGGGGTGTAAAAAGTCCGCGTGCGTACAGGGAGGGGGAGGGTCAAGTTTTGACAGATTTTTGCGTACCCACTCAATGGATGACCCCTTAGCTGCTTTTCGTCAAGCACAAAGAGAGAGTGTATAATTGATTTATAGCAGAATGCATCAAAAGAGAGAGAGAGAGAGCCATGTTATCTCTGTTAGTGATACTGTAATGGGCATATGCAATGAAAGGCAGCAAAAAGTGCAGAAGAATAATGTTTTTTTTTAACAGTGCAGATCTGTCTGGCACGATGTCAGACGTTTCGCTCCACACCTTTCCCCGAAGAACCTCCAAAGCAGCAGGTGGAGCGAAACATCGGACATCACGCCGAACGACAACGCGGCAACAGCATCTGAGAGCAACAAAACATTTCCGGAGATTTTGATTTGTACCGTCGGATGAGAGGGGTTTAAAAAAAAACTGCCAAAAACCAAGTAACGAAAACCTCGTCGACACTAAATGATCATTATCGACAACCTGGTGCCTCGATCGTGGTAAAGTACGTTTCAAATTGAAAAAAAAAACTCATTTCTTTAGAACTGCTAATGCACGATGGGCCACGTACGCACGTACGACACACGTTGACTCTTACTCTTTGGTTCTTGCGGTAAAGTCACGTAGGGTAGAAATAAAACAAAAATAATTCGCGACGTTTCGAACGCAACACAAGCTGGCCCGTCTTCAGGTGAAAATCACGACAGCTGCGATGTCTGCTCCCTTGAAAATCGCGATTTCCACCTGAAGACGGGCCGCTTGTGTTGCGTTCGAAACGTCGTGATTTATTTTTGTTTTATTTCTACCCTACGTGACTTTACCGCAAGAACCGAAGAGTATGGATTCCTGCAGTCACGAAAGCTTCAAATCACGTGGACTCTTGGTTGCGGCTACCATCTCGCCCTTTGGCCGCACCACGTCCCCCCCCTGCCACCACTGTACACGCAGCAGCAGCAGCAGCAAGTCCTTGGGTGTCGCCGACACTTATCTGTCACCAGGAACGTGGCGAGAGAGAGGGGGGGGGGGATTTGCGCTATTTTTGGGGACGGCGACAGCACACCCTGGGTGGCGACGAGGTGTCACCCCCGGAACAGCGGCCACATTGGGGGAGCTGGCCAAATGACAGCGCCGGTGGAAGGGGGGCGTAGAGGCAGACCCCCCCCCCCCCCCCGCAGGGAGCTCACAGGGCCCTGTAATCTGCTCCCCCCGCTTGTCCCAAACACGTCCGTCACGCATCCCTGCACCTCGCGTTCTCTACATTTCTCGCATCCTATTTTGCCACCGTGATGCCGCCACCACCACCACCGTGATGCCGTCACCACCACCACCGTAATGCCACCACCACCGTGATGCCGCCACCGTGATGCCATCACCACCATCACCGTGATGCCACCACCACCGTGATGCCACCACCGTGATGCCGCCACCACCACCACCACCACCGTGATTCCGTCACCACCACCACCTTGATGCACCACCACCCTGATGCCACCACCACCACCGTGATGCCGCCACCACCACCCTGATGCCACCACCACCACCGTGATGCCGCCACCACCACCCTGATGCCACCACCACCCTGATGCCACCACCACCACCCTAATGCCACCACCGTGATGTCACCACCGTGATGCCACCACCACCACCGTGATGCCACCACCACCACCGTGATGCCACCACCACCGTGATGCCACCACCACCACCACCGTGATGCCACCACCACCATGATGCCACCACCGCCGTGATGCCACCACCACCACCGTGATGCCGCCACCGTGATGCCGTCACCACCGTGATGCTGCCACCACCGCCGTGATGCCACCACCGTGATGCCACCACCACCACCACTGCCACCCCACACGAGCTGCTCGTGTAATCTGGCACGTGTGTGCAATGCGTTTGTGCACCTAGCCCGGCACAAGTACCACTTAGTGGCGAGCGGAAGCTGTAGTTTTTGTTGCTGCAGAAACATTACAACATTCGAAAAATGTGACAACATTCTTCTTAAATCATTATCGTAATCATCATCCGCGGTTAAACCACTGCTGGATGAAGGTCTTTCCCGCGCGATTTTATTAATAATCTACCCAGCACCTACCTACACACGAGCGGATTTCATCGTTCTATCGCCCCCTCGGTGGACGTCCACACGAAAACGTTCCCATACCTTGGCTGCCACTCCGTTACTATTTTTGACCATTGGCCACCATCCCCTCCAAACGACACGTTTTGCCCGAACGCACTGAACAGTTTGAATTCTCTTCGTAACCTGCCGTGTGCGTTCTCCGATCCACGTGTTCCTCTTTCTGCCCTCTCAACGGAATTCCAAGCCTGCTTCTATCCACGCTTCTTTGCACAATGTTCAGATTAATAACTTTTGTCCATTTCGTTTCGAAGGTGTAAAAGGAAAATAAAAATGCGTACAACGTACATTTAAAAGGTCACCCATGTATGCCGTATGAAATATATTTCAGAACGTATCTTGTGTGTGTTGTAGCCGGCTGTGTGCTCCCATACATTTATGTCATGCCAATTGTATCTCCATTTATGTTCTGTCCACATATTTGAAGTACCGTAATCATATATGTACAATACAGGACGTTTTGTTAATTCTAAAGAAGAGTCACTGTGGATTTGCTAGCCCAGCATTAGAACTGGGTACTTAATCCTACCCAAGTAAAAAGCCTGTAATGCAACAGGGTGTGTAATCTGATTGCATAAACACCTCCTATTAGCATAGTTTGGCTACGTAGGGTGCGAAAGAAGTTCAACATACATACAGAGATGCATGTATTCCTCTTCTATATTAAAACCACGTGCCACCTTCATTATTAAAAACACACATCCCTTCGTCAATCCACGCTGGATAAAGTTCTGTCCACTCCGTGGCAACAGAGGTTGATTCGATCACTCTGGTCAGTGCACGTTGGATACTCACTCGCCACTTGTGTTAGCCACGGAGGGGAATCAAACTCAGACTGCCATGTTCAGAGTGCAGTGTGGCTAACCACTGTGCCACCAACCACCCCCACCCCCATTGTAGTGCGACCATTACACATTTGTTGGAAAATTCCTCTGGTTTTTTTTGTTAAGTTGAACAAGTCGTCTAAAGCAGATTCAGACCTAATGTGTCTTCAGAGTTAGGGTTTTTCTGCAGCTTTGTTTAAGGTTAGAATATTAATTGCATTCACCGATACCTGAAGTAAAAATGAAATGTTTTTCTTGCTCAAGTAAACATTTACATGTCAGAATCCGTCCCAAATGCACCATGAATAAACACTCCCCTCGCGGTACACATTTCACCATGAACGTTACTAATGTGATACGAATATCCGTGGTGGCATCACTAATTTAGAAACAGGTTCGGAGGATCTTATTGTTTAAATACGACGTCTTCGTTTATTTATTTCCTGCTAATCATTGCCCCGGTGCGGACTACCGACGGGTTAGAAAATGAATACGTCCATTAACGCCTGGTTGCTCCTCTAACAAAGCTTCACAGATTTGGCGTTTGCGACATCTCCCAGTTGAGAATTTAAGCATTCAAGGCAAGGCGCCACGCTTCGGCTCGCTGGGACCGGCGTACTGAGTCTCGCGTTCCCCCCCCCCCGAGCCCTCTAATATTTCCTCCTGCACAACACACATTTCTGAAACCACTCTGGCTGCCCTCTTCCCAGCACCTCGTCCCCAGTACACCGCGTGCCCCCAAAGCAACCCAACCATGGCACGCAACACTTACAACCTAACCCACCCCACCACCCCTCCCCGAGCACGAACGCCACTGCAAAAAAAAAAAACCGCGCACCAAGGATAAACGTGTGGAGGAGTTGAGCTGTTGGAATGAAGGAGGGCTCTCGGTTTTTTCTTCTTCTGCCACGCACGGACTGCACCGAAACGGAGACCGAACGTGGTTCATGAAAAACGACCCGGCGCAGGTGCACGCACTGGGAAGGCGGCCGACGGAGCTCCGCGACATCGTGACCTATCGGCAACAAACAACAAAAAAACTCGGATCTTTCTGGCCTCTCTCGCACTCTTTCCCAACCACCTCCCCCCCCGCCGCCGCCTCCCTCTCCTCCACCACCAAGACTGCCCCGACCCACCGCCATCCCCACCCCATCACGAGGAGTCTCCGAGGAGACGCTAAGCAGGTCTGATCGCAGTGACAGGTGTCCAAACAGCCAGCCAGCGAGGAGGACCTTTTCGCCAGCGCTAGGAGGGGGGGGGGGAGGTGGACGGGAAGAAATTGAGCGCGCTGATTTGGAAGGGCGGTCTCCGAGGGGGGAGGCGAAACGCGACCGGCAACACGTGCTCGGCGCTGGAGTGCGGCCAGACGCGGGCGGACCGTCGCCCCCACCAGGCTGGCCCGCCGCTCTTATTTTGGCTGCGTTTCCCGACAAACGCTCGCAGCTTAGGGGAATCGTCAATATTTAGGTCCTCGCGCGCCTTGTTGTACGATCGCAACAAATCGCGGACGAGCGAAGGAGAGGCGGCAGCAAATTTTTGGGAGGGGGTGGGGGGGGAAAGCCCCTCGCGCTTTTGCCGCGCGAGCGGCGTTCGCTTGCGTCGCACACCCAACCGGTGTTGCGTGAAAAGTGAAAAAAAACTTTTGTTCGAGATGTAGGGGGAAGGAAAAAAAAGGCAATGATTTGGCAATTTTTTTAAAAATATATTTATTTGAATGCGACTGCTGTTTAGCTTTCTGCAATGCTTCTCTGGGAACGAAATCCATTTCTTTAAAGCGCTCGGAACGCGTCGGATAAGTTGGGCTTGAAAGTTGCAAAACATGCATTCGTCTTTCTCACGTATGTACCGCATATTATGCGAACAAGCGACGTCAGTTATCCTCAACATGTGCTTGAATAAGGGAGCATTCACGATACAGTATATTGTAATGTGAGATAAGTTTTTAAAAAAAAAACTTGGCCGAAATGCATTTACTCGCTGTAATCTTTGTCCGCGAGTGGTAATTGACACACACAAAAAAAAACATCACAAGACTATACTTTTTCCCCATTATTCAATACACAAAGAATTTTAATTGCGGTAACTTAATCACGCCACAATTATCCATCCATCTCGGCTGGAACTGTTGAGCCTGTTTTCATCGAATATAAATGCCAAATGCGCTTGCTCAAAACAACAGGACAGTGCCTTGGCCACAATGGTATGTACGCCGGAGCCCTGCGTGCATTAAATGTGCCCCACTATGGATGAACGCTTCAGAGTGAAAACAAAAGGGCTTGTGTGGAACTTGGTCAAATGTTAAGTGTGGAGTACCCTTACACGCTGGGCAGCTCCGGCTGCCAATCAGGCAGGCACTCATGAGTGTCACAGCTTTGAGCTTCTGCGTATCAACAGCGCAATTGTGCTTGGTGCGCTTTTCTTGCGGGCAGCGGCGTGAAGGCGAACTCGTGGAGTACGTCCCTAACGTTACAGATATTTGTGCCTGACATTTTATTTGGATCAGTTCGGGGCCACTCAGAGGTAAGGGCGATTTGGAGCGATTTGCCCCAGACTTCACATAAGGCCTGTTTTTGTTTCGCTAATGAATAAGAGGGCCCACCCCACGTGACATTCTGCCCAGGGCCTCCAGCCCTAGGCCTCCAGGATCCAGGAGACAGCCCTGAGAATCATATCGCACACATTTTAAAAAGGTAAAATAAAACGAAGTAAAAGGTACCATCATAAAACGTATTGTTTCATCGCCACCCCAAGGCAGAAAGAGCCTTGCCAATGGAGGAGGCTCTCGAGAGAGCCCATCGCAGGAGTATTTTGCCTACTCTTCCGTATTGACCAGAAGTCTTGTAAGAAATGACGGTACCCACACTTGACGACACCAACCATGACCCAGGGACAGATTCCGATATCACTCGTCACTGATATTAGATGTCACTTTTGTTAACCGTGGCCATCAATCAAATTCAGGTCGCCAGGTTCAAAGTGCGGTGCACTAACCACTGTGCCATCAGTGTAACCACACCTATATATTTTGTTTTAAACAAGTAGTCACTATATTTGTGAATTTGTCGTATAAGAAGTCTTCTATGAAGTGTATGAACTTACCACAAGGTTTGGGAGGGGTGGGGCGGGGGATTTGTGTTTCCCCCCCCCGACAGAAAATAATGAAATAAGCGGTGATTCAACGGTGACCTGCCGTCAGGACGGGTCATTATTGGCGAGAAAAGCAAACACCGCATTCCCCGACACTGACAAATAGCTCGCCGGGGCCAAACGTGAGCGAGGAAAACATTCTCAAACGGTAGTGAAAAATGGAAGAAGCCCTCGTTTTGCTTTGTTCGACAAGAAGCCGCCGCTCTTCTTGACACTCGGTAAAAGACGTCCTCCCGTCTGGGAGCGGCTGTCTCGCGGGGTCACAGCAGCCCGGATTGTGCACGTTCTCATTAGTTCGCCTCAGCAGATTCTGTCACGGTGCTAATCCACTCCTTCCTGGCCCTCTTCACAGGTAAGTATATGGCTCGTGTCCATCCTCCCCCCCGACCACAAATACGGCAGTTTCCACACGCATATAAAAGACAAAGATCCCCCGTGTAGCCTTAACAGACTGTTGAGGCAAGTGCTGTTAGCGAGGGCCTCATGAAGGCTGGCACGGCACACGAAGGGGTAGGTGGTCAAGACCCTTCCCGGCCGCCTTTGTCTCCCTAATGGGGATTATTACTCCACACCGCACCAGGTACTCAATTGATGCCGAGTCGACGTCGGGGAGGTCCAGGACCGGTTCAGATAATCGTCACAAGAGGGAATCAATCTCGGGTCGCTGGGTTCGTAGCGCAGAGTGCTAACCGCTACACTATCCGCTCCACACACATATATACATATACACACGGAGAAGATGAAAATGTATCAGTTTGCAAGTGAATGTGATCATTCAATATGCTCAAGGGAGATGTTAAGCACTACATATATGTACACCATATGCATATATACGGTACACATTATTCTACATATCAAGTACACAAACTCTCTCCTGAAGCACTCTCATGACTAGCAGACCTGGGCATTGGCATATAGCTCCTGGATATACAACTATAGCCATATGCAAGAATAGAAGGACATAGTCTTCAAACTGAAAGTTATATTCAATTGCCCCATTAAAGAATATAAATATAATAATATAGTTGTCCCAGTGTACTAAGTTTGGAACACCAGGATAAACCAACCATTGGGTGAAAATGTTTCAAAGTCACATGTCCCGACGTCCAAGTGCCATTTTTGGCAGACGTTGAAAGGGCTTTCTCTGGTTCCATTTTAAAGTCCGAGACAAAGGGAAAACATGGGTCAGAAAAGAAAGTTATATACGACGTATTGACTGTTAAGAAAGGTAAGTAATCAAACTTGAGCAGCACACTTCGCTAGAAGGGATGATGGCCGTTGCTCAAGACTAACAAGGAAGAAGCAGTGAGGGGAGGGGACAAAGACAAAGATCCCCCGTGTAGCCTTAACAGATTGTAGGGGCAAGTGCTGTTAGCGAGCATCTATGAAGGCCGGAACGGCACACGAGGGGGTAGGTGGCCAGCACCACGCCCGACCGCCTTTGTCTCCCCATTGGCTATGTTTTACACACTGCACCAGGTATTCATTTGAGGCAGAGTTGATCTGAGTCGACATAGGGGAGGCCTAGGATCGGTTCAAATACTCTTCACTGGTGATGGCCATGAACGGGGATCGAACTCGGGTCGCCGGTTTTGTAGCGTAGCGCGCTAACCGCTACACTACCTAAGGAACACACTTAAGGTGACATCCACTGCAGAGATGGAGTAATGAAATAAGCTCATTCAGAAGCTAAATAGATCGTTGCTTTGTAAGCGCGCAAGAGATAGCGACGACCTTGCAAGGGATTCCTCCTGCAGTGTATTATGGTATAGATACTGCTTCACGTATGAAAGCCTTCTATGAGCCTCGCAAGACGTTTATAGGAGGAAGCAGCTCACCTTTTTGAAAACAAATCTTCAGAGTATGTTTTGCATGTGGAAGGAGTGTCCAAAGAAAATCTATACCCGCAGGCGGCTTACACAACTATTTTTTTTTTTACACAGGTGTGTCAACGAATCGACTTGCAAAACTGCCTTCTGCAGGTGCTTTTCATAGTCACGCTGTTTCATAGTCACGCATGTGACAATAACGCACAACGATTTCTGAACGATTCGCCAACTCAGCCTCGAAAGGGTTTAGAATTACACCCCTTGTGCGAAAAAAAATCTGTATTTGACCATGGTTATATTCACAATGGTTGCATGCGTTTCTGCACCATTGTCATGAAATGTCAAAAATAAATCAGTGCCATTTTGTGTTAAGTGGGTAGTGCCACGGTGGAGAGATGTTACCTACCTCCGCTTGGTTTGCAGGAGATAATGGGAGTTCGATCCCGACCCTGACGCCTGTATATTTGGAGTTTGCATGTCTCTCTCCCCATGGGTCGCGTGGATTTTTAATTCGGGTCCTCCGATTTTCCCTCCAAATTTAGAAAATATGCGTTTAGAGTATTTGGCTCCAATCAAATTTCACATGATGATAAGCCACTTTGTTGAGCTCTCATTTTGATCACCAAGTCGCTTCTGAAAAAGAGCTATATAGCTCAGTGGGCCTTGCCTGATTAAAAAATAATAAAAGCTTGGTAGGTACGTGTCGCTATTAGATGTGATCGCTCGGCCCGAGACTAGGAGCGGAGTGGCAGTCAAAGGAAGGAACAAGCCTGAGAGCAAATCGGCCACACAGTTGGAACGAGGCAATCAGCTCCCGTACAAGAGTAAGATGGCTTGTTGCATCGCAAGGCTGTGGGAAGTGGTGATGGTTTGGGGAGGCCTTCATCCAGCAGTGGATGGATTACGAATGGTAAATGAGGATGAAAAGAACCCATTGAGACGTCGAGTCTCTTTAGTGAGCAAGAAAAGGTTACAAAAGTACAAGCATAACGAAGCAATTGCACAACGAGACAATTCAGTGTAAATATCACAAACCATGAAAAGTTATAACTCATATTGGGGGGGGGGGGGAAATAACACCAAGTGAATAAAGATTACGTACAGACGAGACAAAAGTGTTCCCGCTCAAGCTCTGCAGTGCTCCTACGCACAAATTGTTGCACAGGTGCATTCAACGTCAAACGGTGTTGAAATGTTTGTGATGGTCGAACAAGAGGGGTTGGCCGTCCGGAATAACAGCCATTGTCTTCCCCGTGCTGCTGGGTGCAGGCTGCGACCTCGAGGTCAACTAATGCACCGGTCACGAACACACAAGGTCGCTGGCTCAACAGGTCACGCTCGCGTGATCCCGCCGAACCAGAAGCAATTGCCCGCGAAACCCCTAAGAGGTCTCCCGTATCTTCCTCGCCGCCTAACGCCACACCACACTTGTGCTGCGGTGAGGGCTACATTTCTCCGCCAATATTTTCGGGTACGTTGCGAGGCTGGCTAGAGAGCACAGGTAATTGGCGCAAAGCATCATCACAAGAGTAGAGTACAAGGTGCATCTATCCACGATGCTCTTCCTGTATATTGTTATGCCCTATATTCCTAAGAGTATTTTTGTGACAAAATCAGGCAAGATGGATGTGATGGGCCAAAATAATTCCCGGAATGGTGTTCTGGACTGTTCAGGACAAAATTAAATTAATGGAGTTGCCCAAATCTCCACACGCGCATCCTTGGACCTTATCGGACACATGTAGAGCCCTTCTTAATCTACTGCTGCACGAGGGCCTTCCCACATAGGGTCGCCACATGCCTTGGTTTTCCTCTCTTTGAGGTAACTATCCTAGGATGTTTGTAAGTCTTCTCAAGGTGTCAAAAGTACTGGGTCTTTGTTGCACAATAAGACACAACTCAAGACAATGCATTTATATGTCGTCCTGGCCCACTTATGGCATTGGTGAGATATTCTTCTTCCAATGACATGTCCAGGTTTTAGTTTTTTGTGGCGCAGAGGTGACAACCCTATCCACATGCTGTGTAGGCCATGGCGGTTGCCTGACGAAACTTGAACCACGTTTGTCATTGTGGGTCAGTGCGGGCAGGGAGCACACAGACGTGGGGTCATAGAAGTGCAGCGCACAAATTACATTTTGCCGCGCTGCCCTCTGCCGCCTACACAACGTAGCCTCTAAAAAGCGTTTCACTGTACTTTAATTTAATCAATTAGAAGCTCACGAGCTGCATTTGCCATTAAAGTTTGGCCTAAATGGCCTGTCAAGGAGCCAAATTTGGGGCAAGCAGCTGGCAATTACGTAAAAAAATAATCCAGACCGCATCAGTGCGGGGGCCAGACGTCGATTACACCACTGGTGCCACGTAACTGTTTGTATATTTGGGTTTGATGTAAAAAAAAAGAACCCAGAAAGAATGTCCCTCAACCTATATTTATTAGCTTAAAGTGAAACAGAGCAGTAGACTAAGGGGATCACGACATGGTTGGTACATTAAGAGCAGTTCATTTAAAAAAAAAATCAAGGATGCTGAGCACACGCCAAAAAATTTAAAGCGACCAGCGCAGCATCACGACTATTAACGGTGCCAGATCTAATAAATTATTTAGCGATACTGCATTGGCAAGGGGTGCACAACCACAAATAACAAATAAAACAGCGTGTACCAATAGAACAGCCCGAAAGGGGAACAATTATATAATAGGTGACATTTGGGGCAACGGCACTTTTCATAACATCAGCAATGTGCCATGGAGGAGGCAATTCTAATGATCACTGTGCGAGTTTGAATGTATGTTGAACTTCTTTTGCACCGTACACAGCTAACCGTGCTAATCGGAGGTGCGGAGGAAGGACAACAAAGTAAACACAAAAATCAGTTCTAAATAAATTATTTTTCAATCTAAACATAAAAGCGCATAGATTTAGTGGTTTGATCATTTCGAAAGGAAGAGCATTCCAGACGGCTTCAGAATGCGCGCGATGCAGTGACCGTCTTTGTTCGATGGCTAGCCAACAGCCGCCGAAATAGATATGAGTTAATCCGTTTCTTGAATTAGCAAGGTGAGAAAACCTTGGGGGGAATGGGATGAATTTAGAGAATTCCAAAGAAGCAGAAATAAGTGTGGTGACCTGCAGTATGGTGGTTGAACACAATGTGGGAGAAACGGTCTGGTAGACCCGAGTCCTCAACATGAATCTGACCCAAAGTATTACAAATTATCCTTCAAGTTGACTCTGAGCCAACCAGGGGGATACACTCACTACATTTGAAGGCCTTTTGTTAATCAAATACTCAAATGTGTATCGGCTTTACAACTCACAATTCACCACGTTCGAGCCTCTTTTTAAACGAAGGCCCTCCACGAAGCCATCGCCGTCCCTCGAGCTTCCTGCGATTCCACAATCCGTACAAGCTCCCGTAAAACGAGCCGATCGCATTTCACTCCCACCTCCTTGGTGGACGACTTCTCGGGGCATGTTCCATCCTTTTGGCTGCCACTCCATCACTACCCTTGACCATCGGCCACCATTCCTTCTCGCGGCGTGACCATGTCGGCAACGCGGTTTTCCCCTCGTTGTGCCCAATGCTCGTCTTATCTCTGCGCTCCCCCCCACCCCCCCGCAATGAGCTGCGGGATTAGAGGCGAGCGTGCGCACGTGCGCGAGCGATTGCCTCCCTTGCCTTTACCGGAGCGTCGCAGCCGCATAGCAGAACACGACGGGGGTCCATTAATAACGGTGACCCAAAAACAATGCAGCGAGTGTTCGACTTAACGCAACGCGAACGTGAAGGGGACAGCGCTGCTTGACGCGTACAGGTGGCACATGCACACCCCCTTTGTCAACCCACTGCGGGATGAGGGCCGCGTTGAAGATGTCCCGAGTCGTCGGGGTTATTTCACCATAACTTCGCCGTGCTGGAGAGTGCAGGTTGGTCAAGGTGGAGGTGCATAGATGGAGCACAGTACAACTGTAGATTTTGCTACACAGCCCCCTGATGACGACAAAGTACCGCAGGCCTGGGTCACGCACAAGGTACACACCCCGTTTGAGCACTATCCAAGCTCAATCCTCCTTGGTTTTCCGAAAGTCGACAAGATTGGGCGCATTGCGAGTGATTCGGTCAAAGGCTAATGACATCTTCACAGTCAGTGTAGCTACTTTTTCCTCGTAGAAAAAGTAGCTACATATGCTACAGGCCCCGCACTTTCAAGGGCCCCGTGATAAACGCTTTCAAGCTATCAATTCCGGTTCAGTGATTCTGCACTTGCTCTATTACTATAGTACTATACTGCCTTCAACATTTATGAACGACTGGGTGTTTAAGGTTAGCGATTTGTCGTATTATCTGGCTGCATAGAACATGAAAAAATACAATAACTTTACGATGCAAGTAAATGTTTTTATGTATTTTAATTTTTACGTCTTTTTTTAGGGCCCCTTTATAACATATGCTACAGGCCCCGCACTAGCTTAATCCGCCACTGGACAGAGTCAAATAATAATTAACAGTCCTTTGTCTATCCACTGCTGGATCACGGCATCCCCGCATGCTGTGTCGGTCGTGAGAGTTGGTTGACCATATTGCCCCATGGCTATGCAGTGCGGGTGGCTGGTGCAGGGTGGGCCGCTAAGAACTGGTTCAGACAACACTTGGCTCTCTGACACCACCGCAAAACCCAGATTCAAACCGAGGGATTGTTTAGGCGGTTCCTGCTCAGCCGCTTTGACTTCCGAACAACTTCTCATCGCCGCGATTTTATTTTTCACATTTCACATTTCAGGCTTCCCTTTTCCAGGCTGCTCGCCGTGAAGGATACGACAGGACGTGTGTGGTGCGTGCTTTGATGTGTATTTATAGCACGTATACGTGGGCACGTGCTTTGATGTCGATAACCCTTTGGGGTGTCGGAAAACATTCGCCGTATTTCACCGCGTCTGTCATTGCAACCGTGGGGACAATTTTTTTCGGAAGGACGTGGCACCTGCCGAGCGACCGAGCGTGTGCACAGATTGTTTTTGCTTGCTTGTTTATCAAAGCAAGGTGACCAAATGCTGTTTGATCGAATCAGCGTCAGATGGAGAGAGAGAGAAAAAAACACATTATCACATAGTTCAATGTTGGTAATGGCGCTTAGTCATTTTGTTACACGCATAAAAGATCGCGTGGCAAATTGTAAACTTGCCATGAGTTGACGCTTCAATGTTGCGAACATTCGAATGTTTGCACCCAAGTAAAAATAATAATAATGCACATTTTGACATGCAAAACTGCATTAATTCTCATTTTTGCAATACTACCAATTACTCGTAAATGCAGGATTGGCTTAAAGTCTTTGAACGCTATTTTGTTTTGAGGGACGTGCATTTGATTGTTTGGCACGTGCGTGGAAGTCAGTGCCTCGAAAAATCCCACGCACACAGGGGGGTAAACACTCAAAAGGCGCCGCGCAAATGGACTCAATCCACAAGCAGTGTAAATCCAGTGGAGTGAACTAAAAATATCCCGGGAGCAAACTCCCATTAGCTGCCACCTCATCTACCGCAGTTCCGACGCCTATAGCACCGGGTATACCACTGAGTAAAGCACTCGGCAGACCGCACCCTCCGTAAGCGTATGAGATCCGACAAGATCGGGTGCATTCATGATGATTGGTCATCGGGAAAACCAAGGGTTTCGACTGGATTTGTACTCTCATCGCTCATGAGTGAGACGGCCACAAAGTTATGCAAGTGAGTTGCAAATGTGTGCACACTCCAGGCAATTAAAGGTGAAGAGGCACAGCCCTGCAATGTCTTGCTCACACCACTGCTGGCAGACTGGCCTCCACTAGACGGAGCTAGAGTCTCTCTGTATGGAACTTTGGCCTACTCTTCCATGCTGGCCATAGATCTTTGCAATTCCGTAGACCAATTTTACAGTGATGTACCCATTTAGATTATTTGGCTGCAATACGTTTCCACGTGATAAGCCACTTCGTTGAGCTTTCATTTGCGACTAAGTCGCTTCTGAAAAAAGTGATATATAATTCAGTGGGCCTTACCTGGTAAAGTAAAAAATAAAATGCTTGAGTTTGATAGTTTTTAGTTTATATCAAAGTATCTGATCATATACGTGGTTTAGAGATTAATTATATTTTTTGGTTTGCAATTATAATAACGGATTATTATTACTATGACCGTACTCTCTACTGCTGTAAATCGTCGAATTAAAGTGTGTGGAGTTGTGGCACTGGGTGAATGTCCAATATAAGGTGGCTGTAAAAAACATCGCAGAGCTTTGCAGAGCTCCTTACTTCACAAAATTAGCCGCTTACATATCAAACCACTCTGTGCACCGCCTTCTTGGCAGCTGCGCTCACTTTCAGCGGAGACCTACAGCTTTTTTGTACGTCCTTTCTTTTTCTTGCCGAAATATCACACCATAGAGGCGTCATTATAGGCTTAGAGTGGAGGAAATTAGATGTTTATAGAAAATTAGAGCAGTCAGCGACAGTCTGGGATTTTTTTTTGTCCTTGGTAAAAAACGACATTTTTGTTTAGTCGAAAAAATAAATATAAACTAAAAAAATATCCGCTGTATAGCCACAACACTTACAAAGTTTACTCTCCAACACATCGGCGTGCTGAACTAGTAAAGAATTCACATGTTTTGTTTACGTGAAAAAAAACCTTTACTCATTGGCTGTGTCAGGTGGTGGCGGGTTTAACGACACATTTATATTTACGCGATGTAACCCAAAAAAAAACCTCATGCATATACGAACTGATTTACTGTCCGTCCTATCGGTTTGGATTCGCCCGGCAATCACAATCGTTTTCGATGTGGCAGCCGTGAGGATGAAAAGAGTCAGTCGCATCACGTGCGGAAGTACACGGGGCGGGCTATTTCACTGCACAGGCACTTACCTCCATCCTTATTACACAATTAACAGCGATTATTCCTCCTTTTTAATTTTGCGTGGATCAAGGTTTTATTTTGAAAGCCACAGAGCGACTGTTTGCGTCTGCCTGTTTTCTACTTATAGGCCACAGATTTTCCCCATTTTGGTCATTGTAGTGCCGAATGTGCCACGAAAGGCCATATGCATGAAAATGTATTTCTGGATAGAATTTCATTTTCAATGTTTTCTTGACTTTTTTTTTACGCAATACCATTAGTTGGTATTCCTCTTTTTTGCTTTAAGTGTATGCAATTAAAATTCAATCGGCACATTACAATGTGACCTTACACTATAATCGTCGTCCTTTGTTCCTCCATTCCGTTATTCAATTCATGCGGTTTTCCGTTAGTCCGCACACTTGAGATTTAGGCTAAACCACATGTTTTCGAGATCAAGTGTAAATTAACGGAATCGCTAATGCCCATCTTGTACTCCCCTAAAATGTTCCGCACGGCAATTCGGCGCGTCAGCGCGCGGGCCTGGTTTGTATCTGAGCTGAGCCCACTGGACTTGTTTAAAACAAGCCAGAAATCCTCCGCGCTGCCGATTCCCCCCCCCCCCCACCCGAAGTCAAGCGGCAGAAGTTCAAAGAATGATTGCTTTCAGCTGCCGCTTGATTAGGGTCAGCGGCTGCAGCAGAGGAGTAATGTCATAGTTCGGTACAAAAAAAAGGAATTACGTTGGCTCCGAGAGGGAGGCAAAGTGCACAATTACGCGTTATATTTAAACGTCAAATTGACACTTTTGTCCACCGACAAAGTGTTATTTGATAAGTCTTATTCTGAAATAGCTTGGTGTACTGAACACATGTTCCCTGTGATACGCTCGTCCAACGCTTGCATCTGTGACGGCTGCAAAACATTCCGCGTGAACCGGCGTTGTGCAGCATCTGTTTACGTGTCTGATTTTGATGCGATGTCCATGCGTACTACTACTGACTTGGCTGTACACGTCATTGACGCTGTGTGAACATTTATTCTGACTTTGTTTGAACATTCCCTGCATAGGTTGTAGATGTTAAAATGTTTGCATACGTGTCCGATACGTGTTCGCGATGTGTGTGTTACTTGACACCCTGGAGACCCTTGCAAATGTGACATTCAACGTCAAGGGATTTTCCATGTGAAATATTTCAAGAAATAAAAGCATCAAACACGCACAGCCACAAATACTGCCTCGTTACCGAATATACGTCTATTGACCAAACCTGCATACAATTATGCTGTATTCATATAGCAGAAGCAATAAATCGTCAATTGTTAATCACAATTACACAGTTACAAATGCGTCTTAACAACCAGATGGGTAGGTGAACCAGCAGTCAAAACACTGATAACCAGCAGACAAAGCATTCACATTTGTAAATTAAGAAAATGCATGAAAATTCCAGATAGAAAACCTTAATAACAGATGAGTGAAAACAGCAATAAATGCAGCAAGTTAACACATTTACAAAAAACAAACCAAGATGCTACTTGTCCATGAAATCTTGAGATCTGCAAATGAAAGAATGTTCTGAGATTGATTTTGAATCGACTGACAAGAGACGACTCGCATTTAATTGGCTCATCATCATCAACCACGATCTAGCCACTGCCAGATGAAGGCCTCTTCAAGATATTGCCATCCCACATAGCCAAGCGATGCAATAACTCATCCAGCATCGGCAATACCAAGCTGAACTCATCCCTCCATCTCCATGTTGAACGTTCTCTTGGGTGACTTCCATTCTCTGGCTGCCCACGGGCCATCATCGATCCCAGCGATGTGTTCTGTCCAAGCCCAATTACCTTTCGATGCCTCCAACGTGTGTTTTTTTTCTCCGACTCACGCGTTCGTCTTCCTGTCTCGCATTTCAGAGACACAGATTACGCCGTTTTAGCATCTTTGGAAAATGGCACCATGCCTTACGGCCTTTTAAACGGTGTGATGCAATTTTCACTTACTAATAATGCATCATTCAAATCCTGGGACCGCTTCTGAAGTAACACAAACTAACAATAATTACCGGTCACACCCACTCGGACCACGTGAATAAAGTGCTTTGTTGTCAATACGGAACGCATGACCTGACTGCATTTTACAGACTTTCAGATGGGCAGGCGATCATGAAATAGAGGGTGGTGAAGGTGGTGTATTTGCGGTGGCCGTATAGGTTTGTCACTTCCACGAGGCAGACTGAAATAGCCGCAATTCTCTGCACAGCGTGAGCGGACGGCAGCTGTTGGTGTATCTACCAATTCTCAAGTCTAGCAAAGCTAGAGAGCACAGAGAGAGAGAGGGGGGGGGGGGGGGGTGCGTGATAAAGTGGCACAAGTCTGTCGGAGGTGCGGAAATGACACGAATGCTCCCACAGCCACCGCAAAAATCCATCAGTTGATGCCGAGCTTATGATCCCGCCTGACAGCGACACTGCATTTTCTATTTGTGGCTCCGGATGTTTGCGTAGACGAGAGACAGCATGCGTAGATGCATTTAGACTAGCATTGGCTTCCTAGCACGGCGCATGGACAGGGCTTCTTCATTTCAGCCAGGTCTGTCCAGGTCAGCAATCCGCACCCAGCACACGGCATCGAGTATACCTATTGCTATGGCCGTGGCTACTAGTCAAGTACTGGACCTATAAGCCAGTCGACCAGTCACCATAAGCCCCAAGGGCCGTCAAGGATGACTCCACACTGCAAAAGTCAAGGCACATCGGCACGGTGGCTTGCTTGAACAAGTGTCAATCATGTGGCGTTGTGAACACAGCTATTTATATAAACGAATCTATTTATTATTTCACCAGGTAAGGCCCTACTGAGCTATAGGCCTCTTTTTCAAAAGCGACATGGCCAGAAAATGATAGCGCAACGAGGTTAAAATGTATAGTAGCAGCTAAATACTATAAACGCATGTTTCTAAGTGGAGGGAAACCCCGGAGGACCCGGAGAAAAATCCACACGTCCACGGGGAGACTTTTCAAACTCCAAAAATACAACAGGCATCAGGGTCGGGATCGAACCCACAAACTTCTGCATACCTGGCGAGGTAGTTAACATATCGCCACCGTGGCACCCCGTTTACCATTCTAAGCAGTCTTAACAAAACCCCACATTCAATCAATCTATCTGGCCTCTCCAGCCTTCTGCTCTGAAGCGCAAATGCACCAAACATTTATTACATATTTCCTTTTCGAGGAGTGTTATTGACAAATATGTTGAAATTGTGTACTCTGTACACAACTGTCAACGCTGTATCACGCAAAACAAAGATTAATCAGCGAGGAAGCGACCACAGAATATTCAGACGAGACAATGTGTAGATTGTCATCACCACTACAGCAGGCAACCTTCTTCCAAATTAACTGGAATCCCAGCTGTTGTGTGGCTTTCCAGCATGTTTCACACTGTCATCAGGATTAAATATTCAATAAATACTATGTAGGTTTATATTAGCATCTAAATATAACCACGTATAAATATGTTGTATAATACAGTAGGGCATGACTGCACTATGGTACACGATCAACAATGAGTACATATAAGGAATACTTGTGCCTCCGATAATTAATTTAGCATATTCCAAACATAGTGTCATGTGCGGGACTTTAGACTTCCACGTATGGTACAAAGTCCGTGCCAAGTTCTGTAGTAAAGCAGAAACTGGCAGCCGACCGGGTAATCTGCAATTAACCGGTGGAGAAATTGAACACCTGGAACACCTGGAGCTTCAACCTGTCTAAGAAGAACCGACGTTTTGTAAGAACAACCGAAGGGCTGCATCAATGCCTTCGATACGATTTGTATATGTATCGACAGTGACACTTTAATGTGCAATTATATTGAGGGATTGTGTGATTTTATTTGCTGCCTTGCCCAAGATAGCATTTGGTGTTGAAAACTCGGCAGGAATTGTATCGTTTTTTTCTTGAAATGCTTGGCTTTCCTATCCTTTGCACGCCTATATTTTTTGTATTGTTTGTTGTTGTAACTTTTTTTACCCGCCCCGACTGGACATACGTGAAAAATTCCTTCATAGCTCATCGGATTCTTCCAGTCTAAATACTGATTGTGATATCCACTGCTAGATGAGGGCCTAACTATACTGTGCAAGTGAAAACAAACATCTGTTCATTAGGTTTCAAGTTTCATGCATTCTGACGAAAGTAGCACTCTTATCTAAATTGAGGTTCATACTTTTGACTCAGATACCAGTCTTTTTGTAATAATACTTTACGGACCTCTGTTAAGACACTGCTGGATGAAGGCTGTCTCAGTCAGAGGTTGTCTGCCCACACACACCTCACCACTCTGATCAGTGTTGGGTTGTTTTGAAGGGGTGGGGGGGGGGGTAGCTCTCAGGACCGTTTAAGACATCCCTCATCACCGAGGTTATCCATGACCGGGAGTTGGATTCAGGTAGCTGGGTTCGTTGCATAAAGTACTAACCGCTGCCCCACCGCTCCTCCCCCCCCCAGAGTCTTTGTATGCCAGTGCATTAATGTGCCCGTTCATGGAAGGCCGTTTTGTTTATTCAGGTGGCTCAATAAAGCAGTGCTTGCAACCTCTAGAGATTTCACAATCTCAAAAGACAGACTTTTAGAAGAAAAACAATGCTTTTTCAGGACAACTAATCTGCGCAACCCACACCAGCTACAGGAATTTTCATGCACATTTTACTTCTTTTGTGCTGTTGGACCTCCAAAAAAAACACGGTCCAGGTGGTCTTTTAGAAAGCTTGGCAATGTTCATTTGGACGAACATATTGTCAGTGGAAACGGAATACTAAAGTGTATACTATATCATGGCCAACATAGTCTGCATATTACAAATTCACCACGCACGTGTGTGTGTGTATGTGTGTGCGTGCTATGGAGATGCTGCAGTGATATAATCGTTAGCACTGTGGACTTGCAATCCAGAGGTTGCCGGGTCGATCTCCCGGCACAGTAGATGAAAGAAGGGGGGCAATTTCTTAAATCACTCCGCCCTCACCGCATCTGTCCACACCAGCAGAATAAACGGGTTTCACCACAGCAAGTCGAACGGCACCGTCAAAATGTAATTAAACATTGGTTTTAATTTCTTGGTTTAAATGTTTCGAAACAACCCCCCCCCCCTTGTAATATAACGCGAGTTTTTTTGTTTCACTGAATTTTTTGAGTGACGTTCAACAGAAAATTAACAGACGCGTTTTAAATGATCGCAGCTTGAGATGGTGGCAAACACCCACGACGCTTTTAAAACTCAATACGGCGTGGGTCACCAATTCCACCGTGGAGGTGCATAGGCTTAGGAGGGATGCGTTTGTAGATTGGTAATAATTGTGAAACTAGTGTATCTAAATATAAATGTTAATACCCTATGCATATATATACACAGAGACATGTATACAGGGTTCTTCAAAATAAATGGAAACACGTCCGAGGAATTTGCAACAACACCACGTGACATGTGATGCTGCCTCCGAGCTCTGGAGAATACCTGGAGAAGATTCCAGGCCACGTGTTGACACCGATGACGAACAAGTGGGAGACTCTTTGACTTTTCGAAGCTATTAACATGACATTTGTTTTTATATTCTTGGTTCTTTCGGTAAAGTCACGTAGAAGGCGAACAATAAAATAATAAAAAATATAAAACAATACAATTCTCACGACGTTTCGACTGCAACACAAGCAATCATCATCAGGTGTTGTAGTCGAAACGTCGTGAGAATTTTATTGTTTTATATCTTTATTATTTTATTGTTTCCCTTCTACGTGATTTTACCGAAAGAACCAAGAATATAATATATACATTTGTTATCATGTTACAGTGTATTATCCGTTAATCTTCCCATTAAAAACGATAGTCCCATAAAAGTGTTAATATTTTTTTGAAGCACCCCGTATATACGCTACTGACCGGTTAGCCGGCTTTGCCTGCTTTCCAACGTCTTTAGCATCACACTCCACTGCGAGAAAACTACTTGGTTCACCGAGGACGAGGATTATTAAAGTCTCTAGCACCAGATTTAAAGCAACTCAGCACTTTAGGCTGACGTTGTTCTCGGAGTAAACCCAATCACCCATCTCATGTTTGGGGACCCAATTGATAAATGTTTGGATGCAACATTTTTCTTGCTGGGAAAATTGAATCGACTATACTGTATTCCTAGGCCGATTATAAAGTTAAATTTCGATTTAAAGCTTTCGTGACTGCAAGGATTCATCTTCTTTGGTTCTTTCGGTAAAGTCACCACGTGGAATGAAAATAAAATAATAAATTGATAAAATAAAATAACACAATAAAATTCTCACGACGTTTCGGCCACAAAACAAGCGGCCTTCATCAGGTAAAAGGACGAGACTGTCTGGAAGACTGCGCTGGAGCGAACACAGCCAAGCTCAGACCGCGTGTTGTGGCCGAAAACGTCGTGAGAATTTTATTGTGTTATTTTATTTTATCAATTTATTATTTTATTCTCATTCTACGTGACTTTACCGAAAGAACCAAAGAAGACGATTATAAAGTTGCATTTTTTTTTCAAGAAACTTTTCTCTGGTATAAACAATCTAAGAATTGTAATATTAATTATGAACATGTTTTGTTACACTTTTCATTAAAGTAGCAAACGGCACGGTTTAATAAGGCTGCGTGTTAAATATAGCGTAGTGACAATGTTTACACTGTTGTAGCGTGTTTATAGTGCTTCTCGCGTACAGACACGTGTGTGTAAACTGCAACACGTGCCAAGTGGTCATATTGTGACGGACAACACCCCGTGACAATCCATTGCTGGATTTTTTTTTAAAAACCTCCCACACGATGTGAGTCATCGGAGTTCTTTGACCATACTTCACCACCGCTGTTCAGTGCGGGTTTGAGAATGATGTACGAATCACACAGATGTATAACAGGGGGAAAACAAAGGGCCATTGGAGAGGGGAAAGTGCCAGTAGCGAGCACCAATGAAGGCCAGCACGGCACGCGAGGGATAGGTCTGGCCGAAAGCCCGGCTGCCATCGTCTCACACTGCACCGTGTACTCATTTCAGGCTGAGCCGACCTAGGGGAGGCCCAGGATCGGTTCAAATAACCACCACCGATGTTGGTCGCGAGCAGGAATCGAACTCGGGTCGCCGGGCTCGTATTGAGGTGTGCTCATCTGCGCACGACCGCGCCCCACGATATAAAAAAAAACCCGACAAAGCTCCCACACGTGGCCATAAGAGACTTTGGGTAAAGTGCTGTTAGCGAGCACCTTTGAAGGGCAGAACGGCACAAGAGGGGGTGGGTGGCCAGCGCCACGCCCAGCCGTCTTCGTCTCCCCAGTGGCGATGTTTTTACACATCGCACCAGGTACTCATTTGAGGCCGAGTCGACCTAGGGGAGGCTCAGGACCGGTTCAGATAATCGTCACTGATGTTGCCCGTCAGCGGGAATCGAACTCGGGTCGCCAGGTTCGTAGCGTAGCGCGCTAACCACTACACAACCATCATATATACACACACACTGGCTTCCGTGAAGGCCATTCCCAAAATTAACTGCGTCAATCATCGCCGGCCGCACCGCTAATAATCCGCAAAGGTTGACCACGATGTTTTTGCCTGCACAGCAGGCATCACCGAACGAACGCACTCTGGGCCAAACGCAGCAGCAGCAGCAGCAGCAAACTCTGGCCGCACATCTGCCTGGCCTCTTGGGGACACGTGCTCTACCCGTGCGCGGAGCCCCCTCTCTGCTGCCTCAGCCGTTAAGCCCAAGACGGCCATGGCCATCGATGAAGACGAATCGCCCTCCGCTGCACTCCATCCGTCTCACTGCGTCGGCGCAGAACGCATCGAACGACGCGCGCGTGGAGCGCTGACGTGTCACGAACGCGGCTGATTGCGAGCCCACGTGCAGAACATAATAACAACGTGGCAATGTATAGCACCCTTGGTCAATCCACTGCTGGATTGCCTACTGTAGGTCTGTTTTTTAAAGGCAGTGTTAATGACTAAGGTGTGATTAATTATGTACATACATTATAATAGATTTCGCTTAACATGAGAACTATTGAGCACACCTGTGGTGTTCTATGACTGTCCCCAGTTTTAATAATCGTATTGCTATTCGTGTTCCTGTATAGTTGGCACAGTGGTTAATTCGAGCGTTGCACTATAACGCTGGTGACCTGAGTTCGAATCCTGGCCACGGTAAATATCAGCGGTGAGCAATATCTGAATCAGTCCTGGGAGCCCTGGCTTCACGACCCCGCACTGACGAGCGTGGTGAAGTATGGTCAAACAACCCAAATGACCGACACGGCCTTCATTCAGCACAATACATTTTTGGACTTTAGGCTCATACTTTGGGAAATGTGAACACGCATGAGCAGTGAAGCTAAGGTCCATGCTAAATAGTAATCGCCAACTTGTCAGTTAAAATGCCAATTAAATATATATATACACATCAGTCTGTCGTCGGCATGCATACAGGCCACGTATTTGCGGGCAACTGTTAAATATGAGCGGAAGTTATAACGATACTCATGGGCCATTGTTGACAAGGGGTCAAAATACTCCAGAGCGTTGGTGGATGAGCAAATGCTTTGAAGACCAGGGTTGGTGGATCACGCAAACGTGCAAAACTCCTTTAAAAACTGCTGTGTTGTGAGGTGGCCAGCAGACGGATATAGCGAATGAGTTCGTGAACCCACATACGGACCACTGATCGAGTGCTATCCCCTCGTTTGTGGTGGGATTTCTAGTTTCTCTCCCACACATAAAATGCTCCTGAAATGACACTGGCCAAACGTCTCAATGCAGGGCCCTCTTTAGGAAAAAAAAGTAGCTTGCGACTCATTGAAGCTTTCATAAACAAACGGATTGCATTGAACACAGAGTCCATTTGCAAATCCACACTCGTGCAAGCAGCGATGGTTCTTTGACCATATTTCACCACGGAGGTCAATGCGGGTTGGTATAGGTTAGGGGTGGGCAGCTTGCAGCTCTTTAAGGACTGCTCCGTGACGTTGTTCATTAAGAGCCGTCTCTTTATTCACATGCACTGCGGCTCTTGAAATATCGAGTTTCTTGCCGAATTCAAAAAAATGTATGGCTCTTCGTGTTGTTTTAGTTGCCAACCCCTGCTATAGGTGGAAGGGTGAAGTATGGAACAATAATGGAGTTTGCTGTACTTCCCTCTAATGTACATTATGCCGACTACACCGTGCATTTATGCTGGATGGTTGCCCCCATCCAAGCACCATCCAGGCTCAAGCCTGCTTAGCGTGCGCATTCCGATTAGCACGATTGGCTATGTACGGTGCGAAAGAGGTTCAACATACATACCGAGTGTTTTAGTTAAACGCTTACATTTTTAAAACATAGATACAATGATTATAAGTGAGGAGCCCTGAGCATTACCAAGGATGGCTTTGTCTGGGTTGGATAATGGATATTCCTATTTCTTACAAACCCACAATAACCTATTTTAAGAGCACCACATTTCCCGCAATTACATTTTAAGTCGTTAATGCACATCCTAATTTAGGTCTCATTTAACTAAATCCACTGTCACCAATTAAAGCAATGAACAACGATGTTTTCAATCAATTGCGAATTAAAATAATCAGGCACGGTGCATGCAGCGCTGATAGGTATTTTTTTTATATATCACATTCACATCATGGCACAGTCTATTCCTGTTATGATTACAGTTATGATTACAGTATATCTGGCAAAAAGCCAATTGTTGTGCATGTACAGCGCTTTGCCGATCCACTGCTGGACGATCTCCCTCGTCCATGCTGTGCGGGTGAATAGGGGTTATTTGTTTATGTACTGAAGTCCACTGGTCAGTTCAGGTTGGTGAAGGCGGGGAGCATACGTGGGAGCACAGGACGGTACAATAATATACTTTCAAGCATTGTTCACCACGCAGTCCCTTCAGACTAAAACGCATGTATGTATGTATGTAATACGAATAGACTTTACGCTGAACAGCTCAACCCGAGCTATTAATACTTTGTAGTGTTCGCCTTTTAGCGTTCTCTGGTCTGACACTGGTGAGACTAGGCCATTAAAGGTGTAGGGCAATGAGTTTCAAAGACAATGCCGTATATTAATTATCAGAGCATGTTTTGTTTGCATGTTCGCCACAAGTACGTGTGGTTAATGCAGACTTGATTCCTTGCAAAAGTTTTATATTTGGTGATTGAACATCTGAGCACCTATATTCTTGGTTCTTTCGGTAAAGTCATTGTTTCCCTTCTACGTGACTTTACCGAAAGAACCAAGAATATGAATCCCTGCAGTCACGAAAGCTTTAAATCAAAATCTTAGCACCTGTTTTATTGCCAGCAAGGGTCAAACCTGTTCTTATTTTTTTCATGCTTTGATGCTGGGAAAAAGGTCCCATCATATGGATGCATGTTTGCACGTTGTTGAACTTCTTTTGTACCGGCTGTAGGCCACTATCTAGTCTCAACTGCTGCTTCGCTTACGAGATCTTACGCGATCAGGTGCGTTCCATGAGATTTGATCGTAGACATGCCAATGAGAATGTATCTCGAATGTATGCTCAACGTTAAATCAATTAACATTGAAACAATAAACACTTCGACACTGTCAGTTTAGCTCTGTTGGCAAGTGATTGTCAGATGTGATTGAGATATTAAAACTGTTGCTTTCATTTGGCTGTTTTTGCTCTAAACGGGCCCCACGGCGTTCGTTATGGGCTCTGTATGTATGCATGCGTGTTGAACTTCTTTCGCACCGTATGTAGCCAAACACGCTAACCGGAGGTGCGGAGGGAGGTCTATCGACACCGACCACCGGGTGTTCCAACAGACACGACTGCTGATGAGCCTTGCGAAGTTGAACCCTGTGCAGTGTTTGCTCAATTAAACAAACTACACTGCAAACAGTTAAGCCAAAAGACCCAGAATCGCCACCGTCAAACAAGATCTCTCCACTGCTAGATGAAGGCCCTTTTCAAGCCACCGCAAACAAGGGTCGATTTCATGGCCGATGTTGTAAAGCGCCTGCTCTTTCAGCATTCCATCCACGTTCTAGGGATAAAACCATCCAATACGCGCCATTCGCCACCAAATGACAGTGATGTCATCACGGCGCCTGTGCCAGGCCAGGTGCACTTTGACGGCCACGTGAAGTGTCGAAGGCTCGCTGACAGGAGGTCACGGCACAGACCCAAGGGCCATGGGTTGACTTGAGATGACTGGCAGCTGTGCCCCCTACTGCGCCAACGTGCTTTTTTGTTTGTCCACCAGGCGCTCCGCTCGTTGTTGTGAGCATCGCTCCTCTGCCCTTCGTTGTTGGTGGACGGCGACTGCTTCCAACTGACCAGTAGCGTGCCTCACGAGCCTACTCCATAGAGACCGATCTTGACACCCGCTGGGTACCAGTCTTCGGCAAGTCCACTCGGCTCCACATCCTCCCGTGCCGCATCAATCCATATCTTCTCCGGGCCGTGCTATCCCCAGTGCGAAAAGACCCATTCCAACTTTAGCGCAGAGGCCAAGAGGCAAATGGGAAGTGGAAGGGTTCACCAGAATTGGCCAAGAACACATTTAGCCAAGGTCAGCGTCTCGCCCACTTCATAACAGAGACCCCCTTTAACAGGTCCCATCGCACGCCTCCCACCATCCCACGCACTCCGATCTTTCACGAGAACCAAGGGAACGCCTCGGAGCTGATGAAAGACATCTTAGAGAGGTTCACAACGGCATGCGCTGGGGGCGTCGTGCAGACGAACGAACGTGGCTTGAGTGCTTCAACCCCTTGGCTCCAACTTGAGCCGGTCAGCGGATTGCACAGCGGTCATTGCATTGACCATATTGTCTGGATTATAAGCTACTCCGAGATGTCACGTCCCTCGACTTGTGCCCGGTGTCAATACGGTTACGGAAATCTCATTACACTTGATTATAAAACACCCCAGGCCCCACCCACCCCAAAACTTCTGCTTTAAAATACCAAGGAAAGGGTTGCGTCTTACAATCCGGTACATCGTGGGGGTGATCCATTGATACATACCCCACTAAAATAGCCATGTAGGTTGAACTTCTTTCGCACCGTACGTAGCCAACCATGCTGATTGGTGGTGTGGGGGAAGGACAACCAAAAATGCATTGCTTCTGCCACTGCTGGTGGAAGGGCCTCCGTTAAAGGGAGTTCTATAGAGACCCTATGAAGATATTTGGCCTCCTATTTCACGCTGGGCAGACGACTTGGGAGAGGCCGAGGAGTGCACTCACAATTTACCCCAACGCGCGCAAAATTAGAGAGGTTATCTGGCTCGGCCACCTGAACGTGAAATTGCAGTTGTTGCTTTTTGAATCTATATCAGCAATACGAAAGGTTTTTTTTTCCAAAGCCCCCCCCCCACCACCAATCTCAACGCACTTGTTAAATAATGTAACAATCGCCTGCTACACTTAGGCCAACATAGACGGTCTATGTTGGACAAAGTGTTGAGAGGAAAGAGGGCTATTGCCAATCAGCGGGGTATCTATAAATGGAGAGCCATGTGCACGCTTATACATATACACACACTGAGCGAGACAGACAGAAAGTGCAACTCTAACCTGCACCCAAATGCCAAGGCCGCGCCGGAGAGAGGATGAAGATGGTAACCTTGAGTGCTTCTGCCCGCCAACCTCCTTGGCAAATGGACTGCAATTTTTGTGTTGTTGTTGAAACCGTGTAACGAAATATCTAAACAAACGTTCAATAACGGCACACGCCAGACAGCTCATGCAGCCGTTGCCATTTCTCTGTAGTTTTGCCATGGCATAGTCAAAGGAGGACGGCGATATACGGAAATCTCTCTGTTGGTACAGGTTGTGTAAAGTGCAGTGTTGCCAACTGGACTGGAATCTAGTTTGTAGAAAAGAATTGTGGGTAGTGCACATGGACCCCCTGCAAAGCTGTCGTTTACTTGAATCGTCTCCTTGCACCTGTTTAGAGCTGAATTTGTGAGTGTGTAAATTAACTTGCGCATCGAGTGCATGATTGATTGAACAATTGAAGGGGATAAGGGGCGTCCTGATAGAACTTGATAAAAAAAAACACATGTGACTGTTCTGGTAACTATGATAACCTAATTGAAACACATGGTGGTCTAACTTTCATAATTTCTATTGTATAATTTCCCGCCCCACTGATGTTCACACAGTGAACTTCATGTTCCACTCTGTGAAATGTTATTAAATTCCAATAGAAGATGCCAGGCCGGTGATGTAAAGGTGGTGTTGTTCTAATAAAACAAAATCACTCACCCTATTTACTTAATCTGCCTATCAACAAAACTCTGGTTTCTGATCGTTTTTCCAGGACAACAATCCGAGTGTATTGTCTTTATGAGAAAGTGTCCATGTCGGTAGACATTCTAATTCCACTCACTCTCACCGACTTGAACGGTTTAAAGTGGTTTCATCTGGTGTGCTTCCTGTATGGCGCATTGGCACGTCAATTGATTCAATTTAAAAAGAGGAAAAAAACATATTTTTGGTTTGTTGTTTATTTTAATAGTGTGGAGTGATGACGCAGTGGACACTGCGCTATGAACCCAGATACCTGAGTTCAATTCCTAGCCAGAGCTAACATCAGTGGCGAGTGATATCTGAACCAGTCCTGAACACGCTCCTTCACCCAGCAACCCGCACTGACCAGCATGATGAAGAATGGTCAAAGAACCCCCGTCTCCAATACGGAATCGTGAGGACTTCATTCAGCAGTGGATTCACAAATGGATGATAATTATTTGTATATTTATTAAGGTATGTGTACATGTTTCCCTTGCACTTATCCGAGTCTGCTTTTAGTTACCACAAATAGGCAGGAATTTGTAATATTATTGAACGTTATGGTCATCCACGCCTTCTCTCACTGCCAAGACAAGAAAGTCTAAAAGTCAATTCCCACACACTCCTTGTGTTTTGCTATATAATAAGCGGATCACATGAAGTGTGAATGTCCAAATTGGATTTAACCACATGCTGAAGGTATACATTCCTCACACCTGTGGAGTTCTCTGGACATAAAATTACATTACAGCCGGGAATTCCATTACAGCAAATTTAAGCCAGCAGCAGGACAAGTCAACCCACACTCAAGAGTCGAGTAAATATCATTTCACAGCCCATATTTTATGAGCGCTGTGAATCTTTGGCGTTGAAGCTTGGGTCCACATTATTGTAATATTTACAATCGACACAATGTCACAGAACCTAATGAAACGTGCCCACATTCACGGGCGCGCTTCGGTACTTAAATTCCATGCTTACAAGATCCATAAAGTGTGCGTGTCTATTCATTTAAAGATTTTTCTTCGCCATATAATGGTGTTTTACACAGCAGTTTTCAGCAAATCGTCGTTTTTTCTGGTGTATTTTTAACCTGTTGTATGTCTTTTTTTCAGGCTGTGGAGAATGAACCGTCGTAAAAAAAGGAGTGTATTCAGCTGGTTGTTAATTATTGAATTCAAAGGGTTTTATGTAACATTTGCGTTAAGCCACATTGGTGGTCTGAGGCCTTCCAGTGCTTTATCAAAGGGCAGAGAGAGATTTGTTTCACGGCAGTGTGGCTGCATGTGTTATTTTTCAATCCCGGGAATTCTCCTGTTTATCTCGCGTCAAAAAAAATCCAGTGCCATAATAGGTACAGGGTGGGGGATAGTTTCTCAGGGCTCATATGGCCTCTTGCAGTAAAACTCCTACAAGAGATCGCGTTGCATAGCCAGCACGTCTCGTTTAACAATAGCTGAAAATGAACAAGTCAGCACCCTGTTTAAAGAATCGAAGCTGGCTCGGGAAAAGGGAGCCTTTTCTTAAGCGTTCGCTTCTTTAGCCCCATGCTCCTCTTACAGCATGGGTATGGGGTTGGGTTTTTTTGGGAGGGGGAGACTCAGCACTTTACCCCTTTTGCAAAGAGTTGCCAACGTTAAGTGCTGCGCATTGTGAGAACTGGCTTAGCTGTGGCAGCGGCGTCGTGTTAACAAATTCATTCAACAAATTCTCCTAATGAAACGGAGCTCGGCGGCGCTGTGTCCTATATCTGTCCACCGCACTAATGCAAAACATTCCCACGTTTTCGCCAGCGGCGCTTAAGGATCGGATAGAGGCAGCGGGAGGAGGGCACAGCCTCTTAAAGACACGTACACACACGCACGCTAATGTGATCGAATGTCATTGCAGAAATTTCAACTAACAATCGCAACGCTTAATCCTTGGAAAACCTTGCACCTTTCATTGTATTACTGACCTCAAAAAAACTTGGCAGAGAAATGTTCCCTTTCAGGCAAATATTACGTTTCCGGGATATTAATGGATGTTCTCTTTTAAACATCGCTTTGAAATTCTGCTTGTACAATAAACTTAACATTATTATGGTTCCGCCGACATCAAATGACATCCAATTAATTCCACGTCTGCCCTTGGCCAGTGAAGGCATGGCAGCTGGCTTCACGTGTCACTTTCAAACTCGGCGCAGTTGCAGAAAACGAACATTTAAAGCGTTATGACCTTTGATGGCTGTAATTAGACCGTACAAAGCCCTTAACATGTACATTTTCACATGAAATTATAAGCATGTATCAAATAATTGCATGTGCTGTACTGACATGTTGATTTTTTTAAAAGCAACAAGTAACACGGATGGGGTTTAATTTGATACGCATTTAAAGCCCCCTTTTTGAACCCATTACTAAGTCTTCCTATGCTGTAGATCATATGGGTTATTTGACCATACTTCACCACGTGGGTCAGTAGTGTGGGTTGATTAGGTTTATAGGAACACGCCATATTTGCCAATATCGAGGTGCTGCAGTCAACAGAGTACCGAGTTGTAATGTTCAATGCAGCGGCATCATTCATCGGTTCAGCATTGCTGAATAGCGGTGTCATTCGTCAAGTCAGCATTGTGGAGCGCTGCTCAAATATTATTTCAGTCTTTTTTTTCTCAATGCAAACAATTTGGCTAGTGACGGCTGTGGAAACGTCAGGTGGCCGGGTAACATAACAGTGAGAGCACTCAATACTAAACCAGTTCAGAGTTGAACATTTTATTCCCACAAATACCTCGTTGCCAAAAGGGAAATATCACAAAAATGTACACTAACAACAGATTTCAATTTAGGAGGTTAAATTGGACAACGGATCTCCCTTGTAAAAGTCAGGCAACTGGCTAAACGGGATAATCTGTTAGCACATTAAATAAGCTAAAAAGTTGCAGTCATTTCAGTTCAGTTATTCTTTCAGTCATTACCCATCCGAAATTAATAAAAACCTGACTGCATGATTCAGTTATGCTTACATGATCCATGCTTGCGGAGTAGTTGTAGAGCCGTTGGCAAACTGCGCTATAAACCTAGTAACCTAAGATCGATTCCCAGCTACGGAAAACATCAGTGGTGAGCGATTTCTGAACCGGTCCTGAATCCCCTCCACTCCTTTACTAATCAACACTGGCTAATGTGAAGTGTGGAGCCCCCCCCACCCCAACCACTCTCCATGACTGAAATGGCATGAAGCCTTTTCCAAGAGTGGATTCACAATAGCTTCAAAGTATATTTTATTTTACACCTATACTTTTCAAAAAGAGCATTTGCTTTCCAAAACATAAAAGGATGCAAATGCCTTTTACAAAACAAACACACAAGGCAGATGCCAGAGAACCCTTACCTTTATTTCCATAAACTTACAAAACATTGTATACTCCCAAATGGACCTCCCCATTCACACGTCAGAACAAGCTGGCAAAACGTTTTGACGACTTGAATTAGCTAAAATTAATTAGTTGCTCGCACTTCCTGGGTGGTTCATACGTTTCTTGATCTTTCAAATTTAGTCACGAAAGAGTGTAGGTAAGAATTCACCGTCGTTTGTGCACTCACCGATGAAACTAAATCCTCCAAAGTACGTATGTTCTTCTGACTTTCACAATGTATGTATCGCGTTGTGTATTCATCACAATTTGCGAACACTGAGCATTAACAGTGTTGAGGCTTGCTAGAAGTGCAAGCTTCCAGTGTTGCCAATGTTCAAAAATATTTTTTTAAACGAACATTTTTTTGGGCCAAAATTAACTGCAAGAAAACAAACTAAATAATTCAAACTTTCAGAAAAGGTAAAGCAGAATTGAGCTCATGAGTCGCTTGTTTTTTTAAGTGTCAAAATCTTCTAAGCAGAGAAATATCCAACTTTTTTTTCTTAAATATATTACAACATAGTGGTGGAAAATGCAAGGACTGGAACTCATCTGAGGATTTCCACAACTAATCACACGCACTAAAAAAAACATACTTCAAAAGCAGCTATACATTTACCACCCCAACTTTAAGAACAGTGATACAACTCTCAAATCTAGGGAATAAACAAAACTGCAGCAGTTAGGCCAAATTAGAAATAATATACAAGTGTCTGCCGACTAACTCCCATAATGCATCTCATCTGATGGTGTGTTGAAAGTAAGAATGATAAAGTACGCAGCTGAATCGGTATATTTAAAAACATGCTTCTTTACCCAAAAAAGCTTGATCAATATTAAATATATTTTAGGAGGCTCCACCTAGGTTTTTGCAGTTGGGGCGACAATTGCTGTTTAACCAAACAAGTAATTTCAGGTTGTTTTCTCCAAATTTGTAAAATCTGTTCTGTTCGTTAATTCTGCATCACAAAAGAGTAAATAGCTAAAAACTGAAAATTTTGTTTTTTTCCCTAGGAATGCCAAGTTCAGTCCACTACTCTTAACAACCAGTTCGGGATATACAGTATAGACATTTTCAAATGCAGCCCTAAAATGCTGAAGAATAAAACCACCCATAACGCTCGTTCACACCACCGACACAAGCATCTGTAAAATAGCATTGTCGTGAACTCGGGTTCCAAGGTTTCTTTCAGAAAACGTGGCACATCAAATCGACACCGACAGTGTAATGCATGTCACATCTGCTGTACATGTCACATCTGCTGTACATGTCACATCAGCTGTAAATTGAAGTCAACAGGGTTTGTGTCAATATGATATATTCCACTTATTTGTTAATCCACAACCGGTACAACCAGCGCTCATTTATAAAGGTGCTGTGGCAGTATGACTACTATATGTGTGCATAGGTTGCTATTGAGTAGTCCAGAGCCCAGAATGTTCCTCCATAAGACAAGGTTCCACAAGCCGACTTTGTCCACCCTGACAGTGATTGTTGTTCATAAAGTGATTAACATGTCCGATTTGGAAAAACACTGCTCCCTGCTTATTTATTATCAATGCCAATGTAAGGAAAATGAACACCAAATGTTAAATTATTTATTTGACAAGTCACTTATCCACCTCTCTCATGAAGAATAAACATGGCACACATGATAGCAGTGTCTCTCCAAATAGGGTATCGCTACCCTTGTATAAATGTTTCTTCTGTATTACCAGCTAATGCTTATGTATCCATGGCTTCTTGGCTAGTTGGTTTTAAATATATTATGGAACTGTTAATGTGAATGCTGCTGAAATGACAAATGTGGAGATTGTTATGAAATGACTGCTGCATAAGCAAAAAAAAGTAGAGAATCCTAACATACAAATGCATCTGGAAGAAATTTAATTTTGAGGGGTGAAGGGATGCTTGCACTTATGTAAAGTTTAATCCTCAAAATAAAATGTCCGAGTTAAACTGCCTGTAACCTGCTTTCAAAGGGTTGATGTTCCGATAAATTATTCTCCAATTACTTAGTAGGTATGCCATAACAATGTTCATAATGAAAATTTCCATTCCACTTCATGAGACCAATATGTAATGCATGTCGACTTAAACCTTACTTGAAAATTAACATATTGATAAAGCAAATGCTAATAATAGTTTTAATAGGGTACTGTATAGCTTACATCAATTCTGCATACAATGATACAAAAACCAATAAACAACCAACTTTGCATTGGCATTGCCTGGGAGGTATTCTGCATTCGAAACAGCCAACAGTACTTATTACTCCCACAGTGCATCTCACGATGTTTATTGATTGAGATGAGACAGCATTTTAACGGAGGCGATTTTGACCAACATACACACATTAATTAGGGGGGGAAGAAAGAAAATAACACAATCACAATTTAACCCATCATTAAATAAAGCACAGTAAGAGGGCGGTGCAGAAAAATCAAAAGTTGTGGCATCCCTACTACTTGGAGGAGAGGTCGCGGGAGGGGAAAGTTGAATCGGCACCCGAACTCGAGAGTGCATTAGGCGAGAGGCCCTCCATCCCTATACTAGCTTTTTCGCCTCAAAAAAGCTCTTGAGGTGCCTCATCTGCCAGATGCCGGTAGTAATGAGGATGAGTGTTTGGGCAATGGACCACCACAGAACGCGCTGGTTTGTGCTCTCGCTCGTCTGTCGGAAGCGCTCCTCCCGATACTGTTGAAAAGGGACAAACACAATTTGGACAACAGTTAAAAGTCAAATTACAGGACAATACATATCTGAGTTTTAACACGAGGTCAAAACTTTAAAACACACGTTTCCACACACTTTAAATGTGAAATGAAACTGCAAGCTTCAAGTTCTGTATTTTTAGAATACCATAGCATTGTGGCTAGACTACATAGATGTATAGCTCTTTGTTAACCCACTGCTGGATGAGGGTCTGCCCACAATATGTTGACCGTGGAGTTGATTTGACCAAATTTCATCACGAAGGTCAGTAACAAGGGAGCAAATATGAGGGCGCTACCGACTACCATGTAGCCCACCATCCCCGTAACAACCCACTGTGCATGGTGAGGACCTATCCAAGCACTATTCAGGCCCAATCCTGTTTCGCTTCCAAAATCAGACAAGATCGGACACATTCTGAGCTATGTGATCAAAAGGAGCTAGTCTACCACCCATTGTAATTCCAAGCAGTTCACACGAGTCTAAAAGGGTACGACTATACTTAAGTTCACAATTTGTGGAAGGAATGTACAACAGTCAATTAAACATCAACGTTGATAACAGGATTTGAAATTATTTTTCCACCGACATCGCTAAGCAGTGTAATATGTGGAAGTGAGATTCCTATTTACAATATACGCTTCTCTACAGGAACAATTCAGATGACAGACTTGACAAGGGGGGGGGGGGGGCAAAAGCTGCTGCTATCAAATAGCACATGGGGACTTTCATTTTCCAATGGGCCTTTTTAATAAGCCACACTCCCTTTTCAAAACAGACCTTGAGAGTTATAGCTCGCAATCAGCTTATCAAAACAAGGGCTGAGTAGCCCCCGCATTGGGTTACGAGATCCTGTCCGCACTTGGCAGCTCGAAGGTTTCTTTTTTACCCTGCTTTCCTGCAATGCATTTCCGGCCTTGCACCGAATGATGGATTGGACTTCATTATTCCGTTTGTGGCAGGTTTCCTTCCTTAAATGGTGTTATTTTAAACGGAAACCAATCTCCGGCGTGGGGCCTGCTACAACAAGACCTTTTGTTGCGCCAAAATGGGATTGGTGAACAGAAGCTTGTTTGCTCAGGCACAGAGTCCATGCTCTCTCCACGCCATTATCAGTCAAGGTCACACAAACCACGTTTAACCCTTTCAGCACGTGCGGCACTTCAGCAGGACCTCTGCCTATTTTAATCTAATGACGAGAAACTTCCTTATTCCTCAACCAAACAGTGATAAATACACACACACACACACACCTGCCATTCATAAACAAAATGTTTTTAACCCATTGCCATTCCGGGACGTCTGCAAGTTGCAGGGTGGGACCTGTTCACCGCTGAATCTCGGAACGCCCAAGCGGTTTCGGGTTAATTTTATTTAGAGAGGCATAGCGCCGTTGTTTTTAAAGCCATTGTACTCACCGCTAGAGAACTGCAACGACACAACCGCACTCTATGATAGCTGGTGCCAAACTGTGCCACTAGCCCTCCCACATCACCTTGTGGGAGCCTCGGTACACGTACTATCCAGGCTCAACTCTCTTAAGCTTTCAAGACCTGCCGAGATCGGGTGTATCTGGGTGACATCGTCACAGGCGTATATTATAGTCCTGTAAAAATATTTTCTACATTAACTACGTTTTGTGAAGTCTTTCAACTGTTCAACACCTTTATGAAATGTACTGTGAGGCAATATCTCATAGATATGGAATGCTTAAGTTAATGCTTTAAGCATGCAAAGGACTTAAAAATATACGGCTGAGAAGCAATATAAGTATTGAGAATATATTCCAGGACGAAGGCTCCTTATATTTCAATAAAGGATATTAATTTAATGTCAATATCGAAAGTCGGTGGACAGACCATCCTCTGGTTTCAAAATGGAACGGCGATCCAAGGGGAATGTTCTCAGGGTGGAGCTTGGGTGCAGGAGTAAATGGAGTCCAATATAACGGAACGGTAAAGATTCCTTAAAATCTAAATCAAATGGTGTAACCCGGGGCAACACAATGCTTATATAGGTGTCCATAATGTAATTTTCTAGATACCAGACATGTACAAGGTTTTACGTTTCAGAATTATGAGCTTTGAAGGTCTAAGTGGTGTCGTTAACAAGAACTTGATAGCTTTACACACAATAGCATGGCAGGAGCCTAATTTGGATACCGTAATTATGGCAATGCATATTTTGAACCTCAGATTTTTATACGCTCATAATGCATTATATAAATACATCTAAAAATCAAGAAATGAGTTTAAACAAATAGCGCTTCAAATCAAAACAATGTCATTGTAATTCCAAATTATTTGTAGAAACATCTGGAAAAAACAGCAATGGTGAGACAAAAATGCCAAGAAAAACAAATGAAAATAATTTCTACTTCTCTGACAAAGAGTGCAACCCTGTGCTGTTCATGTGTTGCGTGCCAAGCGCTCTCCACTGAGTTCCAAGTGACATGGCGCAAGGACAGTGCTTTCTTCACCACATTTTAACCCCTCTACTCGAACACTCACTGCCTACCGCTGCACACTGTGCCATCAACTTTGGAAATTTATGAAGCAAGCCATGGAGAAAGCATCCTGGGGAGTTCACATTCGAGCGAAGATGCCAAAGAGGAGAGTGCTAAAGAAAATATTTATGACCCACGATAAAAATCATCGAGTTTAATGGTGGAAGCGTGATGAACACCGGGAATTAACTTAATCCACAGCCTTAGAGACCGAGTGATTTGTGTACAGATGAGGAAAACGTTATGCCCATGCACACTGCGAAAATATTTTATTTCAATTACAGATACTATTTCTTAATAAAAACAAGCATTTTTGACGTGGGACTGTGTTCAAAAATTACAACCATTATTTCGTGTGTTGCCATTGAATTATGAATAATAAATTACAGCCCTTACCCAATCCACTACTGGATTAAGGCTTTCAGGCAACTTTTGATCATGAGCGTTGCTTGGCCATCCTGGTCTGCACGGGTTGGGGCGAGGGGTTGGATGCCAGGACTAGATCATCCACCTGATGTTAGCCACAGCCTGAAATCGAACTCACACTGCTGCCCAGTTCATGCTGCAGTGCACAAACTACTGCCCCCACCACTGCTTCACCCCAAGTCTCACGCCAAGAAAAAAAGTATTTTTCAATATATAACATACAAATTATTAAAGAAGAAAACATCAAAGTATAAAACCGCAGATGTGTGAAAATTACTTTGGCTCGTTGTAATGTATAGTAGGAATGATACCGATTGCAAACACTTCAAATAATGCTTACAACTGATGGAAACAAATCTAGTAATCACATTTACAATGGTCTATGATGCAATGTCATTTTTCTTAAAGAAAACTTCTAGTGAGGCAAATTGGAATGTTTCTTCAAGTAACATTCAAAAATAAAAGAACACATTGGATGTTGTCTGTGGGGTATGGGCTTCTGCCGACACGATGCCTCACCCTTTTCTGTCTCTGCAGTAGAGTAAAATAACACACTTTGTTCACCTGAATGTTTTCCCAATCTGATTTCACAGGCATTTCAATCAGAAGCAGCACATCGAACAAAAGACAACGCCCAGGCAACATGCAAAACCAGACCGCGCCATTGTGCGGAAATTAAACTGAACAAATTCCGGCACAACACTTAACACCACAAACATTAACAACATTTCGATGGCAGCGTTATTTAACGATTAACTCATCTGTAGCATTAGGCAAGGCTAACAGCCGGTTTCACACTGTAAGTGGAGGCAATTATTCCGAGCTCAAGCATTCATTTGAAAAAGGACTTCCATGCCACTAGGTCTTGGCACAAAGAGTAATTACGGATCTATAGTTCGTTTCTGTCACTTTACACCAGGATAAGGGCAAGCCAATGTATTGCACATTTACAAATCTATTACATTATCACCTCCATGTGAATGGAACTCAAAAAGAAAAATTGCATAATGGACAACTGAAAATGGATCGCCGAAAAGACTGCCCCCTTCCATATCGCCTACGACTCCGAGGACATCTTGTGCCTGTAATGCAACATTTGACCGAGACTGCACGTACACGGACATCCCCAGCGGATCAGGAAACGGATTTCTGCCAAAAAAGCAACACAAGCCTGGTTGTAATATATGATCATTTTGAATTAAGCACGTGAGCCAAAAGTTGATTTATTTGTCATTTCCCTAACTCCCAACTTCATTACTCAAGAGCCTCATTATGCTGTGAGAGCACTGGCGGATGGAATCCACTGCACAGGCCTGGTGTGCAGATTTCACAAGCAGGTGTGTTTGCACATCTGCTAACCCACAACGTGGGTGGCCCATACACATCAATGGTGTCCGTCGCAGGCCTAAACACGTCCATGGGCATTGGGCACATCCTACCCTTCAGCAAAAATTCTGTGGAAATTTTAAGGACGTTAAATAAGAAACATGACACAAGTCTAAGTTACTGGCATACTTGGCCAAATTAGTGGGTCTTTTATACTCTCAACCAAAAAAGCAGCATTATAATTAATTTAATTGCAGAAAAAATATGTATTGTACATATTTGCACAGTGCTGCACGTATGTAAACTACTGTTTTATATTGCATGTGAGAATAAAACTTAACATGTGACTGTTTTCATGATGCAAATATAATTTGTTTGCTATAAACAGTGGAAAATGCAAAAGTCTCTTGATTCCAAGTCCATTATTTGGAGAAAACTGAAGCGGCATTGTGTGCTCGACTTCATTAAAATACATTACGGGCCCCATGCAGTAAATCACTTGTCAACCCATCACAGCAGGACTCCCATAGTGAAGTGTTCCTTGGTTTTCTCAGCTGGGCTGCACACCACACCACTTTTTTACCACTGCTGGCTCTCTGTGGCCTGTGTCAAAACAAATACCAAGGAACTGGGCAAAAGTCAACTCTGGTGAAATATAAAAACCCGGTTCTGAGTGTAAATACAAGCTTAATGTCAATTAAACACTATAGGTGAAGATGACCTAAGGTTAACATTTTAGAACAAACTTAGCACCCCCCCCCCCCCCCCCCATTGAGCCACAAACCAACTTCAGATATATGCTTTTGTTTAAACTGAGTGAATTTATTGCCATGAACTAAGATCCACACTGGTCAGTTTTGACAAGCTAAAGTACTTGTGACCAGGAATTGATTCTTCATATAAAACATTTGTTAAGATACAAACAAGCAAGGGTGGAATAAAGCTTAACATTTGCATGCATGGAAGATGACTCAGACTCTCAGTTTTGTGTTCAAGATAACGAACAAATATCAACACAAGCACAAATTTTCATCAAAAGAGCTATCCTCATGCACAGTTCGTGCTTAAAGGTGTGGTTGCACTGTACCAAAGTTTGACGATAAATACAATAAAGATACAACTTTACATCGCGTGCAGAGGGGTCACATTGCAAGAGCACACTTAAGACTGGCAAAATACTATGTGTGCAAATTAAAATCATATTTGCAATAATGGACAACGCATAATGGGGTGGCTGGCCATGATTATTGCTGGCGCCAATGCAAATCTCACCCGCTGATAATTCTGCTCCTTCTGGATTTGCTCCACCTGGTCCAACAGCTGCCGCACCCTGAGCTGCAGTTCTGTCAACTTGTCCTTGGCCGCTATCTCAGAGTAGTCGTTGGCGTGCTCGCCCACTTGGATATCCAGGTGTACTCTCTACAGGCAGACAACCACGTAACAGTGCAGGGCAATATGACCATTAACAACAGCAACCACAACACGCAATCACGCACCATTCAACTGTGATGCAAGTCGACTTCAATCAACAACCGCAGTGTTTACTTGATTAGAGATATAATTCATCACCACCTACACACCACCATGCAATGAATTGCAAAGATTCAAGGTGATTAATGTTTGCTCTTGTGATGTTTTCAGAATCCACAGGGGGTATTAATTTGTAAAATCTGTACAGACAGCTATATTTCATTTGATACAAATAACTAAAAAATATTCAATGTACAAGTTGTTACCTTTCTACAAGTAATCACATACTGGATCAGATAAATTTCCCCACCTTGTAGTATCTGCAAAAGTAACCTGCCAATGAACTGAAAAATGTAGCATGTTTAAAAAACATAGTACTAGTTATTCAAATTAACTTGCATATCAATGAATATTACTTACAATAGCAAGATATGGATTAACTCCAGAGTTTAAACATGCAGCATAAAACAAAATGTGTTGGTGCTGTGGAAGACAGATCTATATTTTTTGTGAAACTGCCACAACATAAATTACACTCCCACAAGTGCTTGAGGTTTGTTTTCACCAAAAGACCCAAGTTATGTGCCTCTACGACTGAAGGGTGGTCTAATTAATTGCATGTCACGATGCCGAGGAAAGAAAGATCATCAATCTTGCCAACCGAAATACTGCAACAGTCTCAACCCTTCCGCATCCCTTGGCTGTGGACATTTTGACAGCTGTGGCTCATCTGGAGACATTTGTACATTTCTGTGCTTAAGCATGTTTCTTATGAAAAATATATCATTAGGCACTGCCCTGGACATAAACATTAAAATTGCGTGATTCTTTTGGAACGTATCTACAGCTTGTCACTGTGATTTCAAGTGTGCCTTATCACAAAATCGTTCATTTTTGGTTATGTATTCAATGCAGAAACCCAAATCCAAGATATACAAACAAAATCTGAATAAAAAAATAATCAAAAAATAAATTTCAACTGTCAATCAAGAAATTACAAATAAGCACACCACATGTGTTTTGTTACGGCATTTTAGTATTGCAATATATTGAGGCTTAAACTAAAGAGACGACAAAACTAACTCGTAAAATATTTGTACAAGAAATATTTTTTGGCATAAGTTTTCATACTTGTGAAAGGAGTCTCTGTTTTATAAAGGAACAGAATTCCTTTAGTATGAAACCCCTTTTCTGCTTTTCCTCCCCACTCCATCGCACATTACCGTAAATCCCAATAGTGCAATTAAACATTTATTTTCTTTACAGCGACTTGGTCATTGCAAAATGGAGTCAGCGAGATTAACTGAGGCCAATGGCTGAACACAAGCAGGCGCGTTTCCGGTCTGCTCCGTGCCAGCTACCAGGCAGAAAAACTCATTAAGGGATATATATATACTGTAAGTGTTTTGTAGCACTTAAGAGTTTAACACAAACGACAATGTACCATTATCTGCAACAATGTCACCCAACTCTATGGCCAGAAGCACTTAAAAAAATCATATATCCATTAAAATAAGTTTTATCTTCGATAGAGCTTTGCTGAACACAAAACCAATTTATTTAATTATTAGAAAATGAACGGTAAAAAACTGCCAAAAATGTATATTCAAAACATAAAACACTCCAGAAATGTCTGGACGAGGCTGAAAAATTGTTTCCTTTATTATCCCATCCAGAGCACAGATTTCATCTTTTTTTTACCCATCAAGGCAAAAAGAAAATACATTTCAACGGAAAAATACATCATACTATAAGCTCTCCGATGAGTTTTGTGGTTGCACCGCGTGTTGTTCAGCATGATGTCCGACGTTTCACTCCACGTGCTGTGAGCTTAATCATGCCGAACAACAATGTACAACCCAAAAACAAACGTGAAAACCACAAAAAACCCTACAAAATCGTCAGACATCATTACTGTTTGTTATTAACTAAAGTATTTGCCATGATTACTCCCGAGGTGGAGACAATGTAAACATGAACTGTTTTTCCCATTTCAGGTAATATATAAGGATGTAAGTAATCATCTGCTCATGCCCCACCAATGATTTACAACATTTGAAATGAAAAACACTTTCTTACACATGCGATTCCATTTAGGGTAAGAATTCATATTAATTTATGAATCAATGCATCGTAAAACCCCATACGTTACAGGTTCCCTAAATACAGTTTGAATTAAGTTTAACACTTAGGCTTTCGTGACCAATATCATCCGTAAGAGGTTTTTGGGTTAGATCGCGAAAATATATATCGTTAAAACCCGTCACCACCCGACACAGCCAACTAGTAAGGGTTGTCACGTAAACAGAACGTGCCAATTCGTCACTAGTACAGCACACCGGTTGTGTTGGAGAGCCAAGCCACAACATTTACAAACTGAGTAACGACGTTTCGCCAGTAATTACAACTAGCTTCAACAGGCGAAAAAAAAATCTGGATGTCACCTGATGAATCTAGTTGTAATCACTGGCGAAATGTCGTACTCAGTTTGTAAATGTTGTGGCTTGGCTCTCCAACACACCGGTGTGCTGTACTAGTGACAAATTGGCCACGTTCTGTTTACATGACAACCCTGACTAGTTGGCTGTGTAGGGTGGAGGCGGATTTTAACGACACATTTATATATTTACGCGATCTAACCCAAAAACCTCTATTACGGAGTTTGAATTAAGACACATGTATCGTTTTTTTTCCCTTTCATTCATTGCACTAAACGTATTTTATTCAAGTTGTATAGTTGTAAATGTGCTGTGTAATATTTTTACAGTAATCTTGAACCGTTATACAAATGTAATTCATGAACACAACAAGGTCAGATGAAACATAAGAGCGAATGAGTACAGTTTTGAAATTATGTGCGTGTATATTTGAAGCTGTTAAAAATTAAGACCTCTGCAGGGAAAACGTTACAGAGTATGCCTATGACCATATTATTAATGCCTATGACCATTTTATTAATGCAAACAACCGATTTTGGCTGATATATTTTCTTCCAAGTATTTTACATTCAATTGATTCTGCTAAACAGCAGCAAGAGCAAAGTTTTCCCGAACATAACATTCAAAACTACATTTTTTTGTATTGGTCGGCTCACACCAGCTTGTGGTTTATGTTCTGATTGCATGACTAAATAGAGGGTCTGTAAAACATGGTCATGTGGCGCCACCTCACGGTGAAAATCTGACATGAGCATCGCTACATCGATTGCCCATATTGTTACCGAGTTGGCAGTGGTGCACAAGCACAAAAAGATAAAACAAACTCACATTAGTTCATAGCAATCCCATGATGTGCTGAATGGCCAATTGCACAAAAAGTCAACGATTTTATACGTTTCATTTTAAGGCAATGTTATCCACAAATGTGTTGCGTCTCATCACTAGACCGTGACTTACAAAAACACTCGAGAACAATTATGACTCAAAACTTTCGTGACTGCAGGAATTCATATTCTATGGTTCTTTCGGTAAAGTCACATAGAAAGAGCACGACGTTTTGATCGCAACAGAAGCGGTCGCTCAGGAACAATTTCAGACTAATTCGATAACAATCATTTCGCATCGAGTTCAAAATTCAACTGGATATTAAAGAACTTAGAACATTCAAAAAGAGAATGTACAAATCCTAAACATTTTAAAATGTAAGAATCTGATGTTTCCTGCTCATGGGTTGAAGACTGCAACTCTCTATGATCTCCCCAATTAACTGCCAATTTTCAAGTGATCCTGGATGCTGCTATGAGTTTCCTCCCTCAACTTAACAAATCCCACAAATTACAAGGTCCCCCTCACCCACCGAGTGCCATCTTCAAGATGTCCCCCCCTTAAACTCACCCTCACCTACTTCTCTCCCCCTTTCATTTCCCTCTTCTCCTCTCCACATGTTCTCAGCTCCAGCAATCAATACCCTCTGGCAAAACCCCGAAACCGACACTCAATAAAACACTTTCTCTGATACTGCCCCCATTGCCTAGAATGCCCTCCTTCTGGCCTGATGTATGACCAACTCCATCAGGCGTAAGATTTTCCTGTTTTCTGCGTGTAACGGTTTCCATCTAATGAAAATTCAGTTGAAGAAAAAATTCAGTTGAATAACTCTTCCCCCCCCACACACTGTTTTCTGTAACATTCACCTTTGCTATAAGAAACTCCGTGCTTCACTTGCCCACAATCTCAGAACGTCTTCCTTATGTGCAGTACATTGAGATGCAGTGACATTTCTATGCTTTACAATCTCAATTGTAATTGTAAATGTTTTCCTATGAAATAGAAAATTAAGCATAGCACAACTCAAACTGCAAAGATAATTTTACCTTTTTTATCATGGGACCTTTTTTGCCAGTATGAAATAATTAAAAATAAGAATAGGTTTTACCCTTTCTGGCAATAAAACAGGAGGTGTTAGGTTGTTCAAACACCAAATAGATACATTTTGCAAGGAATCAAGTCTGCATTAACCACACGAACTTGTGGTGAACGTGCAAACAAAACATGCTCCGACAATATATGCATTCAATCGTGATATGAAGCTTTCGTGACTGCAGGAATCCATACTCTTTGTTTCTTTCGGTAAAGTCACGTGGGTAGAAGAAAAACAATAATAGAACACGACGTTTCGATCGCCACACAAGCAACCATCTTCAGGTGAGAGAGAGAGACAGGCTGCTGAAACAAGTCCTTATGTATATGCATTGTCTTTGAAAGTGATTGGCCTACACCAGACACTGCTTTCTTTCTGGCCTCGTCTCACCAATGTCGGGCCTGAGAACGCCAAATGGCGAACAATACAAAGCCATTGCACCTATCAGGGCATTCATAGCTAGGGTTGAGCAGTTATATTATGGGATACTTTTTTTTCCCGGTAAGAAAGAATGAAAAATAAGAATAGGTTTTACCTTTTCTGGCAATAAAACTGGTGTTAAGAGTCAAACAACCTTTTCTGGCAAAAGGTTGTTTGAAGAGGTAGGAGTAGCCACTTTCAAAGGCAATGGATATATTACTCTTTGGTTCTTTCGGTAAAGTCACGTAGATATAAAATTAATACATCACGTGACATTTCGATCGCAACACAAGCAACCGTCATCAGGTGAGACAAACACAGCAGAACTGTTGCTTGTGTTGCGATCGAAACGTCACGTGATCAATTAATTTTCTATCTACGTGACCTTACCGAAAGAACCAAAGATGTATGGATTCCCGCAGTCACGAAAGCTTCAAATCAAGAATGGATATATTATCAGAGCATGTTTTGTTTGCATATTCACCACAAGTTCCTGTAGTTAATGCGAACTTGATTCCTTGCAAAAGGTTTCTATTTGGTGTTTGAACATCTTAATACCTTCTGTTTTATTGCCAGAAGGGGTAAAACCTATTCTTATTTTTCATTATTGCCTTTTTAGTTGTCAAAAGTAAAAGTTGTTTCCTGCCAAATAGTTTAGGAGGGTTGTTATATTCTATACAGAATTATAATTGCAGGAAATGTTATATTACTATGATAGAATCAAGTATATCCATTGGACCAATGCAGTTTTATCTGTAGTGGAAGTTAATGTAGTATCTGAGTAACTTTACAAGGAAACATGCCTCAAAGATGGTTGGATGGCTCAATCCTCAATAAGCTGACGAAGTACCGCTAAGAACCTAGGTAGGATTCTAAGGACCACTCATGAATAAACTGGTTCAAGGAGAGTGAGTTGACGTCCTCAGGCTGGCTGCCAATGGGTGCACAAAAAAAAGTAACATAAAATTTGCTTTGGCACTTAATTTAGTTAAAATTCAGGTCTGAAGATAAGAAAATATTGGTTCGACTTTCACACGGTGAACATTACTTTCAGTGGCAGCATGGGTGGGAAAGTACTACCCCTGAATGTGTACTAGAGGTCACTTGATGGGATTTCATAGGTGGCTTTGTGACATCCTCCTGCATGGGTCACTCTCTAACATGAAGGGTTGCACTGCTCTGTGGACACCGCAGTGGCAAGATGCTAACTACCTCACCTGGTATACAGATCGTGGGATCGATTCCAACCCTGATGTCTGCTGTACATTTGGAGTCTGCATTTTTTCTCAATGGTCGCATGGATTTTTCTCCGGATGCTTCCGTTTTTCTCCTCTACATTTACAATTAACGTGCGTTTACAGTATTTGGCTGCTATAAATTTCCACGTGATAAGCTATCATTTGTGGCCAAGACGCTTCTGAAAAATAGCTATAGAGCTCAGTGGGCCTTACCTGGTAAAATAAAAAATATAGTAATAGTAAACTTCGTTTCATGACATGACCCCTCCAATAGAGAAACACGACGATTACTTACCAAGCGCCCACCAGCGAAGAGGGCGATCTTGGTGGAGTTGGAGTGGAGGCATATCTGGTGCTCGCCAGGGGTGTGGGAAGTGAACGTAAAGCGGCCCTCTGAGCTGTACTGCTTGGAGAGGATGACCTGCAAAGGGGGTGAATCCAACCAGATGATCACGTTACAACTGAAATAGAGTGCAAGGAAAACATTCCCACAAAATTCATTCAGGGCATAATTATTTATTGTTTTACTTTGCTTAAGGGCCTGCTGAATAGTGGTATATCCCTGCAATTACTTGCTCACTCCACTGCTGAGAGAAGGGCCTCCCACAAGGGGGAATACTAGTGAACCCCGTCATAGGGTAATTTGGCCTACAATTCCACATCTTGGAAGAGGTAGGAGTAGCCACAATTTATCCCGCCATACCTGACCTGCAAATCAACTGTGGTGTACACATTTATATTACTGGGTGAACAGAGGTAGGGGGGTTTAATAAATGTTCCCATTGTTGCAACTGCTGTGCCGAGAGACTGAACCAGTATGACAACCATCAACCATGGCAGTATCCTTGTGGTTGTTTTCGCCACTATATTTAAAAATAAAGTCACACGACAAATGGGTTAAACAATTGAAGATATATGTGGGTGGGAAAAAAGTTTAAAACACAGCAGGACATGAATTATTAGGAAAGTTATGGAGGGTGGACTGAAAGCATAATTATGAAATAAAGAGGCGCAAGCGAACCAGTTGGGAGTGCTTTAAAAAAACTGAACTTCACAATGAAAAGCAACATAAAACTGTACCTAAAGATACTTTATCAATGCATACTACCTGCTAATACATATGGATAATGAACGTGGACATTGACAAAGATAATGGACAGCCAAGGGATGAAATGCTACAAAAAGGATGTCCAACAGACAGACCAAAACATTTGGATCATACAGGTGCTTGGTGGATTGTTAAATCACAGGAGCATGAGACGGTGATGGTTTCGGGCAGCCTTCATCTAGCAGTGCATCGATCATGGCTGATGATTATCTTGTTTTCTAGTCTTTCAAAGTACCTGAAAGGTAGTGGTCGTCAATTCCATGTCTCAAGAGAAATGCTAAATCTACTACAATTCTTAAAACTTAATCGCTTAGAATTTTGATTCCAAGCATGAGACATGAATGTGATGACGTAGAAAATTAACTGTCAGTCACGAGGCAATTTTGTAGCCACCCATCTCTTCACATAGGGTTGCGCAAAATTTAAATCAAACTTTAAAATATTGCACAAGATGATGAAGTTCCTCTTTGGTTCTTTCGGTAAAGTCACGTAGGTATAAAATAAAATAAATTAAATCCCGACGTTTCGGGTGCATCCGCTTGTGTTGGAAGAGGTAAGAAGTCCACTTGTGTTGCACCCGGAAAGTCGTGATTAAACTTATTTTATTTTATACCTACGTGACTTTACCGAAAGAACCAAAGAGTATGGATCCCTGCAGTCACGAAAACTTCAAATCGAGAATGATGAAGTCATGTATCTTTTTTGTTCTTCTGCAGGCATACCTTGCCATCTGGGTCCTTAACCTCCACGTGCATTCCCAAACCAGGGGTGGAAGGGAGAAACTCTTGTTTGTTCTTATCCCAAAGCTGAGTCTTGTAATTGCCTGTGAAAGGAAAGCAAAAATTAGTCCACTTACATTATAAGTATGCACAATAAAAGAAAGGTTAGCAAAACGCATTTTCAAATGGGATGCTATGTTTCATCATTAAGATGCATCATATATATATAAAATAAACCCTGCCAAAGAAACTCAGCAGGGGCACATTAATTCACGGATATAAACGACAGTAGTGCAAACAACTACTTTAAAAAAGACAATTGGCATCTCTGAACATGAATTTTTACCTTAGAAGTACGGTTCTATAATTTATGTCCACGTGTTATAAAAAGCAAAATGTGAACATGCAAATGCACGTACACACACTTCGCAATGCAAAAAGCTGCAATCGAGTTCCGTAATTTATCAGCCTCTTGCACCACAATAGTGGTTTGTATTCTGTTACACTTATCAGTGCTACACAAAATAAGGAATCTGTACCAACACTAAAATACAGTACTGTATAACAAGATAAACTATAATCACCACTCATGCATATAGTACTATATAACTGTGGTAATAAATAATATCCCAATGTCAAAATAAATATATGAAAATATATTTGGCAGTTAATCATGTAGCAAGCCATACATTATAATACAACGTATGTCCAATGGGTTAAGGTGGTAAGTTACAACACCATGTATAATTGCGATACAACCCTGACGAGAGCAATATTTTATGCATGGAGGTGTACTTGATTTTAACATAAAAGGTACACTGCAAGTTTTTTTGTAGTAACTTACTGACCCACCCCTACTAGAGCTTCACAACTCATCAGATTCCTCCAGTCTAAATAAAGATTCTGAGTACCATATAGACGCTAACACTTTTTTTTTATTTCAAAAAGGTTCTTTCAACTGGTATTAGTACAAGTGAAACAAACCTACGTGGGAGAATAAACATACGGAGTACACTTATTTGTCAAATCACCGGATTTACGTTTAACCCACGTCATTTGAGGGATCAATTATATTGTGAGCAGTGTCACCACATCAGTGACACACTTAGCACAGAGTGTTATTGAAAAAGGGCGTCAGGAGAAAGACATCCAATAGGAACGCTTACAGCTGCCCTCTTCAAACAGGTGTCTGCGTGAACAAGAATTACTTCAAAATGTGGTTCAAGTCGAGCAAGATTTTCCTTAGTAATGAGCATGGGCACTCACTTGTTAAATGGACCATGTTAAGCGTCACCAGAAACTCGCAAGAATTAACATGTTAGGTTTCGCTCGCAATTACGACCATTGTCAATGACAATTATAATTCCCATATCATGGACATAGCAATGTGTTGTCCAAGAAGTTTGATATTATAAAAAAACCCATCAATATAATTTAATGACCGATAGAATATAAATGTGCACTGCCAAAAGAAAAGTATGACACGGTACAATGAGGTTAAAGGTGCATTTAATTAACACTTCTACACTTGACTCAAACTATACACGTGCATGTGTATGCACAGCCCTTGGTAAATCCATGACTGCATTTGGGCCTCCCAAAGCTGTGCGGGTCGTGGGCGGTTACGTGACCACATTTCACCACATAGCCAAACCGCACTGGCTTAAGGCAGGTAACATAAAAGTACATCAATGGATGTTGCTGCGCTTCTCTTCACGCAAGCCCCAAGTCCATCGCCGATGACACCTGTAATGCATGGTAGTCGCCTATCCAAGCACTATCCCAGGCTTAATTATTCTGCTTAGCATTCGCGATCGGTGACCATGGGCATTATGACATGCGACGACATCAACGTACGGTAATGGTACAATGCAGCGATGGCAGTGGCGTAATATAAATAAAAAGTGAAACATCGTGACAAGACAGGCAGGCAAGAATCCAATATAACCAACTCTGCGAGGGCAACGTGTACTGGTGAAGCCGCGAACCTTACACGTCATCACTGGGGGCTTCATCAAGCTGCGTTGTAACAAACAAAGCGTCATTGCAACTTGGCACAACTTTGCCGTACGTAGCCACGTTCGGCATGAAAACACACGCAGTAGCACTCATGTTTATGAAACAAATTTGGCATTTTTTTTGCATGAACGTAAACTTTTACATGGAAACGATATGCTTGCGTGTAATGCAGTGCAATACGTGCGGTTTCTCAAAAAAAATAATGTAATGCACGGAGTTGACTAGTGTCAAGTCAGAGTCGTGTCGATGTACGAATGGAGCAGTACAAACATAAAATGGTTATATTCTTAGCTCTTTCGGTAAAGTCACGTTGAAGGGAAACAATAAAATAATAAAAATTATATTTATATATAATCACCACTCATGCAACCAATATATATTTATTGTTTATATATATTTTATTGTTTCCCTTCAACGTGACTTTACCGAAAGAGCTAAGAATATGAATTACTGCAGTCACGAAAGCTTTAAATCAAAACATAAAATGGTTGTTTTAACGCGAGCAGAACTTGTTTGACACGGCACACACATCCTCCAATTTAACACACGTCAACCAAACACATGGCCCAGTATTCAAAACTTGGCCACGATCACCAAGATAAAAAAAAACTCCTAAATACCTACGACACCAAACCCGAAACACAATTCGCACAACTTTAAAGGAGATCTGACCAATAAACACATGCATTCTTTCAGATATACACATTAATGTCTGGGCTGTCCAAATGGAGATTAAGATTCGTTCACAAGAAATTTGACTTTGTGACGTTAACACAGCGCAAAAGGGTCCGTTCAAAACATTAATTTAGAGTGTTTTTGTTGTTGTTGCTATTACTGTAGTTTCTAACTCGCGTGTTCAGCACGGGAACACCAACTTCGATATGGATTTCAAGTACAAGCCATTCTGGACGCGAAGTTCCGCCTTCACACGCTCAGCACTCAAGTCTGCACGGACCCTCAAAACTCACACGACACCGTCAGTCAGCGCTTCAACAAAACGCCCAAAAGGAGCCAAGGGCGAAGCGACAACCGCCACGCGTCAACAAACGCGTGGCGAAAAACAGCGAAAACACCGGGCCGACCCCGCCGCACGCCTGAAACCGCAGGCCGAGCCATAGCGCACCGATCGCGGTATCCCAACCGGGCGAGGTCAGGGCTTAGGCCTACACGTAGGCCGCGCGGTCTAGAAGTGCGTGCGGTGGATGGCGGCGGCATCGCGCACCTATAACCATGGTCTCGTCGGGGATCTCCTCGATGAAGCATTTCTTCTCTGTCTCGCCGATGTGGAAGTAAAGCGCGGTCGACACGTCGACAACGGCCAGCAGTAAACAGAGCAAGGCGCACTTAGTCATTGTCGCCGCTTGTCGTCGTCGTCGACGGCCTCGGAGCCGCCGGGAAGAGGAGGGGAAAGGGGGGGGGCAGGACAGGGATAAGTGGGTGGGCGCTAGCGCACAGATGGGTGGAGCTATGTTAATAAGTAGGCGGGGTGGGTGTAGAAGGGGGAGGGGCGGGGGGAGCTATGCCGACGGACGTCACGGAGTAGGCGGAAGAAGTTTCTCTCTTAGCAATGAGGGAGCGACGCGAAACAGGAAACGGAAGCGGAGTTGTCGGCTCGCACGCGCGCCCACGCGCCACCATCTTCCCCCCGCCCACCCCGTCACGCCCCGCCAGAAGCCCCGCCCCCCCTCCCTCCTCGCTGTACGCATGCGCGAGGGCGGCTGGTTTGCCACGTCAGTCTCGTTCAGAGGGCCACGGCAAGAGTTCCGGGAGGAGTCGGTGGGGGGGGCTCCAACCAACCAAGAGACGCCATTCGCCGCTTGGTGACGTCACCGAGGCGCCTGTGCCAGGCTAGGTGCATTTTGAGGCCACGTTGGCTCGCTGCTGACAGGAGGTCTCGGGGACAGACCCAGCAGGTGCCATGGGTTGGCTGAGATGACTGGTATGGCACCAGCTGTGTCCCTCAATCACCCCCCCCTCCAATACCAATACCCGCCATTCGCCACTCAGTGACGGTGACGTCACCACGGGTGGGGGCGGAGACGACAACGCGCGTCACGTGAGCCACCTCCGAACGTCGATCCTGACGTCACTTCCCTCCACAACCGCTTCTGCGCGATGAGCCCAAAATTGCGTCATGTTGACCAACCCCCTACCTCACAGCTTGCCGGATGACGTAGGGGCGGGTTTCCGGGTCAGGGTTCAGTTCGACGTGGTGCTTGGAAGAAGGCTGGGACTGGTGCCGCTGTTTTTTCACACGCTTCATGGTAATTAACACCCGAAGCCTTTTTTTACTCGCGTCTCCCACTCGCTCGCTTGCGAACAATGGTCTCGGGCCTGCGGATACTGATGCTGTCGACGTTGTCGGTTTCCTCCTGTGTCGAACGTGGTTGTGGTGGGTTGGGGACCGGGTGGTTGGTTGGGTGGGTGACCGGGTGGTTGGTTGGGTGGGTGACCGGGTGGGTGATCGGGTGGTTGGTTGGGTGGGTGACCGGGTGGTTGGTTGGGTGGGTGACCGGGTGGTTGGTTGGGTGGGTGACCGGGTGGGTGACTGGGTGGTTGGGTGGGTGACCGGGTGAGTGACTAAATAGGTGACCGTGGTTTGGATGTCGTTTATCGTACATCTGTCGCCTGAGTGAAATTCGAAATAAAAGGGAAATAAAAGCTGAGACGTTCATTTGTCGAATCGTCTCGTCTCGAAGACACACGAGCCTAGGTGGTGTGTGTGGTTGTTTCTACACGGGTGGTTTTGAAGCTTTTAATTTTAAAAAGGGCACTACACAATAGCGCTGTAGTGACGTAACTACCGGTTGATCATCACTTTCAGGGCTTTATTTTAACTAACGAAGCTTCGAGATACTGTGTTGTACATTTCTGACAGCCCGGCACACGCGGAGCATAATTATGCAAGTTTATAACAGCGGCTTTTAAGGTGGCACAGTGGTTTCCGACCCGTGAGAGTGTGTGATGGTGTTTCATTCTCAGACCTGGACTAATAATGGCTGATATTCCACAATGCAGGATAAGTACTAACGGTGACCTTCCACAAAAGTGGTATTAACTTTACAGGTGCCGGTAGGGCTTGAGAGATTAATGTTAAGTCGGGATTTGAGCTCGAGTGAAGATGTTGCAATTGAAACGTACACATTTCACGTACGTTTAAAACACATGCAGTATTACAGGAGGTACCCAGGTCAGACCAACTGACTGCATTGCCACGACTATAATGATTGCGAAGCATGATTGGTTTATGAATCCGTGTTTAAGCCACGCGTGCAATTAAACTCGACTCTCAAGTATAGCGACTTTAAACACTCTCCAATCGCTAATGACTGCACAAAAACCATCACATTAAATTTGGATTGGCAGTTAATGTGAATAAAAATTGTGTACTCAACCCATGGTGGTTTCAGTATTTAAAACAAACATGTTTGCCTTTATTGCTATGAACATTACTGTCAGTAGCAGTGGATATTAAATTAGGGTTTTCAGTTAATTCGATTTATTATAGCTTTAGTATCACGTAGCTAGACTAAATCTTACTAATTTAAATTTTCGGTTTGACATGTGCCAGCATATAAAATGTGTGCCCTCTAATGCGACCAAAATGCCTATTGACGTAATTCTGTGATATAATCTTCAAGTGATGATTTCAAGGCAATTCATCCATTACTTAGCCAGAATGTTTTTTGTCTTATGATGAAATAACGCAATGGAAATATAGCTGAAAGTGGGAAAAATATTTGTTAACACTGTATATGATGAGCACAGTTGAAAAATGTACGAGCGCAGTTGATAGAGCAGGAGGGCAGTATTGTGAGATGATACAACATCAATGTTGACTTGGCACAATCATCACAAGACCTCCAGTCAGTACATGACACGTTACCAATTGATGAAGAGTTGCAAGTGGCAACGTTTGTGCTCACAACAGGGTTAGTTATTGGTTGTATATAAGCTCAGCTGATAGAAGTGACATGCACCCTCTGCTGAAATAATTGAATGATGGCGTTTACAGTCCATTAGAACCTTCATATTTCATATTAGTGTGCACTTGAGATTTAAACACGTCTAACTTACGTGACGGTATGTGTTTATACAATAATACCCCGATTTACGTCTGGTTGTATATAAGCTCAGCTGATAGAAGTGACATGCACCCTCTGCTGAAATCATTGAATGATGGCGTGTATAGTCCATTAGAACCTTCATATTTCATATTAGTGTGCACTTGAGATTTAAACACGTCTAACTTACGTGATGGTATGTGTTTATACAATAATACCACGATTTACGTCTGGCCATTTTACGTCGTTTTGCAAATACATCGTCACTACCTGATTTGTGTCGCCTCAAACCACACTAACGTCGCTCACAGCATCATCCGTCCTTTCTCGTATCCGTCGCCTCAGCCTTCGCCTCCATGTTTACGTAGTTTCGATGTTTGTCGCAACTTTTACGAATGCATCCCCGACGTAAACCGGGGTACAACCCTACTACGAAAATGTATAAGCTCCAAACTGTGGAAATGTGTTCCAATTCTCTAAGGTGCTAAGCACTGCCTGGTCTGTGCCACTTCGTGGGAAGTGAGTAGTATTTTTCCGACCAGGCGGGAATTTCCCTGAGGTGTAAGTTTTCATTATTAACCACCGAACTCATTTCTTTAATATTGTAGTACAGCGACTTGACTGGAGTCGAAACACGAAGTGCATGTTGTGATATTTTCATCTTCACTTTGGGCTATCATTGATACTGCAAAGGATACCAAAAATCGATTCGATCATCAAGTTAATGCTCTTCGTGAATATTTACTTGCAGTGCTGGAGAAGATAGGCAAGTTCAAGTGGAAAAAACAAGCATGAAGCTGTACTGCTTGAGCGTCCTCTACAAAGGAGAAAACAAAGCAAACCTCCTAAAAGCTGCCTACGATGTCTCATCATTTGGGTTTTTTCAGCGGTCTAGGTATAACATTGTGATTCTGTAACAGTTTTTAAATGTTATTGACATGGGCATGAGGTTGGTTATGTATGTATTTCAGGTATGCAATGTTTGTCACAATATGCGTGGTTGGTAAGTGAAAGTGGCCACTAACAACGCTTGCTCCTACAGTCTGTTAAGGCGATATGGGGGGGGGGGGTCTTTGTCTATTAATGAACCATTTATGTTAACACTTTAAATTATACATTCAAAATGTTTCCTTTTTACAAAATTTGTTGGCACGTAAAATGTCTTTGGAAGGGCGTTGCACTTAATTAGTTGGCGAAGGATTACTGTTGTAATTTTTCTTAATGGCATTTGATACGTGCTAAAATTTACACACAAAGTCACAAGTCATCCATGTGATCACATGCATAGCCAGATTCACGGCAGTTGCTGAAAATTAGGGGGACACGTTGTGCTTAAATAAAGAATAGCCAATGTGTTTCACATTTTTTAAAATCTTTCTTGTATAAACATGCACCTGTTTCTGTACAGTGTACAGGAATTTCTGGCTTTTACGAGTCAAATCATTGTGGAGAGGACAAACAGATGCAGTCGTGCTTCTGTAAAGGAACAAGGTAGAACATTATATATTTGTGACAATGATTGCTTAGCATGATTGGTTTATAAAACTATTGTATTTTAACGTTAAAAAAACATTATTGTGGTGTTTAGGTTTTTTAGCACTTAACTTAAAATGTTTGTACATTTGACTTTAGAACCAAATCCTCGAAAAATACAATTTTACTCTTAACAGGCACTTATCTGGCAGAACTGTGAAGAACATGCTATGCTTATTGGTCTTGTTTTGGGATTTGCAGGATTAATGCATTAATTGCTCTCATTGTAACTGATTACAGATTACTTCTGTCATGTTCATGTACGTGAGGATGGGCTGGCAGGAGTGGTTGTGGCAGATCATGAATATCCATCACGGGTCTGCTTCTCTCTTCTCGGCAAGGCAAGTGAAAGTGTGCCACATTTACATTGTAAACATGAGTCGCTCTCTCAGGATCAGCCACTGACATCCAAGACATTTGTCAACAACACTGCCTTAAATGGAGAACAGTGTATAGTAGGCGACGTTTTTGGCAATAGCCCTTCTTCATAGCACGTAAATCATGGCACTGAAATGCAACTTATCACAAGCAAACAAGCAATGCAGCCAATATCATGCGATTCAGAGGTAGCTTGAAAATATTAGCCGCTGTTTTGAATCATAAAGGTAAATGTGCAGTCCTTAAAATTCTTGCTCATGCCACTCCTAGCATAACAGCCTCTACAAGTAGCTCTAGAGAGCTCATTGAGAGTATATTTTGGCCTACTCTTCGACGCTGACCAGACGTTTTGGAAAAGGGAGATGTATCTACACTTTTACCCCACCACACATGACATACTGATCAATTAATTAAATATACCCATTAACCCATTTCAACTGCTGGGTGGACAAGCGGGTTTAAGACGTTTTCAACTGCCGTACCGGGAGATCAAACCAGTAATCTCTGGTTTGCATGTACAGTGTGCTAAGCAACACACCATGGCCGCATTCCCCCCTTCTGTTTTTATTTGCACTCGATTAAGTATTTTATGGTAAATGTCAGAATATCTTTGTCAGGGACACCGAGTATCGACTAATCTGAACTCTAGTCTTTACTAATGTATATATATACGTCTGAACATTTAAGATGCATACATGCTTACCCTGTTCCTCTGATTATTCTAAAGGTTTTGGAGGAGTTTTCTATGCAGGTGAAAAGTACAGACTGGCCCGGAGGCTCTCCAGCATCGACAATCTTTGAAGGACTAGATGCCTACCTTGCAAAATACCAGGTATTCACATTTCCGTATGTATATGTACGATTAATAGTGTTTGTACTTGTCCTGTCCCACACCCATAAGTAAAAAAATGTGTCTCAATATGAAGAGTGAAAGTTGAAGACGATTATTTTTGGCAGAACCCAAAGGAAGCAGACGCTATGACGAAGGTGCAAGCAGAGCTGGACGAAACAAAAGTCATATTGGTCAGTGGTTTGTGTCTTTCAATGCTATAGGTTTACAAAGTGAATGTGCCACATTGAGCTTTGATGACGAGCAGTTGCTTGCATCTCAGTAGTGTGTACGATGGAAACATTTACTCTGTTTCTGCAGCACCATACCATGGAGTCGCTTCTTCAACGAGGAGAAAAACTCGATGATTTGGTCTCCAAGTCGGATCACCTCAGCCTTCAGTCCAAAACCTTCTACAAAACGGTGACTCTTCACAAAGACTTGTACATCATTTATTTTCATCAGTTTCGACTTATTTGTTTGCTATCAATAAAATTAATGTTTACATATCCTTCCATGTGAAATTAACAGTCTTCACATTCTGTACATATTAACATCTTTACTTATTTTTAAAGGTTAGGTTATTGGTGACGTGAAGGATATTTTGCTTTGACCTGCTGCTGCTGCTGCATTTACTCTAATGAACGTGTTGTTTTCGTTTTAGGCTCGAAAACAAAATTCCTGCTGCAGCGTCATGTAACAATTTTAGTGACAGGTACTACGATGACTCAAGCAACAACGGCCGATTCAGACTCGTGATTTTGAAGCCTTGTGAGTTTAACCGACCTTCATCAGGGGTTATTTAAGGCATTAGCCAAGAGCCAAATGTACGCCGTTTACAACGCTTGGATACAGTTACTCAAAGTAAGCTTAAAAGTGATAATTGCTTCGTCGCATAGGCATTTGCTTTTCTTTTTACACTCCAAACCTGGGGGCAATTGTAATTACAAACACCGTAAAATTGTTTTACAATTTGCATTATGGGTTGAATTGAATTATAAATGAGACAATTACAATTGTTATTGACCCCAGGTCTGTTGTGCTGTGTAGGTGCTGCTTAAAGGCCTCAGGTTAAAAGGAGGAATATATTGTACTGATTTAAATGTGATATTTTGGTCATAATTGTACCTAATTTTCCGTGTCTTCACCAAATCTGAATGTGGAAAGTAAATTAACCAAGCCTTATCAGTAATATTATGTATGGAAAACATTACCTTGTGTCATCTAAATATGGTTATTTAAAGTTCACCAAAGGGATAAGTTAAATTACATCCTTTAATTTCAGAATTTTTTACTTAGGAGCACAGTGGCTATATTAGCTGTAAATAACCCCTGCTGTCACTAATGTTTGAGTGTTTACGCAAACATGCTCTTCTCAACTGTGGCTTTGTGTTGCTTTTGTGTACCGTAAGGTAAGCTATGTACTATACTGTATAAATGTTAAGTGTGATCTGTGGAATTTAGTCGACATTTGCATTTCTAAAATCTTTATTAAAACAAAATTGTTACATTCAGTAATAAATCTGTATTCAAGTATTTTTTTCTGAATATTTTTCATTGAGATAACTGCTGTTGTATTTTAACTGCATAAGTCTAGTGGCACATCATAAATATCTGTTCTGGGGATAAGGGAAGTGAAGGTTTTAAGAAAAGGTCAACCTTGAACTGTGCACAACTTCTGATTTGACAACACATCCAGCAATTACCACTATTTTTTTACAATATGGTCCCACATTGCAGGATGTTTATGCTGAGTAAATGGAGCCCAACAGCTCATTGGGCCCTTCCAGCTGAAATAAATAAAATCTATAACAGCGGTTGTGATTGGCTGCTGAGTTTCTTAAGGGCTGAGGCGTTTTTATTGTGGGGAATCATTCTGATACAGTGAGGGAAAAAGTATTTGATCCCCTGCTAATTTTGTACGTTTGCCTACTGACAAAGACATGATCAGTCTATAATTTTAATGGTAGGTTTATTTGAACAGTGAGAGACAGAATAACAACAAAAAAATCCAGAAAAACGCTTGTCAAAAATGTTATAAATTGATTTGCATTTTAATGAGGGAAATAAGTTTTTGACCCCCCTGCAAAATATGACTTAGTACTTGGTGGCAAAACCCTTGTTGGCAATCACAGAGGTCACACGTTTCTTGTAGTTGGCCACCAGGTTTGCACACATCTCAAGAGGGATTTTGTCCCACTCCTCTTTGCAGATCTTCTCCAAGTCATTAAGGTTTCGAGGCTGACGTTTGGCAACTCGAACCTTCAGCTCCCTCCACAGATTTTCTATGGGATTAAGGTCTGGAGACTGGCTAGGCCACTCCACTTCTTCTTGAGCCACTCCTTTGTTGCCTTGCCATGTGTTTTGAGTCATTGTCATGCTGGAATACCCATCCACGACCCATTTTCAATGCCCTGGCTGAGGGAAGGAGGTTCTCACCCAAGATTTGACGGTACATGGCCCTGTCCATCGTCCCTTTGATGCGGTGAAGTTGTCCTGTCCCCTTAGCAGAAAAACACCCCCAAAGCATGTTTCCACCTCCATGTTTGACGGTGGGGATGGTGTTCTTGGGGTCATAGGCAGCATTCCTCCTCCTCCAAACACGGCGAGTTGAGTTGATGCCAAGGAGCTCCATTTTGGTCTCATCTGACCACAACACTTTCACCCAGTTGTCCTCTGAATCATTCAGATGTTCATTGACAAACTTCAGACGGGCATGTATATGTACTTCCTTGAGCAGGGGGACCTTGCGGGCGCTGCAAGATTTCAGTCCTTCAAGGCGTGTGTTACCAATTGTTTTCTTGGTGACTATGGTCCCAGCTGCCTTGAGATCATTGACATGATCCTCCCGTGTAGTTTTGGGCTGATTCCTCACCGTTCTCATGATCATTGCACTCCACGAGGTGAGATCTTGCATGGAGCCCTGGGCCGAGGGAGATTGACAGTTCTTGTGTTTCTTCCATTTGCGAATTATCGCACCAACTGTTGTCACCTTCTCCCCAAGCTGCTTGGCAATGGTCTTGTAGCCCATTCCAGCCTTGTGTAGGTCTACAATCTTGTCCCTGACATCCTTGGAGAGCTCTTTGGTCTTGGCCATGGTGGCGAGTTTGGAATCTGATTGATTGATTGCTTCTGTGGACAGGTGTCTTTTATACAGGTAACAGCTCGTTACCTGTATAAAAGACACCTGGGAGCCAGAAATCTTTCTGATTGAAAGGGGGTAAAATACTTTTTTCCCTCATTAAAATGCAAATCAATTTATAACATTTTTGACATGCGTTTTTCTGGATTTTGTTGTTATTCTGTCTCTCACTGTTCAAATAAACCTACCATTAAAATTATAGACTGATCATTTCTTTGTCAGTGGGCAAATGTACAAAATCAGCAGTGGATCAAATACTTTTTTCCCTCACTAAGCTATGTTCAATTAAGATATGGCAATGGTAGTCAAATCTAAAAATGAACATCATACTACAGTGTTAAGCTTCTGATTATGGCTCCCAACATTTGCAGTGCTCGCTGAGTAGAATGTTCTTTAAGGTTGGCCTGTGTGCAGTTGTATTTGCATTTATAATGATCATACATTTTGCGGTGAATTTATTAGCCAGCCTATTGATATGCCACTAGCTAGTTACTTTAAAAATAACATTGGCTAGTTATTATAATCGTTCAAACGAACAATAGTTTCATGGTTGTGTATTTAAAAATCCAACTGGATAAATCAATACACACTTTTCTGTTGTACAATTTTGCATGAGTTGTAATTTTATATATCCTATATAAATTACACTGATTAATAACCATTAACTTAGTATCCATTCCATTGTCGACACACTACGCAGCATTTCCCTGACGGCAGAAATCAGATACAGGTCTTGGTTTCAGTCCAGGTCTTGAACAAGTTACTGTCGTGTACAACAATTAGATTCCAACAGTGATGTAACAAGTGGGTTTTCAATTCTCTGCACTCAAACCAGCAATACTAATGGCCATTTTCTCGGCTCCAGGAAACCGCTGTTTTTTTTACGAATTTCCAAATATCAGTTAAACCTTTCCACGGTGAGAGAAAAAAAAGCTGTGGTAGCTTTTGTGCTGAAAACCTGAGTAAAACTTGACTTGGTAAAACTGCATATGTTCACAGTAACAGAAAGAAACAATTTGTCAGATTGTCCAAAAAAATCAACAAGCTTGATTAAAATTCCTTTGACTGTATATGTTGAAATATTATGGAAAGTGAAAAACATGCTGCAGTGAACTAATGGAAATAAATGCTTATTTTTATTGCAAATTTAAGTATTAAGTGTATGTTGCAGGAGCTTTAACAATAAACCAACACTTGTGCACATGACTGCATGGAAAGCGTAACCAATTTTGCATTTTTCACATTGTGTTTAACATGTAAAGAAAACGTAACATTTGTGTGTTATGCCCGTAAAATGTTTATTTCACAATTTTCAACAAACATTCCAGTACATTTTAATTCTATTTTGACATACTAATTTAAAAGTTGTAAAACTACAAGGCATGAAATTTATACAAGCGCGCAATGCAAATGTTTAGCAGTTTGTCTTGTAGCAGTGCAATTCTATTGTATAACGACATCGTTGTAAAGCACTATTAGCCGACAAGTAATGTATATTACACCTTTTCTGAGATCCCGTCAAATATAAATGTGTTCTGAAAGACAACACCATCCTAGTTAAGAATCACTGCTGCAGTGGAAAACCTAAAAAAACATCTAATAATGTACTGGAATTTACGTATATATTGTTTGTTTTATGTGCATTACTTTAGACGTATCTTTGAAGCAAAACAATTACAAACTTTTTTATAGTGCAAAATAGTAGAAGTAAAAACTAACAACAAAAATAACATCAACATAGAAACTCTTGGTAAATGTATCTGAATGGTGACATGCTACAAAGACTCCTGATATTAAATAATAGGAGCAATGCTGTACAACAGTGGTTCCCAAACTCGTGAACCATTCACAATCCTCAATATGAAATTGCAGACCATGTGGAATTTTTTTTAATCTCCATCAGTTTTGTGAATCACGTCCCACAGCATTGCGGACTACCAGTAGTCCAGTAGTCCGCATACCACAAGTTGGAAACCACGAATCGAGAAAATCTAGTTTGTGATCATGAATTAAACACAAGCCACTCTCGGCCTATCCATTTGTCCTAGTCGGCATCAATAACTGCTCGTGCAGAAGTTCTGGTACATTGTTATGCCCCCAAGTGTTAAAGCCAATTGCACAGTAAAGTGTGTGCATTTTGCTTATCCACGTTTAAGCATCAATCTAGGTCACGTAGAAGCACACAATGCACCCAGCAAGCAGTCAAGCACTTACATACTCGGACGAATTTTGTGCTCCACAATAGCGCAACGTGTAGACAAATGAAATGGGTGGGGGGGAAAGGCAGTATTGTCCTGGATTCTGCAGGCCTCTTCAATCTGGAAAACAACACGTGCATTTAGTGCAGTATAAGGTTCTGATTGTATAAATACAACTCTTGGTAAATGTATCAAGATTGTACTGATTTTAATCAAAATATTACATTAAACGGCTTTAATCAGAATCTCAATGTAATGCAGTACTACAAAATATCACTCAACCAACGAAAATACTTGTTTGGAATATAAAGCAAGGCTATTGATTCAGAGTAATGGACAAAGGTTTCAATTGAAACGTGTAATACAGTGAATTATATCGGTTACATTATACTGGTAGGAACGAAGTTGTAAACTGAGTGTACCAGCCTGCAATAGATTAATGTGTCCGTCCGTCCCCTTTCAATACTTTAACGAAGTGAAATCTCGTGCTGTTGGGTGTAAAATCAGCAATAGACAGCGCAGAGACTTGATGTCTTATTGCACCCAACATTTGGAAGTCACATTATCTAATTTGCGAACTTCTACCAGCCCACCCTGCAGGGACCTGTTATGCAACCACTAATTATATATATATAAAATGGATATTCGTAGAACCTCAAAGATACCTGGCCAGTGTTGAAGAGCCGGACAAAATACCCTCTGGAGGGGCTTTATAGAGCTCCCTCTCTTGCTCTTATTTCCCAATACCATTCACTGATATAAAGTACTGTATATGAAACATGGATACTAGATTTCGATTTGAAGCTTTCGTGACTGCAAGGATTCATCTTCTTTGGTTCTTTCGGTAAAGTCACGTAGAATGAGAATAAAATAACACAATATAATTCTCACTACGTTTCGGCCACAACGCAAGCGGCCGTCTTCAGGTGAAAGGTACAGAACTGTCGGGACGACAGAGCTTCAATGATAGCTAATCCCTCAGTTATTTGATATGTAAACCCCTTTGTCAAGGTGCCTCACTTCTCCCAACCAGCTTAAAAGTCGCTACGAATCTTAACATCGTTCATTGAAGATCTGTCGTCCCGACAGTTCTGTACCTTTCACCTGAAGACGGCCGCTTGCGTTGTGGCTGAAACGTGAGTTATTTTATTCTCATTCTACGTGACTTTACCGAAAGAACCAACGAAGATGGATACTAGAGATCGCCCTCTAGTGGAGACCTTCCGCCAGAATTAGCATGAGAGAAAAAATGAAATTCAACCCACTTGAATACACAATCAATCAAAGATGTGACAATTGTGTTCCAAAACAGCAAGGCCATCGGGCATTGAACTCGTAAGATTTTTTTATCATTCTGATGCATAATGTCTGGTACCTAAGGAAAGTCCTCGGGTGAACAAATTAAATACATTTGAGGTTTAAGGGAATTGTACTGGAGCTATTCAATATGAAACCAAAAACGCCTGTATCTTAAGCATACATTATTTCACACCTGGGTATGTCACAGAAGCACCTGACACTTGAGAGAATTGTATATGAACCGAGAGACGGTTCAAAAGCGTATTCTTATAACAATGCATTATTTGCTCTACATGCTGATTTAAAACTGACTCTGTGACCCTTAACAACTTGGTGAAATCCCAGTCGGGAAATAAGGCTCTCTTACACATTTGTCAAACGCATGGTCACCGCAACCCCATCGAAACAATTGACGGCAAGACACACCAGGGCCCCATTAGCACGATTGCCTTATTAATTGCTTTGACTTTTATTTAAGAGGGGCGCGCGCGCACACAGTTCAACACGTAGGCTTTCGCGACCAATATCCGTAATGCGGATTTTGTTTGGGTTAGAATCGCGTAAATGTCACAGGTCCCTGCAGGGTGGGCTGGTAGGAACATTGGAATTTTGCGCAATTTTAGGGACATTGTTACGTAAAATTGTGCAAAACATCCCCAAAAGCGAAGTTCGCAAATGAAAGAATGTGACTTCCAAATGTTGGGTGCAATAAGACATATCAAGTCTCTGCGCTGTCTATTGCTGATTTTACACCCAACAGCACGAGATTTCACTTCGTTAAAGTATTGAAAGGGGACGGACGGACACATTAATCTATTGCAGGCTGGTACACTCAACTACAACTTCGTTCCTACCAGTATAAACGTGTCGTTAAACCCGCCACGGACAATTAGTAAGGTTTGTCACGTAAACATAACGTTCCAATTCGTTACTGAGTACAGCAACACACCGGTGTGTGTGTGTGTGTTGGCCGTGCAAAGCCACGACATATACACACACGCACGCACACAATGAGAAGACCAGAGCGAGCGAGTGAGCGAGAGAGCACGCGAGAGAAGAGCAACGTCGTGCAATTGGCGTGTGAAGCGAAAAATGGGTCACACGCGTTTAAATTTACGTAAAAAAAAGTCTGTGACTTACCAGTGCCACACAATGTAGGACGGTGCGCCGCACGTCAGCGCGTGGTGTTGGTGCTGGTGGTAGGCGGCTATCGCCAGGGCAACCGCCGCGTGCCTCCTCCTCAGCGCCTCGGCGCGCAGCGGCGGCAGCGGCGGCGGCGGCTCCCTGCGCGCGTGAGCCGCCTCGTGAGCCGTCTCGCTGGCGGCGGCGGTGGCAGTGGCGGCGGCGGATTCACGTCTCGACCTCCGAACAACCCTCACAGTCAGCCTGCACCACCACCACCAACACCACCACCACCACCAACAGGCACGGACCAAGCATGCATATATAGGTATTATTACTTATACTCTGTACGCGTGAGTCTCTACTGTATGTCGCACGCACGCACGCGCGCGCGTGTATATGTAACACACAAACACACACACACCCGGTCATCTCGGCGCGCGGTAATGAGGTAAAAATGTTTTGTTTGAACATAAAAAATAAAACATATTCAGCGTTTTTTGTGTGTCTGTGGCAACATCGTGTTTATGGTTCCATGTATATTTTTTTTTTACCATCTGGGGATTTGCCAAGGGAAATAAAAAGCATCTTTTTGCCGTTCTCTTCATGCTCACATTGCTTGGCTAGGACAACCATTTTTTTTGTTGGTTCTCCCGATTTATTTTTCTAAATGTATTTTTTTTAATCGCCTCACGGCGTTCTGCGTATTTAATATTTTGCTTAGTTTCTCCGTCTCTTTCTGTATCTCTTCTTCCTCAACACGTCTTCTATAGTTTCAGACAATTTGCTGTTAAACATAGCCCCCCCCCCCACCGTTCCAATGCATTATTTACTATCATACGATTTAGTTGCATTAGTGAGTGATGACACGCATATTATAAATTTTTATCCGTGAATTTGAATGTTTACAGTTCGTCTAAAATTGGCTACCTCCCAACCCATATTGTTTTATGTTAACTACTGTATCTGGGTTTTTCCTGGCATTATCTGCGCCTTCTGGCCAAGTTGAATTGTAACATCGCAGAGCAGTCTGTGGTCACTTCCTGTTTTTAATGCGTTGAGGACAGAGACGTTTGACAATCTGGGTTTCGCAAGATAACATTGAGAATAGCTCGTTTCTAATTTCACCATTTGGGCTCCACACACCACTCACCTAGATGCCTTTTTTTTGTTTAAATCATTATCTTCATATCCTTGCCGGATGCAAACTTGACTCACCTCCCATTCCTCACCGCAATGGCATACTTAAGAATAACCCTCAGCTCAATGCACCTACATTTATATCATTGACTATAATGTCTGAATGCGTTTTATTCTCACTCGGAAATTGATCAGTTTTTCATTCCATTCATATTCCACGTTAGTCTCTTATCGCGTGTATATAAATCATTCACGAAGAACCCTGGAAACAGAAAAACGGAAACTGTATCGGCCTAAAACCACATGAGCAAGCTGGGTTTAGGAAAGGATTGTCTGCCATCCATCACATCTTCTAACCTATACATCTGGAAAAAATACAAATGGGTATTAAATACCAATGCGCCTATCCTTCTGTCAACTATTAAAAGGCATGAATCAGTGGAAATTGATGTATCCACGCAAGCTTTTACGAAGAAAATTCTAAATATACATTTTTAAAATTATTATTACCCATTTACAAGAACCGGAATAACTTCCGTTTATTTCGTGATATAAGCAGAAAAATACATGTTAAAAGGCGAGTCATACTAACAATACACACTTTCTCCAAATGAAGTCACAACAATAGGTGTTTTCTGAAAATAAAATTAGAACTATTAAGGCATAAACATAGATTCATAAAAATGTATATATTGGCCATTTCAGATGTTCTGATGATAGTCGTAATGGTAATATACTGAAGTTGAAAGGTTTTTTTTTTTAAAGGCCGCAAATATGGGCTCAAAATAAATTACGAGAAATCACATACAATTTCGTGACAAAATTAAAGATGTCTGGTGGAGGGGCACAATTGTAAAAGAAATTAAAGCATGCGCACCCGCTGGCAATTATTTATAGTGGACCAGAATCAAAATCATCGTGAAATAAAGAGGTGGACGACAATAGGCTGGATCGCTTTAGAAAAACGAACTTACGAATGAAAAGGTACATACCAATGCATCTGAAGGGGCAAGTTTATAAACAATGTATATTACCTGCTATGGCAAATGAATCAACATCTGACAGGTATGCAAACAAGCGTGGCAAGGTACACGCTTGTCATTACCATTGGGGCACAAAAACACCAACACGAAGATCAGAGAGCATACACAAGTTAGAGACGTCGTATTGAATGAAGAAAAGTGGACGAGCGGAACACATCCGCTGAAAGAGAGAACGTACCACAAAGATGAGTGGTTAAACCAGCGCATGATGGATTGTTGCATCGCAGGCTCATGGAAAATGCCTTTTTTCAAATTTGGAGTGCGCGCAGTGAATCATTCTTAAGTTGGAGAAACTGAGGCCATAAGATAAGCGTACTATAACATTAAAGTTATACCTTACGGCTTTACCTTTAGACAGTATATTTCAATATTTTTTAAAAAAAACTGCATAAATTGCCTTTAGCCAAATGTTAAATAAAATTTGTATTTAAAATTTTGTTATTAGAGTGCAGTTGAAAGCACAGTACACTTGCGTGCCAATTGTACGGATAATTGGCAGCTGAATAAAATTACACGCCAGAATGTATAAAATAAACCATTTTACTCTCAGCTACATGGTGATGTTTTTCTCTCTCCAGATTACAGGATGATCCATTAATAGATACTCCACCAACCTCTACAATATTGAAATATTTATTTTAAAACGCCCTCAAATATGTAGCCATCACTTTCCCAATATTCAATCTGTTGAGAAAAGTGTCATTAGACATGTGTGTGGGGCATCTATAAATGGATCGCCCTATTTGGCAACACCCATGCACAACATTGTGATACGTACACAATTCTAAAGGTTTGATGCTGTACAGTATGTCAAATATGAAATGGCGTATCCTTATTGTTGTACTAATACGACAATGCAACCCCAGTTTACATTGAGATGACAGCATACTAATGATAGCCTCCTTAGCGTTTTCAACAAATTACATCAACTTGAGCATTTAACTGTAATTTCACACTGCAGGGTATTAAGAAAGGGCACCGTTTGTTACAGACATTACACATCCCAAAAGATAATTTGTGCACTTAATAAAGTGTTAACTTCACTGAAAATGTGTACAAAAGTGTATACTTATATTGAGAAAATGCAGCTCCTATTGTACTTAGTGAATATTGTCAACATTGGGCAGGTGCACGTTGTATATGATGAACCCGACATTTGCTTGCACGGCACAAAGTGAGCATCGATTCAACTCTTGCTCTCATAAAGTAGTATTCTGCTCTTTTTTGCTATCACGCCAACAAAAGAACCCCCAGTGTCCCATCAATTATAAACGCTAGCTTGGAATGTTTACTTAGCAACACCACTTGATTGAAGTGTTTTATATATAGAGATATAATGAACATGTTAATAACGCCAGTAAAACAATGCTTTCACTAACCTCTCTCCTGTGGGGCATGGCAGGTACACCGCATTGGTCCCATTCGCAAACACCCATTTTAAAGGTGATAAATAACATTGCTGTAATTAGCACTTTACTAATATAGGTCACAATCATATTCACCCACCATGACATTTCCTGGCTTTGAGATTTTACATTTTGACTTAAACTTTCGTGACTGCAGTTATTACTATTCTTGGTTCTTTCGGTAAAGTCGCGTAGATAGAAAATAAAATAAAATGTAAAATAAATAGAAAATAATAAAAGCAAAAAACCCACGACGTTTCGATCGCAACACAAGCGGTCTTCATCAGGCGGAGAGAAAAGAGGGGGCAAGCCTCCAAATGCAATTGCTTATAAGGGTTTCCAAAGTGAGTGGGCGGGGGACGAGAGTTGCGAGGAGAGCTGTGCGGCGTAAACACTGGAGTGAAGCATAATGAAGTGCTTAGCACCCTGCACAACGAAGCTGGCCACCCTTGTATCCCGAGTTTGATTCTCAATCGCGCCTCGCATTGGTGGCGCGTGATATCTAAACCGGTTCTGCAGCCTCCCCCCCCCCCCCCCCCAATTGGCAAACAACTTCACCAACCCACACTGATCACAGTAGTGAAGTATGTTCACACAATTTCCATCACCAACACAACATGGAGAGGCCTTCATCCAGCAGTGAATTATTCACACAGGACTGTAAGTGTTGAATATACAGTACAATGATCACAAAATATGGAACATTTTATTTCAGCTTTTTGAATTGGTGGCATTCCAATCCTCGGTGTACGGAACATAAAATAAAACAATGAAATGTTTACGGGTGTCCTTGAAATGGCTTAGCTTGGCCCTGAAAGTGAATACTCGCAGGTGTATGGCACAATGACTGGCAGCTTAGTATGCTGGCGGTAGGGAGGAAGAGAGCTTGCACACACATGTAAAGACTTAACACGTGAGCGTGAAATGCCATGGTAGTTTGTCTGAAAACTTGTCAGTCATGTTTCATATTGAATATTACATTGCAAATAAATTGACAAACATAGAGATCAAAATAATTGACACATTTACACTTTATGAAGGTGATTTACCATTGCCAGGTTGGGACAGTGGAAGGAACTAAACTTGTATGAGACGGAAAAAAATTAGACTAAAATTTACTAGATGCAAAAAGATGGAAAATTATCAATACTTAAATCTAACCCTCAATTGTTACATACCTAAAATTACACGAATGTCACCAATAATGCAACCCTCTGGCGCAGCAGTTGAAACTAGTGCAAGTTGTTTTTAATCTCGCCCCCCCTCCTACCCACTGCCCTCTGTCCACCAAGCAGTACCGTATAAGAAAAACGGGTACAGGTACTCCGCAGTTAGTTGATCGGCAGGTCACGTGTGGTGGGGGTAACTGGTGAGTACTCCCACCTCATCCAAGATGGCTGGTCGTCATGGAAGAGTAGGCCAAATACACTCTCGAGGGGCTCTCTAGGGCTCCCTCTAGAGGACATTCCACCAGCAGTGGCGTATGCAAGAAAATGCAGATCAATACCTTTACCATTAATGGAACTATACTACAATTTTACAACATGCTTCCGAAACACTTGTGCCATACAATAAAAAATAATCGGTCGGTTTCAATCTTCTTACATGGGCTAAAGTATCACAATCTATAGAATGTGTTCAGTGACAGTGATTTCTAAAAAGAAAACTGGATTACTATTTTTTTTATCCGTGAAAATTTTCTGTGAAAGTTATAGCAAGAAATTTCCCGCCTGCGGTATTTTTCCCATCTTTGTTGGAATATGTCCCAAATATTGCAGGAGTCAAAATACAAAGGCGTTTTTAATTATATCCATGATGTGAGATAGAAATACACATTTAGTGTGAATTCAATATTTGCTATATTGATTCCAAATTGTTAGTAATTGTACTTCATTTTTTGTATTATTACATAAATAAAAATGATGGATAGACAACTAATATATTTGTATTAATGTGATTACATCCAGTTTCTGCTTCAGCCTTACAATTGTAATTTCCTCATATATTTACTATTTGAGAATTATTCGTACGTCAACCCTTTTTTATTATAAATATAGAATTTGGCACAGATTACCATAAGTGACTGATCTAAATTATAATTATCTTCTGAAAGGACTAAATACTTAAAATTTGGCATAAAGGCAATCGAGCCTATGCTCGATTGTAACGGCCCTGACATTGATTGGTTTCACACGTATGATGGATCAGACTGAAGTTCTGCACAATGCTTTACATTTCATGTTTAACGCTTGTAAACACACGATCCTCACCACCAGTAAACTAAGTCATTCACCTTCAATGAAGTGACACGAAAGCCAATAAGCAGAGGACATATCACGAGTGGTTGTTAGTATGCATACCTCCGATTAGCACGGTTGGCTACATACGGTGCAAAAGAAGTTCAACATATTCTTGGGGTCTTTTGGTAAAGCCACGTAGATAGGTTCAAAGAAAATAACAAAAAACTATGACGTTTCGATCGCAACACAAGCGGCCGTCTTCAGGAAAAGACCCTTTGCGATCGAAACGTCGTAGTTATTTTTCTTTCCTGAAGACGACCGCTTGTGTTGCGATCCAAACGTCGTGTTTTTTTGTTATTTTCTTTTAACCAAACTACGTGACTTTACCAAAAGACCCAACGATTATGAATTCCTGCAGTCACGAAAGCTTTAAGTCAATATTTAAGTTCAACGTACATACATTAATAAACACAACAGTCGTAAATATTTATAATCGGTGACATTTCAGGCAAAGACCTGTCTTCATAGTGCACGATTGTTATGCATACAACGTATGTATACATACAGTGAATTTCCCATCATCAAATTGAATACAATTTTTAAGCAAGTAGAATGCGTGAGAACTAATTCACGGAAATAAATCATGCAAGTATGTAGTGACCACCTTTATCACCACAAATGCTTAATTCAATCACAGAAAACGACACTGTTTATGCACTTTCATAATTAAAGTAATCATTACAAAAGGCTAGCAAACACGAATGCACTTGTGTACGCATCATACAAGTGGATTTCATTAGGAGACAAAAAAAAAGATTCTCCATAGCTTACATACTCTGTTGGGGAGAGTGCTGTTAGTGAGCACCTATTAAGGTCGGTACGGCATACAAAGGGGTGGTGCGGTCACCATGGTGCATGATGGGATGGTGTGGGCAACAACACACCCAGGCACCTTTATTTCCAAAGTGCTGATGTTTACACATCTTAATATTTTAGGCCTAGTCACTTAGGGGGGCGCAAGACCAGTGCAGAGATTCACCACTGAAAATAGATTTTTTTTTGGGTTAGATCACATTCCAAGACATCAGTCACAATGTGTTATTAAACCCGCGACCACCTGATAAAGACAATTCGTAAAGTTTGTCAAGTAAACAGAACATGCCAATTCGTTACAGTACAGCACACCGGCATGTTGGAGAGCAATTCCACAACATTTACATTCTGAGTACAACGTTTCGCCAGTAATTACAACTCACTTCATCAGGCGACAGGTCGAGGCGGGTTTAACGACACATTTATATTTACTCGATCTAACCCAAAATACCTATATTATGGATGATATTGGTCGTGAAAGCCTATGTGTTATATTCACCACTGATGTTAGCCATGGTCAGGAATGGAACTCGGATCAGTGTGTTTGTAGCGCAGTGTACTAACAACTGCACTTCCGCTCTAACAGTTATGACATATATACAGATACACATTTAGGCCATCGCAGTACGCACTCTCCTTAATGGGGAGAAGATCTATTTTTAAGTTGATTAAATGTTCACTTTTTTCCTTTGGTCTTCACCACCCCTGTGAGCAGGTTTGGCAAAATGGTGGCCCCGCGGCAATGCCTCTGCAATGATTGCCGGCGCCTCGCCCTCCGCCTCACCAGCCTTCGGGACACACAACCGCAAAGAGCTCATGGCCAACGCGGGCAGATTCCACAACAAGTACAGGCATTCCAAGACACCAGTCACAAAATATGACATTCGTTGGCATTTAGTTTCATTCATAGCCAAAAGTGCCTTTTGGTACAGTAATATGGAAAACTGTGAAAAAAAAAACATTGAAGCGTTTTAAAAAGTTGTATTTGTACACACGTAACTCACACGGGCATCGGACGCTGCTCAAAGCATTGCAAGTCTGAAACCATTCGTGGAAATTTCAAGTTCTTTTGGCAGAGACTCATCTGTCCGTCGATTTTAAGACTTTGATTAGGCGATAAACTACTTTTGGGTTAAAATGTTGCCAATTGAGGAAGAGAGAGCTATTTGACACCGCCGAAAAGTTAATATTGACACTGGGTTGCATGAGAGCTGGTCGGCTTTGCAACAAAACAGGAGGAGCAGGCCTTATTTAGTATGGGTCTGTCTGAGTTGTCGATTCAGAAAATATGACCACACCGGGCACACCACATCCATGCTATGGCAATGGTTATGAGGCATGTGCCTTTTCCAGCCGACCAGTGACAAATTAAGCCCTCAGTAGGAGCCATGATGGGCGAGTATCGACAGAGTTGGCTGGGTCATGTGAGAAGACAAGATGCAGGATGTTGTCCAAGTAGTACAAGATCGAGTGGGGCAGATCGATGATTTCAGATGTACACTTAAACATTTCAAAGACATGTTGGTAGTCAATAGGATGATCATAAAGTGCTTTACACATGGGCAGAGTATGTCAGATAGAAACATTTTTGTTGGCAAGCGAGACATTCTCTTACATTAACAGTGTCAGATGCACTCAGATTGACAGACTTCTTCACCTACGCTTGGATGGTGATAGTGCAATTAGTTCTGTCCGTATGAAACTAGCAAATGATTCCATAAATAAGCTATGTTTTCTAAAACCGTAGATAATTACCTTTAAAATTATACCTGATACTTATTATTTGGAAGATGATTTGAGGTTGCCCAGTTTCTAGCGCTCCCCAGTGGCTACGAGACAAAGACGAGGAAGAAGATCCAGAATTTTTTTTTAATTTAGGATGCTGAACGACATGAAGAAGTTTGGTGGAAGATTTCACGTTGTACAGGACAGGACGGCTTGGAGATAAAGGACAAAAACTATCAACCTGAACTAATGGGACAAGAGTAAAAAATATATATATTTAGCTCTAGGACATCATTATCTTCCTACCAAATTATGCTATGTCAACCAGGCAGTGATCAATCTATTCGCCCCTTTAGGGATGATGGACTGAGTTGAGCCTGTTGGGGATTTGCACTTGTATTTCACAAGTAGGAAGATTGCCATTAGACCAGTTGAGCTATATCTCTTGGGACTATTGCTATGTAAGCTGATACAAATTAACATTTTCATTTCACACTGTAGCATCAACCATATCTCAACAAGACTCTCGTTACTCAAAAATAATGCCCCAATTACACTCCCGTTACAGTAAATTTGTAAAATTATCAATGCTATGAAACATTTATGGGGATGAAAAAAACGTGGTTTAGTAGCATTCAAACATGTATTTATTAAAAACACTATTGAAGAAAACTATTAAAAGACTTATCTCAAAATTGCCATAATCCATGTGTAAAAACCCCCCACCATTATCAATTTACCTTTTTTCTAAATTACGGCGAACTGTTGTCAAACGTGAGCCAGAATAGATGCAGGATTCATAACATTTCGCCGGCTCTTACCTTATGAACTTCACTTTCATTTTTTCTTCTCCGGTATCCCACAAATACTGGAAAGTCCCCCGAGTCTGCACAATTCTCCAGCAAAGCCCTGCAGCAAACCGTCCCTTCACGCGTGCACGTGGTACACACCCCCAAATGAGAATCGCACTCACACTCACACAAGGTTTTTGTGTATGGGGCTGCCCCTGGCATGTAGCCCAACTCAGGCAGTGTGGCAAGCCAATCGGCTGGGGCCGGCAGAGAAGAGGAATTGTGGGTAATGATGCAAGCAACTGTAATGGCTGAGGAATGCTTCAGCAACATCAAAAAGGGTCGTGCTGGAACTTTTTTGCCGGGGCAAGAGGAAACAGGCTCGGCACACATAGTTGCACGTGTGCAACGCATTTATAGCCTCACGAGGCAAAACTACCAAGCGATTGAGAGAAGGTGCTTTTTCACGATATGCGTTTAATGTGTGTATGACTGTGGGTAAAAAAAAATATTATACTGCAAGTGGAAATGTATGAAAATGTCATGTTCACAGCTTATAACTGCCATACATTAAAACGTATCACTGTCGCCTACACTCTATTAATTCCCTACAGACTGAATAAGGTATTTCACCATCATGAAGCTGAAAATGGGATTATTTACGCTCGACTGTGCATATGCGTAATGTATACGTCAAACCTACTTGTAATGCTTCTAAACTACTGTAGTGGCAAGCTAATACAATATAACATTTTGTTTCGGTAATGTAATTATGCAACTGATTATTTTTATTTTTTGCTCTAACAAATTGCCATGTAATGTGCACCCAAACTGAGTTGCACATGATCAAGTTCCTCCAAAATTCATTTGCATTAAAAAAATTGTTGGGAGCAATCCGGTGCTCAAAAAGCAGCCAACTGGTGACCGAAACGAATCTGCCAGTAGAACCCTTTTTCCGGCTTAACATCCCCTTCCAGGAAGCTGCGTTCTTTCAAGCGCCTGCCTGGCTTTGAGTTGGGGTTTAAATCCAACCCCTCGGCCCAAACAGTAGTGGCGGGCGGTCGATCGGTTGGGCAGGCGAGGTGTCAAAAGAGGCAAACGAACTTGCAGCAAATTGGCAGACCCCTAACAAAAACTTAGCAAACAAAAATCTGCCCTCGGAGACAAGCTAAATGTGACAAGACAGCTGAAGCCCTCCCCGCCTTGCTGTGGTCTCAACTCCCGCCTTGCCGACAGGTTAGCCTCTCACTGGGGCCACACCCACAGGCACCCACACGCGGATACTTCAGCGGCGGCAGCAGCAGCAGCAACAGAAGCAGCAACGCAGGGAGGGGTCGGCCAGGGGTGCATGGCGGGGCTACACTGCCAAGGTAAGATGACCCCCCCCTCTCACCACTAAAGAGTGGGCGCGATTCGTTTGACCATTACGTTTTTTCTCCGCAGTACTGAGGAAGCCCGCTTTACCGGTCACTCCAAAATTCCACAAAGTTGCCGGTTGTAAAACAAAAAAGTTTGTCCCTTCCCATTCTCGCGACGGAATGATTTGGAAGAAGCGTTAAAAAATGGCGGCGGCATACTTGAGTTAAGAGTGCCACTGAAGTTTCAGGCATTTGTGTTCATACACGTGCTCGCTTATGCAACTATGGGCTTCCTCAGTACTAAAAAAAAGATGCAATCAAACTCTAGCCCATGCCGTCAATGTTGTCAGCACAAGTTAAGGAAACACAATGGAATGTTATGAAAAATAAATTAAATGTTCTAAATACAAAAAATATATTACGGTTCTGCATAACATGGAACTGTTGTGTAATGCTACTGTGACTTTTTTGCACTGCCGATAAGCACAAACGTTCTCAAGTATGGCTGAGCGCCTGATCCGCTGTACAGTCAGCCACAGTTTCCTCTCCCAATGTGGGTTTTTTTTCTGTTTCTTCATTTTGGCACGCCTCATGGGAGGGCCTTTGCTGACATGCACAGGAACCCACATAATACACCCTATAAGGCAGTTTTGCCCTTGGCAGGAGAGAGAAACAATGCATTTAAACTAGTGTGAGCCGGTGGCAGGGTGGCCAAGAGACCGCACTGGAAAGCCCCAGCCAGAAGCCCTCTCCTCGCATCATTCCTCTGACATGGGTCACCTTTTAATGGAACACACCCAGGGCTTGATTTCTCATGGACTTTTCTTCTGGGCTCCCCAACTCTCTAGACCTCTGCAGGGGGGAAATATGTTTCGCAGCTCAGCCCCACACAGCTCCGGCTAAAATTAAGCCCTGGGCAACCTTAACCACTGGACCCATCTTCACAGTATTGCCCTCCTGCTCCCTGCTACTCATAGCTCAAATCAAGGGACCACAGATTATCTTGTGGTTTGATTGTCATGACTATAATTGAGCATGGTCAAATGTGACCCATACGTGTCAACGTGTCAAATACTCTTTGACTGTATAGACTGCATATATAAATAACAAAAGTGACAATGACTTAAATTTCCAATGAAAACATTTAAACAAGCTCATTTCTCTATAGTGAGTAGCTGGAGTCTGTATATTTCCAGGGTGCAGGTCATCATCAGCCAAGATCAATCCACTACTGGATGAAGGTCTCCAACAATCTGTCACCATCTGTTATGGTCTCAAGATGTAACAAACCCTCTAGTTCCTGCAAACAAATTGAGCATATTCACTCCTTTGTCTGCCACACCATCATTAGTCTCGACCACCGGCCATCATCCCTTCTCGCAACGTGTACTGCCTTTTCTTAAGCCAATACAATGTCCGGAACTTGTTTTTGTGCTCCAATCCATGTTTCTCTTTATGTATCTCGCTGTAATTCCAAGTGTGTACATCTCCATGCTTTTTTTGCCCAGGTGCAGGTACAAGAGTAAAGTGAATAGGGTCTAAGATGCCAATTAATTTGATGTGGCAGCAATGACATCTGAGCATTTAGGACTACTTATATTTCCTATTCCCAAAGGGCATTGATTGCGGGCATACAAACCAGCAGTCATATATATTTCCCCAAAATTGCGCTTCAATGGCAACATGCCCTGTTTGAACTCAAGTGTGTTATACACTGCAGAGTATGTAAATAAAAAAATACGTGTGTACAATAGTATAGTTAAAAGGCACAGCAGTTAAAGCAACTGGAACGTTATGATTTCAATTCCCTATTGGAAATTTACTTGGCACATCATCCCCCTGGAGTTAATTAATCAAGCACTATGTGGTGGGAGGTCGACAGTGATTGTCCTATGGATAAACTCGCCTCTGCCAAAGGAATGTGGAAATTTCACAAAAGTTCAAAGCTTACAACAGGAGATAAGTACCACCCCATACCTATTCGGGCCAGAACACCACATTCAAACTGGAAACCACATTTCGAAAAGTATGTGTGTTAAATGCAATTCATGGCATTTAACACACATACAGGTTGAACACAAGTGAGGCGGCTGGGAATATGAACACTCGTAGCAGCAAGCTGCAGCCCACCAGCCTATAGTTATCACATGGCCTGCAGCCCATAAAATTTTGCACCTTTTCAAGTAGTGTTAGCAAACGCCTATTAAACACAGCACACTGGGACACGGCAGTGCCAACACCCATAGCACAGCCACCCTTACCTCACTAGCACTTGCCGTGCAGAGAGCGCTAAGCTTTCACATTCATACATACTGTGTATGTAATTGTATACAAATTCCACAATGAATCCACGTATTAACTTGTCTCTCTGAGCATGAAATAAACTGAACGTGTAGAGTTGGTCGGGTGGTAGGTTTCTCAAGCACATCTTATGAATCCGCACAACCATATTGCTCCAGGTGCAACGAGCTGGATAGATGCCCTGCAGCGCATCCCCCCTTGGCCTGATGCTGCCACCGCTGCCACCGCCACCACCACCACTTCCACCACCGTCGCACTGCCCACAGCCACCGATGCTGTTGGTGTGAGGAAGGATGGCTCGCACCACCGATCAGAAGTATTTTTCTCCCATCGCCATGTCCAGGTGAGCTCCCACCCACTGTTCGCAAGCGCCATTTTATTTACTGCACACACGTTTTTGCGGTTGTGCTGTACAGTTCCCCCGATGCGTTTTCTAGTTGTACTGCACGTCGTTGTACACAAAGTCTGACATTTTGTTCCACGCACTGGGAGCTTATTCAGGAGTCGGACATCATGCCAAACAAATATGGCAAACATTCCTAAATATACTGTATCCATGTATGTATGTATAACTTATTTCGCACCATACGTAGCCAACCATGCTAATCAGAGGTGCATATATGACTCTTGAAAATACAGTAAAATAATGGCGATAAAAACCCACATTCAAATTTCTAGGTTCAAATATCATGAAAAAGATCGTCTTGGTAGAGTTTTAATACTGTACTGTTTTCATGTTATATGAAATAGAATGTGTGGTATAAGGAATCATTAGCGCTTTGCTCAATTACGCCAGGATGAGCAGATTTGTGAATGTTAGTGGGAGAATAATCATGTAATGGGAATTTTAATCATGTTCTTACCATTTTTTTTTACCTCGGTTCCCATGCTGCATGCTTAGATGGGTGTCTTCAATCTATCCAGAGCCTTGTTGTCCTCGCTTACAAACTGTGGGCAGAAGAGCATTTTCCTATTTTACAAATTGCTTCCTACCATAGAATGAATTTACAAATGCTGCACATTGTTTTGCTAGATAACATGGTGCAGTGCCAAAATGATTATTTACGTGAAACTGCACACACTGTGGTCGACAAGTTGATTTGTTGTTGGAGGACCGAGTTATTTATTAATTTTGTACCTGTGAAGATGAAGTAAATTTAATGTGTCTCCATCAAGTGATGGTTATGAACGTGCTCACTCACAATGCAAATATTGCAAATCCACAAAGTGTTGCAAGTCACAAGCAAGCCTGGGATACCTCAAAGGACACCCACAGATATAAGAACATCATTTCAAGATATATGTTGTAACAAAAACAACACACGTGGACTTTCATTTGATGTTGATTGAGGAGATATCAATCAATTGACAAATGCAGTGTCATATTGATGCGTAAGGGGAAGGCCAATGATGAAATAACCAAATATGAGACGTGATTAAAAGTAGGATAATTGAGATTAAAATTATTGTCGGTGCACGAGAATCTACTCATTTGCATCAGCAGGATGCCTTTGTCCAGCAGTTGATTGAAAATGGCTGCTCATGATGGTGCAATATTTTCTGCAAGTTTACTTTATGCACAGCACACGTACACCGAAAGCAAACCTACGCACAACATTCAAATACATTACACTGGTCACATTTTATTTGTGCTCCTACAATGTTGGACCATGCTTGAGAGTTAGTGTCACATAATTGAGATATTTAAAATGTAACCTCGATGAGTAAACGATAATGCATTGAAATAAATATGTATTTTTGTAGCCGGGCAATGGTGGTACACACCTATAACCCAGTCGTGTGGAGGCGAGGGTTGGTGGATTGCACAAATGTTGTGAATCTCCCTTCCCGTGGGCATGGAGGTGTCACCCTGGCTTGCCAGGCGAAGGCGGTACAACAAATGTGGACTCCATCTGTTCGGTCGGTATGGGATATAAAGTGTTTCTCCCCTCGCACACGCGGGTTTCTCTGGGTGCCCCAGTTTCCTCCCAGATGTAACACCTCAATGCAGTATTCCCTCATTATTTGTGAGGGATACGTTCTAGATAATATTTTTTTAAAATAAATTACCTTAAATACATACATAAGCGTTTAAATATCTGAAAATTATCTCATCACTTTCTCACCTCACATCCCTCGCATCACATTCTCTCACATCACTCTATCTCTCTAAACACTTGATCACTCTCTCTCTCTCAATGCAGTCGTGTAGAGTTCCATAATGCGATTCATGGGGAGCCAAAATCGCGGATAGCAAGTTCGTGAATAGCGAGGGAATACTGTACTGTATATAGAAGGCCGCAGATCTTGGGCAGTGGTTGGCACCAGCTCACTGCCTGGCTGCATGGCTGCCTTCTCCTTGTCTGTGGTTTCTCCTCATGCCTCTTTGAGTCATTCTCTCTCTCTACGAGAGTGAGCGGATACCGTGCAGCACGTTACAAAGTTGAAATGATTATTTCCGTTATATCAGTAATTACTTAAAATAGCTTTCCATTTGCAGCTGTATCGAGCGGTATAATTTAAAGTATTTGTTCTTATAAATGTGAATTAACAATAATAGCGAAATTAAGGAAGAAATTAAAGAAGTATCAATAGTGGCATAAAGAAGATAAAATAGTGAAATTTAAAAAACAGTACTGTACGGTAATAATGGGAGTTAACACTTGTTAAAATAGTTGAGCAAGCACAGTTAAAAGCACACTTAAAAGATGAAAAAAAACAATAACTTTGACCTACACAGAGCAAACCCCTCATGAAATAAGGATAGCGCTGACAATGGTTACAAAACGTAATTATTTTTCATTTGGAAAAGTAAGCAGAAAAAAAAACAAATAAGATGGTATATGCTGTACTCGAAGTGGTGTCATAGGAGGAATAGCTGAAACCCTCACGAGACCTCGACTTTTGCATTTTAGCTTCCGAACTTTTTGCTGCCATGTGCAAGAATTGCACAGAACACAATTCATTAGTCAACATTTAAGAATAAAAAACATGTGCAGCTTACATTAAAGCAACAAATGTATTTTACTTAATCCCAATTCGGCATACGGAAAAATATGTAGTTGAGAAGTCTAGCGATTGAATTTAAATTTTAAAAAATTACACTGCGTGTGCTGTAATTGTGAATCATTTGAAAAATCGATATGAGCCTATCATCAAATAAACAAAACAACCCATTAAAAAGCCAGATTAAACATTACAAAAACACAAACAGCTAAAAATATGGAAAACTAAATGCAAAAAACACCTAAAAATCCAAATCCGAAATTTTAAAAGAAAGCCAAAAACCATGACACAAACCTGCAAATAAATATGTAGAACAAACACCCAGAAACATAAATTAAAACAACAAACAAAATCAACAAAATATGTTCAATGATTGAGTAAAACATCAAGGTCGGTATATAAAAAGAGGGCTTAAGAACGTTGACATAAAGACAAAGATCCTCATATAGCCTGTAATAGACTGGTGGGGCAAGTGCTGTTAGCGAGCACCTATGAAGGCCGGTACGGCACACTAACACCACGCTCGGCAGCCTTTGTCTCCCTAGTGGCGATGTTTAACACCATAGCACTAGCTACTCATTTGAAGCCGAGATGGCCTAGGGGACGCTCAGGACCGGTTCAAATAATCGTCACTGGTGTTGGCCGTGAGCGGGAGTCTAACTCGGAGAGTCGGGTTCGTAGTATATTTTTGGACAATTTGTTTGCCTTTGTACTTTGTACAAACTGTCGTGTTCTTTTTTGTATTGTCTGTTGTAAGTGTATGAAACGTTCTTACCCACCTCTAACGGAACATCTGTTAAACAAAAAAAGAGCTTTACAGCTCATCGGATTTCTCCAGTATAAATACTCTGCTGTTGTAGTGCAACACACACAGACCACAAAGACAAAGATCCCCCTGTATAGCCTGAACAGACTGTTCGGCCAAGTGATGTTAGCGAGCACCTATGAAGGCCGGAAGAGCACACGAGGGGGTGGGGTGGCTAGCACCACGCACTCCCGGTCGCCTTTGTCTCCCCAGTCACGATGTTTACGCACCACACCAGATACTCATTTGAGGCGACCTCGGTGAGGCCCGAGGACCGGTTCAGATAATCGTCACCCGAGTTGGCCGTGAGCTGGAATCGAACTCGGGTTGCTGGGTTCATAGCGCAGCGCGCTAACCGCTACAATACCGCTCCCGACACACACACACACAGACAAAGATCCCCCATATAGCTTTAACAGACTGTAAGGGCAAGTGCTGTTAGCGAGCACCTATGAAGGCCGTAATGGTACACGAGGGGGTGGGTGCCCAGCACCACGCCCGACCGCCTTTGTCTCCCTAGTGGCAATGTTTACACACCGCACCAGGTACTCATTTGAGGCTGAGTCGACCTAGGGGAGCCCCGGGACCGGTTAAGGTAATCGTCACTGGTGTTGGCCGTGAGCGGGAATCGAACCCGTGTCGCCGGGTTCATAGCGCAGTGTAGCGCTAACCACTACACGACCACTCCCATCACACACACACCACATACCACCTACACACCACCTACACCCCACACACACCACACATTCACCCTACCTACTCCACTACCCACACACACCCCTCCTGCACCACCACACAACAACTGCCATTCGCCACTAAGTGGCAGTGATGTCACCACGACGCTTGTGCCAGGCCATGTGCACCTTGAGGCCACGTGAAGTGTCGAACGCCCGCTGGCAGGAGGTCACGGGGCAGACCCAAGTGCCACGGGTCGACTGACTAAGATGACTGAGATGACTTGCTGATGCACCACCTGTGCCCCCTACTGTGCCAACCTGCTGTGCTTTAGCCACCCGGCGCTCCGCTCGTTGTTGTGAGCATGGCTCCTCCGCCCTCCGTTGTTGTTGGAGGGCAACTGCCTCCAACTGCCCAGTAGCATCCTTCACGAGCCTCCTCCAGAGGCCAATCTTGACACCGCTGGTACCAGTCATCGGCAAGTCCACTCAGCTCCACATCCTTCTGTACAACATCACTCAATCTCTTCTCTAGCCCGTGCCGCGCCCGTTTAGCCCCCTCGATCCGGCCGAACAAAAGCTGTTTCGGCATGCGGTGGCTGGGCATGCGGGCTACATGACCCAGCCAACGCAGCCTTGCCTGTTGGAGGAGCTCACCGATGTGACCTTGCCCAGATCTTTAAAGGATTTGTGAGCTCCTCACACAATCCAGCCTGGTAACACCCAGGATGGATCGTAGGCAGGCTAGCCTAAATGTTTCTAACCAGCGAAGATGTTCCATTAGGGGGGTCCACGTTTCGCAAGCGTAGAGAAGAGAGGGAATGACTGTGGCCGAGAAGACCTGAAGCTTCATGCGGAGCGACAGACCAGGTAGCTTCCACACAGCGTTACGCAACCGATGAAAAGATAATACCGCTCGACTGATTCGGAGTGAGACCTCTGCTGTTAGTCCGGAGCCGGTCATAAGCACACTGCCCAGATATGCGAAACTCTCCACTCTCTCCACAACTGCCCCATCAACAATTGGGAGTTGTGGGGGTGGAGTGTCTGATGTTTACAAAATACCCTGGCAGGTGCTTAGTTTTCGTGGGGCTGATGGTAAGGCCTCACCTCTTAGTGGCAAGCTCCAGGTTTAGCAGCAGCGCCTCCAACTCCTCCTCTGAATAAGCAGCGATTACCAGATTATCGGCATATATAGCATGGTTGAGCGATAGGGAGCCTTGACCGCACCCGGGCATTGATCAGCCTCCCATTATATCTGTACCAGATGGAAATTCCTCCGGTACAGCTTTTGAAGGACCTCACGAACTACGTGGTCAAAATAGATGTTAAATAATGTGGGAGCCAGAGGACATCCCTGTCGCACCCCAAGGTGTACAGCGAATGGCTCCGACTCCCGGCCACGTAGTTTTACCCGGGCCCGCTCACCATCATGAAGGACCTTAATGATCGTGAGCAGAGGGTCAGGGACTCCGAAAGCACGAAAAACAACCCAGAGCCCAGGCCTACTGATGGTATCATAGGCCTTGACCAGGTCAATAAAGCAGAGATGTAGGTCTTGTTGGAATTCTCTACACCTCTGCTGTAGCAGACGGACAGAAAATATGGCATCCGTGCAGGACCGCCCTTTCCTGAAACCACATTGAGGCTCCGCAAGCCTCTCCTCAGCGTGCCTAGCAAGGCGATGTTGAATAATCCTTGCCAGGATCTTTCCTGGCACACTTAGGAGTGATATGTCCCTGTAGTTGTTACAGTCTGTGCAGTCTCCCTTCTTAAAGAGGGGGACCACCAGGGCATCCTTCCAGTACTGCGGAACCCATCCAGTGGTCCAGACTGTTATGATATCATCTAGGGCAGTCTGTGCACAAAATGTCACCCTCCCTCAGAATTTCGCTAGGGAGATCATCTCTGCCCGGTGCCTTTCCTGGTCTCAGACTCTGGATCGCCTTTAGGACTTCCTCAACAGATAGCACCTCAGCCAGCCACTCACAGGGGGTGACTTCTTCAAATATTTAAGGCACTGCAGCATCCGCAGGGTCGTCCCCACTTTGTCCCACGATGTTTCCCATGTCGAGGTATTCCCCCCCGCCCAGGACTTCACAGAAATGCTCAGGAAATCTCCAAACCTGTTCCTGGGGGTCAGGGATTGGATCACCGTTTTTTTCCCCTAATGATGGTAATAGGTGTGGCGATGCAGGTTACTTTTTTGATGGCGTTTAATAGGGATTTGTGATCGCGGGCCATTGAGGCAGACTCCATCTCCACAGCAACCCACGACCACCACCCATCCTTGCAGCGCCTCACGGCTCTCCGAACCTCCGAGCGAAGGCTGCGGTAAGCCTCCTCATTCTCTGACGTGGGATGCTGTAGACGATTAGCCAGGGTCTCTGGGGAGGTCTGGACTGCTCACCCAAAACAGCCATTGCAGCTGCATGAGTCACAGTCCTAAACATCGCCCATTTACCCTCGACATCTGGAGGAGTGGGGGATGATGCCAACCCCAGCCGCAAGCGATGATGCGCCGATGCCTGAACAGCGTGTTGGTAATTACATGCCCATGGGCTGCACAACAATCTAGCAGCCTCCTATCGTTGTTATTGAGCTGATCTGGTCCATGCCTTCCAATCACTCCAGACCAGGTGCCAGCATCATGACCAACTCGGCCATTGAAGTCACCCAACAAGATGATTCTATCCCGAGGGGCCACTTTAGCCAGCACCTGTGACAGGAGGTCATAGAAGGCATCTGACACATCGGCCTTGCCTGCATCCCTCCACGGATGTTCGTCTTCGGTGGGGGCATAAGTAACCACGACCACCACTCCTCGCCTCCGGTTCATGGGAAGGCGAGCCCAAAGTAGCCTGGGGCTTACAGCTTCCCACACCTCACCGCCACGCTCCCATGCCCCCTTCATTCTTTTGTTCAGAAAAAGAGCAACTCCCTGTTGTTTGGCAGTCTCCTGCCCCGAGTAGAGGACTGTCCACCCTTCATGGTGGCAGGAGCCAGAACCGGTCCACCGGACCTCCTGAATGCCACAGAGATCCAGGCGGTACCGGTCCAGCTCCCGACAGAGGAGTGGCAGCCTCTCCTCCGCAGTGAGCATTCGAACATTCCACGTGGCCATCCGAAGTGGCTTTTTGTTGTTTCTGGAGGAGCCCTGAGGGTATAGATTCAATCTCCTGGCTTCACCAAATGGGGTTTGGCCAGAAGACGTCACAGACGCCTGTCCCCCCGGGGCCTCCGGCACAAGCTTATTAATTAGATATTTTAGACGTGGTTTAGTGGTAATTTATTGAAGGTGGAGGGGTTACCAGCCACTCGCACCCGTCCAGAGCCCCCATTTAGCCGCTGTGGTGGCTACAAATGCCCCGAGGGGAAAGGCCAATCGGAATTGGCCCTCCCCCCATGGCACTGTCCACGAAAGCGTTGCCCGTACGGCACCACGAGGAGGTAGGGGGTTGTTTTGCCGGACTTTTCACCACACACACCACCTACACCACACACACCACCTACACCACACACACCCTAACTACACCACCACACACACCTACACCACACACACACCCCACCTACAAAGATAAAAAAACCCCCCGTATAGCTTTAACAGACTGTAGGGGCAAGTGCTGTGAGCGAGTACCTATAAAGGCCGGAACGGTACACGAGGGGGTGGCTGGCCAGCGCCACACCCGACCGCATTTGTCTCCCCAGTGGCGATGTTTACACACTGCACTAGGTACTCATTTGAGGCTGAATCGACCTAGGGGAGGCCCAGGACCGGTTCAGATAATCGTCACTGGTGTTGGCCGTGAGCGGAAATCGAACCCGGGTTACCGGGTTCGTAGCGCAGCGCGCTAACCGCTACACTACCGCTCCCCACACACATACACCGTACCTACACCACACACCCCCCCACCTACACCACCACACACACACAAAACACCTACACTACACACACACCACCTACACACACCACCTATGCCACACACACCTCACCTACGCCACACACCCCACCTACGCCACACACCCCACCTATGCCACACAACCCACCTACACAGACCACCTACGCCACACACCCCACGTACACCACACACACACACCCCACCTACACCACAAACCACCTACACCACACACGCCACCTACACCACACACCACCTACACCACACACCACCTACACCACACACCACTTACACTACACCTACACCACACACACGATCCACAACACCGACACCACACACACCACTTACACTACACCTACACCACACACACCATACACACAATCCACACCACACCACCTACAACACACACACCCCACCTACACCACGCACCCGACCTACAGCACACACACACACCCCCACGTACACCACACACACACCCCCACCTACACGACAAACCACCTACACTACACACACCACCTACACCACACACACACCACCTACACCGCACACACCACATACACAACACACACACCCACCTCCACACACCTACACCACACACACACCCCACCTACAAAGACAAAGAGCCCCCGTATAGCTTTAACAGACTGTAGGGGCAAGTGCTGTTCGCGAGCACCTATAAAGGCCGGAACAGTACACGAGGGGGTGGGTGACCAGCGCCACACCCGACCGCCTTTGTCTCCCCAGTGGCGATGTTTACACACCGCACCAGGTATTCATTTGAGGGAGTTGACCCCACCTACCCCACACACCCCACCTACCCCACACACCCCACCTACCCCACACACACACCCCACCTACACCACACACCCCCACCTACACCACCACACACACACAAAACACCTCCACTACACACACACCACCTACACCACACGCACAAGTACCACCTACACTACACACACACCACCTACACCACACGCACACGTACCACCTACACCACACACACCACCTACACCACACACACACACTACCTACACCACACACACCACCTACACCACACACACACACCACCTACACCACACACACACACCACCTACACCACACACACACCACCTACACCACACACACACACCAGCTACACCACACACACACACCAGCTACACCACACACACACACCACACACACACCACCTACACCACACACACACACCCCACCTACACCACCACACACCACTTACACCACACGCCCCCCAACTACCCCACAAACCACCTACACTACACACACCACCTACACCACACACACCACACACACAATCCACACCATCTACCACACACACACACCACCGACACCACACACCACTTACACTACACCTACACCATACACACAATCCACACCACCTTCACCACACACACACACCACTGACACCACTTACACACACACCACCTACACCAGACACACCACCTACACCACACACCACCTACACCACACACCCACCACACCACCCACACCAGCTACACCACCTACACCACACACACCCCGCCTACACCACACACACACACAGGACCTACAGCACACACACCACCTACCCCACACACCCCACCTACCCCACACACCCCACCTACCCCACACACATACACCCCACCTACACCACACACCCCCCACTTACACCACAAACCACCTACACTACACACACCACCTACACCACACACACACACCACCTACACCACACACACCACCTACACCGCACACACACCACCTACATCCGCACACACCACATACACACCACGTACAGCACACACTCGACTTACACCATACACACCACCCACACCACACACACACACCACCTACAACACAAACACCCCACCTACAGCACACACACCCCCACCTACACCACAAACACACACACACCCCCACCTACACCACACACACACACCACCTACACAACACACCACCTACACCATACACCACACACCACCCACACACCACCTACACCACACACACACCACACAACCCACACCAGCTACACCACCTACACCACACACACCCCACCTACACCACACACACACACCACCTACAGCACACATACCACCTACCCCACACACACCACCTACCCCACACACACCACCTACCCCACACCACACACATACACCCCACCTACACCACAAACCACCTACACTACACACCCCACCTACACCACACACACCACCTACACCACACACACCCCACCTACACCACACACACCCCACTGATACCACGTACCCCACCTACAGCACACACACACCCCCACCTACACCACACACACACCTCCACCACAAACCACCTACACTACACACACCCCACCTACACCACACCCCACCTACACCACACACACCCCACCTATACCACAAACCACCTACACCACACACACACACCTACACCACAAACCACCTACACTACACACATCCCACCTACTCCACAAACCACCTACACCACACACACCCCACCTACAACACACACCACCTACACCACACAGACACCACCTACACCACACACACAATCCACACCATCTACCACACACACACACCACCGACACCACTTACACACACACCACCTACACCACACACACCACCTACACCACACACCACCCACACACCACCTACACCACACACACACCACACCACCCACACCAGCTACACCACCTACAACACACACCCCACCTACACCACACACACACCCCACCGATACCACGCACCCCACCTACACCACACACACACACCACCTACACCACACACACACCACCTACGCCACACCCCACCTACACCACACACACACACACCACCTACAGCACACACACCACCTACCCCACACACATACACCCCACCTACACCACACACCCCCCACCTACACCACAAACCACCTACACTACACACACCACCTACACCCACACACCACCTACACCATACACACACACCACCTACACCACACACACCACCTACACCGCACACACCACATACACACCACGTACACCACACACTCGACTTACACCATACACACCACCCACACCACACACACACCCCACCTACACTACGCACCCCACCTACAGCACACACACCACCTACACCACACACACACACCACCTACACCACACACACACACCACGTACACCACACACACCACCTACACCACACACACACACCACCTACACCACACACACACACCACCTACACCACACACATACACCCCACCTACACCACCACAAACCACTTACACCACACACCCCCCACCTACACCACAAACCACCTACACTACACACACCACCTACACCACACACACCACACGCACAATCCACACCATCTACCACACACACACCCCACCGACACCACACACCACTTACACTACACCACACACACAATGCACACCACCTTCACCACACACACACCACTGACACCACTTACACACACACCACCTACACCACACACACACCACCTACACCAGACACCCACCACACCACCCACACCAGCTACACCACCTACACCACACACACCCCGCCTACACCACACACACACACAGCACCTACAGCACACACACCACCTACCCCACACACACCACCTACCCCACACACCCCACCTACCCCACACACATACACCCCACCTACACCACACACCCCCCACTTACACCACAAACCACCTACACTACACACACCATCTACACCACACACACACCACCTACACCACACACACCACCTACACCGCACACACACCACCTACATCCGCACACACCACGTACAGCACACACTCGACTTACACCATACACACCACCCACACCACACACACACACACCACCTACAACACAAACACCCCACCTACAGCACACACTCCCCCACCTACACCACAAACACACACAAACCCCCACCTACACCACACACACACACCACCTACACCACACACCACCTACACCATACACCACACACCACCCACACACCACCTACACCACACACACACCACACCACCCACACCAGCTACACCACCTACACCACACACACCCCACCTACACCACACACACACCACCTACACCACACACACACACCACCTACCCCACACACACACCACCTACACCACACACACACACCCCACCTACACCACAAACCACCTACCTTCACACACCACCTACACCATACACACACACACACCACCTAAACCCCACACACACCACCTACACCGCACACACCACATACACACCACGTACACCACACACTCGACTTACACCATACACACCACCCACACCACACACACACACCACCTACAACACACACACCCCACCTACAGCACACACACACCCCCACCTACACCACACACACACACACCCCCACCTACACAAACCACCTACACTACACACACCACCTACACCACACACACCCCACCTACACCACACACACCCCACTGATACCACGCACCCCACCTACAGCACACACACACACCCACCTACCCCACACACACACCTCCACCACAAACCACCTACACTACACACACCCCACCTATACCACAAACCACCTACACCACACACACCTACACCACAAACCACCTACACTACACACACCCCACCTACACCACACACACCCCACCTACAACACACACCACCTACACCACAGACACCACCTACACCACACACACAATCCACACCCTCTACCACACACACACACCACCGACACCACTTACACACACACCACCTACACCACACACACCACCTACACCACACACACACACCACACACACACACCAGCTACACCACCTACAACACACACCCCACCTACACCACACACACACCCCACCGATACCACGCCCCCACCTACACCACACACACACCACCTACGCCACACACACACCACCTACAGCACACACACCACCTACCCCACACACATACACCCCACCTACACCACAAACCACCTACACTACACACACCACCTACACCACCCACACACCACCTACACCATACACACACACCACCTACACCGCACACACCACGTACACCACACACTCGACTTACACCATACACACCACCCACACCACACACAAACACCACCTACAACACACACACCCCACCTACACCACGCACCCCACCTACAGCACACACACACCCCTACCTACACCACACCCCCACCTACACCACAAACCACCTACACTACACACACCACCTACAGCACACACATCCCCACCTACACCACACACCCCACCTACACCACAAACCACTTACACTACACACACCCCACCTACACCACACACCACCTACACCACACACACCCCACCTACACCACACACACCACAAACCACCTACACTAGACACACCACCCACACACCACTTACACTACACACACCACCGACACCACACACACACCACCTACACCACCCACACACACACACCACCTACACCATACCCACACACCACCTACACCACACACACCACATACACACCACGTACACCACACACTCGACTTACACCATACACACCACCTACAACACACACACCCCACCTACACCACGCACCCCACCTAGAGCACACACACCCCCCACTACAGCACACACACACCCCCACCTACACCACACACACACCCCCTCTACACTACACACACCACCTACACTACACACACCACCTACACCACACACACTACCAACACCACACACACCACCTACACCACAAACACACCATCTACACCACGCACCACCTACACCACACACACACCACCTACACGCACCACCTACGCCACACACCCCGCCTACACCACCACACACACACCACCTACAGCACACACACCACCTACCCCACATTCATACACCCCACCTACCCCCCCCCCACCTACACCACAAACCACCTACACTACACACACCACCTACACACACACCACCTACACCATACACACACCACCTACACCATACACACACCACCTACACCACACACACACCACCTACACCGCACACACCACATACACCCCACGTACACCACACACTCGACTTACACCATACACACCACCTACACAACACACACACACCCCACCTACACCACACACACACCCCCACCTACACCACACACACACCCCCACCTACACCACACACACCCACCTACACCACACACACCACCACCTACACCACACATACACAGCCACCTACACCACACACACACACACACCCACCTACACCACACACACCACAAACCACCTACACTACACACACCACCTACACCACACACACACCCCCACCTACACCACACACACCCCCACCTACACCACACACACACACCCCCACGTACACCACACACACACCACAAACCACCTACACCCCACACACCCTACCTACACCACAAACAACCTACACCACACACACACAAATAACACCATCTACCACACACACACCACCGACACCACACACACAATGCACACCACCTTCACCACACACACCACACAAAAACACCACTTACACTACACATACACCACTCACAGCACTTACACTACACCTACACACCGCACACACCACATACACACCACACTCGACTTACACCATACACACCACCTACAACACACCACCTACACCACACACACCACCTACACCACACATACACACCATCTACACCACACATACACACCACCTACACCACACATACACACCACCTACACCACACATACACACCACCTACACCACACACACACACCACCTACACCACACACACACACCACACACACACACCACCTACACCACACACATACACCCCACCTACACCACCACAAACCACTTACACCACACACCCCCCACCTACACCACAAACCACCTACACTACACACACCACCTACACCACACACACCACACGCACAATCCACACCATCTACCACACACACACCCCACCGACACCACACACCACTTACACTACACCTACACCACACACACAATGCACACCACCTTCACCACACACACACCACTGACACCACTTACACACACACCACCTACACCACACACACACCACCTACACCAGACACCCACCACACCACCCACACCAGCTACACCACCTACACCACACACACCCCGCCTACACCACACACACACAGCACCTACAGCACACACACCACCTACCCCACACACCCCACCTACCCCACACACATACACCCCACCTACACCACACACCCCCCACTTACACCACAAACCACCTACACTACACACACCATCTACACCACACACACACCACCTACACCACACACACCACCTACACCGCACACACACCACCTACATCCGCACACACCACGTACAGCACACACTCGACTTACACCATACACACCACCCACACCACACACACACACACCACCTACAACACAAACACCCCACCTACAGCACACACTCCCCCACCTACACCACAAACACACACAAACCCCCACCTACACCACACACACACACCACCTACACCACACACCACCTACACCATACACCACACACCACCCACACACCACCTACACCACACACACACCACACCACCCACACCAGCTACACCACCTACACCACACACACCCCACCTACACCACACACACACCACCTACACCACACACACACACCACCTACCCCACACACACACCACCTACACCACACACACACACCCCACCTACACCACAAACCACCTACCTTCACACACCACCTACACCATACACACACACACACCACCTAAACCCCACACACACCACCTACACCGCACACACCACATACACACCACGTACACCACACACTCGACTTACACCATACACACCACCCACACCACACACACACACCACCTACAACACACACACCCCACCTACAGCACACACACACCCCCACCTACACCACACACACACACACCCCCACCTACACAAACCACCTACACTACACACACCACCTACACCACACACACCCCACCTACACCACACACACCCCACTGATACCACGCACCCCACCTACAGCACACACACACCCCCACCTACCCCACACACACACCTCCACCACAAACCACCTACACTACACACACCCCATCTATACCACAAACCACCTACACCACACACACCTACACCACAAACCACCTACACTACACACACCCCACCTACACCACACACACCCCACCTACAACACACACCACCTACACCACAGACACCACCTACACCACACACACAATCCACACCCTCTACCACACACACACACCACCGACACCACTTACACACACACCACCTACACCACACACACCACCTACACCACACACACACACCACACACACACACCAGCTACACCACCTACAACACACACCCCACCTACACCACACACACACCCCACCGATACCACGCCCCCACCTACACCACACACACACCACCTACGCCACACACACACCACCTACAGCACACACACCACCTACCCCACACACATACACCCCACCTACACCACAAACCACCTACACTACACACACCACCTACACCACACACACACCACCTACACCATACACACACACCACCTACACCATACACACCACCTACACCATACACACCACCCACACACCACCTATACCACACCACCTATACCACACACACACCACCTATACCACACACACACACCACCTACACCACACACACACACGGGAGGAGAGTGGGAGGGGGGAGACAGCTCCACCACCGCCCCTCCTCTGCCATTCCCCACCCCCCACCGCCTCCCCGTTGGCCTCTCGCCCGCTCCCCTCCCTCTCCCCTCCCTCTCCCCTCCCGCACTCAGCCGCTCTCGCTTCCGACGCTCGCACGCTTTGTAACCATTGCGGGACACCCCCCCCCCCCCTTTCTCCTCCCGGCGCCTTTTAAGAACCCCCAGGTAAAAAAATAAATATATATAAGAAGGGACAAAAAAAGGGTTCTCCGGGAGGGGACGGTGAAGACGTTGCGAGAGGCAAAGTTGGGGTGTGTGTGTGTGTGTGGGGGGGAGCAAAGCGAGACGAGAAATTACCACGGGCATAGAGAGAGAGAAGACAAGGAGGTGGTGGTGGAGGGGTGGAGGAGGAGGAGGAGAGGAAGACGTGGACACGGCAGAGAGGGGGAGAGAGAGAGAGAGGAGAGAGAGAGGAGAGAGACTCCCCGCCTTGAGCTGCTGCTGCTGCTGCTGCTTCACTCCCCCGGCCTGGACACCGCGGCGCTCGCGTTTGTGTGTTGCAGCCTCCTTCTCCTCCTCCTCCTTCTCCACCTCTTCCTTCTTCTCTTTCCCCCCACCCCGCAAACCACCACCTCCTTTGCTCCTCTCTCACTCACACACACACACATCCCTCCCCGCGCACCCTTTCAAGCACTGCCCGTGGCGGCTGCGTTAACGTGGTTATATCGAGGACGCCACGCGGGTATCGCGTTCGATAAAGAGACGTGCACGGAATGAGACGGTACGGCAGAGGAGGAGGAGGAGGCTGCTGCGACGATCGTCAACGCCGGCGGTGTTGGGGGGGGGAGGCGTCGTGAAGGGGGCGTTGGTGGCGATCGGGGAAGGTGGAGACTGCATGCGGTGGTGGTGGTGGGGGTGGATTTTTTTCCCTCGTGTTTAATTATTATTATTCCTCTTATTAACAAACGCATTTTTCGGCCCGATTTCATCGTCGTCCGCTCCGTAGTCTCCCGGGGGGAAGCGTTGTGGTTTTTTTTAATAATCGCCCAATGTCGTCGTCGTTGTTGTAGTTGACGATCGCAAAGTCGTTGCGGCGGCGGCGGCCGCAAGCAAAATCGTAGGCCTCCTTGTCGAGGCCTGGGGCCCGCGCTGTCTCGCCTCGACAAGACGCGTAAATCATTACACCCCTTGTTGGAACCGCGTGCGTGTGTTTGTTGGGGGGGTTTGTCGCGGTAAAAGTGCAGCTTCAGGAGGCGTCGTTTGTGTCCCCCCCCCCCCCAGCGCGCCTCTGTCGGAAACCGGTTTTGTAACCTACCCCCCCTCCGTTTTTAATGACGGGAATTGGCGAAATTAATGATTCGCGAGCAGGAGGAGGAGGAGGCGCCAGCGCCTAACGCGGAGAGGGGTTGGTGTTGTTTTTTTGGCGCGGGGCCTGGTCAAGGCTGAGGCGGCCTCGCAAGTTCTCAGCCTGTGGCTCTTAACTTTAATTCCGTTTAGCGCGATTTAATGACCGACGGGGTTAAGGTAACGGCGATATACAACAACGAGCAGAGTGCAAATGGACGACTTTTTAAATTATTAATGATTCAACTGTGGTGGTGGGGGTGGTGGAGGTTTTTTTTTGTGTTGTACACATTTCTTTAAAGCAGCGACACCGTGTGTCCGAGGCCTACGCTCTGAGGTCGTACTCGTGTCGACTGGAGACTCTTTTGTGTTTGCGACGTTCTGTTATTTTACTGCCTCAGCTAATTCCATTGAAGGTTGTTATTATTTTCTAGTGAGTGACGAAGAGGTTTGCGATCAAAGTCATCTGTTCGTGACGGGTATTGCAGGAGGCGTGCTGCTACCAATACGTGCATGTTGTATTCCGTAACGTTCAGCACTGTACTGTGGAGCAACATATATGTAGCATTGGCAGGAAGTGCATTAAATGTGTTCGTTTTCTTAGTCCTGGACGCATGTTTGAATGCTGCGTTTACGTGTTGCACTCCTTCAGTGTGCACTGTGTTGTATACATGGCGTAGGACGTTAATGGTTTCCGATAGCAGTCGTGCACGTGCACAGATCAAAATCCCAATTCGGCACCGGCCTATAACATAAACTGCAAATGTTTCGAGAAATAGCCCTTTAGAATAAAGGGAAATCTATTAAATGTACACTTTAAAGGAAAGAACTCGTTCCCCTTAGTCACCTCGTCCAAAACGTGTAGCCCCTTGTAGCTTTCTGCTGTCAGGCATGGTGGGTGACTCATTTGATATTTAGATTTATGTCTTGTCGAGCGTTTTACTTTATTGTAAAATGTGGTCTGTAGTAGTTGGAGACGGGTCTGCAATGTGCTCTTGCAGTGTACAATTTTGTTTTGAGTATACTGCACTGCATTATGCATCCTGCAATTCGTTTCAGTGTTACCAAGTCAACTGAACTGTCCAGGCGTGACTTTGTACGCGACATCTCAACAAGGGTTTAAAAAAAAAATCCAAGATTATACTATTCGGATGCGTGCAGGAAGCGTAGTTGAAGTCACTGGTTTGTAATGGGACGCGGTGGTGAGACGTGGTGAGACGTTATCTCCCCAGCCTGGTATGCAAGAAGTCGTAGGTTCCATCCCGACTCTAACGCGCTGTATATTTTGGAGTTAACACGTTCTCCCCGTGGTCGCGTGCATTTTTCTCCGGGTCCTCCGGTTTTTCCCCTCCACATATTTGAAACAACACGCGTTTAGAGTATTTGGCTGCTATACATTTTTTTTTAATCCCCGCATGATAAACCACTTGGTTTAACTCATCATTTGTGGCTAGGAATCTTCTGCAAAAAAATAATATAGCTCAGTGGGCTTTACCTGGTTAAATAAATGTTTAGTTTGTTTACAATAACGTATTCATCTCCACTCGTTTCTCTCCCATTCTAAACCCTACCTCTCCCACTTTGCCAAACCCTGCTGTCCCTCCCCCCCCTCAACACCTGCAAACGTTGTATAGATGGCGGGGTTCCTGGGGGACTTTGGCCTAGAGAATGGGTCCCGGCTGTCGGTGCCGGAGCAGGTTGGGTTGATGGCTGCCAGCGCTTACCAACCAGAGAACGGGGACTTTGGTCTAATGCCACCGCCGCCATCGCTGCTTCAGCAACATCACCAACACCAGCCACAGCCACAGACTCCACTTGGGAAAAAGGCTCGCACTCCCAAGAAGTCTACATCTCCCACAGCCACACCCAAGTAAGTGGTCACCCCTTTTTTTGTTTGTGTATATGCCCTTGACGGGTTTACTGTATTTGTCTCGAAAAGAGTCTGACTTACAAAAGAGATACTGGACCTCCATGGCGATTCTTAGTGACAGCTTAGAATTGATTTCGTTTTCAATCAAAAGTGTGCTTTACATTGCGATGTATTTAGCAAGACGCTCTTAGAAATGAGTGATTCATGTAATTGATCCACTGGCTATGTAGCCATGACTTTTGTCAAAGGGTTGTTCAAATTACGGGTGTGAAAGGGTAATTTGGGAAACCTAAATTCAGATTAACCCAAATATAGTTGAGGGCAGTGCAAATATATGAATTAATATGCTGATTGTATTCTACCTTTAATCTCTGAAGTAGAAAATACATAAGGCATACATTTCCAGGAAGTAAATAGAAGCCATGATCTTGGCAATGCAATATGCCACAAGGTATGAGCTGGGTTTGTTATTTGTTAACCAGAAAGCGAGGCCGTCCTGCTGGCACCACCAAAGCTGCGGGCTTTAGGACAAGCACAGGACGCCCACCTGGCACCACCAAGGCAGCAGGCTACAGAACCAGCACTGGCCGCCCACCTGGAACCACCAAGGCTGCCGGATACAGGACCAGCCCTGGACGACCTCCTCATCATCACTTGGTACAAGTTGCCATACATCTAGCTATGAATCTAGCTATGAATTGGGATTTTTGCACACAGCGTTGTAATAGGGTGTTTTTTTTCTGTAAAGATTTTCTGGTTTATCCAGGATGTTTCTGTTGCGCGTCGTCACTTTAAGATGTTTCTCTGTTCATATTTTGTTTGTTGCAGTTGCACCTGACTCAAGAGCCACATGGCTCACAGGGTTATACCTAATAAATGAAACTTGAATAATCTATAGTCAAATTATCCTGGTTGTAGATGAGCCGTGCTCATTTTCAGCTTTTACACACACACTGGTGTAATTAGTTATGTTTCTTGTCTGAGAGTCCGTGAATCAGTTGGCAAGTAAACGGATTACCTTAAGCTATTAAAACAGATTATACATTCAAGGTCTGCCTTCAACCCCATTCTACATAGGTAAACAATACATTTGTTCATTTAGCATAATTGTACATCATGAGGCCTCTTTTGCCAGTACCAAAACGGTTTCAGTTTTGTTGCCAGAAAAAAGGGGAAAAAACATGTTATATTTTGTTACTGGCAAAGGAGACCTCATGATGTAAATGCTTACCCCGAGCCCTCATTACTCTGATAGTGCATTGCCTTTGAGTTGTGCGCGTTTTGGTGTCATCTGGTCGAACACCGTATGAGACTAGGCTCTAAGAAAAGCTGTCTCTGGTGTGGACCAATCAATTTCAAAGACAACACATATATTATCATATTTTTTGCATTCTGACCGCAGGTATTGTGGTTAATGTAAACATGATTCCTCGTAAAAAGGTTTCAGTTTTGTTGCCAGAAAAAGGGAAACAAACCTATACTCTTTGGTTCTTTCGGTAAAGTCACATAGTTAGAAATAAAATAAAACAAATCACGTTTCGATCGCAACACAATCAGTCGTCATCAGGCAAAAAGGATGATGACGACCGCTTGTGTTGCAATTGAAACATCGTGATATGTTTTATTTTATTTCTAACTACGTGACTTTACTGAAAGAACCAAGAATATTAATTCCTGCAGTCACGAAAGCTTAAAATCTGGAAAAAACCCTTATCATAATTGTACATGTTTTATACCAACTGGGACACTTGACTGTATTGGCCCAAGGAATGTTCTGCTGCCATGGCACTCAAGTAGCTCTTAACACGAGAGGTCTCCATGTAAAGAAAATGTGAATATGGATAGGCTCTTACGTAGTCAAATTTGGTTCTGTTTTGGAAGCTGCAATTGCCAAGATTGCTACAAGTTGCAAAACTTGTAATGCTGATAATATGCATTTTTTGTATAGGCCAGAGCTCATATTTACCAAATCAAAACTAAAATAGTGTTGAATTGTTTAGAGTTGTACGGTTGTTTTTTTCTACAAATTAGTAGTGTGTACCCTATTTTGTACCAAGTCAACCTTGCAAACTGACTGGTTTCATTAGCCCCCCACGAAGTTTAAAATTAATTGCACTGAAATATGTGTATGCTCTCATGTCTATGCTCCTAGCCTTCACAAATCTTCACGGTGATCATCATGGGTATATATGGCAAAATAACCCCCTGAACCAACATTGCAAGGGGAGGTTCTTCATCAAGCAGTTGTTTAACAAAGGCTGTTGTACATGTACGTTATCAAATGTAATTTTACCTATTTAAATCGTGGGTTATATAATGCATTTTCCAACAATTCGTGAGTCCTGTTTGTGTAGAACGTTTTTCCTTGGAATGAAATTAAGTGCTTACTTTGCTGTGGGGTCCACCCGGGTTGTGTTGTGCAGCATGTGAAGGGATCGCCGGCCCGTGGAGGTGCACAGGGCCCAGTACGGGCATCTCCTCAACTCAAGGAGCAACACGGATCGGCGGAAGGGCTGTGGCACGCCAGCTCGGAGGCGGTTGCTGAAGCTGTGAGGGCGGTGACGGCACACGGACAGAGCGGGGAGCTGTCACAAGCGATGGGGCACCGGTGCTTTGGTTTAGGGGAACAGAGTTAACCCTTTTAACGACAGCACTCTTTTTAATTTTGAGAATGATGCTTCGGGTAAGTGTCCATTTTGGGGAACAAAAAAAATGTTTGGCTGGCATCTGCAAGATATATATTGATTTAATTTGGATACATCTGTGTGTTACTGTAATATTTTAATGATCTGTTGGGTTGTTGCTTATCTTTAGGTAAAGATATGTCGATAAAAGGGTTACAAACAGCACAGTTCAAGGTTATGTTGAGTTTGGCAATGCCCAAATAAAAAAAGCAACTCGCAAATATTTTCCGAGTTTTCTTTTAAAAACATTCCAGGTAAACCACTTCTGACAAATCTTCGTTCAGGGTTTGCCTGATTAATGTTTCCTTGGACTGTGCTGGTACAGTAGTTGAACCAAATATTAAGTTACTGTAATATCAAAAGAAGATATGTCCATATTTATACTGCAGATGTTGATCCGTGTGGTCTTATACAATTGCTAACATTACACCAAATGACATGCAATAAACGTAGCAAAATTGTTTCCTTCAACGGTGAATACGCTTATAATGCCAACTGCTGTATTATCAAAATTTAAGTTGCTTAAACTTATCAGATACATAAATTTGGATTTTGTAAAACTTTAATTGCTTTTCAGATAGTCTATTAAGTCTAATGAATAATTAAAAAAATGACCATATTATGCTGTTTAACCGTTAGATCTGACTTGTGCTTTTTGGTGGTATTTTAGCCCCAGCTTCCTATTGTCAGTTGTACAGCTTTGCAGGGCATATAAACACTTACCATGATTTGAATAGCTTTTATTAATGTCACGTCAATCGAAAAGGTCAGTCTTTTGGTGTAGCTCTCTTCGTCATCGTACGTGCTCCTTCACACTTGGTGTGCAGAGTGCAGCCTTCCTACTAGGATAATGTTAACCACATCACCGTTTGAGAAGTGCTTGTATAAAAACTGCCGTAGTTACCAGTAGAATGCTCGCAGGCAATTTGCCACATTTCTTAGACGTAAAATGTCCATTCTATATGCTTTTATCTTTGTGTATCCATTGTGGTGTTCTGTATGCTGTATTTTGTAGTTGCAAATCAAATATACAAGTGCTTTTTTTCCACGTTTAGTATATCTGAAATCACATAATTAACATGCAGCTGACGGCTACTTGGTCACGATTCATGATTTGCATTGATAATAATTGTCATTGGCATTTCATATACAGTATGTACACAACTAATTCCACTAGCCAGCAATTAATCTCTTGCAGTCACGAAAAACTCATGTATACATTGCATGCGTTACACAACATGTTTACGCTTTTAATAAAACATGCAGGTATTTGTTTCCGTAATTGAAGCATTTTCCGTTTTTTTTTGCTGTGTGGTGGTACATTTGGGAAGAGCAATTCACCTGCGGTATACGATGAGACGAGTATAATTGTAAATGTGCGATTGTCAGGAATGCATGCTAAATCCTATTAGGTCGCTTATCCCTCTATTAAATGCTTGGCAAAGCACGAGTGTATATTTTTCGCATTTCCACTTTAGTGAGCTACGTTGCGTGTACTGGTATTTTCTTACGTTGTTAATAAAAAAAAATCTGCAGTTGGGTTTTTATCTCAATTTGTAAAAGGTCTAATGTGGGTAGCAAATTATGCGCACATCATTAATCGCTCGCGGTCCCACACGTGCGCAGCGCCGAAGCTGTTGCACTTTGTGTTGATCAAATCCCATTCTAAAAAAGAAACCAGGGTGTTCGGTTTCAATTTGGTCCGGCAGATGGCGCTCAATACACGTGTGACAATTGTCTCAGGGCATTGACTCGATAAATTGTGTCGCGTCGATGGAACGAGACTAGTTGCATTTTACTAAATACATGGTACGTACAGGGGAATTTGAAATGCTGACATTAACTAGATAGCTCTGATTATATTTCTGCACATTTAATAAGACGCATAATTCAAAACCTTGCCATCAAGCCTTCATTCTCACCATTAAGACCCCTGTGGTACAAACATTCAGTGATAATTGGGTATTTGGGGGGGGGAACTTGCTGTGCACCTTATTAACCGTTTGCATTATTTAAAATAGAAAACGTGCAGCGTACTTAAATCTACCCACATCAAAGACCCGACCTTAAAGATGTCACTTCAAATAAAACGGGACATTTCTGGCATTCCCATTTTAAGGCCAACGCACATAAATGTGGGCGCCATGGTGTGATGCAGGAATATAACATTCTGTAGTTTAAAGACATTCTGTAGTTTAAAGTATCGTCAGACCGTAAGAGCCAGCAGTGGAGGGGTGGCACGTTTACATAAGTGTCAAGGTTTTGTTGTGTAATACACATTTCATTCGAGAAGAGGAAATAATGCGTGGATTAATATCAACACTCAACGTCCAATATATTTTTTTAATGAAATTTATGATCAGCTCATGTTACACTTAGGGCTATGCCGCAAATAAGGGCCATTGCTAGAAACGTCGACGATTATTGTTTTCTTTTCCGGGAAGTGTTGGGTTTTTAAAAAATGTACTTCGGTTCATGGAGTGAATATAACACTAAATAACAATGAAAACAACAGTTTTTTATGGAACCCTCGGTACAGAATCGCAACAAATTAATCAAATAGACGTCGTGAGGGTATGAACAGAATCGCCATTACACAGCAGCTCTCTCTCACATAGCTCAAACAAAACACGGAATTGTACATCATAGCTGACATCTGTCCAAGTCGATATAAATTCACCAACATGACGTGCCAGACGTGTGTCTGTGCGTAGGGCGTCCAAGAGATTAAATTTATATAAATACATCAACATCACGCAAGCACAAACCCAGTTCAGCGTATGAATTCTTCTTAAGATCTAACGGGGTGATGTTTATTCACACAAGGGCCGCGTCGATCATGCTCGTTGGTGAAGGCGAGGCGCATAGACGGAGCATAGTACAGTGCAACAATGGATTTTGCTACACTCCCCTCTGTTGACAACGTAACCATGTGCAAGCTATCCTACGTCTCCTGTTTTTGTTCGTGGTGGTTGTCCATTCAGGCACTATCCAGGGATGAGCCAGTCTGGCTTCCGAGATGTGGTGAGATTTGGTCGTATGCCGATGTTCGTTAAATTGGGTAGTATCGCGTTAATAGTATATTCCGCATACAAATGTAAATGAACGTGACTCCGTTTGTATGCTAAATACGGTTCTATGAATTGCAGCCATTCGATTCAAGGATCGAGCATCCTTTGTATGTATGTTGAACTTCTTTCGCACCGTACGTAACCAACCGTGCTAATCGGACGTGCGGGGAAGGACAACAAACGACACACAAAGAGCAGTTCTAAACATCGCGGTGAATGCGGCGGCCTCTAGCTTGACGCTGATGTGATGCGAAACCCATTCCGTACAACGTAATCGAAAAACGTCGCAGCGTTTCTTCATATAAACAGGGGCATGAGAGCTCTAGCAAGGAAGCATGATAGAAACAAATCATATCGTATCGATACTCGTTTTATTTAGCTTATCATAATCATCACCAGCCATCTATCTGTGCGAATCCCTTGTTGCACAACCCTCGCGCGTTTCCTCCCAATTGAATATGTAAAGACTCATTAATTGGCTGAATTTTTTTTCTAATGAAAAAAAATGCAGGCTCGGTCATAAAAAAAGTTCCACGACTCAGCAGGACTCTGGATAATTAAGTAAATGACTCACCAAGCCCACGTACATCGGGGGTGAGCTTGAGAACAAAAATGCACGATATAAACTAAAAAAAACTAATTACTTTAGCAGGCAATGCCCACCGCTGAGCTATATAGGTCTTTTTCAGAAGCGGCCTGGTCACAAATGATAGCCCAACGAAGTGGCTTATAATGTGAAAATATTTGACAGCCATGTACCCTAAATGCGTGGTGATGTTGATTCTGAATATGGAGGGAAACCCCGGAGGACCCGGAGAAAAATCCACCCGGGAGAGAAATTGCGAATTCGTAATGTACAGGAATCAGGCTCGGGATGTAACCCACGACCTCGTGTATACCACGCGAGGTAGTTATCATCTCGCCACCGTTGCCTCCATATTTAAGCAGATCGTGTCGTTATTTCATATTCTTTGGTTCTTTCGGTAAAATCAGGAGGGTAGAAAACAACAAAATAGAAACAACTTACGACGTTTCGATCTACGTGACTTTACCGAAAGAACCAAATAATATGATTTCCTGCGGTCACGAAAGTTTTAAATCGAAACCGTATCGTTATTGTTTGACGATAAACGTCATATTCAAGGTTGTTGTTTTTTACATTGACTCTGACCTTGGTGGTGTTTTGTTTACCCCCGGTTACGCAGCTGCCCATTGCAGATACCCCGCGGTGTCACGTCCTGACAACAATGTTAAGAAGAATTCAAGGAATTGCGCATGATTGCACAGTGAACATCACAGCTCAGCTTCAATCCTCTAAGCGTCCTTAGCACATCTCTCGTCAGCAGATGACGTCTCCCGCGTTGTACACACGAAGGATATGACTTCTTAATTGGTCATTGGGCCATTGGCCCAAAAATAGCTTATCGGGACAATATTTTCTTAAGGCGTCATCTCTTAAAATTACAAACCAGTTTTGTTTTTTGGGGAAGAAACAACGAATGAGCTATGGAACCTCAACGGAATATGAAAGGAAACAGGAAGTATTTACACGTAGTTGGCTACGTACGGCGCGAAAGAAGTTCAACAAGTACTGTATGTCCACAGACCAATTAAATACGTACATATTCTTGGTTCTTTCGGTAAAGTCACGTAGAAGGGAAACGATAAAATAATAAATAAAAATATAAAACAATAAAATTATCACGACGTTTCGACTGCAACACAAGCAATCATCATCACCTGATGATGACACAAGCAATCATCATCAGGTTATGATGATTGCTTGTGTTGCAGTCGAAACGTCGTGAGAATTTTATTATGTTTTTAATATATTTTTTATTATTTCCCTTCTACATGACTTTACCGAAAGAACCAATAATATGAACCCTACAGTCACGAAAGCTTTAAATCAAAATTTAAATACGTACACTTAAAATCATTCTGCCCACGGAGGACACTAGTAGCATGTCCACGCCAGGTGGTACCGACAAAGCCCCCACTTTGCCTCATGGGATAAATGTCAGCCTCGTACAGCAAAGTCAATGCAAAGAAGGCATTCTCTGTGGGAGCGTTGTGGGGTGCAAAATCATTCGGTTATTTCCGTCTCGAATATTTCTGCACCCAGCACACCGCATTCGATACAAACAGGGATCTCCTCCCCATGGCTGCGCTTATTACAATTCGCGTGCCACCTTCCAATGTACCAGGCTATACCCGCAAAAATTAGTCGGTGATAATTTTAGAAATTATAGCTCCGGGTTGAATACATTGGGATGTTTAACTTGGGAAATATTCCTCTATGGCGAAAGCTACTTAGCACGTACCCTCTTCCCGGTCTACACACAGCATATTCAGTGATATATTAAGCCCTGGTTATGGTATTTACATCAAACCAATACAGAAATATGTATCCACCGGCACACCATATCCAGTATGCCTCTTGCTATGGCTGAGAATACGAGTATCACCTCCAAGCCTACCAGCGACCTGGAAAATATTCACCCATCCCTGGTTGTAAACAATGCGATTTTAAATGAGTCCCCAATTTATGGGTAATGTAGAACAATACGCAAGCCACATCCAGTAATGTATACAGCTCGCTATGGCTGCGGCAAGTTCCGGATTATCCTCGTCGCAAAAGTATCTACACATGTAGTATCTACACATGTAGTATCTACACATGTAGTATCTACACATGCAGTATCTACACATGCAGTATCTACACATGCAGTATCTACACATGCAGTATCTACACATGCAGTATCTACACATGCAGTATCTACACATGTAGTATCTACACATGTAGTATCTACTACATGTAGTATCTACACATGTAGTAGCTACATGTAGTATCTACACATGTAGTAGCTACGGGCCCTGCACTGTTAAGGGCCCCACGCTAAACGCTTTCAAGCTATCAATTCCGCTTCAGTGACTCTGCACTTGCTCTATTACTATAGTACTCTAATGCCTTCAACTTTTATGAACGACTGGGTGTTTAAGGTTAGCGATTTGTCCTATTATCTGGCTGCATAGCAAATGAAAAATGCAATTACTTTACTGTGCAAGTAAAACATGTGTATTCTTGGTTCTTTCGGTAAAGTCACGTAGAAGGGAAACAATAAAATAATAAAAATATAAAACAATACAAAATATTATTTTATTGTTTCCCTTCTACGTGACTTTACCGAAAGAAACAAGAATATGAATCCCTGCAGTCACGAAAGCTTCAAATCAAAATTTAAAACACGTGTGTTTTAATATTTACGTGTTTTTTTTACTTGGGCCCCTTACAGGCCCCGCACTCGCTGAATCCGACACTGTCTGCGGCTCCTTGTCACGTGCCACTTCCCCCGGTAAACATTCAAACAAATTATCGGCCACCTTCCCAGTAAACGTGCGACGTTGGACCAACGTTCGCAATGTAGTTGGAAACGATGGCCCAAAGTGTTGGCATGTTCACTGGCCACCCACCGCTCGTCACACCCCAGGGGCGAGAGTGAAGCCAACGTGCTAAGACACAACTGCGCCTCGCCGCTAGCCGCTGCCACCGTTCCCACGAGGGTTGAGGTGGTTAACGTCGACTGCACTTGACGGACGTTTCTTCTTTTTTTTTACCAACGCAGGCGATATAGTACGCGAACAGACGGAAATAGTAGCTTTACGATGAGAGCGTTGCCACCAAAAGCCTTGATTTCGCGACGAAGTTTCCCGGCCTTAAGCAATCCGCGCAATACCAGCGTGGTGTCGTATGGTTAAATAGACCCCATCTCCCTCGCCTTGCAAGGCGTGGGGAGGCCTTAATCCAGCAGTTGATTGATAAACGGCAGGACATGTTGATACAAATACCTAATTTGACATAAATCATTGCATACGTTGTAATAAAATTGTGCACGGTTGGCTACGGTACGGTGCGAAATTAGTTCAACATTACAGGGTGGTCCAGATAAATCTAAAAACTTCATATTTTGAAACTAATGTTAATATAACCAGAAATGAATATGGAAAGGATTTTTTTTACGGGTCAATTGTGAGTCACAAGGCATCTGAACCACCTTGTGCATATGCGCATATTTGGCTCTGGCTAAGTAACACGAACGTTCCAACCCGTAACGCACGACGAACTGGAACCACATTTGCCTGTGGCTTATCTCCATGGATAAGCTTGAATTGGACTCCAGTACTTACATAAGAGAGTACTTAATCCGGGCTACGACGAAGAAGAGACGGGGGAGGGCCTGGGCCCTCTCCAGACAATGATGAAGATCACATCGTACTTGCCAGCGAGACGGCGGTCGGACAAGCATCCCACGTGTATTATTGTCACCCCCCAGACGCAGTAATATACATCCTGCAACAAGAACTAACATCACGCACCGAACAAGCGATGGCACAATTGCAAGACTCTTCTCGGAGGCCAAGGGAACTACGGTACATGCAAACAAACGGGTTTATTGGGAACGTGTCCAGGAGAGAGATAACGTACACCCTACCTCCACTCTCCCTTGATAAACCCGTTTACCTGGTAAGAAATATATATATAAATTTAGATTTAAAGCTTTCGTGACTGCAGTAATTCATATTCTTAGCTCTTTGGGTAAAGTCACGTTGAGGTAAAACAATAAAATAATAAAATATATAAAACAATAAAAATTCTCACGACGTTTCGACTGTAACACAAACAGTCATCATCAGGTGTGAAAACCAACGGCAAGAAACATTTGAAAGAAGTGGCGGTTTGTATTTATTTATTTTAAAACGGTGTTATTTATTATTCATTTAAAACCGTTAGCGCCACGGGCAGTGATTTGGCAGTTTGTTTAGAAGGACGAGTCCATCTATGTTCTGAGGAGGGGGGAGACGAAAAATTAATGTATGCTGTCTGAAAGCCACCGTAAGCGTGAACAATCAATTAACACATGAAATGGTTTATCAAATCCTTCCAATGATTTCTAGGCCAGAATTCATCTTCTCGGTTGAAATTGTCTCTGTGCTTGTATACGTGGATAGCCTCATTGTTTTATATATTTTTTATTATTTTATTGTTTCCCTTTATATATAAATGACTGCAGTGCATTACAATGGGTATTACAATGGATATTCATGATTGTTGAGCTCTGGCCGATGGGATTTTATAAGACGTTCCGGAAAGTAAGACGCGCTCCAAGATTGCGCCCATTGGCGATAAATTTACATGCAGACAAAGATCCCCCGTACAGCCTGAACAGATTGTTGGGGCAAGTGTTGTTACGTATGAAGGCCGGCACGGCACAACGCCGTTGTGGGTGGCTACCACCACGCCCGGCCGCCTTTATCTCCTCAGTGCCAATGCATACACATCGCACCTGCGGCTGAGTCGACCTAGGTGTGGCTCAGGACCGATACAGATAAGCGTCACTGGTTCGTAGCTCAGAGCACTAACCCTTTGGACTACCGCTCCCCGCACGCCCATTAACACGGGTACATCTCCGAGGAGGGTTGTGCAAACACATTGTACAAATACTACTTTGAAGACGTTTTATTTTGGGCTGCATATTTAAACAGATTTTCTTTAAATATCCACGGATACTCAGTTCGTCAACTTGTTTCCATAACGTAAATTAACATGCTTTGAGTAAGTGAAAATTGAACACGGTATGTATTTACAGATCAAATTGCCTATCATGGGAGAGAATGGATTGTAAACTTTGGAGATGCATTTGTCAGTATCCGTCTGACCGAGAATGTTCTCCAGAGGCGGCTATACACGATCACGGCCTATTTAAATGTTATTATCGATACCCATTCACGAATCATGCATTAATCATGGACGGGCCTACAAAGACAATTGTTCTTTTGTCACGCAGATCGGGGAGATTACATCGACGATAGGAGTGCAAAGTTGGAAACCAATTCGTTTGCATGACGGAGGTGCAATGGGATTCCTTTCGCCTTTGTCGGATTCTCCTTCATGTTCGATGCTCCTGATTTATTTATAAACATATATTCCGACAGCGTAATTCTTAAAATAAGCTATAACATTTCTCCCTCGGATCATATCAACTAACATGGTTTTCTTACCTCTGTGTGTCTGCGTGTGTGTCTGTCTCTGCGTGTGTGTCTCTATGTGTCTCTCCCCCATGTGTGTCTCTGTGTGTGTCTCTCTCTGTCTCTCTTCGTGTCTGTGTTGTCTCTCTCTCTGTATATGTGTCTCTCTCCCAGCTTGCATTCATTCACACCTGATGACGGTTGCTTGTGTTGCAATCAAAACGTCGTATTCTATTATTTATTTTATTTCTCCGTGACTTAACCGAAAGAACCAAAGAGTAATTCCTGCAGTCGCGAAAGCTTCAAATCAAGTTTCTTTACCAAGTTTGTAATGTCTACACTTTCGGATCTGGCGGTGGTTGGCGCACTGCGCTATGAACTCGGACACCCGGGTTCGATTCCGACCGCGGTGATCGACATGTGTATCTCTCCTGTCCCATTCCCCCAGAACGACCCTTCACCAGCCCGCATCGAGGAGCGTGCAGAGGCCGCGATGGTCCAGCCGGCAGTGAGATTTACAAAAGGGGCTACATTTACATCCCGGGGTTCGTAGCTTATCCCTCAATCTTCATTACACTCACCCCATTTAGTCTAGACTCTGTAAGTTAGGTTAACTCTTTGGTATGTTTTGCGTAATTGTTTGGGAAGCGGCGGTTTCCATTGTCTCCGATCTTTATCGAGCAAATGGAGCGCCTTTGGCTGTGGGCGCCTGAGCCAGACGCGACAGAGGAGAGGAGTGAGTGAATGTTGCAAATGAGGGTCCTCGATTCCACGCCTCGCTACATCGCGATGTCGCGCAGGCTTTTGACGTGAACAGGATTTACGTCGATCTAAGGCACGTTGCCGTAGCAGGCAATGCACGCTGACTCAAGTACGACTTCTTCTTCTTCTTCTTTGGGACAAATTGTCATTTTGTGTTTCATTAATCGCAGTTTCTTGGAAGGAGTACCCTCGTCCGCCTCTGTAATAGTTTTGATCCTGCTCCGCCTTTAATAATTGCCCTAGGCATATATGTACATATGTGTACGATGATGTGTTTTCTAGTTGTCCCTCCAGCAGATATTTCCAATTGTTTAGTGAACTTTTTTTGTTTATCTAATCATGGATCAGAAACCATGAGCATTGACAACACGGATCTAAAGCTAAACATTACTCAAAGGAGCATTATACTACTTTGTGTTGTGATACTGCTTTGTCAGTGGGGCACACAAGGACTAATAACAAAAATGCAACACATTTGTCAACAGCAGCGATAGATAAAGAAGTGTAATTTCCCCAAACGGAACGCCGATTGTTGTGTGTTCTTCTTTAAGGGCACCGATGTTGATACATTTCATGCGCCTTTGTTATTCCTGCGGAATATTACATTGCCTTTATGTACGTTGAGTTGTCTTCATCCAATGAATAAATAATTTATTGTTTAGTCTTGAAGTCAGCACCCTGCTGTTAGAGGCGTGCAAGTCAGCTCCACGCCCTTTAACTGCTGAACAACGCGAGTTTTCGGGAGGGCGGGTGAGTGGTATTGTTTCTCTTGGTAAACATAGTTTAGTGCATGCGTTAAACACATCATGTGGGCCACTGACTCGTGTGCTAGCTGGTTAGTTGCCTGCAGAGGAAGTGGACGGTAGTTGTCTATTTTTGGGGCGGAGTTGGGGGTCGGCTAGAGAGAGGATCTGGGTATATAAGCCCCCTTCTCGCAGCCAGAGACGCTCACACCCGCACGCGTCTTCTGTCGGGGGCAAGCGAGGCACTCAAGAAGAAGAAGAAGACGTCTTTCCTCCTGCGCACTCTGTCAGCGTTGTATATCGTACGCATCTACACGTACAGCTCCCTCCGAGAGGCCCTCTTCACCTTTGCTGCTCCGTCAGTCTCGAAACTAGCGTAAGTCCTACACGCGTCTGTCTGTCTCCATGTTATGCCACGTAAATTCATCTCCACGACAGCGCCAGTGAGTGACCAAGTCAACAAAATGATGTACGTATTTAAGCAACACGCGCACAATCTGCTTGGCTTTGGATGTGAATATTGTTTATATGTGTGTGTGTGTGTTGTAAATAAGTGCATTACGGTGGTGGCTATGCACACCTGTGACCTGTTGGTGGATGTCAACGTTACCGTCCCGTGCCTCGCCAGGAGAATTGCGACAGCGCAAAGCGCGGACCTAGAGTCGTCTGTCCCTGCTGTATGGGATGCAGTTGGGGTCCGCCTACAAAAATAACAAAGGCGGCAATTGTTTGTTTTTTTTCGAATACGAGACGGTGCACCGGTCCTTAATGAATAACGTAACGAAGCCAGTCCTTAAAGAGCCACCGCATGCGGCTCCGAAGCCTCAGGTTTGCCATACGTTGTATAACGCTCATTATTTGGCTAAAGCATGGGACCGGAAACTTGCGGCTCTTTAAGGACAGCGGTGCGGCTCTTGAAATTCGAAACGAAATGGGCCCTTTACTCTTCTTGGTTCTTTCGGTAAAGTCACGTAGGTAGAAAATAATAATAGATCACGACGTTTCGATCGCAACGCAAGCAATCGCCCTTGATAAATAACGTCACGAAAGAGTCGCAGGTTACCGAGCCCTGCCAATGGGAAACCTGGACTTCCATGGTAAACCTGGACTTCCATGGTAAACTGGACTTCCATGGTAAACCTGAACTTCCATGGTAAACCTGGACTTCCATGGTAAACTGGACTTCCATGGTAAACTGGACTTCCATGGTAAACCTGGACTTCCATGGTAAACTGGACTTCCATGGTAAACCTGGACTTCCATGGTAAACTGGACTTCCATGATAAACCTGGACTTCCATGGTAAACTTGGACTTCCATGATAAACCTGGACTTCCATGGTAAACCTGGACTTCCATGGTAAACTGGACTTCCATGGTAAACCTGGACTTCCATGGTAAACCTGGACTTCCATGGTGGAAGTCCAGGTTTACCATGGGTAACCTGCGTCTCTTTTGTGACGTTATTTATTAAGGGCCACCGCCTCGTATTCACGTGCATTGCGGCACTTAAAATATTAGTTTTTTTTACTGAATTCGAAAGAAAAATGGCTCTGCTTGTTCTTTTAGTTACCGACCCCTGGGCTAAAGCATCTTAACATCATATGTATATGCACTCCGTGTTAATATATATGTGCGCACCTCCGTGTTGGCGGATTGTGTAGCGTTGTGAGATGCTGTTTGCATTCATGACGCAACATGCTAGAACACTCATCTAAAAAAAAAACCTCATTATTACACGTGGTTTTCTGGTAGTATCATTTGTGTTAGATTACTTGAAGTCAGGGTTGCTCTATTACCGTATTCTCCGGATTATAAGACGCTCCAGATACGTATGCTCGGTGTCAATACTTGTAAAGTTCTACAGATCTGGTCACACACACACACCTACCAGACTGTAAGACTCAATAAATGCATCGATAACACGGTCACTGCATCGCACGCTTTCAGATGCGCTTCTGCATCCATCTGGAACAGTCTTCTTTACGATATTATGAAGCCACTTTTAAATAATATGGATTAAAGACTCACTACTTTGGAAATGCGTTTTATGTTTAGTTTGTTGTCCTTCCCCCGGACCTCCGCTTAGCACGGTTGGATACGTACGGTGTGAAAGAAGTTCAACGTACATACAACAGTCTTAAAATACACATTGACGTGCTATGAGGAAGGGCCTTTTAGGGCAGTGTAAATCACGATTATTATCAGTGTGCACCACTGCCAACGCAGGATCACCACATAATTGGTAGGATTATAAGACGCACCCCAACTTTTGCTTTGATGTACAGGTACAGGGAAAACGAACACACTAAAATCAGGTGAATACGGGAAGTCGACATGCACACGGCAGTCTATATGACGCGGTTATGAGATGTTACGATAATGAAGTGTTTGACACACAGACTCATTGTGGCGAGATGTTAACAACCTCGCCTGGTATACAGGAGGTCGTGGGCTTGATCCCGACCCTGGAGTTTGCACGTTCTCCCCTGTGGTCGTGTGGATTTTTCTCCGGGTCCTCCGGTTTTTCGCCTCCACGTTTATAAACATGCGTTTCGAGTTTTTTTGGCTGTTATAAATGTCCACGTGATAAACCACTTCGTTGAGCTACCATGTGGCCATGTTGCTTCTGAAAAAGACCCATATAGCCCAGTGGGCCTTACCTGATAAAATAAATGCTGTCGTTTATTTTATTATCCTTAATAGCCATAGTTAAGCCACTACTGGATGAAGGCCTCCCCAAGCCGCCTTCATCTCCCGATATCCACCCAACAAATGCGCACGAGCTGACTCCATCGCTCCATCTCCTCTGTGAATGATCTCAAGGACGCGTTCCATCCCTTGGCTTCCATCCAATCCCGTCACTCTTCTTGACCGTCTGCCCATCACGCCTTCTGTCCTACGCAGACCCGCACCTCAACACGAATTACGTACAATACAGTTGTACGTAGACGCATACCCATGTAGAAGGACATTCAAAATGCAAGCCATTGCCCTTATATTTTACTGCAGTCACACATAATATTTAAATTCACCATATAGAATCCTCTAGCAGGGGCTGGAGGGTTTATTTAATCGGCTTTGGCATCACACTCCACGGGGGGGCACATTACTTGGTTCGCTGATGGGGATCGTGTTTTGTTTTTAAACTAGTAACTGCTTACCCTGCCCTATAAGTTAAATAAAATGAGCTCCGGGCTGTTACTCATTGGGGGAAAGGGGAAGTTTCGACCATCTGGTCATCATTATCTGGACTCGATTAATTTGTTTATACAATTTTAACCCTTTATAACATTATAATGCACATCACCCACTCATAATTGCCTGTATGTACTCCCATAAGGTCAATACTCTAATTCAGACGAACTTATGAATGACCATTCATCTCAATATCTTTAACCGAAACCGACATAGCCCATGTGCGCGCCCCCTTGCGGTATTAAGTTAGGTTTTGCGGCCCTCACACTGTAATTAATTCCTCTACAATGTTATTAATTTATCCAGTAAAGTCTCACTGAGTCACAGTAATCTTTTTTACGAGGGTCCTGCATTGAGTCTTTATTTTAAGATATTTTTAGCCAATTATTTACGAGTGTTTACACGAGCGACAAAAAAACCCGGAGCAGCCAGATAAAAAAAAACCCACGTGCACCCGAGGGGGGGCAACACTCGATCACCGTACAGATGCAAGCAGATGGAGATTAGTCCACTTGCTATACTGCATCCTCCTCCTGTGGCAAGCCAGGGTATGGCACATCGCCGCTCACCAGAAGGGAGTTTCACAACGCGTGTGCGATCCACCAACCCTCACCTCCACAGTGTTGCCTTACAGAAGTGTGGCCACCATCGCCACCACCCGAAATGTGAACTCAGCTCAAGACGCTGCACAAACAAAATGGGTTTATTTATTTTATACAGAGGGCAAAATGAAAAAGAGGAAGGTCTCGAGCCTAGACTTGAACAGGGAGTAAACAGCTCTTTTGAAAATTAAAACGAGACTCAGTTTCGCACCCGATTACGTATGTATGTTTAACTTCTTTCGCATCGTACGTATGCAACCGTGCTAATCGGAGGTTAAACATACTACTTTGGCTTGACAGTGCGGATGACTAGGGGAAAGGGAGTTCCCGAAGATATTGCGGGCAGCAGAGAAGAATAAGCAACCTTGGATTGTATCGAAGGGTTTACTAAAATAATTTTTATTAAAAAAAACATTGGCCACTGGGGTGGTGAGTGCATACAGGTGAGTGCATACAGGTGAGTGCATACAGGTGAGTGCATACAGGTGAGTAGACTGAGATGAGAGGAGAGAGGCAGGTGCAAGGATACATTCCATGGAGGATCTTGAAGATGGCGAGTGCAATCTTGAAATTAATCGACAACTGTATTGGGAGCTGGTGGATTGATAGGAATATTGGGTTGATGTGGTCTCGTTTACAAGTGTGGGCCATAAGTCTGGAAGTGGCATTTGGATTAATCTGGATATTCTAGAAAATGTATTTGGGTTGGCCCTATAGAAGGAATTTGCAATAGGCGGCATTCATATTGTGTCCCGTGAGAGCAATTCTTCTTAGAACTGTTTTTTTGTGTTTAGTTTGTTGTCCTTCCCCCACACCTCAGATTAGCACGGCTGATTCCGTGCCGTGCAAAAGTTCAACATACATACATAAACTCACACAGAGGTCCTCGAATGAGATAGAGCTCCATAGACTCGCATACTGACCCATAGATTCACACACAGACCTATAGATTCATACAGATACCCATAGACTCACGGAGACCCACAGACTCACACATAGATCCACAGACTCGCACTGAGACCCATAGACTCACACAGACCCATCGTTTGTTGTCCTTCCCCCGCACCTCCGAGTAGCACGGTTGGCTACGTACGGTGCGAAAGAAATTCAACATGCATGCATGAAAGGTGATGAAGGCTAAAGGGTCTCAATGGTAGATGGGGTAAAGAAACAACAATGCGTGAGTTGTTGCCCAGATGGAAGTTGTGCTGACCTGCGTAGTTATAGCACAGTTTATGTGTGGCTGGGTCACATTCTTTAAATACTCCACAATTCTGGGTTTGAACGTGGACTACCTAAGCTTACCATACCGAAATAGAGTGATATTTATAGCAGAGCCCAGTGGCAGTGCACATATTTTCTCTGTTGACCATTGTGGCATGAATCTTTGTTGTATTTATCAAGCACAGTACTTCTACAATATTCAGAGAACTACAGCTAAAGAATGCTATCATAATAAAATGACAGCCCTTTGTTGTACAGTCTCGATAAAGGCCTGCAATTTGTATTATTATTACGTAAAACAAGCAATACAACGCTCGCTCAAGGCCTTTCAACACCGTGCCGTTAATAAGGACCGTGTTGAGCATATTTCATAACGCTCGTCATTGAGGGTTGCAGGGGCAGAGGTGGCAAGTTTAGACATCGCTTGCCACTGATTGGGTGAAACAAGTGGCCGGAAATTGTTCTCGTATCGTGATACCCAAGTGCGCTAACCAACTACGCCACTGCTCCAGCCCTATGCGGGTAAATACCGCGCTTATTTACCAAAAAACACGCGCAGACTTCGCCTGCACGTGTTTCGCCAACGCGTGGAAACACGATATAACGATATCGTGTCATTTCTCAGAGCGTACGGGCGGTAATTAACAACGAACAAGAGGGCACTGCCAAGCACGCGTGTGATTAAGCAGAGCACCACCTTCTGACATGGTACCGGGCAACAGTTTCACCGGTTGCAAAGTCGGATGCAGAGCTATAGTCAATTCTGATTTCATCACCACTCACCCATTTGTAGAGTTTTAACAAGCTGCACAATTTGGTTGTCACGGACCGTTCAAATACCTCCTTTTAATCTTACACTGAAAACATCCACCCCCCCAGCCCATCACCCGACGCCCTGGGGACTGAGTCACTCTAGACACATTCCTGTTGCATGTGTCTTGGCACGTAATGAACGCGCGCGTGTTTCAACTTGCTGGGCACAATCAGCTGGGTCGCGTCCGTCGTTCAGCCACGGTGGTAGAGGTGCGCTTGGTGGCACCGCACGATGAACCCGAGACACTCAGCGTGTCGCTTTCCTTGACTGCCGTGCTCACGTCTGCACCGGTCCGTCCCATCGGAGGGTGACGTGTGGTCACAAATCAAACTCCTTCCCCCCCCCCACCCCAGTGGCGGATGAAGCTAGTGCGGGGCCTGCAGAATATGTTATTATAAAGGGGCCCTAAGTATAAAAAAACACGTAAATATTAAAGCACATCAATGTTTAACTTGCACAGTAAAGTAATTGTATTTTTTTATTTGTTATACAGCCAGATAATATGACAAATCGCGAACCTTAAACACCCAGTCGTTCATAAAAGTTGAAGGCGGTATAGTACTATAGTAATAGAGCAAGTGCAGAATCACTGAACCGGAATTGGTATCTTGAAAGCATTTAGCCCTGGGGCCCTTGAAAGTGCCGCGCCCGTAGCATAATTATGTAGCTACTTTTGCTACGACGATAATCCTTCACTGCTTCCCCCGCAGTTCCGACGAGCGCAGTTAGCTAAGCACGGTGCGATAGACGTTCAAGATATATACAAATAGCCCCCCCCTCCCACGACTCACCCAAAAATTGGTCTTAACTAAATCTGAAGACTTTTTCTGTGCATGGTTTTGGTTGGGATGACGAATCCAAGGGAATAACGATATCCAGTATTGTACACTCAAAATCCGTGCAAAAAACCTACACCTTACTTGCTGTACTTCCCTGTACTGACACTTCACTCGTTGCTACCCAATCCGTTCCTGTAGGTCAATCTCACCTCGGTTAACCCGTAGCACGGGGTCACCAAAATTCACATAGGCCACCATGATCCACAAGTTCCACGTTTCCCGAATATTCTCCGTTAATATAAACGGCGATCCGCGTGCGCGTGACGAATTGTGAAACACGTCCAACGCGACTTGTAAACATCGATAATTAAAATATTTCATGCTGTCCACATCACGTGGACGCGTGCACACAAGAAGACATCATTTGTGGGCTCCATACGTGAAATGCGGGTTTTAATCATCAGGCGCATGCGGCGTGTAACAACTTACTGTAATTGACATTGTTATTTTATTGTTGCTTTTCCACACACATTTGGCTCCATACCAATCAAGAACATCGTCCGCGTTTACCAGAATATTGTAACATGGACAGGCTTACTGTGGTGGGTAGTGTGAATTAAAATGTTCAAACCCTGCCCACTAGCCTTCACTAAATTTCGATTTAAAGCTTTCGTGACTGCAGGGATTCATATTCTTGGTTCTTTCGGTAAAGTCACGTAGAAGGGAAATAATAAAATAATAAAAATAAAATCAATAAAATTCTCACGACGTTTCGATTGCAACACAAGCAATCAGGTGTGAAAACCACAGCAATAATTTTTTTAAACCCACCTGATGATGACTGCTTGTGTTGCAATCGAAACGTCGTGATAATTTTATTGTTTTATTTTTATTCTTTTATTATTTCCCTTCTACGTGGCTTTTCCGAAAGAACCAATAATATATATCATTCACTACTACAGTACTTTGTGTGGCATCAAAGTGCACCTAGCCTGGCACGAGTGTTTTGTGCGATGTTACTGCGACTTGGTCGCAAATGAACGGCTGTTGTTGTGTGTTATGAGCGTGATGATGTTTATAGTGAGCTTGTAGCCAAGTTGCCAAATATGACATTCTATAACCAGGAATCAACTAGGCACGCATAAATATTTTAATTGCATTCTACAAATGCCACCGGGCATTTGTAGAATGAAACATCATCATGATCAACCATGATCAATAAACTGCTGGATAAAGGCCTCCTCCCAACGTGCCGCCATCCTAGAACGGTCCCGTGATGTGATAATCTACATAACATCTGCACAACAGTGGATTTCATCGCTCTCATCTCCTTCACGAGCGTCCTCTCGGACGCGGTTCATTCCTTGACCGCCGCTCCATCGTTACTCCTGACCCTCGGTTATCATCGTCCCTTCTAGCGACGTGTTCCTGCCCACGGGCAGATAAGTACACGGCCCTTACTGGGATATTAACGTTAACTAGAAACGTTATTCATTTCTCTACAAATAACAAATGCTCTATGTAACTATGTTGCCATAGGGCCAGGAGTCCACTTGAGGTCTTCATTTCGCAAATGGTTTCCATGAATTCCGGTAATCACCTCTGGGCATAGTAATCAATAGTGTTGCATTATAGTATGCATGATACAACCCAAGCAAGGGCAATCTGTATAGCCTGCGTCATTGCTTAGCGATGTGGCAAAACATTTCGACACTTCAGAGAGTTGAATCATTCGCTACAACCACAACTGCGTGCCAACGTGAAGTACCCATCACTAACGGCCATTATCTATACACTGTTGGATGAAGGCCTCCCCAAGTTGTGGCCTTTCATCATGATCCTGCGATGTATCAATCCACCAAGCATCTGTGCGCAGGCTGGCTTTCATCGCACCATCCATCCCATCGGTGGGTGTTCTCATGGTTGTGCCCCATTTGTATGGGGAGTGGTGGTGTAACGTTTAGTGTGCCGCACTATAAACCCGGCAACCCGAGTTCGATTCCCGCTCTCGTCTAACACCAATGCCGATTATTTGTATCGGTCCTGGGCCTCCCCTAGGTCGACTCAGCCTCAAATGAGTACCTGGTGTGGTGTGTAAAAATCATGGCCACTGGGGAGACAAAGGCGGTCAGACGTTGTGCTGGCCGCCCACCCTGTTGTGCACCGTTCCGACCTTCATAGGTGCTCGCTAGATTCAGCCGCTTGTCAATGCACTGCCCGCATGGGTCTTTCTATGGGGGGTAATTTTACCAAAGTTTACCACGCTGGAATGTGATGGGCGGGATGCGGGGCGACTCGGACTGATATCACTTGCCAGCGAATTTAGCCGTAGTCCCGAATCGAACTCAGGATTGCGGAGTTCATCGTGCTTACCACTGTGCCATTTAGAATTCAATATTACTAATGCTTAATATGAGAGTAGGCATTTATTAGACACTCACTATAACGGCCACGACACAATATTTACAGCATTTAAAGAAGGCATTCCCGTAATTTAACTTCCTGCAATTCACTGCTACAAGTCACCACGAAGGCGATCGTGCGTGGTGCTGGCCAACTTATCGCCTTTCAAAAACAAATCAACTTGCAAGCCCGAAGATTGCTAATCACGCTCCCTCGTGACATTAAGAGAGCACTAATTACCTCAATTTGTATCAGGGGCCGTTCATAAATGACGTCACGTACCTAGGGGGGGGGGGGGGGGTCAGACATTTGTGACGATGTGTGACGAGGGGGGGGTTTGAGAAATGTGACGTCACATCAAACTGTGCCACTTTAAATAAATATAGACAACACGTTCTACTTAAATTTTGATTTAAAGCTTTCGTGACTGCTTAATTAAATACACTTTTTAATGTTTTCTCCTACAACATCAGAGTGCAGCGGGGGTTAGAGATTTGTGACGTCATATTTGAGGGGGGGTCTGACTTTTTGTGACGCCGTGTGACGATTGGGGGGGGGGGTCAAAATCGTCCAAAATCGCGTGACGTCATTTATGGACGGCCCCTCAGCACACTGGGCCACCCTATCTGAACGTCACGTGATACGTGTTTATAAATCATTTGAGTGGCGCGTGTAACGCCTTAATTTAAATGTACATTTGTAAACTCGTAGAGAGACACCCCGTGGAGTATTGTTGAAAGACATGTTTATCAAGTCACTTCTCTATTCCTATGATCTCAGGGCTCCACAATCTGCTTTCATGTTCACTGAGCTCGTAGCAGACACTTATCTGATGTTTTCGTTAATATGTTTGTGTTGATTCCTTTGTTTATAGGCAAGCTAGAGCCGGCTGAGAGTGGTTAGAGCAATGGAGATCTGATTAGAATGAGATTTAAACGACCCAAACATTTTGCAATACAAATCTAAAATAAAAACGGCATAAAAGTGATACAGCAAAGGATTAAAAAATAGATTAGAAAGAGTTAAACAATAAGCATTTAACTTTGTTAATAATGTTTAAAAAAACCCCAGTGTATTCTAGAAAAGAGGTAATCGAAGCATATTTCTTCAATCACCAGTGCATGCTTAAATCTCAACTCCTATCTGTGAATTGTATTCTAGCCAAAATAAGTGTCACATCTATTTTTAAAATTAAGTATGAACTGTAATTCTATAACTATGTTGAGATGCCAACAGTGTTAAACTGACACAACTGGGGTGGTCTCATTGCAATTTTAACCTTTCCCCCCAACAAGGCCGGATTTAGTAGCATATTTGTGGAGGGCGGTGGGGGGCTGTGTAGGTGGGAGTGGGGGAGCAAACGGGAGATAATTTAGGAATAGGTTTTACCCTTTTAACTGGCACAAAAACTGACACCTTTATTCAAGGCATCATGTTTGCAATAACCACAACACAAGCAGTCAAAATGCAAACAAAAAAGACAACTCTGATAATAATAATATGCACTGTCCTTGAATTTGATTGGTCCACACCCGAGACGGCTTTTCTTAGAGCCTAGTCTCCATTGGTGTTGGACCAGAAGACACCAAAAGGCGTACAACTGGGAGATAATTTGCCCGGGGCAAAAACGTAACAAGGGCCCAAGAAAATATACACTGGATTTTACATGACGAAAAGTGCGACTATTTATTCAGATTATCATTTTGATGCCTTTTCTAAGTGCAATTTCGATTGGAAAATACGTATTAAGACAGTATAGTAGTTTGCTGTTTGCATTGGAGCGTGTCCTGAGAAGTGAGTGTTGGTCTTTTTCTTCCTCCGATCTAACCAGGTGCAAATGATACTTGAATCGGGCCCACTCCTACAATAAATAACTTTAATCATTCTCATGTGATTGTTGGACACTTAAATCCTACAGGCTATCTCGAACGGTAGCTGGGTTAGGGAATGTGCAAACGCAGTTCTGTCAAAAAAGTGTAAGTCGCTCCAAGTGTCCTTGATTCTGACTCTTTAACTCCCCAGCCATCGGGGCCTGGCAGAGTTTGACTCTTGGCAGAGTTTTGACTCCTGATATCGGATTCCTTAACATGTGGGCACCTGGAGTAATGCCAAACAGTTCAGCATTGACATATGTTCCCGGTGAAATGCCCACTCTCATTTTTTTAACGCTGCCCGTTTTATGTTAACGCAACTCATTGCCAGCACGTATGTACAGTATATGCACACTACACTGGCAGCCAAATGTTAAGGTAGTTGCTTTTTTAGTATAATTAAACACTATGGAGCTTTTAAACCCATATTTAAGCCAATTGGTGGTTGGCACAGTGCACTATAAACCCGGCAACCAAAGTTCGATCAATAGCCAAAACTGGCATCAGTGGCCAGGGCCGTCCATAGGAAGGTGTGGGGTCCAAGTCAAATCCCACTGTGTGGGTCCCCCCGACGCCTTCAAACGAAACCGTAAGTTTCATCATGGGACAGTAAGTATTAAAACCGTAAGCATAACATCTGACACCGTGACGTCGAAGCGTGCCCCCCCCCCCCCCGCAAAGCGCGGGACCCGGGGCATTCGCCCCCATCCGGCGTACCCAAGGAACGGCTCTGTCAATGGCAAGTGCTACGCAAGCTGGTCCTGGGCTACACCCCACCAACCATCCCACTCCCCATCCACCACCCTCTCACTGACCAGCATAGTGCGGTCGGCAAACAACTCCCATGGCTGACATGGCTTTGGCAGAACCGTTGTCCAGTCGTGGATTGATAAGAGCTATACATTATTATGAGCATTATTTCAAGGGCACATGGAGACCACAAGTCTATATTATTTGGCAAGCGTGACCTGCGTGTAAATGGAAAGATCGTATAGCAAAGAGGTAGGTTCCAGACTGCAAATTTTTTTTTACAAACATAATTTTAAGAACGATAAGAACATTAAACGGAATCCATAGCGGTATCCAAGATAAACATAATTTGCATCAGCTGTGTTTGAAGGTATTAGCTCGTTTGCTTAACAGCTGCCTAATTCCTGCAAAGGGCAGTTACTGTGTTGAGTCGCTGGCTGACTGCCAGATTTTGGGAGGCCCTTTTTGGGATGCTTGACCAAGACATTTAACCACTTGGGAGGAAGGTGCTTTTATGTGCGGGAGGAAAGTTGGGTGGTCAGAGAAAACCAACATTATATACCAGAGAACTCTTAAACTCTACACTGATAAGAAAGCGTATACCTCCTTGCTGTACACGCCATCATATTCCAGCAGGCGAGTGTCTCACACGCACGCTGGTTCCATTTTTGCATAGGCCACCAACTTAATTTTGCAAATGGCCGGATTGCAGGCACTTTAAACGCAAGGGATCTTTAAACACAAGAGAGACAGGCCTATTTTCTTGAACTCTAGCCATGCATGATGTCACTTATCCATGAGATTTTGCTTAGTGTGACTTGTTTCCATGGCATCTTTGCCAGCTTTATTAGGGCTGAAACATCCCGGCCATGCTATTTTAAGCTCGAATGTTAAAACTTGGAATTCATATTTCACTTGAAAACTTTTCTGCTTCATACCACACTCATGCGGATGGTCAAGACATTTTCAATGTGTAGCTTTTTAGAGAATACACTTACACGTACAGTACACTTTGTATTATTACAAGTAACCGTTATTGGGCTTTAGCATGGCACTCTTTAAAACAACTATCGGAAAATGTTATATTTGGGTGGCGCGTTGGTACTTGTTTTAAGCACTGTGCTATGCACTCGACGAACTGAGTTTAATTCCGGTGACTCACATCGTCAACTGGTATCTAACATGGAAGTGAAACCCTCCATTTCAACAACTCACACTGACGAGCATGTGGAGTTGTAATTAAATAACCCCATGGCCACAATGGTGTGTGGAGAGGCCTTCATCCAGCAATGGATTGTAAAAGAGATTACATTACTATTCGTTCATGAGTGATGTTTTGCCAAAAGGAACCTTCTCGAGAAAAAAAGCAATCCCATTTAGCACCGTATGCCATCGCAGTTCAGTATGATTTTAGTATTTGAATTGCCCGCCACTGCATTATATGCATGTATAAAAAGCGAATTATTCTAGTGTGCTCTGCGCTGTATAACTAAAATATGAAAATCAGATTGTGACCCAATTACATCGGTCGTCAAGCAGAGCCATTGCAGAGCAATTACATGCAGGGCAGTAGAACGGCCCGCCCCTTCTTGCCTTTCTCGACGGTGGGATTTACCAGCAGTCAGTCGACTTAAATAAATAACTGCCCGCACAGAAAAAGTGCTTCTAAGTGCCATAAGGGGAGTGAATTCAGAGTTCTTTGTGAGCGTACATAATAATTGAACAGAAACTCCGGATGTGCCATTGTTGAGTATTTTAAGACGTTGAGTCCAGCGTTTGCAAGCAGTATTTGTTATATTTATAAACTTTTACCCATAATATTCACCGAGTGGCAACATTTTTTGTTCCAAGAGGATCCTGAATCTCGATGTTTGGCCAATTCCATTGTGTTTGGTCATGTGGCAGGAAACCGGAGTACCCAGAGATATCCCACACATACGTGGGGGTTTGACACTCACAACTCGATATGGAACTAGTCTTTTGCCCGTCCAAGGACGGGTGTATTGCAGTAAATCTGAAACTCGCAAGCGAAAATCAGACCGCGACGTGATATTCATTGCATCAATTCGTGTGCAATTTGTAGGGGCGCGGTGACACAGACCTATTTCATTTAAAGGTTTATAATCCCTTGTTCATCATGACGTCCTTTTTACTTCGATGTCTCAACAGCGTCACGGAGATCACGTGACGTGAGGGTTCTGCCTTTGTAGTGAGGGTTGTGAGTTGACGCCGAGGAGGGGGGAGGAGGTGCCTCGCCCCCCCCCCCATGTGGAGTGACGTCACCTGCTAATTAATATTAATTGAGAGGGGTGCTCCATGTGGAGGACGTCACCTGTTCACGATTATTTAATGAGGGGGGCTGTTCGATGTGGAGTGACGTCACCTGCTCATAATTATTAACGAGGGGTGCTCCATGTGGAGTTGCGTAGTAATTAGTGTAGTTAGCCTGGTGGTCACCAACCTTGGCTGTTAAATAAATGTGCCTCCAAATGTATGTCTGCGACTCAGTTGAACTCACTATAATAGTAGTAAATGGATAGGTTCAAGAAAAAATGTATGCCCTGCGATCTCCTGGCCAACTCACCGCCCCAGCGTACAAAAACATTATCAAGCAATCTCCCATTAAAACATCAAACCAGGCTCAAGGATGGGGAGGAGGATGGAGAGGATGGGGAGGAGGATGGGGAGTGGGAAGAGGAGGATGGGGGAGGAGGATGGGGAGGGGGGAGGAGGAGGAGGATGGGGAGGGGGGAGGAGGAGGATGGTAGTAGATGAATGTGTGTGGTCCACACACTTACTCGACAGTGTGGTTAAATATATGTGTGAAGCGTTGAGTGCTATCCCAAGTTTCCTCTGAGTACTCCACATCAGAATATTTAGACTGGAGGAATCCGATGAGTTATAAAGCTCGTTTGCAAAGATCTTCCTCTATCTGGCCAAAAACCAAAGCTGCTTGGGCATGCCTGGCTACGTGACTAACAGCCTCGCCTGCGGGAGGAGCTCACTCAAGGTGGGACTGACTGTGACACATGCTGCCTATAACACAGACTGCTGGGGCTAATGCTGTTAGCGAGCCGGAAAGGTAACACGAGGGAGTGGGTGGGTGGCCAGCACCACGCCCGACCGCCTTTGTCTCCCACCCGATGTTTACTACACACCGCACCGAGTATCATTTGAGGCTGAGTCGACCTAGGAGAGGCCCAGGTCCGGTTCACATTCATCCAACACACACAGAAACACGCCCCCAAGCCACGCCCCAGTCGCATCACGGATGACGAGCGGGTGGACTCACGCCCCCTTGGCGCTGACGTCGCGCGCACGCGCGCGCGCCACTGACGCCTGACGCGCGTGCGTGGCGGAGGATGAAGGGGAGGGGGCAGGAGGAGGGGGTGGAGGATGGGGAGGGAGGGGGGAGGAAGATGGGGGGGATGGGGAGGAGGAGGATGGGGGGGGGAGGATGGGGGGGGGGAGATGTGGAGGGGGGTGATGGGGAGGGGGGTGAGGGGGATGATGAGGAGGGGGGAGGGGGATGATGGGGAGGGGGGAGGGGGGATGATGGGGAGGGGGATGATGGGGAGGGGGGATGATGGGGAGGGGGATGACGGGGAGGGGGGAGGGGCTCCCTCTGTGTGTAGGCGGAGCTCCGATTGTCGGGGCTGAACTTTGGAATTTTCCACACGGAATGAACGCAGCGCTCTATAAGCTTTGCAGCCTTGAGCATCGGAGAGCCATAACACAGATGTGTGTGTGTCGTCTTCGATCTCTCTCCCTCGCTCTGTGTCCCACCACCGCTGCAGTCACAAGGGCGAACAATTGCCAAACATTGTCGTCTCACAACGGCGGTATAGCGACATCCGGCACGGCGTTGTTGTTCAGTGTTTAGTTCAAGTGCATGGGGACAGCAGCAGCAGCAGCAAGTTAGCTTTGAAGACAAAGTGGGAAGAAGCGTATACGTACAGTCGTCTTCTGTATGCCCATTATTATTAGTGTCGTGTATTCGGCTCAGTCGATTACCACCGCGACCACCACCACCTTACCACCTTTGCTTGCAGATCGGACTTTTAATACGTTGCGATTGAGTGTTGGTCCGTTCTAAATTGAAATAGCTGGGCAGAGAAGTATTTCAAATAACCTGCACGTGAATCGAAGCTCACCATCGTGTGTTTTGGCTTTCAATACGGGTAAGAGCAACATTTATGTATTTCTTGTAAAATGTACATTGTTTGCAAAGCTTTATCGTACTGTGTGTGTATATAATGCCATTGTATCTATTTGTCTATTGCAGTTATTTTTTTTCTGTCATAAGATTACAAAAGTGTTTAATTATGCATTCTTCAAATTACTGTGTCCGTGGCAAGAATGCATGACCCAGTCTGCTAAAATAACTACTGCCAGATGGCTTTACGTGATGCACTTAAGCCTGCTATACAGTACACTATCATACATACAGATGCTCATTGATTGTAATGCAAATTTATTCTCGCAAATGGTCAATGCAGACATAATTAACGATAGCCAGTAAACCTGATGTGATTAACTGTGGATTGAGCCTGCCCGTGACATTGAATCCATCTGTGCAGAGCTTTTGAGTGTTATCCCCTTGCAATGCGCTCGTTCATGGTATTATTGGCCAACCATCCCGTCTGTTGTAGCAGGGACCGCCTGAAATGTCATCCTCGAGGCTGAAATGAGGCAATTACTCGGTAAATAATCTGAATTATCAAATTGGCGTATTGTATCGATTACGAGGACGTTGATGGGCGATTGGGCGGTGACATTGCCTTGCTGTAACGCTGTTGGTGCTTTGTGTGCAAACGGTCACGGTTCAAACCCAGCGGCCGCCCCGATTATTACTACAGGTGGTCAAGCGCCGCCGCTCAGTCTAATACTGCGGTGCCGTCGGCTTCACAGAGAACGTTGAAGCTCTCCTGACGTCATTTGCACGAGTGGACCAGCATCCGTGTCCAAATTTGTCGATTTCGAAACCTACCACGCACATAATTGAATTGGGATTATGGATAGCAATCATTGCCCTGTGCTGACAGACTAATGACCCAGGTCACTCTTTAAAATGATACTTGGTCTCTTGAGTTGTCACCTGGTTAAAACAAAAATAAACAAAACTAAGCCAAACATGGCACAGAAATTACTTTTGACTTTTGCCCGTTACGTTTATTCCTTTACAATTGGTTTGCTGATAAGATAAAACGGTTTATGTACCACACATGTTGTAAACCCCCATCTCCCCACCACGCACTATGCCCCTCCCACCCAGGATGTACATTCCAGTCTACTCCTGGGGCTACTCTGACAGCACAACTGCGATGCCAAGCGTGGGTCTGCAGGACCTGCCGCTAAATCTCGTCGTCTTTGCCACCGGCTCGGCCGTGTTCGTCTTTGTTCTGAGCCTCATTTTCTGCTGCCATCTCGTAAAGTAAGTGCCAACAACACATACCCACCACTCACCCATGCAATTACACATATACAGACACACACACATAGAAACGAATAAACACACAAATAATAACATGTGTGTATCATTAATTTCTCCGGTAACACGATATCAGCTTTGTCCATTTGCCTCTTGGCGTTCCAAGCTTTGCACTAATTTCATCAAAGAGACCCAGACAGTTGAAACTGGTCCAGAATTTTCTTGCTTAATTGCTCCTCGATAATGACACCATCTGGCTGAGAGTTTTTTTTGCTTAAACATTTCAAAATAAGACCCACACGATTGCAACTGGTGCAGAGATTGCTTGCTAAAAAAAACAACTTATGGATAATGGATTAAATATAGAGAAATTAACGGAAATAGATGTGTTTATTTAAATAAATGATGCACAACTCGGATCGGTCCATCTGTCATCATCAACGTTTTTGAAATGTTTGAATGGACGTCGTCGGTTTTGTGCTCAACTTCTCTGCTGGTATCGGAAATTCTAGTTTTCTATGACGCTGTGGTTGGTGACTACTGTTATAGTGCCAGTATCGTTGGAGGCTCTGCTGGGTGGAATATTATATACTGGGCTTTGTAATGTTCCAGTCCATTCACCCTGCCACAGTCCTACTTTTCACATTCACTAATCGCCATTCAAATGCACGTGAAGGCCTTATAGATTGCAGATCCCTATATGGCAGTGGGTGGAAGTGGAATACGTTGAGCTGTTGTGGCTTGTAATTTAAAGGAATTTTGGAAATCCTGGGATGAAGGTAATGCACACCCAGCAAACACTCCGCATTGGGCAATGGTGGCTAAACATTGGTCAAAACATCATGGCATCTGCGTATACAATATAACATTAAACATTTTAAATCGCAAGGCAGATGTTACAGCAACATTGTTAGCCACATGTGTGATGTATAAATGGGGTTAAACATATTCTGTGGTGATGCTGCTGCTGCGTTGGCAGTGGTGAGCCATTATACATGACAAAAAAACACTCAACAATAACACTGCCTTAAAACGAAAACTATACTGTAAAAGGAGATGTTTTGGCCAATAACCCTTATTTCTAGCACATAAAGTACGTGGTATAAATGAGGTTGGTGGGTGTGCACGTTACATTGAATTGTGCAGAGGTTCCCTGCGTAACGAATTGTTGAACTTTTTTAGCCACAATCCTCGTGACACCGCAAGGAGGAGGGGCTTGGCCTGGCATGCATTCACATAGATCAGTTTCTTCCTTAAGCAGCGTGCCATGGCACACCAGTGTGCTGCTATGGCGACAGGTCCAAGGTGTGCCTCGGTATTTGAAGAATACAGGAAAGTAAAGAACCCGTCACTGTTTGGGAGCCGGGACATTGGAACTCTCCATGCCGTTCAGTGGCTGATCCAGCCCCCCATCCCCACACCTCCCGCCCTCCGCTCGTTTTGGTCGCGGTGCAGCATGGCATACAGACCTCAGCCACCACCCCCAGGCCCTCTCAACTCCCTCGATGGGACACTTTCGCAATTAGGCAGACACGAAGACACACACGGCAGACATGGGGGGGGGGGGCACTCACACACTCGCGAATACACAGGCGCAGTTGCATTCGTGAGCAGTAATACGACGGTACAGCGGATACCCACACGCAACGCGCCAAGGTGATTGTTGGGTTCGGCGTGCCGCGAAAATCGGGAAAACTCGAAAGTGAGTGTCGTGGAATGAAATAAGGTTGAGAAGCACCGATGTAGATCGCCTACAGGCGACGAGCCGGCTCAATGAGTTATATCTCACGCGACAGAATGGCTTGGGCACAAGAGAGAAGGGTAAGGGGTTACGTGTACCACGAGTTCAATGCAAGTGACAGGCGCTGCTGCTAATGCGGATTACTCATCGGCGCTGTGTTTATATTTATATGCAATGCTGCGCGGTGGAATATTACCGGGGCTCTTTGCCTGTGATCTCGCTCAACTGAGCAGAGAGCCTCGGTAAAGATCGACAGATGGTTGCTGAGGCTTTTGTTTTTTTTGCCCAATTTTGCAGTGGGCACGCTGTTTGGGTGTGCTCGCAAGGTCACCGTGGATACGCGGACGCGCGTTTTTCGCACGGAATGTTTATATTTGAAAGCGACCGAGAAAATGCAGCTCGCGTGCAAAGCAGCATCACGTTGTATTATTTTCAAGGAATAATTTGGCCATTTGATTGATTTGCTGTGTTGAAATTGTGTACGTTTGCTTTGACAAGACAGCAACTTTCCTTTAAAATCGTGGCTTCCTCAGCAGGGCATATAAAGTAACAGTACACCCAAGAACGTTATACTTGGGTGTACGTTTTAAAGGACACACCCTATAAGGGGCGTGTTATTAAACATCAATTACAATAGCAGCACACACACACGTATGCCCCCTAATTTAATTTCCTTACACATCATATGCACGATCCGTGCCGCCTGCCACGGCCGATGGCAGCTTTGTAAATACAAAATCGATTGGGAAAACAAACAAACAAACAATGATTACGCGCACGCCAGAGCCTGCAACTATCACAACATAAACCCCAGGACGGGAAATGTACACGTGGGCGAGCACGTGCTCGGGAGGAGGTGGTGGTGGGGGTGGGGGGTCTCACGTTGCTCCATTTAACGCAACGGATGAGCGGGGCTCTGCAGCGTCTCTCCGTCTCTGCTCCAAGGGCTCGCTGGCACCACACTCGCACTGCGAAAGGGAATCCACCACTCGTGGGTCCCATCGCGTCTCCGAACGAGTTGGAAATTTCCATTCGGTGCGTCACACCACCACCACCAGCAGCAGCAGTAGCACCCCCACCTCCCACCGACACTGCCCAGACCTGGACAGACTTTAACTACTCCAGTGTGTTAAAAGAAAAGGTGTTTACCCCTTTGTGGCAATAAAACAAGGAGGTGTTAAGATGTTCAAAGACCAAATAGAAACCTTTTGTTGCAAGTAATCAAGGCTGCATTAACCGCACGTGCTTGTGGTGAACATGCAAACGAAGGTGCTGTGATAATAATGTGTGGCATTGTCTTTGAAACCGATTGACCTACATCAGAGACAGAAAGCTTTCTTTAGGGCCTGGTCTCGCGAGCAGTGTCAGTAGACCAGAGAACGACGCCAAAAGGCGAAGAAAACACTGCAAAGACGATGCACGATCAGATAGCATTTACGGTACTCCAGTTATAATTTAATGTTTACGTTACAAAGGGGCTCTTACCCCAACCTCACCCCCGCCTCCCCCAATGTTGCTACATCGCAATAGAAGATGCACGTTCAAGCTGCCGCCCGTGAGCTGCTCCTTATTTAAAGCCCCATCGTATTTAAGATGAAAACTCGTTCCCCCCCCCCTTTTATTGTAACATTCCACGGGAGACCACCACGACCACCACCACCACCACGAGCGAGGCCCCCCCATCTCTGGCGTTGTTCGTCAGCGATGTTGCCGGAAGTGAATGACGTCACCCAACCGGAGCCGTTCGAGAGCCGCCTCTTACGTGCGCTTAGAAAGGAAAGATACTCAACGCATTGGTGAATAACGCTTTAAAAACCAAAACGTCTCAACCTTTCTAAGGCAGTGTTGAGTTTGTGTGTGTGTGTGTTTGTGTGTTTTCGTGTTTTTTTTAGCGGGAGTGCAAACGGTTAGGGAGCTGCGCGCTCCGAACCCGGCGACACTTGAGTTCGATTCGGGCTCACGGCCAACACCCAGTGACGGTGATCTTGAACCACTCCTGGGGGGGGTCCCCTCCCTCCTGGGGGGGGTCCCCTCCCCCCTCCCCTAGGTCGTGTCAGCCTCGAATGAGTTCCCGGTGCGATGTGCGGTTAAACATCGCCACTGGGAGAAGACAAAGGCGGTCGGGCGTGGTGCTGGCCACCCACCCTCGTGTGCCTTGCCGGCTGGCTAACAGCATTAGCCCCAGCAGTCTGTGTTACAGGCGACACGGGGGGGGGGGGTCTTTGTTGTTGTGCTCCACTGCCACTTGCAGTATCTTACCTATTTAAATTGTCACGTACTATATAGCACGCGTAATTCCTGCGTGGCCCACGGCAGCAGCTAGGCTTGCATAGAATGTAAGTATTTAATTTGAAAATGTTTCTTTAGCTTTGATAAACGCCTTTAAATACGGGGATGCCAAAACGCATAAAAGATGTAAATTCTGTACAGTATAGTACTTGAAAAAAAACTTTTGAAAATGTATTAAATGGTTTAGCCTCTCTAAAATGCATTTTAATTAAAGACGTGTACAAGGGTTGATCCAAGATACGGTATTCTGTCCCTTGCTAACATTAGTTAGGGTTAGGGCGATTGTGTTGTAATTATGTATAGTGTATTGTATATAACATCCAAAACAATTATTACATCGCAAAGTTGTGGGAGATGGTAACGGCTTGAATGAGACATCCATCCAGCAGTGGATTGACCATAGATGATGATAGGAATCGATAATAAACATTTCTTCTACAAACAATGTAATCTTGACTTAAAGCTTTCGTGACTGCAGGAATTCATACTCTTTGGGTCTTTCGGTAAAGTCACGTGGATAGAAAAATAATGGGAAAAAAATCACGACGTTTTGATCGCAACCCAAGCAATCGTCTTCAGGTGAAAAAGACACAGCAGTTCACCCGTTGTATTGTTTCACCTGAAGACGATTGCTTGTGTTGCGATAGAAACGTCGTGATTTTTATTATTATTTTTCTTCTTCTATCTTCGTGACCTTACCCAAAGACCCAAAGAGTATAAACAATGTAATACCTATATTGTGATCTTAAGATGCAATATACTAACTCCTGGGAAGTAAAGCACAAATAACCATGTGAATTACATTCACTGTGGGTTACCATTGTACCTGGGTTATCATAAAAGCAATGTAGCACATCAACGCTCTTGCAATTCCTTTTTCATGCCCTCTACTGCCCACTTCAGGTTTTCCACTTTCGTTCCAATCCGATGTAGAAATATATTACTGCTTTCATGAGCCAAGAATGTCTGTGTGTAACGCGCGTGACGTCACTCCACGTTGGCCAGCCCTCACTACAAAGGCAGAACGCTCACGTCACGTGATCTCCATAACGCTGTTGAGACATCGAAGTAAAAAGGACGTCATGATGAACAAGGGATTATAACCTTAAAATGAAATACCGGTAGGTCTGTGTCATCGCACCCTTACAAATTGCACACGAATTGATGCAATGACTATCATGTCGCGGTCTGCTTTTTGGTTGCAAGTTTCAGATTTACTTCAATACACCCGTCCTTGGACGGGCAAAAGGCTAGTTTTACAATAAATAACTTGCAGCCCTTCGTCAATCAACTGCTGGGTGAAGGCCTCCTCATTCTACTGTGTGGGGCATGAGGGTTATTTGACCACACTTATCACAGGCTGGTGAAGGGGTGTGGTACCCAAGAACCTCTCACGTGTCAGTCGCCGCTGATTTAAGCCGTGAACTGGCAACATACTTCGGTTGCCAAACACCTTGCCTGCTGTCGCCGATAGTTTTACCCCCCTTATCTGAGAATAGCACACTCGTTCACTGCGACTTGCCACAAATCTGGTGCGAAGTTGTTCAACGCATGATATGGTCCCAGTGACTCGATTCAAGCGGCACTTTAGGTTGAGTCTCGGGTAAGCAATTATGTTATTAAAAGCACCTTAACCTCGGAGATGAGTTTGTGTGGCTTGCTCAGAAACTAATTGTCCTTGCATTGTGTAATCATATAACAGTAATGTAGGGTACTTTTCGATAGCAGTGACGCATCTGCAGAAGTGTGTCACAGGATTGAGCAATGTTTTCATTGGTTCCATGTGGTCTCTTTTTTTGCGCAATTGCTAACTGTACTTTTGTTTTTTTTCTAAGGCTGTGTGACTCTTGTTGATAAACTGAGTTGCTGTGGTCCGCAGTGGCAGTTGTTAACTTGGATCAAGTGAGAGTTCCCAAGGGGGGTTCAGTGCAAGGCAAGGGGAATGTTCGAGAGGCTCTGGTGCTTTAAGGGGCTTTCTGTGTGACCGTTGAACTTCCCGTGATGGGTTTGTTTAGTGTGCGTTCTGGCGGGACATTGCCAGGAATATGGGAAACCACCTATTCCTGTGATAATGACCAGATGTCCGTGAAAACGTAATTTTTTTAAACTTTTCGAACGCACTGTTGCTGTGTTGGTGATGATATCAATTACACCATTATAATTAACTGTATAGTATTCGTAACGTTGGGTAGGGTGAGGTCGAAATGGGGTGGGGTTTGGTGGGAAGAAGTGGGATGGAGCGATGGCAAAGTGGTTCGTACACTCTGCTACGAACCCTGCGACTTGAGTTTGTTTCCTGGCCATGGCTAAGATCGGTGCCAGATTGATGTCTAAATTGGGTAACCGACCTGTACTGGTCAGTGCGGTGAAGCATTGCAAAACAATCCTCAAGACTCGGCACTGTTTGTTGAGGACTTCATCCAATCGTGGCCAAAAGGGCCGCACAGTATACTTATTATGAATACTAATTATTCCATTCACAACGTGCATACACGAAAGACGACGTTTAAGAAGAGAACACCGCTACACAATTGAGTCACTTTTTTTTGTTGAATTAGAGATAGAATATGTACATTTTTTAAGTTAACGTCGTTTCCGCGTATTCTTTTTCCTCTCCAAACCGATCTCTTTTGAGGGCAGGCAATGCGAGGACAGCTGCGGAAATCGAAACCACACGCGCGCGGTTGCCGTGTCACATGGCCGAATGGTGCACAATGCATGTGCTTTGTGTCGGGAGCTTCAGTGTTGTAATTGTTACGTGGGTAATACATGTTTATTTTTTTGCAATATTGTCATTGTCGACAGCTGTTATGGACCTTTGATTTTCACATGTTCCGCTGTACTTGGATTGCTCTGACTCTGGGCTGCCTTGAAATAAAATAGTCACTATGGGCTCTCACCTGGCTGATGAATTGATAAATGAATGAAATATGTTGTTAAACACAGTAATTTGCCACATTGTGTGCGTGGTGAAACAATGCATCCCAGCCATTCTCTTCCGACCAACGCATGAAGAGCTCTCCACCTCGTTTCGATAGTGGGGTTCTCTTTTTAAACCATACTTCACCAAGCTGGTTTGTTTTGGGTTGGTGAAAGGAAGGAGTGGGGTTCAGGACCAGTTCTAATCTCACTTGGCACAGATACTGCACTTTAACGTAGCCTTGCATTTAAAATTGCTTTCGTTGTTGAAAAAAATCCTTTAACAAAGTGTAAAAATGCTAAGTTTGAACAATGTTTGGCTTAAAATTTTACGAACAACTTTGAACATTATTTACCCCCACAATAATGACTTAATTTTCTTTGACAATATTCACATTTGTATTAAATTTATCACAAATCAAATCTAGGTTTGTAAACGTATAAAGTTTGTAAACATTTTGTTGTACAGTATTTTAAATTTATTCACGCAACCCAGGCCAACCTTGCAAAACAGGACAAGCATCATGTGTCTCAATGAGGCCTGTTTTTAATTTAATGGTTAAATAAAGACGACAGGATACGACTAACACATGCGACTACATCTAAGACCGCGCAAATGTCTGTAAAAGGCTAGCTGCAGCCTTTATAATTACACCACTGCAGTATGAACTTTTACATTGTTTCCACTTTCCACATTAACCTTTTATGGGATCCCTTGTCCGAGTGGAGAGAATGGTGTTGTATGGGAAAGGCCATACAATGTTATACCCCCATGTGGCGCCACGTGAGGTTAAAGGCTGGAAGCTGGTGCGGGCTGACTAACAAGCACGTGCCATGGCTCTCTGTGGGACTTTGAACTGTTGGCTCGGGGAAAATTTCGATTTTATGAAGTTAGAACTAAATGACGACTTCAAAGTGTAAATTTAACACTAATCAGGTGGCTTCTGAAAATCCTAGGACTCCACTCAAGCATTTGCATTACTTGTTATGCATTTTGCTGCCAACTGCATTGCCTGAGCCTAAATGCCCTTTTCATTAAGCAGCCTTTATTTTTGAATAGTCATAATGTGGCATTTTTTAGAATTTGAAAAGGGAGCATTTTATCCTGGAAAACTTGCGTCTATATGAGGATCATGAATACATTTGCATTGCAAAATATTGCAATGGTAAATCTGAGTAAAAATGTGGTTATACAGTACTGGTTTTGTAGTTTGGGCAGTTTTTTTACACAAATTAAGGTGAGACAAGGTTGGCTTTCAGAAGGGCATTAAGATTGTTGGTATCAGTTCATGGTTAATATTGGCTGAAGTTAATAGCCAGAGAACAAACAAAAAAACACCTCATGAACGACTGATTTTTCAGTGGCCGACTTCAATATACCGCACGTCGAGAGAATAATGGGTTGTAAACGCTGCTAATTAAAATAATCTGTATTCAGTGCCAATTTTACATTCGAAATAAATAACAAAAATTTGTTTCATGTTGTTGCCAGGTTACGGCTCAAAGCACAGCGTGAAATCAACAAGTACAATGAGGTAAGAGATTTAATTTACTCTGTTGTCGCTTTTGTTCAATTCGTATGCGGTACACCAAATGTACAGGGTTTGGCAATACATATAGTGTCTTGTATTCTGTTTTTGTCATAATTTTTTAAAACTATTTTCTTTATTTCAACAGGTCATCAAAAAAGGAAAAGCACGGAACTTTGACTGCTACGAGGTAAATATTCACGGTGACGTCTCTGTGCATTTACAAATTGAATTACGGCACCAATATTGAGTTTATATCGTGATTTTGGCAAAATCGCTGCCGTCGATTTCCAGCTTAGAGCCGAGACGCAAATACTGTGGTGGGAATGGCTGCGTGCCAAGCGTGCATCTGATCACTGAGTGTCTGTTTGCCCTGGGTGGAGCGAACCCTCGTGCCTCTATTTCTGCAGTGACCCGGCGTAATGCAGTGCAATTGCTCGTTGTTAAATAGCTACACAAGTGATTGTTAATACCGTCGTGTGGATTAGGAAAATTGACTGGGAACTAAACCATATGGCTTCATTCCAACGTATGATTTGCGACATTTGCAGGCACCATAGCCTTGAAAGAGAAGGCCAGCCCAGACTCTCAAAAACATAAACTTCGTAAACACGAGGCAGTGTCTGTCTGACTTTTATGTATTTAAAATGGACTTGATATGCTCCACATAGAGTTGGCCATGATTTAGGCTTTGGTAATAACGTGGACTCGACGTGCAGTATTGAAAAAAATCTCTTCACCATCACCGCAGGTTAGCCAAGGTGGATGTAGCACTTAAACGCGGACCTTCATCAAATAGCACATCAGGGCAGAATACAATATGGAAACTAGGACACCCTAGAAAAAATAAATTGTGCTACCACTCATGGAATAATGGTTATCAGACTCTCATCCGAACTGTAATTGACCTGCCGAGCCAGTCGTGATGAACGCAAGTGGCTTCAAAGGTGATGAGCGGATAAAAAAAAAAGAGATTTGTTTGAACTCGTGAGCCAAAGGATCTCACAGATATGTTAACGGAACAGTGCGTTATTGTCACGTTCCGATACCGCTAAGGGCACAGTGCACTTTGAGACAGCCTATGTAACGTTACGATCTGAACTGTTTTTGTTTTTGGGAGAAGCAACAACTTACCGTTGAGATTTCACTTCATATTTCTATTCGTCAGCGGGCACCTATGTATAGACAACCAGGCACACAAGGGGCGGGTATGGGGGGGGGGGTGGTGGGGGGTCCAGCGACATGCTCTGGGAATCGGATTGCATGAGCCGGTAAATTAAACCTGCCTCTAACCAAATTGTTGGCTGCTGCCCCGGTCAGCCGAGTCCACACAAGTGTGTGCGCGGACGATAATGCCCTTGTGTCGATGCCATTTTTATCCCGATCGGTGCTGCCATCCCGCGATCATGTGTTCCGCACGTGATCGCGGATGGAGGATCCCCCCCCATGACCACGTGATTCTGGAGAAACATCAGTTTGCGAACTTTGACGTGCGCATTGTGCCAAAAACGGTGTTGGGTAGCTGCCCGGCTCGTAGGGCAGCTTCTTCGCGCTGCGCATCAAGAAATAAATAAAAAAAGGCAGGGGATTTTCTTGCGCAAATGAGCATTTATGTGGTGCTCATCTCCCTTGGACGGCTGTAAGAAAGTCGTGGAAATTCCCTATTCCTATGGTGGTGAGGGGTGGGTGGGGGGGTGCAGTATATCCTGAAATTAGTGAGTGTTACCTTCCCCACAAAACGGATGCTTATTTTATCAACCCCGGAGTGATGATGAGTCGAGTCAACCCCGAACCAGGAGTTGAACTCACATTCTTCTGATTGCAAGCCGCTCACTCTCCCGCTGAGCCATCTGGCTGTGGAAATCGGTGTGGCGGCTACACTCTGCCCGGCATGAGCTTGTTTTTGTTTAACCAGGTGAGAACTTGGGAGGCCAGTCCAATTTGTAAAGCAGAGACCTGGACTTGTGGGGCATCTCTGTTGCCGCCTGCCACGCGGGGGGCAGCCCTTGAGGAGATTTAAAGAGTGATGCGACGTGTGTGACCGCGACGCGAACGCAAATCGACAGGAGGAAACGCTTGGCTTGCTCCTGAATGTCGATCTTGATCTTCTGAGGGCAGCGTCTCACGGCTTCGATGGTACAAATGTCTACCGAGTTCGATGCCCGTACATTTACGTTAGTCAAGGATTTGTGCGGGTGCACAAGCCTTTGAGATAAAGGGGGTTGGCTCATTTTGTGTGCGAGTTGACGGTTCCGTTGTCGCCTGTGGCTTTTGCGTGTTGCGCGCTCACTCTCTTATGAAGCTTGTGGTACTGGTGCCTTCTTTGTTTATTTCCATAAGGGCATCAGAGGCCCTCTGAGCTTGAGCTTTGTCGCATACCTATGGGATAGAAATAATAAAAAAATACATTTTAATGGATCGCATTGTTGGATGGGTGATCGCCGTGCATGCCGTTAACTGGCCTTGAGGTTGTGCTGGGTTGTGGGCAGCAGTTGGCGGTGTAGCCAAAATCCATTGTTTTACTGTAATTGTATGCACCCGCCTTCACCAATCCTCAATGACCAGTGCGGTGAAGTATGACCAAATAACACCCATCACCTCCACGGCGTTGGGAGGCCCTCCAGCAGTGGATTAATAAAAATTGCTTTAAGTGTACAATTTAGAGCACTAAACCAAATAAGCAAATTGACACATTTACATTCTTAATATTTTACAACTACAAGCTTTATCAGACCACACAATGGCGGCTTGTGGACATACAAAAACACCATGTTGCCATGCATAATAACGAATGATAGAAAAACGTGTACATTTATTATGTATTTTTAAAACTACAAAATTTTCTGCACTGCATTAAAAGGAAATACTCGTGTTGAACCAATGTGTACATGCGTGTTGGACTAACAGATGGTATTTTTTCATATTTACTCTTGCTGCTTGACTTAAGAGGGCATTCCTAGCCAGAAGCAGAGTTTGGCATTGCAATTATTTGTATTTTTTTACGTGAAACAGCCTCAAGAGACGTGTGCCATTATTACTCTTCCACACAAGCACAATAATTCTGGCCAAGCAATTAATTTTAAACTCATGACTGCAAACCTTGGCCTCAAAAGCCATGCTGTGCCACCTTCCCTTCTCTAACCGTGACTCGGTGGAATTAAAATTCGGCAGCTTTGCCTCTTCATCCACACGCCAAAGCCTGCGATATTTTGGCTTTGAAAATCGGGCAGTGCTATAAATATTGTGAACCGCTTCCAAAAGTTTAACGTTTTCGCGAAATGGCGCGCGGGAGCAAGCCGCAGGCGCGCTGTACCGTGTGCGGGTGTTGTGGCCGCGTTGGTAACGTTGACTCTTGTCCCCTGCTGTGATCGTGCAGACTTGTGCCGTCTGCTTGGAGGACTTCACGCTCAAGGACAAGCTGGGCATTTGTCCGTGCCGGCACGCCTTCCACCGAAAGTAAGTGACCCAGTGACCGGTGGGGGGGGGGGAGGGGGGGCATTCTCTGTGTTTTCTTTGGAGTGCCGAGAGTACGAGCCACGAATATAGTGAGGCAAAACACCATTTGGGGAGGTGTCCAGGAACAAATGTAATAACCAACACACGCACATTACATCTATATATTCAGATCATTCATGCTGGTTTCATTGAAACACGTGACAATGTACTTTTGGTGGCACAGGGAATTTAATAATTCACCCACTATGAAATAATAAAGCCCTATCTTTATATTTGAATGACGACTAGCAGACAGCTCAGTTAACGGTGTCTCCAAACTTTGACTAGAATTTTAACCGTCTGTTAGTCCTAAGTTTAAACGATCTGAGTCGGTTTCCCATCTTGACTTGAATTTCTAAAATCACATCGACCTTGCAGTTCTCCCCATTGCTGGAAAAAAAGTGAGCATCACATCTTTTTTTTTGTTAACTAAAAACTCCATGAGTGTGGGACTTTTCTCTCACACAAGAAATGGGAACACTACAGGATACTTGCAAAGACATCCACAATTTACCTGTTTTAATTCATGCATGACATGTCGTTAGCGAGCACCCATTAACACTGGCATGGCGCACATGGATGGCCAACCCCTGAGGACAGCGCCACCCTAGGCTGCCATCGTAAATCAGCGCTGGTACTCGCACGGATTGCTGGGTACTCATGTATGGCCGGATTGCTGGGTACTCATTTAAGGCCGAGCGACTGGGTGGTTGGAAGTGGTGGTATTTACAATAGTGTTTGTTTAGCCCAGTGGTTCTTAACATTTACTGCAGCCTTGCACCCCTTTCGGTTATCAATTGTAAAATAAATTGTGTCAATAAATATATAGGTTCGATGAAACAAAGTAATGGTAATAATAATAATAGGGTTTTTCCCCTTTTTTCCCGGCAACAAAACTGAAACCTTTTTACAAGGATTCATGTCTGCATTAACCACAATACCTGCAGTCAAAATGCAAACAAAAAACATACTATGATAATATATGCATTGTCCTTGAAACTGATTGGTCCACACCAAGGGACGGCTTTCTTTTGAGCCTCGACCCAATTGGTGCTCGACCAGATGACGCCAAAAGGCGTCCAGATGACGCCAAAAGGCGTCCAGATGACGCCAAAAGGCATCATCTGGTCGAGCACCAATTGGGTCGAGGCTCAAAAGAAAGCCGTCCCTTGGTTGTGGACCAGTCAGTTTCAAGGACAATGCATATATTATCATAGTATGTTTTTTTTTCGATTTAAAACTTTCGTGACTGCAGGGATTCATCTTCTTGGTTCTTTCGGTAAAGTCACGTAGAATGTAAATAAAATAATAAAAATAAAACATAATAAAATAAAATTCTCACGATGTTTCGGCCACAACACAAGTAGCCTTCTTCAGGTGAAGAAACAGGACTGTCCGGAAGACAGCGCTTGAGTGAACACTGCCAAGCATGGACAGCGTCTTTTAAGCTGTGTGGGCGGAATTAATATATGAATTAGCATGTTACCCAGCCCCACCTCCGGAGTGGAACCGAACTAGATCAGTTAGACAAGACACTCTACAAATCACACTTATCATTGACGGCAACAATGTCTACATCGGATTGGGAACATGTAGACAATATGACTGCCTCTTCAGCTGCCACTGTCGACCAAATGTAAGGACAATTTGATTTCCAAATTCAACCGCCTTTCCAACAAGAAATCGGACCCGCACACCGAAAAGCTAGACGTTAACAAAGTCGTAATTAATCGCAGTAACAGTTATATTTCTGATGGTCTGAAAGCCGATTTAGCTAAAAGGCTAAACTTTGCAGTCACACCTAGACACATACCAGTTAATGATATCATTGCCCATGTCGATGTGGCACTCAAGGGCCTGGGTCACATCGCTGTAGACGTAGCAAGATCTGAAATCACTGCAACCCTCAAAAACGCTAAGATGCCACCTAGCAACATCAGCAAAGACGAGCGCTTTGAATTATCTCAATTAAAAAAGAGAGATGACATTGTCATCCTCTCAGCCGACAAGGGCAATGCCACTGTCATCATGGACAAAATAGAATATAACAACAAAATTCAGGAACTACTCAACGATGGCAGCTATACAAAAATAAGTAGAGACCCCACCAACAGCCTGGTTACTAAAACCAACAAAATCATTTCTGATTCAACAGCATTAATTGATCAAACCAAACAGTTCTCGTTGAAACCTTCTGCGGCCAGACCACGAAGATTATATGGCCTTCCAAAGATACATAAAGAAGATGCACCTCTTCGTCCCATCGTCTCTACTAGCAACTCCCCCACCTACAAACTGGCTCGTTTTCTGTCTGAAATCCTGCGGCCTTTGACTGGAAAAACCACCTCTGCGGTACTAAATTCTACTCACCTGGTATCGACAATCAAGGGTATTTCCCTGTCCCCAGACGACCTGCTTGTCAGTTTTGATGTGGTTTCTTTATTCACCAAAGTTCCAGTACCTGACACCATCGCAATCATTGAAGACTTGGTTCATCAAGGACTGCATACTGATGTACCCCCCCTGATGAAACACTGCTTAACCAACACATACTTCACCTGGAATGGAACTTTCTACAAACAAACTCAGGGCACCCCAATGGGCTCCCCCCTATCTCCGGTTGTAGCCAACGTGTTCATGGAAAAATTTGAAACTGACGCCATGCAGACTGCCACTCTTCGCCCGACCTTATGGAAGAGGTACGTGGATGACACTTTTGTCATCTGGCCACATGGCCGGCCTGCTCTAGACCAATTCCTCGACCACATCAATTCCATACATCCAGCCATCAGATTTACCATGGAGGTCGAAAAATATGGCAAGCTACCCTTTTTGGATGTCTTAATTAAAATGAGACCTGATGGTTCAATGAGCCACTCTGTCTACAGGAAAGCTACCCATACGGATGCTTACTTAAAACCGGATTCTCACCACCATCCATCCCTCATCAAGACTCTACCATAGAGCCCAATGCATTTCCGACCAGGAACACATTGCCAGTGAACTCAAGCACGTACACCAAGCTCTCAAGGCTAATGGTTACTCCGACTACATCCGCAAAGCCATCACTCCAGTCATGAAGAAGGATCCTCTTGAGGAGCCATTCAAAACCATCACCTTACCCTACATTGCGGGGGCTCACAAAAAAGATCTCCAAAATTCTGAATAAACATAAGATCCAGGTCCGATTCAACACAGTACATAAAAAAATCTGTTCAGGCACTAAGCTCACTTAAATGAAAGCGACTAGTGCACCGCTGTGTTAAGTGAGCTTGGCAGATAACGTACAATTTGAAACATTGCTCATTTAAGGGAAAACGGATCCTGTGTGGCCGTATATATAAAGCCATTTTCGTTGTTCTACTTGTTAGTCGGGATTAGGCCTGGAGCGGAGATACCACCACCATAATAGCCGGGACAATGAGAAGAATCATTTTTCACAATAATAATCATTTAAATCTATCAAGCACCCTTATACAATCGATCTCATGGCGCTATGCATGGAAAGGCAGAAATACTTTAACATCAGCCAAGCAAAGAAGAAGTAAGAAAGACGTTTGAAAATAACTAAAGAGAGAAAGCCATTTTAAACAGATACGTTTTTCGTCGTGATTTGAAGATTTGTAAGTGTCTCAGAAGTCCTGACCTCGAAGGGCAAGGAGTTCCAGAGTTTAGGTGCTGCAATTGTGAAGGCACCGTTATCCCAAAAGCACGATCAATACCGGAAGAACCACATGTAACTGCACGTCTGGAGTTCTGTATTTTTACGTAACTGACAGATACCAGACCATTTAATGTTCAGGGAAGTTTCCTATATTTTATAAGGCAACTACCCCAGACATCTTCCATGTGCAGAGTGGGGGGTGTATCTCTGGGGGGGGGGCGGGGGGTGCTTGAGTGATATGAGAATTTTGGAATTCAAACCAAGGCTGTATAGAGTGGACTAGAGCCACTGTTTCCTGATTTTTCAATTTGCGGTATTGTCATAATGAGCGCCGTTTATTGAAGATGTCTGGCCACCGTGGATGACTAAGCCAAATACCCTCTATAGCCAATGCTGCCAGAAGGGCCTCTGCCGGCAGTGGCATGAGCAAGCAAATTATATACTGCACCTTGACCTTGCACGCTATTTAAATAAAAAAAACATATGTACCATAGGATGTTTACAAGATTAAAATGTACATTATATTTTGTCAAATAGATGCATTTGGAACACAGTGACTAAGTTTGAAGACCGAATAAGCTCCACATTCGATCATGAAACAGGCATCGGGGGAACTGCTGTGAAAACAACGCCTAAATCACGGCACACGACGTCAGCAGTGGCCATTAAATAGAAACACTTCCGTTTTGGAAAATTGTTGCTCAAATGTATATAAACATTTCATCCAAGCAATTCCCCCTACTTGTTTGTCGAAACCTCAGTGTTTTGACAGCAGGTTTTGAACAAGATGAGATTATGTAATAGCGGTGGCTTCGTCTCAGCTCTCCAAATCCACCATCCAAGCAGTGCCTGCTGGGAAACTCTTTATTTTTATAACCAAGTGCCCCTGCAGATTTTATACTCGCTCAACTTGCCAATTGTAAAACCTACATATTGGCAGAGCTCCAATATTAGTATTCAAGTGCAGAAGAGTCTAACTCCCATTTCACATTAAACAGCTACCCGCTTCAAAGCATTCTTGAATACGAACAGTGTCCATGATATGTGGGCGAGGAACATGTCTGTATCCCAGTCAAATAAGAGTGATTAACAGCTGCCAGCTGCTCTATGTGGGTGTTTTATTTTTGGATTCCAGTAACCATATCCTCTTGTTTCATTGTGATAATTTCATAGCCCTTAATACGACTGCAAAGGGAACATCACACATTAATAATTGTTGGATCCATCTCATTATTCCTGCAAGAATAATTTTCCAAACTTTAACCCAATTGTGCTTTTGGCGTCATGTCTCGTGACGAATTATCTATTTGGAATTTACGCAGCAGCTATGAACCCTTCTTGTGAGAGTGACCCACAGAAGCGGATGTTACAGAACAAATTCTGAGAACGTTTAAAGGTCTCACTTTTAAGAGCTTACAATTTCATAAACACCCAAGACAATAAATGTTGGTGCTTTTTCAAGGGTTCACTTCCAGTATGTGGTATACTTTAAAGTTAATATTCATATATGTCACGGGTCAAAAATGATATGCTTATCTCTGATTTCGCTAATGCAGGTTAATTCCTGCATGTGCCCGTTGTCACAGGTGATTTGGTTGCAAAATAAATAATACAACATTTCCCTCGACCGCACCAACAAATTATTAATTAATCGGGGTTTTCAATACACGAGTTCCATCTCTGAGAACGACAAAGTCCGGTTTGTTACGCGATGGACACTGTGCACGGTGTGTACTTTTGCCAAAGAGGTCTATGGAAATGACTCTCGGAGGCAGTCTTTGATGTAACTTTCCAGTGGCCGTTCCACAATACGGGCATTGCTCGCCGCGAGAGTTCCCAACGTGCTTTGCTTTGTCTCGCGATTTGACGCCACCGACACCACAATTGAAATGTAACTGCTGCGCAGTTTTTTTTCGCGGTTGTGCTGTACGGCTTTCACATGCGCTTTCTGGTTGTGCCACCACGTATTGTTCGGCACCATGCCGTCCGACGTTTCGCTCCATGTGCTCCTTCAGCTCCCGAGACAATATTTTTGCCTCCAGTTCCGGATGCATTGTTGTCACACGCTGGCAGCTTCTCCAGGAACTCAAGCTCCTGGCAACAAAACATACCAAAGTAGCTCCCCAGTATGTGACAAAACAATCTCCCAGCCAGCACCTGACAACATATTGTTCCGCATTAAGACCGTCCTCAGTATATTGCATTCTTTTTTCTTCACCCGACGCTGAGCCTGACTCGCCTCCTCCTCCTCCTCCTCCTCATCCGTCACAGGTGCCTGGTGCGCTGGCTAGAGATCCGCAAGTCGTGCCCCATGTGCATCACGCCCATCCTGTTGCCTGGCTCCAAGGCCATCAGGAGCCAGGGCGAGCCGGCCTCCTTCGAGCCGACGCAGCGCCAGCGGCTGCTGCCGTCGGCCGAGTCCGGGGACGCGAGCGACACGAGCGACTCCGGGGACCTGGGCCTGGGCGTGGGCGCGCTGGGGTCACCGAGCTCCTTGGGCTGCCCCGTCGACAGGCAGCGGATCTCGCGAGCGGCGCTCTACGGGGCCGAAGGGCCCAGCGGCGGCTTCTCCGTGGTGTGAATAACAAAAGAAGGGATTCTTTGTTTCGTGACCGCGTGCCGTCGTTCGACAGCGGGGGGGGGGGGGGGGGGGGGGGGGCACCTTTGCTCCGTTTTTTCCGGGGGTTGTCGCGACGGGCAGCGGATGCTGCCGCCGCCGCCACCGATGAAGTTTGGACTTGTGAAGTTTTTAAAAGGGACTGTTGGGGGAGAACGCAAAGTTGGTGCGGGTGGTAGTGGGCCCATCGTCGTGACGGGCCTGCGTTTACCAGTGTGGACGTTGGAAGAGTCCTGCTTCAGACCATCGCAGAGCGTGCTGCAGCGAGCGGTCTGTCGTGTCAACCGCTGTTGCCCGGTTGTGAATGCTGCTGCTGCCGCCTGCAGTTGCTCCCCCCGTCTCACTCGCTATGGGTACACGCCGTCAAGAGCTCACTTTTGCTCAGCATCACATCTGCTTTTTTTGCTAATGCTCCGTTTTGTTAAAAAAAGGGGAGTAAAAATTACGAGCCTTTTTTTGGATTATTTCCACATTCGCTAAAATTACACAGGCGGGGAATGGAGACCTGAGTAAAATAACAGATTTACAGAGGACAAGGCTGTGAAAATGACGATGAATTATAGTGTAAAATACTGCATTATCTATCGACAAACATTAGTAGAAGGAAAGCTTTGAAACAAAGTTTTGCTGTGAAGGAATAACACCAAAGTTTAAAGCCACATTAAATGTTGATGTGTGGTTATAGTTACGAGGGCAACGCAGAGGAAATTGTGATAAGGACTTGAACATTATTATTGTAAGTTATTCTGTGTAATACTGTACATTTTTATTATAGTTTTTATTTTTACTTAAATGGCAAGGTAATTATGTTATGTTTGTACCTGGTGATGTGCAAGATGTATGATTTGGAGGTCTACAGAAAGTTTGTTAATATCATTTGGGATCATTGGTACGCTGGCAAAGTTGATAGTGCAAGGAGAGACCCCTATGGAAAGTAGTTGGTTTGCTCCGCGCCATGATATGAATTCACTGCAAACGTCACATCTGCAAGACTGGATATGGAATGAACCAATTCTGTTACAGTGGTCGATTTAATTACCACGGTTCACACCCTCCACAGGTGCCATTCATTGATGCTCGAGTTGTACTTCATATCCAGTTTCTAACTCGGAAGCAAAAAAACCAAGAGGCGTATGTTTGCCTGAACATTTCTTTTAAGACGTGACAGGGTTGGCTTCATGAAATAACATCTCTTGAATCGGCCCTGGTTGCTCTTTTGACAAAATGGCTGAAACTAAATCCCCCTGTTTGGAATTGGAAGACCTCTTGTGGGTTTTCATGTAAAAATCTGAACGTGAACAACCGTGAACAAGATTGTTGGCCTGTCGTCGGCCACTTTACAAGCACGCGTCCAAAAAGGCCCCCAACAATATTGAACCCGCTCCTTTCCAAACCATATTTTCGAGCAGCAGGCAAGGATGACTTTGACGATCAACATTTTCCACCACAAAATAACATCATCGTCCAATTGTTACGGTTCTAAAACACATCAATGTCAGACTTGTAAATTAGCAACACTACCCTGTGCCTGATTGTTTACAACTTGAAATTTATAATTGTAAGTTAAAATGACTACAAATTGATATTTGATATTTATTGTGAAAGCCTCGTTTTGTTATTGTAATCATTAATTTATTTTTTACAGTTAAGCTTTAAATTTTTTTTACATATTACAGTGTTATTTTGTTATGTTAAACAGGATTTCTTTTTTTACTATTGCACGACAATGTAAACGATAGCTCGACACAGTGCGGGATTTTCTGCTTCAAGCGATGGCAAAATGTTTCCCCCTTTTGAGGTTAAATCGTGAAATGTGAGTCCAATCGGTTTCTCATCTCAAGTCTGGAAATAAGCCCAATATTTGACACAATGCCCCTTTTTAAGCTACATCAGGTGAAACCACACTGGTAAAAACATAGCACCAGCCCGGACTGTTACCCTGAACGTTCAGAAAAACGTTGTCCAAGGAGGTTGAAAACTATGAGAAGAAGAGGAAGAAGAAAAGCTTGTCAAATATCATGAAAGTGTTTCAAAAGAATGTATCAGGTCCGGTATTCATTGTGCGATATGCAAGGACTATGGCCTTGGGATTTATGCCATAATTAAGATGAACAAAAAGTAATTTTGTAAAATAATTTGAATTAGTTTTTGTAAATTATATACGCAGCATCCAATGTGGGAACCAGAGACCAAGTAAAATACAGGCAGCAAACGATTGCCTGCTTTAATTCATCAATTAGAGGTGGCGCTTTTCCCGCGGGTTACAGGCGAGAAGTTTCATTTAGTTATCCATACCAGTTTCCGATCAGCGTGCGCCGATGGTTCTGTTACTCTTATACTCCGTGCGTGGAGATCTCCTGGAGAATGTTTTTTGCAGCCCATGTTTACATGGAGCAGGGGGAGGGCACCTCCAGTTAGCACGGTTGGCTTTGTACGGTGCGAAGGAAGTTCACCATACATACAAGTGAATACTAAAGGTGCAAAGGAAATGCCACAGTGCAAGCTAGCACGTAAAACAAGTGTTACAACGAAAAAGGCCTATTCCAATCCAATTTAATCCGATTAGCTAGTGACGACCCGCTTCTAGCTTACGTAAATATTAACGTTTCTAAAATATTCACTGCTGTTAATATCCGCAACGGGGCCTGTATCTTCTCGTTGGGAAGAACTATCATCTTAAGAATACTGTGGAGGGAAAGTATAAAGAACATGTTTACCTTTCGATTCAATTACTAATTAAGTCAATCTTATTTCCCCCCCCCAAAACATATCACTGGCCCCCTATGCGCGTGCAAAAATTAAGTGACAAAAAAGCCTCTAGATGTATATACTATATATCAATGTATACACAGCTGCCTAAAGAGAGACAACACGAGGGGAGATATAAGTAAACCAGGGTCCTTCACACTTGTACTGGCACCCACTTACTCTTAAGCAGCACTGAAGCAGGACATTGCTGAACTCACGAAGAAACAAAATGAAAGTCCGAAGTTGGAGGGAGGTGAAGGAAAGACGCTGACAAGGGTCGTGCGCTTCCTGGGGTGGCACGAGCGATTATCGGCTGGATCGCGATATGAATTTTGTAAGAAACATGCAGTCTCCCACAGCCACCGTACTGCGGATGTGTCACCAATGCCCAGTACAGTGTGTCCTCGAAATAGCGAACTAATTCAGGGAAGGGATGCCCCGGTATATCCCATTTCAATAACAAAAGAAACACCATTATTTGCATGAAGACGAAATTTAGCCCACTTGTGAAATTGTTTTTTTTTATATTTACAAATTTAAAAGCGTTATGAAAGGTATAAGGAGAAAAAAAGAACCCACTGAACCTGCCAAAAATCAAACCAATTGTGAAACACGCAATCGAATAGTACTTTAGTGCAAAGTACTGCACTTAATTGGGACTGCACTGGCACGTGGAGTTTCTGGACAGTGTAGAGAGGCAGTAAAAAAAATCAGGCGAAATTGCACTGGTTCAGTCCTCTTCCAAGTGTTTCAGTCGTGCAATTCAAATTTGTTTTTCCAAAGTTTTTTTTTTAAAGGGCCCCAGACCAAGAATCTCCAGTGATATGCAGGACGTAGCGGATGGCTTTTAAGGGCACTATACTTGGATGCGTTGTGGTTTGTGCGCTGGGGATCGATGAAAAATGCCGTTACTTCCCCCGCCTGCCGCCCTCTGAAAGTATGTTGCTAACGCCCAGCTATTGTGCCTCAGTGTTGCTGCTTTTGGTGTTGGGTCCTCAACAAATGCCAATTTTGCACCATTGCCGTTTGGTGGTGGTGGTGGTGGTGGCGGCGGAGGTCCGCTTGCTGTCTGTTTCTTGTCGAAACGAACCTGTACATATTTATTACCAGATTCTAGGTAAATAAAGAAACAAAGAGGCAAAAAAATACATTACAAAAAAAGTGATTTGTATTGTTAGAGCGTAACTTGCATTTGTCGATGATGTGTTTCCATGGAAAAATGCTCGCATTTAATAAATATGAAAAACAAAAACGGGGCCAAGGACAGTTTTGAGTGTGCGCACGCGAGTAACTTAATTTTTGCTGTTGTGCCAAGATGTTTCCATGCGATGGAATTATACTCAAACAAGAAATGAGCAGATGATTCTCCCCATCACCATGAAGCAACCCTCCGAAATGACGCTCATCGTTCCGCACACTAAAACCCACTTTGGTAATCGGAAAGCAACAATAACGCATGCGAGAACTCAAAATCTAAACCTGCGGTAATAAAATTCAAACAGCCGAGCGAGTTTCCGTGGTTGTGCCGCTGCTGCAATGGGGCTGTGGCTTCCAACGCCAAAAAAAAAAATGACTCGCGCCGGATTATTACACCGTTGTCCGCAATGAACAAAAGCCTGCGCGCAACACCAATGCAGCTACATTCCTTCATATTGCTCAATTAACTATCCGCCTCTCGATTTGTCATGAGTGTGGGTGGGTATGAAATCTGCAGAGGCAGTGGGGGGGGGGGATTTTCGAACGAGTTTTTGCCTGCACGAGTCAATGCACGCAATGAGTAATTTGCAATGCCCCCCCACCTTGTCAACGCAAAACTGGACTCCCATTAATTCGTAAAGGGCGCGCGAGCATCTCATCATTGTCGCCCCCCCCCGCCACCCCCGAAACAGAACTGTGCAACAAATCCCGTGGCACCGAAAAGCCCAAGGGCGACCAGCGACGACATCGCGGATGCCCTTGGAAGCCACGGTCCCATGAAAATATTTGTTTTCATAGGCATCGACAAAGGATCATATTGAGTTTATAATTTTGTAAAAGCTCCCTTCTTCCTAACTGCTGAATTTGGGTAAAAGTACACGTGGAAAGTTGGGTTAATGCCAAAAGCAAAATTGTGCAATTCTCACTTTTGCCCAAGTTTGACTCTTAGTTACGTGACACGGGTGCATTCACGATTACAAAACATTTCACTCACCAGCCACCTTATGCTGCAATAGCAATCCACGCAGATTACCGCATGGCTTGCATCAACAGTTACCCTGTGCGTGCAGACACACCCACAATCACTGGGACGAGATGGGAGTGAGGCAGGCACGGGGTGGGGAGGCACTGCACAACCCAGCACAATCCTCCGAAGTGTGAGAATACCCTGACAAGCCCAGTTGGCAAGTGCCGCAGTGTGCACACAGCCTAGCCTAGCAGCGGGCGAGGGCGCCATAGCCGATGCACGCTGGCGGCGCTTGCGCTCGGTATGTCACCCTGTCAACCTGTCACGCTGTCACCCTGTCACACGATATGCGACATCGGAGAGGCGGGCCGGTGGCAGGGCGCCCCACCAAAGTTGGCCCGGAGACCCGCGTCGCATACGCGGGCAGATTCGAATTGGGGCCAAGGCTGCTCGCAGTTTTAACGCCGAAGATTCAAAACTGCAAATGGGAACTGGATGCCGGTTGAATGTCACCAACCACTTTTAACCGCATGGAACCAAAGCAACGCGTGGTCGTTCAGCGCGGGAGCTTTGATGTCGTTTAGGACAAGAGATGAGAGAATCTTCACTACAAAGAGCCAGATTTCAAAACAATTATTGGTCACGGGCACACACCAGGATAGGCTCATGATAAGGATTTACATTTTTATGCACATGAAAAAGAAAATAAGCAAGGCGGTTGTTTACAAATAATATCCTTTAATGTGACCAAGAACCCCAATTTTGAGGAATTTACAAACGTTAATTTATGTTTATGCATACAACTTAAAGGGCTTCAACACGAGCATTTTTCAACATTTTCCAACGTAATTGTTCGACACTTCTGGCCAACGACAGCTCATCCCAACACGACGGTGAGGCTGTGGAGGGCCGGGGGGGGGGGGGGTGTGCAGCAAAATGACACAGCCGAGAAAGCGCCCCGACTGAGTGGAAATCTGCAGCCACAGAGATTCATCGAACGAACCAATCGTGTTTAAACAGAGCAGCGGGTTTCATAATTAGCTGCAATGCACTACAATGACACTATTCCCAGGCACTTATTTGCAATTACAACTTCACACCCAGTGGAGCCTTGTCCAATATCGCGGCATTAGGCAAAAGGTTCTCTATAAGATGCTGCTGCAAGTAGCACGTTGCCCCAAAGCCTTACATCATATCAGCTGTGCTTCGGCTTAAATCTGAACATTTAAAAAAAGATTTAAGGATGAATGACATCCCGCTTTAAAAAGCAATCAGCAGGCCTATTTAAGATCCCAGCAACAATGGCAGGACATTTTGTAACCGATTTTATAAACACAGCACTGTTAATGCCGATTAAAGAGGTAACAAGCCGAACCATAAGCAGTTGCATAAGCTAGCCAAGCATGTGACCTGATGACACTAGCATTGCAACACTCACCATAATGGGTAAATTCCACACGTTAAGAATTAGTCTTTGGTAATTCTCAGTTTTCGTAAAGCACCATGGCGATGAACACATTGCCATGCTGGCGAGAGGAGAAACACCAAACCAGTCACACCACTGGAGAACAAGATTCCGAATTCATGAAAGCATTGTATGAACTTCTTTCGCACCGTACCTTGACAATCGTGCTAATCGGAGGTGTGGAGGAAGGACAACTTCAGGCAAGTGGAACAGATTGTACAGGTTAATTTGTACTTTTTATCTTAATTATTAAAACTGACAGAGAAGTCTACAAGAATAGAGGGAAGTGCTGTTGCAGAGGTTTGTGCACTGCACTATGAGCCCGGCACCCCGAGTTCAATTCCCGGTCATAGCTTACATCACTGATTGATGGATGAGTTCACCTTATATCATCCTGCCATTTCACCAAATCAAACTTACCAGATTGGTAAAGTATGGGAAAACAACCCTTCAAGTATGTGTCATGAACTTCTTTCGCACCGTAGGTAGCCAACCACGCTGATCAGAGTAATTATCAGTTACTCAGGACTGACACATCACAGGGGAGGCCTTCATTCAGCAGCAGATTGAACAAGGGCTGTAAATGATTACTGTTGTATTGATGAATCGGAAATAAAGTAATGCCTGTTAAGTAACACTCACAGTGATACAAGCCAAAATAATAACTGTTTATTACACACAATGGCCTTTTAATCTACGCAAGATCAGAACTCTTGCTGTCCGAATCACGCTGTTCCATATTGAAACAACACAGGCTTCGTGTTCGGGGGAAAAAAAAATCCTTTTATTTAGATCTCTTTATGAACCCACGAACCCAGCAAGGTACCAACACACACACACAAGTATATTACATGACAACAATGTGAACACTGCTCTGGACAACTCGCTGCGGGGAAATCTTTCGGAATGGCCTTTGAAAACGTTACTTCTTTTAACGTATTTGACATCCTTGTAATTATACAAATGATTTTTATGTCGCAACCTTATCCGAGTTAACCCCACGATGTCATACCGCCGCCCCCCCCCCCCCCCCCGAGCCCCCCCAAGGCAAATCATCACGAGCTGGCACAGATATGCTTGTCGAGTTCTACGCCACGGTATAATTTACGTTAAAAAAAAGAAAGTTACGTGACCTTCTCCGCACCCCCCACCCCCCCCCGCTCCAACGCGCCACCGGGGGAGGGGAGGCTACTTCTTCACCCCGACGCTGCTCTTCTCCTCCACGTACTCCAGGGCCTTTTGCCGCACGCGCTGTACGGACGCGGCATCGCCGTGCTTGCGCTCGTAGTCCAAGTAGCGCTTGAAGAAGAACTTCATCCGCTTCGGCGAGAAGTTCATGTGGACGACGCGTTCGAAGACGGCCCTGCACGGCGAACACGACGCACGTGCGCGCGCACGCAAACCATGTCATCGCATCGCTACACCTCCGACAAGAGCACGGTTGGGCGACGCACGGTGCGACACAAGTTCAACATGCATACGGACGGTTAAGCCCAGGTACAGAATCAAGGCGCGGCCCTGCAAATTGTTGGCTACCGCAACTGGTGGCGGAAAGGGCTTCCACTGAAGCGAGGGTGCTCTAGGCAGCCCCCCCCCCCCCCCCCCCCCCCGGATGGTGTTTTGGCCTACTCTTCCACGCTGCCCAGATGCCGTGAAAGTGGTGAGAGTGCCCACATGGCTATACCCCATGGCACGTGACTTGCCGATCAACTAACTTTGGTGGAGCCATTTCTACTGCAGGATGGACAAGAGGGAGGGAGGGAGGGGCGGAGGGTGGGGGTGGAGGGAGGAGGGACATTCAACGACGTTAGAACGGATTATTTATATGTGACATCCATATGTCGTGCTTATAAGCACACATCGCAATGTTGCTGCATGTGAACGAGCGGTCATGTGATATTTGGGGTACGCGAGGGGGTGGTATGTAACGTGCACCACGAAACTGAAATGCAGTTCTTGTTAATTTTGGAATAAAAACTACGAGTTTTTGAAAGAATACGTTTTGGAAAGATTCGTATTAAGAAACTCTCAGATTTGTAAGCTGTTGCAGAGCAGTTCAAAGTAACATTGCACTTAAGAGGTATGGCTGTAGTTAACGGAGCCAATACACGCTGGGCAGTTTTGAATGTCACTGGCAAGATGCTACCACTGCAATCAAATAATATTACACATACCCAAAGCCAATCTGAGTGCAATGTCACAACAGCAGCCCACACCCATATCGTCACCACGGATGTGTGGAACGATGATAATGCCATCACAAAGAAACTCCATCACAGAAACAGAAATAATGACCGGCGATGATGAAAGGTGAATGTTTTACAAGAAGGTAATCTTAAGGTGGGCCACAGCCTACTTTTCAAATTATTCTTGCTTTAAACATTTTTGTTTCAGAATTTTTGCTCTTGGAATGAAGCGAGTTGGTTGCAGGAGTATGTACGCACTAAATAAGCACAAGGTAAAGGTAGGGTACGTGTACCCAATTATGGAACACGCTGTAAAACTCCCCACAGTTTATATCTGCACTTGCGTTCGTGATCCCCCGTGTCCCTGTGAAGCCCGATTCTCCCGTTTAATCAAATTAAATTTACACTGCTTCCTTGCAAAAAGAGATGATTGCTCTTAACACCTTTTTTCTCATTCCGAGACAAATGCGAGTTGCAGGGTGGGTCCCGTTCACCGCTGAATCTCAGAACGCACAAGCGGTTCAGCGTTAATTTTATTTAGAGAGGGATAGCGCCGTTGTTTTTAAAGCCATTGTACATAAGGCAGGGAACAGCAGCGACACGACCGCACTCTATGATAGCTGGCTCCAAACAGTGCCACACACGCCCTCCCGCATGGCCTTGTGGGAGCCTTGGAACTGATAGTTATTTTTTTCTTCCGGTTCTGTCCCGATGACGTACACGGACGTCATCAGGACAGTAAATGGTTAACAGGATCACAAATGGCTAACTAATGGCCTGACTGAAGCAGTCCAGAATTATTCTGCATACACAAATGCTGTCAGACAGGCCAATGGACTGAAATGTAATTAAACATTTTTGCAGAGGGACAACCTCCTGCCTATTTGATACCCACAATCCTTCATGAAAGCGCATCATAATTTTTTGGTTATTTACATGATAATGCCAAGTAGCATACTGATGTGTCTTAAGAAGAGAGTTTTAAATCAGTGCATACTGCTGGCTTTGACATAGGAAACGGAAACATGGACACTGATAAACGAAACGGAACACAAAAGCTGAACAGTGAACAAAAAAGCATGGAGATGAACATGCTAGGAATTGCATGGATACACAGACAAATGGATCAGGGAAAAAGACAAGAGACATCACATTGACAACGCCTAAAAGCAAAATGGAATTGGGCAGAACACAGAGAAGAGATGACGCCCGACGGACCAGGCTTGTGAAAGAATGGCAGCCAAAGATGAGAACGCATCCAAGAAACAACGACTGCGGAGATGGAGCCTGAAAATCAGTTCAGCTGCAGGAGACGGAAGAGGTAGCAGCACTGGACCGTGAGGACCGGTAATGGGGTGGGAAGGCCTTCATCCAGCCGTTGATACACCATGACTGAAAATTATTGCCCGACAGCCTGGGCGTTGCGCGCTGGAACAAAGCATTCCATCTTTGCGCGTGTCGGTGAGCGGTGTGCGTGTGAGAGGAGGGCGCTCGTGTTAATCACTTGCCGGATCTGCTGTGCGGTGCCATGCTTGGCCAGCATGTCAATGTAGATTGACCAGATGTCCGTGCGCTTCGGGTAGCTGCTCAACGTGTTCTCAAACACGGCCACTCCGTGCTCCACTTCACCCGAGCGGAAATCAAGCTGCGCGAACTTCACGATCACGTCCACATCTGGGTCAGGTTCAGGGAGGTGGTGGGAGTTGAGTGGGTGGACAGAAGACAGCATTAATAAATAACAGTTCAAGCAACACAGCAATGTGCACTTTAGGAAGAATCGTCATTGAAGATGATCTAAACAGGGGCACCGATCGGAATCGGAAATCTTGATTTAAGAAGCTCTTTTTCACAGATGTTCAGTCGGGGCAGGTCAGCAAGTTACAGCAAAACAATACAAAAAAAAAACGATACACGAGTGCAAAAGAGTAAAGGTTAGCAGGTCATGAAAAATACATCAATACATAAATAAAGTATATAAGTACAATTTGCCTAAGCACATGTATTCCTGACAATTTTTCAACGTGAAATGCAAGGTAGTGGGCAAGGCAGCTAAACAACAACAAAAACAGTCACAGACCACACCAGGATAAATCAGTCTCCATGCGCCCGATCCATTGAGACCTTGGGAGCTCAGCGGATTTGAGCCTGGATAGTGTGTGGATGGGTGACCACGGTGCACAAACAGGTTGTCAAAGGGCTTGCGGCCCAACGTGGAGGCTGGTACAAAAATGATTGCGCTGGGCTTGTAGACTCTCATTGTTGAAGCTCCCCACCTTCACCGACACGCACTGACCAGGGCGAGGGCGGCGTATGGTCAAACAGCCCCCCACGTGCCGTGAAAGGGCAGCGAGGCACACATTTAGCAGTGGGGACTGACAAATGGTCATGTACAACAATCAAGTGGAAGAAAAGCAGATACTTGTAAAGTCGCCGAATGTAAATGTGATGCATTTCATTACGGCGATTTTAACAGCCACAGCCTGTTTGTTTATTTCTTCCGTTCTGCAAATATACATTATTCATCCACGTAATATACCTGTAAACGTAATGTTGATATCGAACGGAAGCTATTCATGTCTAATTGTGACTTTCGGAAAGTCTATTAAATCTTGACTTAAAGCTTTCACGACTGCAGGAATTCATATGTTTTGGGTCTTTCGAGAAAGCCACGTAGATTAAAATAATAATAAAATAAATAAAACAATAACATCACGACGTTTCGATCGCAACATGAGCAATCGTCATCAGGTGAAAAATATATCGGGAGAGCTGCTGAGGCAGGAAAACTATATGGCGGGAGCGCTGCTAAGGCTGGGTGTTATAAAACCGAAACCTTTAGAACACCCTGCCGCCATAGCAGCGCTCCCGCTATATTTTTCACCTGATGACGATTGCTTGTCGTGATATTGTTATAATTTTATTATTTTTCTATCTACGTGGCTGTACCGAAAGACCCAAAGAATAGGAAAGTCTATTGGCTGGCGCTTGTATTTATTTTAATATCAAGATATGAAAGTTCGCTTTTTACCCAAAAGCAAAAATTAGGGGGGGGGGGGACTGCCAATTACACCAAGCCACAACTGCTCCCTGTGAACGCCCACGACATCACAACCTCCGCACGGCGACCTCATCATGCCTTACAGACCACCCAACAACAGATTTATGGCGAGATGGAAGCTTGCAATGAGTCACTCAACCAGCAAATCGAGTAAAGAATGGATTATTTGTCTCAATTTTGACATCTCCTTTTGTATTCTTTGGTTTTATTTGTACGGTTTTATTTGCTTTATTTACCTACTACCAATAATAATGAACACAAATTAGTTTAGGGAAAAAGAAATACCTTCACAACCAGTGGAAATAAGACTCGCTGCACATGCCAAAGGTTCTACCGGCAAAACTAAACAAATGTATTGAAGATCATAAGAGCAAAGGCAGAATCCTCCCAAGCCATTCCAAATGGCTGCCTTGTTTCATGTGGATGCAGAAACCGAAGCGCACACAATGACCTATTTTAGGATGATTAATTCAGAAAAGCCTGGTTAAATGTTACCAGTTAATGCTGACACATGGTTATTATCGTATCAGCGACGATCAAACCATGTGCTGGATGAAGGCCTCTCCCCTCCCCCGCTATCAATAGACTTAATCGTAATAAGTCGAGCAAAAATAAATCGACACCAAAGCGCGTGGCGGCACTCGCCCCCTCCTTGTTTCAACCGGTACAATGCATCCAGTCGCATGTTAAATCATGCAGCATTGCTTTGCTTTCCCTCCTTCCCCACAAAGACCCCGTGCGTTATCACCATCCCGGGCAGCTCTTGCACAGGGGCGGTCCCCGCCACCTCGGCTCGTCGTGTACAGTAACACTAGAGAAGGAGCAGCGGCAATGGACACGGCGCCAATTGAGACCCCAGGCACGTTGCTCACGTTATAACCGTCGCCGTCAAGTTCCAAGAACAGAAGCAAATGCGAGCAAAAAAAAAACCAACCCAAGAGATTATTTTTAAGCAACGCGACGCCTTGACGGCATTGTTTACCGCTCGCTGCCAGTGGCGGTGTTTGCCGACGACACTGCGAGCTGAGCGCGGCGGTCGAGCTGATGGGAGATTTGAAGGCTTTCCTGCCATTGTGTGACGTGCGGTGGTAAAGACCCCCCCCCACTCCCCACACTGCTCCCAAGTGCTCTGAGCAAGCGGTTCGGATTGTGTTTTCTATCTCTGCCAAGGACCCTTTGGTTGAGGTCACTCGATGGTACGCGAACCCATGCCAAACACACACAAATGCACCAATAAAACCATTACCTACTCGTTAGTTTAACATTGATTATAAAACGATAAATTAAAGCTGCATGGGGGGGGGGGATGAATTGTTTCTTTGTATGCAGGAAACAGCGTCTCCTTTTAAGCCCAAAGCAAAGAGAACTGTCAATGAGCATTCAGATGAAAATGGAAAATCACGAGGGGTGGTGGTTGTGTTAACCCACGTGCAGTTTAGTCCAAGTTGACGTAAGTGTGGCCCCTACAGCAGAAAGATACCAATAAAACCAATGACAACCAAAGCCAAGATTCCAATAACTGTGGCTTACATCCTTGCACGAAGTGCATCTGATGAGAGGCCTAAAAGTAGGACTGAAAGTCACGCATTTTAGTTGATGGCACAGCGAATGAGGGCACTAAATCCCAATACCCGCCATTCGCCACTAAGTGATGGTGACGTCACCACAGCGCCTGTGCCAGGCCAGGTGCACTTTGAGGCCACGTGAAGTGTCGAAGGGCTCGCTGACAGGCCTCCAGACAGACCCAGGTACCATGGGTTGGCTGATTGAGATGACTGGTAGATGCACCAGCTGTACCACACTAAATACACCCATGCACACGTTTGCATTCCCTGTGCTCATCAAGGGCTCACGAAAAAATAAATCATTAGGTCAACAAGAAACGACAATGATTAATAGCCTTCAACACATGGAAGTGTCAACATCTCATCTGAAAACAAAGCTGCAGTTGCTGCATCAGCATGTATAAGCAAATATCTAAATCACAAGGACATACAACATTGCAAAGCCAGAAAGATGCATATGGCGTGGCGCAGGCCAAATTTGTCAAGTAAAAATTTCATCTTGCCTAGAAAACCATAGGATTTGTAAATATTCAATACGTAAAAACATGTTTTGAGTGTGTGATAAAAGGTTATTTTTTGTTTTATAACATAAACAAAACTCCTAAGGAATGTTGGCAATTAAAACTAATAATGCTCCGATCTGCTGTCATGTCATGACTCACGACAATAAGCAAGTAAAAGTTGGTTTGTTACAATCAAAGCATGGACCATCGAGCCAGAATGCTTCTCCGAGCGATGTCAAATGCTCTTAGACCCCCCTCTGCAGGAGAGGACGCCGCCCTCACCCGCCAACAATCTACGGTTCATGGTGAACAAATCAGTATACAAATGAGGGCACCGCGATGTATTTCAACCTCCAGGGGTTGTGGAGGGGGGGGCCGAACGAGTGGGAAGTCAAGCATGTACTTTGTGTGTGCGTGTGTGTATAGGCGTGTATTCAAGGCGACAGTAATGGTTCGCACACGCTGCGGTACCAACACGGTAACCCGAGTTTTTATATTCCCTTGCACAACTAACATCGGCGGCGAGTGAATATCTGAAACGGTCCCTGGGCCTCGCATAGTCTGACGAAGCCATAAATGAGTATCTGGCTCCATGTGCTAAGATCATCATTGGGAGACAAAGCAGCCAGATGTGGTGCTCGTGACACCAACCACAAGTGCTCACTGTCAGCACTTGCCCAAGCAGTCTGTAAGATTACATGGAGGTCTTTGTCTTAGTGCATTAAAGAAACAGACCAGAAAACAAACAGCTTTTATCTTGGAGGTACTCCTCAGCTGTAAATCCCGTGCTTTCTCACATGAGTCAGAAGTTTCGGCAGTGAGAAATTAAAATTATGGCCAGGAGTACCATTACAGCATTCTGGTGACATCACTCTTCAAGAATTACATTTTACAATGCAGTTATCCCAATTGGTGACAAACAGATGCCAACCAGTGAGATTAAAAAGCAAATTCAACGAGACAGGAGACCTGGAGACAAAAGGAACACAAAAGTGATTATATGCAGAGACGATATGAACTCACGAAGCCGTATTACATATAATTATCGAAGCAATGAACTCATGCCGGATAGTGTTGGACACTGCCTAGGACGGTAGCTGTGAGAAAAATCGCGTTTTTCTTCTGGGTTAGATCTTTCTAAACGCGAGACCGCATGGAGGAGTGGTAGTGTAACGGTTTGCGCGCTGCGCTACGAACCCGGCGACCAGAGTTCAATTCGCGCTCACGGTCGACACCAGTGACGATTATTTGAACCGGTCCTGGGCATCAACTAGGTCGACTCCCCCTCAAATGAGTACCTGGTGTGGTGTGTAAACATCGCCACTAAGGGGACAAAAGCGGTCGGGCGTGGTTGCTGGCCACCCCACCTCTTCGTGTGCCATGCCGGCCTTCAATAGGTGCTCGCTAACAGCACTTGCCTCGACAGCCTGCTACAGCCTATACGGGGGAACCGGTTTGCCTTCGTGTGTGCGAACGTACGTTCTCGTTCGGGCAGGCTCTTGAGCGCGCGCTGCATGAGGCGGCGGGCCGAGTCCGTCTGTCCCCGCTGGACCAGGAAGCTTCCATAGGCCAGCCACACGGCCTTCTCCTGCCGGAACCGGCGCAGCATCTTGTTGTAGAGAACGTCTGCTTGCTGTGGCACCCCACGGTGGACACAAGGAGGAGGTGCGGTTAGCGCCGAGACGCTCGCAAAGCAGAGTGGTAACAACGCGCTCGCCCCGTGCTCTTTACTTAACCCGGTTGGCAAAACACAATAGAGACATGTAACAAGCACAGCCCTTAATTCGATAATATAACTTGTCAACAATTTTTTTCATCAATTAAGTGGACCCAATAACACCGAGTCGCAAATAGTTAATGATAATTATAGGGCAGCTAAATGCAACTGCATTTCAATGTGCTGAAATACCATATGTAAAAGTTCTTGTGCATGTACAGCATATATATGTACATCTCGTTTGTCAATCCACTGTTGGATGATGGCCCTCCCAATGCCATGCGGGTCATGGGGTTATATGACCATACTTCACCACGAAATGTTTTTGTATTCTTGTAAGTTGTCGAACATCTCGTTTGTCAATCCACTGTTGGATGATGGCCCTCCCAATGCCATGCGGGTCATGGGGTTATATGACCATACTTCACCACGAAATGTTTTTGTATTCTTGTAAGTTGTCGAACTTATTTCGCACCGTACGCTGCCAACCGTGCTAATCGGAGGTGCGGGCCATCCTTCTTAAAAATACACATTTATTTTGCTTTGCAGTGTGTCTGCGACTGCGGAAAATGTGCAACGAAAATGTTCATCAGCAGAGTATTACACGTTTTCGCCGCTCGCAGTTTTTAACCTTCGCTACCTGGAACTTGTCCGAGCCAATGTAGATCTGCGCGAGATGCCGGAACGCCTTGAGCGCATCGTTGTGCTGCACAGCACGCTCGAACGCGCGCATCAGCGAAGCCTCGTCCCCGTACAGATTCTCCAGGTTCAACAGTGCCACCCACACATTCAGCTTCTCCTGCTCCTCTCTGTAATACATTTCAAGTACAAATGTTTTCATTACACCGGGCAAGAACTCAAAAGAAGAGCGATTGATCTGTAACCGAAATGACAAAATAAAAAAAACTAGGAAAGTATAGCACAGCGATGAAGCAAATGGAAATCGGCGCAAAAACAACTATGCCACGTGAGAAAACATTAATAATAAATTATCATAAATCAGTGTTAAATAATTAATTGCCTTTGGCATAGGTGGGCCCTGGCAGATTATTTTCAGACTGATCACAGTAAAGCACAGCATTATTTTTAACATGTTAATGATATGTTGAGATTCAGAAACTCAAAGAGAGAGTAAAGCCACGATGAACTCGGGTTCTGCGCACACGGTTGGCATCAACGCTAATGAATGGGCCAAGTGGACGGAGCTCACAAGGATCCTAGTGGAAATCTCCACATGCCATCGCTTTTCATATTTTTCCCCCATTTTTATTCTGTCATTAAAGGCTTCACCGTGATTAATTTTGTTGCCGAATCTCGAAATGGCCTTTAGGCACTTCGTAAATTGCAATAAAAAAATTCAATCGATTGCAAAGCCCACGATGCAAGCATTTGAAGTGTGTGCATGAGAACAGACATGCTGCTGCTATGCATACCCTGGTTTTCGTGGCCACTCATAATACAAGTCAAGTTTCATGGTTCAGGCCACACATTTAGCATTTATTTTCACAAGGTGTCATCGTGCACAACTCTGCAGGCATCTTCAGGAGTTGAAGCACGTGGACTAACTCGGGGTTGCAAATTGTCAAATGCGCGTTCATGCATTATTTTCCACAACCAAAATATCATCCTTTGGATAAAGCAGCCCCCTGCCACGAGACTCCGGGGGGGCCTGCCGACTCTTGCCCATTTCCCTTGAAAAACACGGTTGGACAGGAAGAGAGAGAGAGAGAGGACACGGCCAACCTCGACTTGACTCCACATCCCGAAGGGCGCACTAGTAATCCCGCGCACGATCCCGGTCAGCCGCTCACCTGAAGGAGATGGTCTTGAGCGCCCGCTCCGCCACGGCGCGGGCCCTGTCCACCTCGGTGGCCTGCAGGTGGAACGCCATGTACTGCAGCCACACGAGCGAGCTGTTGGGCGAGCTCAGCGCCAGGCGGTCGAAGTCGTCGACCGACTGCGGCACGCGCGACGGGTCGGCCAGCCGCGCCTCCAGCTGCTCCAGCTCCTTCTCCTCGCGCTTGCGCTCGGCGAAAGCCTCCTGCCTGTTCTTCCGCTGCTTCTTCTTCTGCTGGCCCTGCTCGAGGGGTGGAGAGATCCGCCGTCGGGCAACCACACACGGGAGACGACCCAGGTTATTCCCTTAGACCAGGGGTGGGTAACCGATGGCCCCCGTGGGCTGTATCGTTTCACAATCTATAGTTATTATGAATCTATATTTGTTTTAGGGTGAGGCCACATGGTAGTTTTATGCTACAGTTCTTGTAATTACCCACCCCCTCCCACCACCAAACACGATTATCAGGTTTGCAGGTATTATTTATAAGCACCAATGATTTATCTTGACTAAAATGTACGTCAAAATACGACGTTTCACTGAAACTGCTTTGAGCTTCATCAGCTAATGAAACTCGGAAATAACGTGAGGCTGCCTCATCTGACTGTGCTTCAAAAGTACCTGCTGTGACAACACCCGACTGCCAGAGCGTGGGTCCGTATACTGGCATCATGATCCCAGGTTGCTGCTGGGATCATAATGCCAATATATTTACACATCTCTAAAAGTAACTGCAGTGTTTGCCCTTGAGTTTTTCATTCATCTGCTCGTCGGCATTTTAGTGATTTACCGCTGCGTCGCTGTCATCCTCGTCGCCGCTGGTGTCAATTCCGCCTCCCCCGTTGTGGGCTCCCAGAATGCCCGTTTGAAGGGAGGCGAGAGAGGCGTCCCAGCTGAAGGAGCCCGGCGCCTGCAGCCGCTCGAGGGAGGCTGCGCCGCGCTCCGCCTTTGCGCTCTTGCCCTGCGCGCGACGACGACAACAAGGTCAAGAACGTCGCCGTTGCAAAAGCCTAGCGACGCCACCACACCCTGCAAATGCCCATCTCCCGTCCACCACATCCCGCAGCTGCAAGACGGCAGACGCGTAATAACCTTCAAGGCCCGCCGCCTTCAGAGTATCCCGCCACCTGGATTTAGTCTTCCCGTTCATCGCAACTCACGGCGGTGACAGCGGAGTTTGATTAGCACGGGAGAAGTCTCGCCGAGCCTCGTGACTCCTCGTCAAGGGAGTCTTGCATGGGGTATGTGAACAAATGGCTTTTGAGGGTATTTTTCTTCTTCGGATATGGCATCTGAAACATCCACATATGTATGTATGTATGCCAAACGCATTTCTCAATCAATAGTAATGTATTTTATGCCATTAAAATGGGTCGTGCTGCGAGCTGTTGGATGGAAAAACGCTGTCTCCAACTAAAAGTTAGTCTCCTGCTTTCTTTTACATTTTTGGTTCTGAAGAAGACGTTACATCAAATGTTAGCTTTGTGTGTATATATGTGTCAGCACCTGGACATTCCCCACCACAACAACTTCACCTTACGTGCAGGTATGCAGTCATAAATAAAAGACCACAATGGAAAAATAAGCAGAACACCATGCAATGTTTCCACATACAAATAAAAAAACTAAATAGCTCGTCAATCCCACTTTTGGCCTTCCAGACCAATATTAATAAGCAGCATTTGTTTAATCAAACAAAACTCTGGACTGGTTTCGACCTTCTGGCTATCATCAGCAGTCAAGGTTTGTTAAACAAATGACGGATTACCACGTGTTTTTTTTGGCAAGAGCACTCCATGCAAACTATGGAACCTCTGTTCAATGCAATTGCTTTTACCCAACAATGCTACACGGCGGTGCGTTAGCGAGTTTGTGTACTGCACTGCAAACCGATCATGCGTGGGAAAAAGATGACGGCAAAATTAAAATATACATTTTGAGATTTAAAAAAAAAAATTCAACATTTTCAAACCTTCGTCTCGGTTTCACTGTCATCCCTGCCCTCTCGGAAGTAAATCTCAACGCCGCTGTCCGTGCACTCCTCCGCTTTCTCCGTTACTGTTTTCCTCTTTTTCTTCTTCTTTTCCTTGAAGAATACACAAATCATCGTGTCAATTGCACAATCAGTAAGTTAAGAGTGATCAGTCTAATCCAACCTACGGTACCACGCCTTCTTATATTAGTTTGCTTAAAACAAGGCACATCTCATATTTGAGATATATATATACGTATCTAACTAGCCTGTGGATACCGGGGCTGTTTGGCACGAGCTTGCAGCTTCATTAATGATAAAAAAAGACTTCAACATCACAGTCAGGCATTCTGCCAGAGCACTCAAATGTACATCATTGCACGCATGTATAAAAACACACAGGTGTCGTCACAAGTGATGTCATGAAGGGGCTATAACGACGCGTTTTTGACAAACGTCGCCTTTTCCTCCACTTGGCAAAGCTTAAAAATGTTGTGCCCGACAGTCTGTGGCGACACACAGCCAAAAAAACAAATCGCACAAGAGCCGTTGGTCGTTTGGGCTGCATCTCCCCTTTTAAAGCTTCCGTGCAAGTCACACTGCCTGCACACTCCGTAGCAACGCCACCGACTCGACTTTCTTCAATCCCCTCGCTCAGGGTTTGGCCGAGCGTGGGTGCACGGCCTTCACCTCAGGGACCGGCTCGGCGGTATCCGCCGCCGCCTTCCTCTTGCGAGTCTCGTCTTTGTTGTCATTGCTCCTCCACAGCCTCAGCCCTATCGAGCCCGGGAACAAGTCCTTGCCTCCCGTGTCGTTCGGCAGGGAAGACAGCTCCACCCTCTTGGTCTCCGCGTCGACGCTGCAGTGCGGAGGGGTAAGACGCAAAGCCGTCAAAAATATATATATACGCGCTGAAGATCCTGTGGCGTTATTCGAAAAACTCAACCAAGCTAATTAAATGTTATTTATATTTTACCAAGTAAGGCCCACTGAGCTATACAGCTATTTTCCAGAAGCAACATGGACACAAATAATAGCTCAACCAAGTGGCTTATCACGTGCAAATTGATTGCAGCCAAATACTATAAATGCATATTTCTAAATGTGGAGGGAAAAACCGGAGGATCCGGAAAAAAAATCCATGTGACCACTGGGAGAACATGCAAACTCCAAATATACCGGCGTCAGGGTCGGGATCGAACCCATGACCTCCTGGAAACCAGGTGGGGCACCATGGGGCCGAAAGAGTATGCCATGGGTGCCGAAGTCAGTACAATTTTTTTTTACTCTGCGGGCACTTTGTAAATCCATTGCTGATGGCCAAATTTGGAAAGTTAATCATGTAATGCGTTCTGGCAGCGGGGTTGCTACCACTGTTGGCTTATCAACTATTACCTTGTGTTGTCACGACCCGCTTCGGAACACGCTTTTAACTTTGAAGCCCTGACTGATCATCTGTTAAAAAAGAGCTTTATAGCTCACCGGATTCCTCCAGCATAAATATTATGATTCTGACTGAATGGAATCCAATACATTAAAAAAAAGGAAAATCTAAAAATTGTTGGTAAATTGTGCCAAATTCTCCAAACTCAACATCCAGTTAAAAAAAATAAAAATGTATAATTTACAGTTCATTACCAATGTAGGCTCTCCCATGCTGTGTGAGTTGCAGGGATTATTACGGTTATTTAACCAGGAAAGCTCCACTGAGTCTCAACTCTTTTTCATCCGAGTCCTGCCAAGCTTTTGCAGCAGGGGGCGGTGATTGCTATGTATATTGAGTAAGCTTTGACCATATTTCACCACGCTGGTCAGTGCAGGATATGCGGAAATGGGCAACACAGACGTGGGAGCACAGAAGTACGCGACAATAGATTTTGCTGCACTGAAAATTGCACACACACAACATGACCCTGCAGCTTATAGCACCTGTTGTGCAAGGTGGTGGCCCATCCAAGTGCTATCCAACCCCTCCCCCTTAATCTCCAAAATCAGGTGCATTCCTGATAGCTAATACAATCATTACCAAACTATAATTACCTTAGATAAAAATAAATATTTGGCAATCCTGCGTTGGCAGTGGTACGCAAGCACAAATTACAACAAATAAAACATTCCTTAAAGGAAAACTACATAAATTAGGCAATGTCTGGCATTTGGAAATGTTAAATGATGCAAGTGTTTAGATTTAATTTTATCATATTCCTAAGATGATTGTAGACCAGGTAACATTGTTATAAACCAGGCAATACTTAATTTACAAGAGTACTAAGATTGTTTGCTATTGTATTGGCACATGCATACAATAAGACTTCAATGGAAACATTACCTGAGCACTTTCACAGAGATGAGCCGGCCCTTGCGAATGTACCTCTCCATGAGTGAAGAGCCACTTACAAAGTACTTGGACAGGTTGCGGAGTGAGATCCGGCCCATCACGCACCACGACAAGCTGATCAAGCGACACAAAGACAAAGATCACTCGTTTAGCCTAAAAACAGACTTTTGGGACAGGTGTTGTTAGCGAGCACTTATGAAAGCCAGCACAGCACAATGAGGGTGGGTAGCCAGCGCCAGGTCCGGCCACCTATATCTCTCCCCTGTGCTGATGTTTACACACCACACCACGTCGTCATTTTAGGCTGAGCCAACCTAGCGGAAGCCCAGGTCTGGTTTAGATAATCGTCACTGGTGTGGCCATGAGTGGTAATTGAACTCGGGTGGTTGGCTTCGTAGCACAGTGCGCTAACCATTGTGCTGCCGCTCCCCACACAAAAGACAAAGGATTCCCCGTATAGCCGTAACATAATGTTTGGACTAGTGCTGTTAGCGAGGACCTATGAAGGCCGGAATGGCACACGAGGGGGTGGGTGGCCAGCACCACGCCTGGCCGCTTTCATCTCCCAAGTGGCAATGTTTTTAAACATCGCACCAGGAACTCGGTTGAGGCTGTGTCGACCTCGGGGAGGCCCAGAACCTGTTCAGATAACTGTCACTGGTGTTGGCCATGAGCAGGAATCGAACTTAGGTCGCAGGGTTCGTCGTGCAGCGCGCTAATGCTACAGGACCGCTCCCCACAAACACCGAAGCACAACGCAATGAAGCACACCATGGATTAAGTCGTGAGAACAAAAACTTGACTGCATGCAGGAAAAAATATTTCAAAACTAAGTGCCACCATCAACCTTGTGTCTGAGTATTGTCTTGCAAAGGTTAGCCTGAAGGGTACATCGTGCTGTTTGTGCAATAATATTTACGACTATAATAAAGATAAATCATGCATTAAACAAAACATGTGTCTTTTCCTCTTTAAGATAACGCACGTGTTTCAATGTATCAGTTTTGAAGGAGAAATAGAAATTTCTCAACAAGAATGTCAAAATGTATGCTGTAATTCACGTGACAAAATAAAAATGTTGAGTGCACTTTTACACAAGCCCTTGGGTGGCTCCCAATAGGGTCCATCGAGTCACGTGCCCCAATCTTATAATCACAGAAAGAATGCTCACTTGACCAAGACTTGGTTGTTGACAATAGTGTGGACGTAGCCACGGACCACAGAGCCCACCGTGAGGTCCTCCAAAGATGACAGCTCCTTGTCCTTCACCTCTGCCTCTTCCTCGTCCGTCGGCGGGTTCACCCTAAGAACATCAACGTGGAAAAGCCCATTACTGCATTATGTATGTCCGTATGTTGCACTTATTTTGCACCATAAGTAGCCAATCGTTCTAATCGGAGGTGTGGGGGCAAGGAAAACAAGCTAAACATAAAAATCTGTTCTAAAAAAACGAGTTTTCAATCTAGATTTCCAAGTGTATAGCTCCGGTGGCTCCCTAATATGGTGAGGAAGAGCGTTCCAGACGGCCGCAGAAGCGCACCTGAAAACCCTTTCGCACGTCGCAAATAAGGATTCCGCAAACGAGCCTCGCGACGAGCAAGGCTGTCTCAGACAAACAGAACGGGGTCAAAGGTGAGGCTCTCGTGGATGCGGAATGCTCGACCCCAATCTGGATACAGCCACATTAGCAAATGTGATTTGTACCGATAGTTCAAAGTTAATGTGCCGTCTTATTGAGGGACTACTGTGTGTTATCTTGGTGTGGTCTGGGACTGTTTTGTTGTTGTTTTTGCTGCCTTGCCCAAGCTTGATAAATCTGACTTATATAATGAAATAAGCAATCACTTATTTATTCATGTACAAGTAGTGACTTGCATACTTTGTTTCCTCTATTTTTCACTCATATCGCTTTTTTTATTATTGTTTGCTGTTGTAAGTTGCTGACCGACCCCATACTGGACACCTTGAAAAAAAGCTCCTTAGCTCATCGGATTTCTCCTGTCTAAATAAAGTTTCTGATTCCGATTTGGCCTCACCTGGAATCGCGCAGCGAGAGCATGACTCGCATCTTGCCTCCGTTCTCCAGCACATAGCACGGCACAATCTGTCCCACCTCGAAGGCGTCCAGGGGCTTCTGGACGAAGGAGTCGTTCAGATCCGTGAGCAAGACCCTGCCCGTGTGGCCCATCGGTAGCGACAGCAGCAGGCCGATGCCCGGCTGACTGCACTTCACGCGTCCCAGCGTTACAGTGCCAGGTGACAGCTTGTACACACCTGCGGTGCATCGCACGCAGAGACGGAGTCACTCACCCATGCGCTCGTTCACCGTTCTGCTTCAGCCTAAATGTGCATTGCTGTGCTGGCTAGTGGCTCCTGGGTTCAAATCTGGATTTCGGCCGAGAGGCTTTAATGAAGGTCATGTCTCGGTGCATTAAATTCTGGGTGTCATGATAGTTGTGTGCATGTGTCATGGTCTGCAGGGTGAACATACCAGAGAGTGAGAGACTGAGCGACTCCTGCTCCACCTTGCAAGCCACCACGGTGGCCTGCACGGCGCATCCCACACGAAACTTCTGCAGCGGATTGTCCAACACCTGCGTCGCAACAACACGAGGTTTATCCTATCAGTTTCATTACACGATCACATCAAACGCTGTCAATTGAGCTCCGAGTTCCTAAGATGAGGATGGCAAATTCATGCATCTATGCGTGTGCTAAATTTAACATCAAGGTGACAGTGCACCGAGACAAACCGGTTCCCCTTTTTAAGAGGGTACCGAGCCCAAACTAATACAGCAAACATGTGATGAAGGTCAACGACAAGTGTATGAAAACCTTACATTAATACAGAGAGGATTAATACCAATTAAACGTTGACATTTAAACAGAACTAAAGGTTACACTGAGATACATGTTTTCAAAGGGTTATCTTGCGCTATCAGTGGTTTGAAGGGCTGGGTTGTGTAACCAACCACCATGCCGTGTCCCTTTGCTACAACGGGCACTTGTTTTGTGTGAAACTGCGGTGGGAGAGGGCTACACGTAATGCACAGGTGAACTTCCACACCACCGAATAGCATGGTTGAATGAACAGAAATTGTTGACGGTTGTCGCCGAGCATGCGATGACGTACGTTTACCATCCCTGACACCATGACGAACCCCACCTCGGGTCATATAGAATTTTAGTTACAGCAGCATTGTTCGCCGAATTACAATTAGATTGTAATCATGTGTGCTGAACTTATTTCGCACCGTACGTAGCCAACCATGCTAATCGGAGGTATGTATGCATGTTTGTTGAACTTCTTTGGAGGTGCGGAGGAAGGACAACACAATCTGTTCTCAATTGTGATTGAGATTCAATATAAATCACGCAATTACAATTATAATTGACCCCAAATCTGCTGAAACTCCTTAACACGCACGCACAAGGGCGTAAGCAGATAAAACGGCGGCCAAGTGAGATTCCGTGCTGGCCGCAGAGCCTTGCAACAGCAGCAAAATCAATCGGCAGTGAAGGGGAACTAGCAGAGAGTGTGCACACCTTTGGCCTGTTGCTAATGAGGAGTTGCTCCACACGTCCACTGACCACGGCATTCACGTCCACCCACAGGGCTTTCCGTTCCTCCTGGTACTAAAAGGACGACGGCAATACAGACACGCCACCGATTACCGGTCACAGCCGAGCGACCACGGCTCTCGACGCGAACGAAGACGCATACACGATCGGCAAGACGCCAGGGAGAGGTTAACGTTGACGAAGCGAAGAAGGTGAAAAGTCAGTTCTCAGTTGGCAGGATTTCAATAGGCATAAAGTATATACAAGCAATTGGATGGCTCTGCATCTTTCTGAGCCTTTAGTTTACATTAGATCCATTTCCAAATCTGATGGAATGCTGATGCACAGACTCTAGAAAAAGGAAAACGAAATATTTACCATTATTGTTTCATTACATCGGGGAAAGCAACCGTGACAATTTGTCAGTTTTGAACTTTTTCCCGCTTTTGTTGGCATACCTTGTTGACAAAGCAGGTGATAGTCTGTCCAGGTTGGTATGACCCAAGACACTCCTTGACTGATGGGATGCAGAAGTCTTCCTTGTTATTACTGTTCAGTTTACTGCACAACAATGACAAATGTAAAAACATGTCAATCCAGAATGCAAAGGAAGCTATGAATACAAATAATTGATAAAAATTTTTTTTAAACATTGCTTCCATTAGATTGTAAATGTAATTTGTGATAATATTCTGCGGTTATATGATGGCATTTGACCTTACCTGGGTCTCATTGTGAGCTCTGGCAAATGTATTACTAAATTCTGATGCGTGATGGGTAAATATCTGCAACAAAAATAAAAACATTCCATTAAATTGCAACAGATTCTGGAAAGTAATTAAAATGCATCTAAATAATTCAAACCCCTTCCCATAAACTTCAGGTCATTTTAAGCAAATATAGATTGTGTGTGCATATACACAATTCTACTCCCAATTGTGATATTGCCATCACACGAGACAAAGTAACCATTTGAAACTATGGCGGAGCAACCACTCCATGTGGTTGAAAATCTGGCGGGGCCCAAGAAAGATTCCACAGAACGGCTACCGAAATCCCTTCAACACACATCGCTTAAGTGGAGCACTGTCAACAAATCCCTGTTATGGAGAAATGTCTGTATGGTCGTAAATTTTTTTAAAATTCTAAGTAAAAATGTAGCCAATTTAAGCAACAACAAAAACCCCCCACCAAATACACATTTAATATAATGGGGCTTTTTTTTGTCCACTCATCAGTAACTGGGCAGAGGCAATCGACTCATGACAATTGCACGAACACGGTTTAATCACAGGTGACTGAAACTGGATCCAAACCCAGGATATGTCAGTGGTCCCAACTGAGCACTCCGACCACACAGCCAACCCAGGCCCACACGTATTAACTAGCGGCTTCACGTCTCTCACACACACACACAAGACGACCCCCCCTCCCCCCCTCACTTGTGCGTCTTGATCTCCTGGCCACCAATCACTTTGACGGCAACCGTCTCTCCGGCCTTGAGCGACATCGTTGGCTTCTGTCCGGTCGTCGCCTCGTCCCGGATCTCCGACACGTGCACGCGGCCCATGACTCCACCGGGCAGGGTGACCATGGCGCGCAAGCCCCGCGATGACTTCACCGTGCCCTTGTAGACGTCGCCGAGCCGCAGGGCTCGACCGTTCACCGTGTACACTCCGTCGGTCACCTCGCCGCCCTCCTCGCTCACAGACGCCGTCCGAGCTCTCGTTCTGAAAGCGCCGTTGCGCAGGTGGCCGGAGTCCGGCGCGGCCACCAGGACACCATCGTGCTCCTCGGGGTCGGCGCACTTCACCACGACCTTGAGCTTCTCCCCCACCCTCAGCGAGCCCGAGTTGGGGCGCAGCATCTCGTTCAGGTGGTTGGCCAGGGGCAGGAAAATCAGGTGAGAGCTTTCTTCCAGCGACGCGACGGCCAGGTCGCTGCCGATGAACTGCACCGTGGCAAAGTAAACGAAGCCTTCGCGCAGCTGCGCAGAGGCGGAAGAGAGGAACGTGGGTAATGATTAAAATCGATTCTTATGCTCACAATACGAGCATCGAATCGAGTGCGTAAGGCGAATTTGTTATTTTAATAATATCCATACGTTGCATGTTCAAGTAACAAATGTGACGCAGCAAACATGACACACAGCACAGGAACAATAATGGTGAATAAATAAATATATATTACAGCCCTTTGTCAATCCACTGCTGGATAGAGGCCCTCCTACGCCATATCATGGTTTTTTGACCATTTTTCAAAATGCTTAGTGTGGGTTGGTAAGAGGGCATTGCAGGGTAGGACTGATCAGATACTACTCTCGTCAGATGTTAACCGTGGCTGGGAATTGAACCCAGTTCACTGGGCTTCGAGTGCAGTCGTTCCCCAAACAACTGCAAAACTGCCCCAACCCCACACAATAGAAACACAACAACAATAACCGATTCCAAATCGAATTGTTCTTCAAAAATGTGCAATTCATCAAATTCAGGAGGGGATGTGGCATTCATCGTTAACACCTCCTAAGCACCTAATAAAAGCGGACAAATTAATTGGTCATAAAAAAGGAAACATGCTGATGCCGAAAACGAGCTCGTAAAACAAGAGTGTTGATACATTAATGGCCACTGTAACATCAGGGAAACTTCAGTGGGAGCATTCCCTTGATAAGTCTAACGTTTTCTTGTTCAAGTACACTGACGTTTTGCATGACAAAAACAATGAATTACAAGCCGGTTTCATCCAAACAGAATTGCAATAAAGTACACACACACTTAATTTTGTTTATTAACAAATGGGTGGAGCAGTGGTTCGCGCTCAGTGCTCTCAGTCTCATTCCTGGCCACGGCTAGGAATGATATCGGAACTGGCCATCGACCCACACTGACCAGCATGATGAAATGGCCAAAGAACCCCCATAAACAACAACGCTGTGGGGGAGGCCTTCATCCAGCAGTAGATTCACAAAAGGACTGTACGTGTGCGAGGTTATGAGCTTAAGTTAATTCAACTTGCTCACAGAAAAAGTATGAGTGTATATTAGAAAGAATGCACCCACAGCCTGCAGGGCAAGTCAACTTAACACATTGCCTGCCTAAAATGTCTGCAAACCAGCCGAGCGGCACAGCAGCCATTATAACTACACCAGAGAGATCGCAGCATTCAGAATCCGCAAAAACCACGTGGCATTAACCCAACATGGTGGCTCCCAATATGGCCGTACCTGTATTTGCTTTTTTTTCTTTCGCTTGGGCAACAGCTCGGCCTTCAGGCTGACGTGCACCGTGGAGGCGAGAAAGTCCACAAACAGCACCCGAGCGGACACCTCCTGCCCCACGCTCAACTGCTGGCCTGCAAAAAAAACAGAACACACTGCACAACCCACCACACAACACATCGCGTCCACCAAAAACGCACTACCACCGCTAGGCCATGTCACCGCCGTATTCTGCAGGTGAACCGTACATTCATTAATCTTTAAGACAAGTTTTCCCAAAGGCCAGGTCTCACAATCCATCAACATTAGCATTTGCCAAATTTGCCAATCTTCCCTGATCAAATAAAATGCTTGCACGCTCTACGCGCTATATTATAAACATGTCCCAAGTCACGTAGAGAGCCCGGAATAAAATTCACATTTTTCGGGATAAACACCTCCACACTACAATCACCCTACTTATTTGAATCAATGTTTTTGCATCACATGGCATATGCTCACCAATCAATCGTCAGATGTGTGCAGTGTGAATACACTGCCTTTAGGAGTTTGGAACACACTGCCTTTAGGAAAAAAAAGTTGTGATGTTTCACCAGGTGAGAAAAGCTAATTATGAGGCAATTGTGATCACAGCCACCGTCCAAGGACCTCTCTCGTCGACCAAGAGTCCGGCAGTCGGAAGAAAAACTCATCGAACGCAAGTTCACACGAGAGCGTTTACGTCGCCGTACCGTCCACGTGGTGTTCCGTTGCCTTCAGCGAGACACCCGGCGCGCTCTCCGATTTGAACGCCACGGACCTATCGGCGGAAACCTCCTCCACCGTCGCCTTCAGCATCTGCCCCGGTTTGGGAAACTCGCGGCCTGCACGACAGTTACACGTACGACATCGCCTCGTTTCTCGTCGCTCAATGCAAACAAACAAAGAAGTTTACGCATCGGGGGCAGTTTTCAGCCGTTGTGCGTTTTAATGGCAAGATGCAACTTCAGGAACACAATAGACATGCCGATACATCCAGATGCTTTTAAAATCTATATTGTATTGTATTACACGATACTGTTACCACCAAATATCAACCAAAAACAGTTAGATTGTATTATTTAAGTACAAAAAAAATCTGTAGTTTCTTCCGCTTCAAAAGATAACTGGGCTATCTGATTTATCTTTAACCATGGTTGGCTACATATGGTGCAAAAGAAGTTCAACATACATATATAATCTCCTTTTTATTTGCCTGGTGGGTATTCCACATTCATATGATGGGGGAAACTTCCAACCCCTGAACTCCCTCCCCCCCCGCACTGGTGCCATCTCGTGCTGCGTCTGCGCACGGCGCTATCGGAGCCGAGACCTTTGCTGGCGAGCAAGGCTCGAGCCTGGACGACCTCCCGCAGGGCCTGGCTGAGCAGCGCGGTCCCCTCGAGCGCAGCGTCGGCCAGGCACTCGGAGACTCGGAGAGAGATGTCCAGGCGGCTCTTCTCCTCGTCCACGCGGGTCACAGCCGCCAACACCGTCTGCCCGACCGAGTAGAACTCCTCGCAGCTCACCACGTACTCGTCGGACAGCGCCTGCTCGCAAGGGGATGACCGGTGGCGCGCACGCGTGAGCTTTGCCGGGCCGCTGTTGCCGCTTGAATGTTCCCGCTTGCCACGGGGTTGGAGAATCCGTCATGGCTTTAGAGTTTGCGTTAGGGCCAGATCAATTCATCAGTTGAGGTTCGCTCGTGCAGAAGCTAGGCATCGTTTAAACCAATTAACTATCGATGATAAAAGGAAAGTACCGTGTGAATAACTGTGGCTTTTCATTTTACGGGCAATTATTGCAAATACCACAAATTGTTAAGTTAGGTAGTACAAAACGACTTACAAATGGATCTTTTGGTATAGTTTTAACTGGGGTAATATTACGAGTGGTGTTTACAAATTCAGACATTTTACTCCATAGAGACAGTTTTTAAGTGCTAGGCATGTGGAATCTTAGCTGTGCAGAAGCCATGACAACTTATGTGGCCCTCAGCAGGGAAACCAAACCGGCAGTTACATTTTTATAGTGCTCAGTTTGAAAGATAATTTTCATTTGTGCAGGCTTTTACTGCCGTGGTAATGGTTCTTGTAAAGTCACGGAGAGCGTGACAGTCCTCCACTTACGGCCTTGAACGCCATTCCCCTGAGGGCGTAGGGGAACTCCACCGACACGCCGTACGGCAGCATTCTCCTCGTCACACCAACCAGCAGCATACCAGCCTGCAGCAGCGGGGAGAGGGGGGGGGGAGATCTGTAAATGTTCTTGTATTGCATTTCATATTGAAAATGGTAAATAAAAACAGCCAATTTTCCACACCTTTACACAATTTGGGGCATTTAAAAAAAAATCAAACCATATCGTTATCGTAACATTAATTTCGCCAGGAAAGCCTCGCTTGAGTCAAGACTTTTTCCAGAAGGGTTCTGCCGAGTTTCGCACAAGGCAAAGCTGCTTTTTCCCAGAATGAGAAATTTACAGGTAATTTTTTATACGTACTAATTTTTCGTATTAATAGATTTCACATCGATGTTATTCGAGTCCCATGGACTTTTTTTACCGTTGGGGCCTGACCATTTCTTTCACCGATATCTCCTTGCCATGTCACTCCACTTCTCTCTGTCTGTCGCTGCTACCTCCAACGGATATAAGTTCCCTCCACTCCAAAGCTTTTATATGACGTATGTTTAACTTATTTTGCACTGTACGTAGCCAACTGTGGAAATAATGTATTTGTGTTAAATACTCGAACTCTTAACAACGTAATGTGAAAGGTCTCACTTGTAAGTCGTCGAGTGTCTTTGCCACATTGCCCCCGGACAGCGCCACCTGCAGAGCATGCTTCTTTGTCAGTAACTGACGTTAATGGGTGGTTAAGGCCATTTAAGCGCGCACGTGCAAAAGCACACCAAAGGCTCAACACGACAGTGAACATACACTTATAATAATTGTTTTTTTTACCTTTTTATTCGGCAACAAAACTGACACCTATTTTACAAGGAGTCATGTTTGCATTGACCACAATACCTGCGGTCGGAATGCAAACAAAAAACATAACTCTGATAATGTATGTGGCACTGTCCTTGAAATTGATTGGTCCACACCCGAGACAGCTTTCCTTAGAGCCGAGTCTCACATGGTGTTGGACCAGATCACGCCAAAAGGTGCACTTGTAAAAAAGGTGTCAGTTTTGTTGCCAGATAAAAGGGTAAAAAAACAATTATCATATTTTGCTACTGGCAAAGGAGGTTCCAATTGCATACACTTATATTCAGGCTTTCAATCACACAGGTTACACAATAAACATCACTAAATGTGCAATTGCACGTACAGCCTTTTTTTTTTTTAGAAACACGCGTTTAGAGTATTCGGCTGCTATAAATTTCCACGTGGTAAGCCACTTCGTTGAGCTATCATTTATGGCCAGGTCGCTTCTGAAAAAGAGCTATATAGCTCAGTGGGCCTTACCTGGTAAAAATAAAAAGTTTTATTTCGTTTTTGTCAATCCACCACAGGATGGAGGGCCTTCAGTTGCCATGTGCACCAGTCGGTCGTACAAACGTTTGCCCCCCCCCTCCACACCACCGCGTGGAACGATGCCAAGGATACAATTTTTCCATTGCGCTCGCTGAAACACGTGGCGCTCAGCACGTCGCCTGGCTCCACGACTTCCAGCAGCAGTCGGCACACGTGCACGTTGTCAGAGAGGTGCATCATGGGCATGAAGCCCGGCGCTCCTGAACCCGTGACGTTCACGTCCAGCCCCTTCTCCGACTTACAGCGCACCTGCACGTCCACGCACTGGGCAGGCGCCGGACAAGAGCACACGGTGGGGGTTAATTGTCGCGTGGGAATACGCGTCCGCAGCGGGTCTGTCTCGTCAATATCGCATTCGATGCTCATACTGCTTGCAAAAATTATTATCTTCCTCTGCTTCTTCGCTGGCGTTGCTAGATTGGTGTAATTCCCTCCCATAGTCTCTTTTCTCAAGCTCTTATAACCTTCCCCAATTCAAGAAATGTGTTACATCTAATTTATTACAACTATGATAATCCTGATTTGAAGCTTTTAAATTTGGAACTTTGGGCCTGTGCTCAGCAACAGTGTAAAAAAAAACCCTATCGGGTGTAGGACTGTAAATGTTCAGAACATAGACATCTGAAACCAGGAGCGCCGAATGTTTATCTCACGTGGAAGGCGGGATGTGCACGCTGCAGAAACACTCTCTCACCTTGCCCACTTCGATGGCGAAGCTTGTTTGCTGAACGGGGCACCCAGCATCCTGCGTCTCCCTTCCACTCATCGTCCCCGACAGAGAAACCAACATTCTCTCCTCGGCTGGAGAGGAATTTAAGACCACAGCCTTCACCACCTTGCTCAGGAGGCACGCAAGCAAAAAAAACACACACAAATTAAATTTCACAATGATGGGGGCATCTGCTCCAGTTGCTGAATTTTAAAATAATCATCTGAGGGGGAAGCGGTGAAACAGCGGTTAGTGACTGTATTCTGAACCAAACAAATCTTGAATTACGTTTCTCTTAGGCTTGGCCTACATCACTGGTGAGTAATATCTGAACCCACCCCCAAGCTGCCCACCCCGTCATTAACCCATTAAAGCAGCCAACATTTTGGGCAATGGTCCTTCTAGATATTTTGAGATGAATGGCCAGTTCCCTGAACGTCACCTATCCTATAACTTTTCCTCATTATAAAAAGCCAGTCATTGATGAATGTGTTGAGTTTTTTGTTATTTGTGCATGCCAACCCACTGCCAATCCAGCATCTCAAAATTTACTTCACGTTGAAAAACCGTTTCCTTTTTCTTTTGCATATCATGCTGAACTCATTAAAGAACATAAACAATCATGCAAACTCCGGTCATCCTCGAAGTAGCAGCTTTTGGCTATCCATCGAACAAAAACGGTCCATGCATCGCGTTCATTCAGCAGTTTCTGCGGCCGTCTGGAACGCGCTTCCATCCGATATTAGGAAGTCACTGAGGGCTATGCACTTTTAAACCTAGATTGTACACTAATTTCTTTAGAACTGCTTTTACTGATTAATTTTTTGTCCTTCCCCTGCACCTCTAATTAGCACGGTTAGTTAGGTACAGCGCGAAACAAGCTCAACATATCTTCTTGGTTCTTTCGGGTAAAGTCACGTAGAAGGGAAATAATAAAAAAGTAATAAAAATATAATAAAATAAAAGTTCAACATACATTGTGACCTTCCCGTAATAACCCAACCCCGCCGTGTTTCTGGGCGCCTCAGCGTGGCCTCACCTGCCCCGTGTAGAACGCCTGCGTGGGGTCGGCGCCAAAGTCGAGGCCCAGGTCGGAGCGCCGCGCCAGGGCCTTGACGTTGCCGTAGAAGCGCACGATGCAGCCGAAGTCGCGCACGCACACCACGGTGCCGTGAGCCACCATGCCGGGCACGGCGCTCTCGAAGGAGACGAGCGGGCGGAGCTTGGAGCGCACCAGCGCCCGCTTGTGCGTCAGCATCAGCTTGTGTTTCTCCGCACAGCAGTTCAGCACCTGCAGATGGGGTAAGCGAGCCAATAGGCACTGTCATTTGTTTTCATTCACCAACGGCAGCGTTACACCCCGTGAGCCACAGGGGTTGTGGTCGGTACCGCCTGTGGTGGCAAACGTTACTCGTGTGTCCACAGTGGGCAGAAAACTCAGCGTGCTTACTGTCTTGTTTGCAGACACGCTGAATATTTGTTGCCATATTCCACAGATGATTCACGCAACTATTAGTTTAATAAAATCAAAGTTACCATGATTTGTTTGCCATCGCACCCATGTGCGATCTGGAGGTAAAATGCTCCAAATATATAATTATTTGAATTTGTCACCCTGGGCGTAACTAATTAATTATTTTTTTAACCAAAGGCTCAAAAAAATGTTATTCACCGGGTTTTGGAGGTGCAATATCCCGGGTTGTGGAGTAACCAAGCTCCTCACTCATTGAGGGTTAGTGTCACATATGACTGCTAATATAGAGGTAAACCTCTTGCTTTCTAGGGATGGGACGATTCGTTGCTCGATTACAATGGATTGTTATGCTTGTGTGTCAATATAGGTTTCAATGGAAAAAAAGACACCTAGAAATTCAGTTCCTGATAAAGTTTCCAAACATCTGGACCAAAATGTTAAAACATGGCCAAGCAACATGCAGTATGTTCTGAAAAGCACTGCAGGGCTACAGAGCACACCTGTGCTAGCCTTCATCGTAGTACCTGGATTCATACTACATTGTGGGGTAACATCACAAGAGACAAATGTATGCCGAACACCCTCCTCCACCCAACAGCTGATCAATAAAGTTGCCGCGTGAACAAACGTGCCAAATTATTATTGCTTCAGCACACGCTCATACATCGGGGTAAAAAAAGTGTCAGATGGTGACAATCTGAGAAGTGAAATTAAACATGTCAAAGAAGCGCTGCAATTGAACGGTTACAATGATGCACAAATCAACAGGGCATTGAATGCCAAAGCCAAATCAAGTAACACGAGCGTTGAAACGGACCAAGTAATTAAAGCTATTAAAATACCGTACATTGCGGGAGTAACTGATAAACTAGCCAGATGTTTAGAAAAACAAAACATCCGAGTCAGATTTGGCATGGTACATAAAATACATGAATTAATATCTCGTAAAAAAGATGTATTACCGAAGCTATCAACAGAAGGTGTGTACTGGATTAATTGCACTTATGGCGACTGCTATGTTGGGAAAACAGGACGAATGATAAGCACGTGTCTAAAAGAACACCAAAGAAATATTAAATACTCCAAAATACAACTATCGGCAGTGGCAGAAGAAGCGTGCCAACAAGGACACAATCGATTTTGAAAACATTGACGTATTGTGCAAAACTAGCTACTCCTGGCCAAGACTAATGAGAATCTATCGAATTTGGTAGAAATAAAAAAAAATGTAAACGTTCTGATAGCTAGACTTAAGTGCTGCTGGGAAGCGAATCATCAAATAACACATTGTTTAAATGCATACCTCTATACAGGTCACCATATTTCAATAGGGATTACCGTTGAACACTAACAGGTACGGCTATTTTAATACACAATCCACAGGAGGTACAATAACAATGGGCTAATGCACATACATAATGTATGTTGATTACCATAGCAATAACCCAACCGGCAATGGATACCCATTGTCATTTATATGCATTCATTAATCTCCCTCCCCCATCGCTCACAAGCGATGCGATCACATCTAGCCCTCTTATTTAAGGAACAAAACAGGAGGATTTCTCCACAAATCTGGCCGTCGCCTGATGAAGCTAGTTGTAATTACTGGCGAAACATCGTACTCGGATTGTAAATGTTGTGGCTTTGCTTTCCAACACACAACAGGTGTGCTTGTAACTAGTAACGAATGTGCATTTTCTGTTTACGTGACAAACCTTACTAATTTGCAATGTCGGGTGGTGGCGGGTTTAACGACACATTTATATATTTACGCAATTTAACCCAAAAATCCTGTATTATGGATGACATTGGTCACCAAAGCCTACGTGTTAAACTTGGAGAGAAATATTAGAACATTTAACGATGGGGAATGACGTTCCGGTGAATAGTATTTTTGGTTAGCTGCTGGAAGGGACGCAAAGGCCACATATCTTGCGATGTTCAAGTTGACACAAGTTCAGTTATGATGTTAACGTTCTTTAATTATGATCAATGCACTCAGAATTTTCGCGCCTGCCCATTTCGAGTGGACAATGTTTAACATTGTCATAAAAACAAAGACGGTCGGACAAAAGACTCAGGGCGCTGGAACCTTCACATCACTACGGCGCTGTACCTTCAAGTTTCCAGTTTATTGCTCAAGCTACCTTGCAGGTGACCTCGTTGCCGGGGCTGAACTTCTTCTCCGGGTGGAGCACGGCGACGTCCGCGAGGTGGGAGAGCGGCACGAAGCCGCGCACGTAATCCGTCAGGCGCACCTGCAGGCCGAACTTGTCCACCGTCAGCACCGTGCCCTACGGTACAGAGACGCGGTGTGACTGGGGCGGGGCGGGCCCCATCAGGAGTGGCACACGCTTACGCCATGAGCATAAGGCTAGGCACTCTCTTTTGTCGAGCCATCCACGCGAGACACTACAAAACGATTCAAATGTGTACCGTGTCGAAGGGATGGAGCGGTGCCGCAGCAGCGAGTGGCGGGTGATACGAGAACCAGTCCTGCCGGTCCGATTTCAAATCAATATCATTGCACCACGGAGTGATTGTGTGCGGAGCTAGTGCGAGCATTAGCGTCTGCTCACCTCCACGGTCTGCCCGAGCTCAAGATCGCTGTAGCGCATAAAAGGACCTTCGATTACGCTCCTGGTAACAAGAAAAGAAGAACATCGTGTAAATGTAAATTGATCGTTTTAGCAACTGCATCAGTGTGAGAGTTGCACGGCGCAACTCAGAGAAGCACCGTGGACAAGAGGCGGTACTCACTGCCGAAGGGAAGCGATTGCCGCTTGGTCCACGTGGCTGAAGGCTATGACGCGGCATTTATGCTTCGAGTCTTCGCTTAGAAACTGCCGCTCCTTGTCGGAAATCTGTTTCACCTGCACGTTGAAGATAAAAATATGCTTGCTGCAGTTATAATAATAATACAATTTGCAGTATTCAAACACAGCATAAAATCGAAAAAAAACAAGAACTCAAGCTGAGATATCTAATTTGTTAAGTAATAGATTTCTCTTTATCAATTAAAAGTTTGATTATTTGACTAATCAGATCACGTGAAAAAGTCTCAACTCCGCATCCCATATCATGCCCCACTGGATGGGAGGCGATGGGCAGGGCTTGGTGACATCGCCAGCACCATCGGTCGCTTCACGCTGCCGGGCGTGGCTCGTTGGGTCTCAAGTAATCGACCACCAAGAGTAGTTGATTCAATTCTTCCATCAATGAAACATAAAATGGATCTTGATTTGAAGCTTTCGTGACTGCAGGAATCCATACTCTTTGGTTCTTTCGGTAAAGTCACGTAGGTATAGACTTTACCGAAAGAACCAAAGAGTATAAAATGGACTGTTCTTTCCAGCTTTAGCCTCAATTAAATATGGTGGGTAGTGATTATTGTGTCCCTCGCTGGTAACACTCAGAAAGGTGTGTGTAGGGTACCACTCTCATCCTGATGAAACAGATGAAAAATATCACCTCCAAATTTCCCCCTATTGTTGACAATGGACACATCAGCACATTTACAATAAAATGAGCAATCGACAAGATGATAAAGTGCAGATATCCTAAATGTCGGATTTTTAAATGCATATTTAACACTATTTCCTTACAAATGGGGAGAGTGCTGGAACAGCAGTTCATGCACTGCTCTATAAACCTAGCAACTTGAGTTCGATTCTCAGTAACATCTAACATCAGTAGCTAGTGAAGTCTGAACTTATCCTGCACTAACCACAGTGGGTGAAGCTCCATGACCAACACAGGACAAGGCCATTATCCAGCCGTGAATTGACGAGGGCTGTAAGTTATCATTTATAACCACAACTTTATAAAAAGAGAGTGGCAGCCAAAGGTGGGAATACGACCGAGAATCACGTCTAACAGAGAGATGAAGCAATTAAAAACAATCACGTGTACATGAATTATATGGGACCGTTGCACCGTAACACCATAAGGCTTCCAGAGGCCTTCATCCAGCAGTTGACAGATCATAGCCGCTAATGATGAAGTACAAACACTTACAGGGAAACATGATGCGCATTATTAATGTCTGCAAGGCAATAATATTTACATGAACGAAGGCAGGAGATCCGTTGGGCAGCACCAATAAGATGCCCGCGCCCGTGAGGATACGGGAGATAGCACAGTCCTCAAACACGTCACCGACGGTGAAACCGATCGGGTCCGACGCTGGTTTTCCCGGTTGCAGCAGCGCTGGCAGGGTGCTGAGCCCAATCAGCTTGGAAGAGGGCATCACGTGCAGAACGCACACCTTCACCTGAGCAAACAAAAAACAGGGGCCCGGCGAGAGAGACTCGCGTTACGGCGTTTAGCAGCATTGGTAAACAATACCATCTTACAATCAAAACAAGAGAAAACAATGTAGCTGGAGTATGTAAGATGATCACTAGTGGGACAGCTTCAGCGCTAATAAGTGGTGGGGGCAATGTCTGCCTGCAGAGTGTAGTCACGGAGAATTTAAATTTACTCGACATCTGTGAAAAAGGGGCTTCACAGTTCAGATTCCTCCAGTTTAAATGAAGATTCCAATTATGAATTTTGCTAATTGTTTAGCATAAGTTACAATGACAGGGGGGGCTTTTGTTGAACACAGTGTGATCCATTAATAGTAACCCCACAAAAAAAAGATGGAGAAATTATGAAAACATTTTATTTCATGTCTCCAAACAGTCTCAATACACACATTGAGGATTTAACCCTCTTCTTTGTACGATATGGAGCCGCTGTCCTTAAAATATTCCATCACCTGTTGAGATGAAACAGGGCGAGTCGAAATTAGTGTTAATGGGAGATTGCAGAGCCGCAACAAAGGGGTCGGCCCGCGGAGTGACTGTGTGAAATTGTGTCTGTGTATAGACACGGACACAATTTCAACCGAGAAGATGGGTACAAACTGAGCAATCATTGTAAGGACGTTATCAACCAGTTTAAGTCATAATTGGCTATGATGTTCCCATCCTACCACCACCTTCCGATGTTAGTTGTGCTTTACGCCCATTTCAAACTTGCGCTTTCACAGTCACTTCGCGTACCGACCCCTTGGTTGTGGCTCTGCGATCTCCCATTAACATGCTAACCTCTCTTTAACATGCTAATCTCCCATTACCATGCTAATCTCCCATTAACATGCTAATCTCCCATTAACATGCTAATCTCCCATTAACATGCTAATCTCTCTTTAACATGCTAATTTTCACCTGGCAGCCCTTTGATTGGTGGAAAACGAACCACCGCCGGGCTCGCTGCCGAACACTTACATTATCATTGGCTGCTGACATTTGGGCTACGCCCATTTCAACCCCTTGTAAACAGTTTCCATTGGAAGCTGACCCCCCCCCCCTTTTCCTGAAGACGACCCCCCCCCTTTCCTGAAGACGACCCCCCCCTTTTCCTGAAGACGACCGCTTGCGTTGCGATCGAAACGTCGTAGTTTTTTGTTATTTTTGATTATTTTCTTTGAACCTATCTACGTGACTTTACCGAAAGACACCAAGACTATGAATACCTGCAGTCACGAAAGCTTTAAGTCGAGATTGAACCTTGAATAGTGCCTAAGATGCGTTCACAACAATCACACTTAAAAATCTGTTATACCAGGTGATCCATTTATAGATGCCTCACTAATTTCGACTCGCCCTGGTTCATCTCAACAGGTGATGGAATATTTTAACACACAGTTAAAACCGTCGTGTAAGTTATAATTCTGGAATAATGGGACGATTCCTGGATGAAAATTATGTAAATTGTGTTCACTTTGTACTGCACAGGGACAGGTTCCATTAGGGGTCCCCCCCTAAGGCTAAGCAAGTTCTGTTAAGACATTGTCTGTGTCTTGATCTCCAAAGTGCGGGATGGCGTGCGAGGCAGAAATCCTGTGCACGATTCTCACCTTCTGGCCCTTCTTGTAAATGACTTGTGGGCTGAGATGCAAAGAATCCACGCTGCCTTCAAACAAACCCAGGAACTCCACCACCAACCCATCGTGCTCCACCTTATGTAAGCAGAAAATTTACATGGTCAAACAGCACTCCTATTGTGAAATGAGAAAAATATCCAATTCGAAAAAAAGAACAAACTTCATGAACCAATGTTAATTCACTGCTGGTTGAAGAAAGCCTTCCCCGTGTGAAGCGTTTGACCACACTTCCCACTGGTAAGTGCAGATCGGTGAAAGTACAGGTGGTCAGTACAGGTTCAGATATCGCTCGCAACTGATGTTAGCCATGACCGGGACTCGAACTCAAGTCATCAGGTTCATGGCGCAGCGTGAGCATCACTATGTCACCGTTCCACCTAATTATAAATTAGAGGCTTATAAATGCCGACACAGACATTTTTGTGGCAATTTCACTAAAAATCGGCTGCACCCACAGGCCAAATACACTCGAGAGTGGCCCTCAGAGCTCCATGTAGCAGAGTCCCTTCTGCCAGATGTGGTGCGAGCAAGCATATGCAGAGCTACACCTTTACCGTTTACCAATTTTGGTCGTGGTGAAGGGGGCCCCAGGAGCAGTTCATATATCACTCGACCACTGCTGTTAGCCATAGTTGGGAACTCAAAACTGAACCCATAGGTTGATGTGTGCAATAGTGGAGTGTGTCAACCACTGCGTAATCCCCCTCGACATTGCGCCATAACATTATAAGCTATCGTACCCTTTCAACGGTGCCCGACAGAATCACGCCAGGCAGGAGGTTGTCGAGTGTCCAGCCATGCTTCTCGTTGGCGATGGCCGCACTCAGTTTAGTAGGGTTGGCCGAGAGCTGAACCGAATGGCCTTGGCTCCGAACAGTCTCAACGATGCACCACACCGGCTGGCCCACCGACAGGTTTTGACCTGGTCACATGGAGATGGCAACGAGACATCAAACTAGGAATAAAATAAACCCCTGCATTATACAACCAAAGGCAAGGCTCATTACACTGAAACAAACACACATGCATACACGAAGCATAATGGCTTCAGTTCATCATAAGCTACTGTTGTTGCCTCCAGGGAATTTACAAAGGCTCGAAAAGCATTATTGAATATCTCTTTTTTTGGCAATGACTGTTCATTAATTCATTGGCTACATGACAAAGATATCTCACTAGAGACATTAAATCAGGTTGGCTATATACTTTAAAGACCACACCATAGGTTATAAAACTCCATATGATTTTAAATTGAAGGGCTCTATAGAGAAAAAGCCAATGGCACTGCAAGAACAAAGGATGCGTGCTTTCAAGCTCACGTGTCTTAAATGGGTCTAACAATACTTTCACAGAAGACCAAGTTAAGAAATTGTAATTCAAACCTGTGTCGGTGAAAAATGTACATGAATGGTGCTGGAACAGAAAAAAAGTGAAACCAGAATACATTATTTTGAAGAATCGCTTTCATGCGTAAAACTTACCCGCTTTCTTCGAGTTCACCAATGCTTGAGCCTTAGCCTTGCTGAGAAAAGCCTGGGTGCCATACACGCCAATGTCCACCATGTACCCATGATCCTCTACGCTGGCCACACAGCCATGGAGTAGCTGCAACAGCAAGATAAGCATAAGCTGCTGATGAGGTTCAAACAACACGCAAAATATTCTTGGTTCTTTCGGTAAAGTCACGTAGAAGGGAAACAATCAAATAATACCGACAGAACCAAGAATATGAATTCCTGCAGTCACGAAAGCTTTCAATCAAAATTGAACACGCAAAATGTGTAAAAGGTTACTTGGCCTTCGTGCATTATGCAAAATTCACCAGCACTTCCTTAAGGAATGAATGCATTGTGGTCAGCTCTGAAGAGTATACATTTTCAAATTAAGCAAGCTAGTGCTGGTTAAACAAGCATTACTGCTTAAAGTGACCCAGAGTTTCAGAGATGAGACCACTGATCAGGCACTGCCAATATCTTAAGTTTGAACCTATGTTTTAATTGCCTGTTATTAAACCAGAATTGCAAATCAAGCCTCGGCATGGTCACCAAGGACTGTACAAAAAAACCCATCATAGGCAATTTGTGTTTTCACTTAATTTGGCAGATTCCAGCTACAATAATGTTCAATCAGGTTGACTAATGTACCGAATATTTCTATAGAAGCACACTTTTGTAAGGTATAGCATGCCAAGTTTGGACAAGAGGACACCTGAAAGGATCTCAAAAATAGTTGTGATGCCTTCTCCAGGCCACTCTCTAACTCGAGGCGATCTACTGCTCCATGATAACTCTGAATTGGACATTTTTTCACGTGACATGGGACAGCACAAAAGTGATTCCTGCCAAGATTGGCACGAGCCCGCAACTGCTGACATACCATGCCTGGTCTGAGAGAGGAGGCACTGAGATCCTTGTTGACATCACGAGGGTTGACTGAGAGATTAATCCTGCACCAGTTGCCTTTGCCCTGCACAACCTCCATGACTCGGCAAGGAACCAGGGTCCCTGGTGGGTACAGCTCACTCAGAGGAGTGACCGTCTGTTAACAGATCGCAGAAAACCGGAAAATTAAACACAACTTATATGCCAAATGTATTGTCTGTGCCAGCAATTTTATAAGTTTCTGCTGAAGGTTAAAATATAACAACGCTTGTGGAGATAATCAGTTGAGTCACATTAATTTTCCACAAAACAAGAAAACAAATTGGTGATTCAATACAATAATTGCAGAAGCTACCGTTTCAAAACAAACCACTACGCTGTTAAATGCAGCGTATTATTTCCAAAGCACTCCTTCCGACTCCAACAACCTATACATATTAACAGTTCTACAAACAATTCCAACAATATCTACATCAAACTATAATCCAGGACTGTCTTCCGAAAAATATTTAAAAAAATATTCGTGAATATATTTTAAAATACCACACCTCATGAGAGAAAAAAACAAAATACAGTGAATGTACTTCATCAAAAAAGACATTCATCACCTCCGACTCCAGGTTTGAATCCAGGTTGTCACCCAAGCTCTTAGTGTAGGCATCGCACACGTGCACAATCTGGACATTGCCAGTGAGGCAACCTGGCAACCCCACCTCCAGCTCATGGTCCAGAGAGACCTTGACGCAGCCCAGGACAAGCATGTCTGGGTTGACCATCTGTGGGACAATAGCAAATACAAATAGAGAATTCAAATGGGAGGAGCATACTTAACAAGGCGAGGCAACATGACAATGTTTCAACTGAAGTGATGCTGTAAATTGCGATCTTTGTATTTACCAAGCTACAAAAAGCAACTGCATCTCAAAACGCTGTATCAGAACAGTGGGCGCATTTATTTTAAAGAGAGAGGACAATTGACAAAGCAAAAAAAATGTTTGGACTTGAAAAGGAGCAGGGAGTTGACAGCACAGATATATATGAGGGAAGGCAATAGCAGCCCATGGGGGGCTGCATAAGAGAATGCGCAACCTTCCAATGGAAAAAAAATGGTGACTGTGGGCTTTGATAGGAAGCCATGGTTGCTAAAGCAGAGTGAATGGAGAAAAGAGTGAGATGGGGACAGAGGTAGTGTATTTACACCACGGTTAACACAATCTTTGGCAACGTAGCCATTCTGCTGAAAGGCATGTCGGGAAGGTACCGTGAGACCTCAATATAACATTTTCAGGGATCCTGCCCAACTCAACGTTAGATGCGAAAACGTTAATGACAGAAAAACCGACTGCAATATCAATCAGATGTTTTTTTATGGATTGTTCGGTATAGAAAAAAAATCACCGAGTAAGAACATTACAATAAGATTTCACTGTACATTTACAACAGGATAAGTGGAAATGCAGCACAAAGGGCCTATCATCTTTCCCACAGATTAGCAGAAGTAATGTGGATCATGCAACGGTTTTACCTTCAATTTAAGAATGTCGATGAACTGGACTTTGTTGGGCTTTAATACTGCATGCTTAGTGCTGATGGCCTCTTGTTCAAACTTCAGTTTCTTGACTTTTTCTCCCTCAACATCCTTGGCTCGCCGCTTTTTGCCCTCAATTTCCAACTCTTGTTGCTGCAATAAACATTTCGGTTAGTGGCAAAAAAAGAAACACAACGTTCCAACAAGAGTATGATTTCAATTAGCGTATTGTACTTCTGTGATCATTTGTGTTTTATCACGGTCTATATATTTACTGGACATGTAATGACTCATTCTGCTAGTGAGTCCATACATTGTTCGGATTCCGTGTTGCAAATCCATTCAAGACACGATTAATTTGCCTCGTTTTTACAGTCTTGTCCATATCGTTTCTAATTGTATTCTCTTCTGTGAGCAGGATGATGGTTGGCTTCACTAGCCTCACTGTTTTTGGTGTTTAGTTTGTTGTCCTTCCACTGCACCTCCGATTAGCACGGTTTGCTGCGTACGGTGCAAAAAAAGTTCCAACATACATGCACTGCAACACAAAGGCATATTTTCCACAACAGTATTTTTTGCAAGCATGACACCATGCATGCATCATGATATTAACATTTCACGCGCTTTTCTTTACAAAAGAGCAATCTGCAGACGTTAGCCAATGCATACATCCCATTACAGGAACCTCCGTTGACACACATGGTACAGACGACGAGCAGGTTTGCCGCTTGTGGCAGGGGCGACTTACGCCGAAGAGGTTGTCGCTGTGAGCAGCAGACTTTTCGATGGCACGTGCGGCCACTCGTTCCTTTGGCTGGACACCTCCTCGGGGAAAATCTTCCTCCATGGCTTTGCAACTTGCGGCTGAGCAAAGAGAAAATCCCGCCACACCGTACTGCGTAAACAAACGCATTCACAAGCACTCACACCCGCGTCCCGGCAGATATTCATTCAAAGTTGTGCCGCCAACGTATCCACCGACAACGTTTGCACATGATGATGGCTCACTTGTCGTACTGTCATCTCCTTGCCACCTCGCAGTCCAGCAGATGGAGGCGTCTCGTGTATGTAATTAACGGCTCTGGTAATCACATAATGCAGGTGTGTGGCAACACTTTCTTTTTTGGTTTGTTACAAAAGTACGTACAGAAAACATGTACACACATTTTGTGATCCGAATGGATACAAATACACGACGCGACTTTCAATAGTTTTTAGTGTTGATTATATTATTTTCTGAACCAGCCCCCGGGTCCCATCTCCCCCCTTTCACCAACCAAACCGCCCTGACCAACGTGGCACATTAAGTACAGAACTACTGAAGAAACCCCCAACACCGACAATAGCTGGAAAAGAGTGCAGATTACTGTATACGAACAAAGAATCCTGAAAACCATACGCTATGATTCAGACGTTTGTTTCTAAACTTTATACTGTACTGGTTAACTTTTTGTATTGGTTCCGCCCCCCCCACCCCCACGTTATCCGATACATTTTTTACGTAAGAAAAAAAAGACCTAAATTAAAAAAAATACCGAGCCATGATTATGTAAATGCTGAATGAGGGCCTCCTCGTGCCGTGAGTGATTTGACCATACTTCGCCACGCTGGTCATGTGGGTGATTATAACGGAACGTTGAAATTACTTTAAAAAGTAAAATGTAACATAGTGGAATGAGCTTAACGTCAACAACACGCGATCTTTAAAGGCACCGATTACTCCGATAAAGCCGAGAGAGGACAGAGTTTGAAAGGAACCTCCGCTCAACACCCACCGACTTGGGCTGGATGCCTCTACCGACCACCCCTCACCTCAACCAGCAGAGAATCCAGGCGAGACCGATGAATCACCGCGGCCTAGTGGGAGTTCAGTTGAAATCGCCGGTGGCCGAACGCTGAACGTGCAATATTATTAAAGTCGTACAACACGGAGTCGCAAATGTATCCCGATCACCTTATTTGACGATAAATATTCTTTAATCGACGTAATTTAAGCGGCAAACCCGATCTTGCCACCACGAGGTTTAGAAAACATGTGCGTGAGCGACGGAGCAAATCTCGTCTCGCGAGGTCTCGCGAGATCTCGCTCTCTCGCGCGCTCTCGCGAGACCATGGCTGGAAAACGTCCGCTTGGCGATTTTAAATGAATGAATAATGAGCCAGTTTAAGAATCAGGAGGCTTTCGCGACCTCTCTTATCCATCCATAATATAGTTTTTAATAGGTTTTTTTTAAGTTAGATCGAGTAAATATAAACGCGTCGTTAAACCCGCCACCACCCGACACTGCCCATTAGTAAGGTTTTTTTAGTCACCAAAACAAAACGTCGCCAATTCGTAACTAGTGGTAGTTGCAGGAAGCGCCTGCTTTGGGGCCGTCCATAAATGACGTCACGCGATTTGGGACGATTTTTTAACCCCCCCCTCCCTTCGTCACACGGCGTCACAAAAAGTCAGACCCCCCCTCAAATATGACGTCACAAAGCTCTGCCCCCCTCCCCCAAATAAAACATGCTTCAAATCGCTTTAAACTATTGTCATTGTAGTGCGTATTTAATGTGGCGCTGCACTCTGATGTTGCAGGAGAAAACATTTATTAAAAAGTCTATTTCATTAAGTAGAACGTGTTGTCTATATTTATTTTAAAGTTGCGCATTTTGATGTGACGTCACATTTCTCAAACCCCTCCCTCCCCCCCCCATCTAGGTGCCTGACGTCATTTATGAACGGCCCCTTTTATTTGTGACACCTTTCCGGCCGTTCACACCCAGGATCGCCTCCTCTCCCTCGACCACGTTGACGTACAGCCCCGGCCTAGACACAACCGTGACCGCGTTGCTCCTGCGGCGTCGACCGAACCAGCCAATGGTTGTCCGGCTGCGAAATCACAGTTCCTATGATCACTGGTTCACATTGTTTTTATAGCTTTATTTTGGTGATTTTGAAAACGTTTTGGTTTAGCCACGTTTGTTTGTTGTAGTACAGCGTTAGCCTGATAACTTTAATCTAAATTGTCTTATGGTTGTTATTGTTTGACTTGCATCCCACTGGGATTTTTGCACACAGCGTTGAAATGCGGTGTTTTTTCTGTAAGACTTTGCGGGTTTTTTCCCTGGATTTTTCTGTTGAGTGTCGCCACTTTAAGATGTTTCTTGTTCATGTTTTTGTTTTGATGCGGTTGCACCCGAGTCAAGAGCCGCATGGCTCACAGGGTTATACCTAATAAATGAAATTGAAACTGAAATGATCTTGCGAAGACCGGCAGCAACGACGAGATGAGTCCAACCCCAGAACCGGCAGCCCGGAGCTCTCGCTCTCCGCTGCTTTTAGTCCCCTCGGCGCGGCCTGGCCGCGCCTCCCTTCTCGAACCCACCCGGAGGGTTCCAGGGGCCTCCCCACGAGGTCTTCCGTGACCCTTGCCCCGGTTTCCTCCGCCCTGCCGGCACACACACAGCCGTGGACATGCTCAGCGGCGTGTGCGCTTACTGTCCATCGCAGTTGCCGCTGCTGGACAGCAGTCGGCGCTGTGTCACTACATCACCCCCCCCCCCCACACACTCCGTTAAAAAAACCAGGTGTCCGGCTGCCAATACAGCAGCCGCAACCGGTGGACAGGTAGAGCGACCCCTCCATTCCCGAGGAACACGCCGAACACCGACCCAACCGAACATGAAGAAAAAAATTGTTTTTCAGTCGCAACACAACCACGGTGCCCCCCGCGAACGACAGCACACATCTGCGGGGAGAGCGGCTATGCCTCGTCGGGCGACTGCCAGATTTGTGGAGAAAGAACGAAACAGGAGGATTTCTCGGCATATCTGTCTGCCGCCTAATGATGTTAGTTGTAATTACTGGCGAAATGTCGTACTCAAGAATTGTAAATGTGCGTTTACTCTCCAAAACACCGGTGTGCTGAACTAATAACAAATTGGCACGTTCTGTTTACGTGACAAACCTTACTAATTGGCGGTGGCGGGTGGTGGCGGGTTTAACGACACATTTATATATTTACGTGATCGAATTAAAAAATCTCTTATGGACAATAATGAGCCACGTGGGGAGTGGATGAATTATTGTATGGCCCCATGGAGTGCATTCATTAATAGACCCACGGAGTGATTGATTTTTCACGTGGTGAGGGAATGACAGAATTTATGACCCGTATGAAGAATTAATGACTTGATGGTCCACTTTGCAACTGAATAAATTAGTTTGCTTGATGAGTGAATGGACGAATCTACGTGCTACACGAATGCATTAACTCCACGCGTGGTGAGTGAATTAAAGAGTAAATTGTGTATTCACATAGGACATTTCTCCAAGTGGGTACTGAACGAATGGTCCGTGTGGTAAGTGAATGAACGAATGAATATATTTCCGTAGTAAATACAGCGTATCAAAGTGGTGAATGCACTCCGTTTATATGTCGAACCTCTTTCACACCGTACGCAGCCACGCCATGAACCCGGAGAACTAATTTTGGATTCCCGACCACAGCTATCAGTAGTGGAGAGTGGTAGTAGCCTTCACCGATCCGCACTGACAGGTATGGTGAAGTATGGTTAAACAATTCCCCACGTCGCAGGGAGGTCTGAATATGAGATACGTTCATTTTTTTAAAACAAAATAATTGTTTGCGATTACAATAATTCCACGTGGTACATGTGCAGCGTGTGTCATCGGTTACATCAAATCATTACAAATTAGACATTGAATGTGTCAATGTGCACTCGGATATTGTATAATGGTACGTGCATACACGTGAAAAATGTAAAAAACACAAAAATCTAAAAGTGTGTCCAGCATGTTTGCAAATTACGTTTTTATGAAAAATAAAATACCACGTTGTTCGTGTTGGATTTCACATGTCCAATACCTATATGCATGCAAAATCTCAATTCAGAATACCTTTGGCTTTTCGTAACAAAAGGTCCTCTTTATTTTATTCGCAAAGAGCCTCGGCATGAGTACAACTAAACAAGCCTTGCCCGTACAACCGATTGAAAATCAGTTGAAAACGTAGGCTTTCGCGACCAATATCATCCATAATACAGGTTTTTTGGATTAGAAAAAAACTTGTATTATTTATTGAAAATGTTTAAACACTGCATTGCACAAATCATGTTAATGAACGGCCATGCATTCTTTTTACAACATGTGTACTGATTGTTGTGCCATGGGGGAAGACCTCAGCCAACAGTGGATTCACAAAAGGGCAGGACTGTATGTATGTTGAACTTCTTTCGCACCGCGCGATAGCCAAACGTGATAACCGGAGGTGCGGAGGAAGGACAACAAACTACCTCGCAAGAGAGAACTTTCACCCATGAGGTTCTCATGTAATTTTAAATTCCACATATAAATAAACCATCTGAAAAATAACCTTTCGAACGTTCGTAAAGATTTAACACTTAAGTGTATCATTTGGAAATGCATCCTAACATTCATTTATTTGTGCGGAAATTGCTTATTAAATTCGGTCTACTCCATCACCGTGGCTTGTTGTGTTGCAGCCAGATGAGGAGAGGCTTCAGTCACCTTGTGTGACGTTGCTCACCGACTGTCTGCTTCACAATTGAGGGCTTGATACGACACATCATGTGCGACCACGTCGGATAACAGTGGTGATTTGTTACTCATACTCTTTGTATTTTTTCGGTAAAGTCACGTAGGTAAAATAAAATAAAAGGAAACAACTAAATAAAATCACGACGTTTCGGAGGCAACACAAGCTTCCGTCTTCAGGTGGAATAGTCACAGCAGAATATCTGTGTAACTATGCAGATATGACACAGATATTCTGCTGTGACTATTCCACCTGAAGACGGAAGCTTGTGTTGCCTCCGAAACGTCGTGATTTAATTTAGTTGTTTTATTTCATTTTACCTACGTGACTTTACCGAAAAAACCAAAGAGTATGAATCCTTGCAGTCACGAAAACTTCAAATCTAGAATGGTGGTTTGTTCTTTGGGTCTTTCGGTAAAGACACGTAGATAGGTTCATAGAAAATTAAAAAACTACGATGTTTCGATTGCAACACAAGCTTGTGTTGCGATTGAAACGTCGTAGTTTTTTGTTATTTTATTTTCTTTGAACCTATCTACGTGACTTTACCGAAAGACCCAAAGAATATAAATTCCTGCAGTCACGAAAGCTTTAAGTGGCTTGCTTGATTCGCAAATGTCCTACTACTGCACGTATAGTCCAATAAATGAAAGCGCTATCCAGGTCCAGCTTGTGAGATGGTAATAACCAACTAAATAACCAAATGGTCCCCATTCAACACCAGGTATAGGCAGGCATGCGTTTGTATAAACTGAGCATGAACAATATAGCTCAACTACGAATACTATGTAGCATAAGGTCAATTACATTGTGTGTACGTGAAAGGGTTACACACCAATATCGTATTGTGGATATTAAAAGAGAGACCTTGGAGGGATAATTGAACTTAAATTCTTGCTGTGCAGTCCCTTGAAGAGGTCAATATGTACAGCAGCATCACTAAATCACACATTGCCAAGAGGCAAATTTGGCTCGAGTTTGGCTTGGTTCTGCAACACGCTTTTGGATCAATACAATTATCCACAATATTTGTTATGTATCACAAATAGGATACATGACACTGTGCACAATGTGTGACAACAACGCCTTGAATCCACCCAGCATGGTCAGATATCGGAAGCTAAGCAGGTCGAAGCTTGGCTATGAATTGCACGGAAGATGACCTGAGAATACGGACACTAGGTTGTGTGGTCCTGCTGCTTCCCCGCACCTAAACGCACTCTGGTCACGGTGGTGAAGTATGGTCAAGTTAGCTCCACGACTAACGCGACGTGGGAGGGCCTTCATCCAACAGCAGAATGTCAAACGGAGGGAAAACAAAGAAGCGGAACATTGTAATAAAATACAACTCATGTTGCAAGCCAGCGTTGATTATAATACAGTATTACATTTCACGGTATTACATGTGGCTGCGTGCATTCATCTTAATCATCTACTGTACACCCCCGTTGCATCGTGTGACCAAATGCATATATATATTCTCCTTTATCCGGTCCGGGGGCTTAGACTGATTGATGATGGGGCGCAGCCTATTGTTAGCAAATGCACTCAGCCTAGCTTGCCCGGCGTGTGAATGACAAGAACCAGGTTCACACTGCCCTCATATCAGCTCTGCTACCATAAAGACCAAGCACAAAAAAATATACAAAAGCTAAGTTTGTCTGGACGAAATTGAAACTTACAGAACGGGACATATCACAGTTGTGTGTTCGTCAAGCTGTAAAGGGCTCACGTGCCGTGATAGACTTTTAAAACGTGCCATTGGTACAATTAATTGTACAATCATCATCATCATCGTCGGCCATGGTCAATCTACTAATGGATAAAGGCCTTCCCAAGTCGCAGCCACATCTCACGGTCATGTGATGCAGGAATAAACCTAGCACGAGCGCATCAACGGATTTCACATTGTCATACAACACACGAATTCAGCCTAAGATGGAATTTTGTTGTTATTTATGGGGTGGAACACCCAGTTCCTACCGATGTGCACTTGATGGAATTCAACATAAAGCAGTCAGGATGATTGATGTCCCAGCTCTCACTGATTTCCTCACCAGCGGTTAGCCGCCCCCCTTATCACTCCTCTATCGCCACCACCAACACGGTTATTGATCCCGTGAAATTCACTCCTTGAATACTCCACCTGTGTTAAAACTCAGCCTACCGGACGGCTATTTTGTCTCATCCATATTGTCTTCACCCAACGTACTGCAGGTCAAAACAATACTCCTCCTGCTTCTAGCCTCGCACTGCTCAAAGTTGGAAATCTCTCCATTTGTCGTCTCTTTTCCCGGGAAGTTCCAATAACCTTGCTCCATTAAATAAATTATTGACTCTTGCCTCTTTACACTTTCAACGTTGCTTTTTGTTGCTGGCCTCTTGGACATATTTGGCCTTTGGGCCTGTGCTCAGCTACGGTTATATATTTTACATTTCTATTTTATATAAGCTGCGGATGGGACTGGTGATAAACTTTGATCTGTACATAAGGCACGAGAAGCTACCAGCCTCACGGGTGAGATACAAGACAGATTTTTCCATCGTTTTTAAGTAATCAGCTGTATGACCAAATCACCCGCAATCACTGGCGGAGCCAGTGGTGGTGGGGTGGCACGTGCCCCTCCCAATGATCCGATCGAAATCCCTAATTTCGATCGGATCATTGGGTTTTATTCGTAATAAATCGGCATTTTGCGACCCCCACTGCCACTGTGTAGCATATTATTACGTGCCAGGGACTCAATGAGATGATATGACAATAGTCTGAGTCCATAATTGGCAATAAGTAACGGCAAAGCAGTTATAAGTGACTCAGAATTGTGCGCAGTTGCGTATAGAATACACGACTTCAAAGAAGGCATTCACCTTCAGCGAGTGGGATGCCGATCACACACGGTTCGAACAACTCCTATAATATAATAATAGGGTTGTTCCCCTTTTTTCTGGCAACAAAACTGAAACCTTTTTTACAAGGATTCATGTCTGCATTAACCACAATACCTGCAGTCAAAATGCAAACAAAAAACATACTATGATAATATATGCATTGTCCTTGAAACTGATTGGTCCACACCAAGGGACGGCTTTCTTTTGAGCCTCATTGCTGGAGGGGTTGCCCCCTACCTGAAAATCCTGGCTCTGCCATTGCCCGCAATGTTATATCTCAGAAGCTAAGCGGGCTTTGAGCCTGGTTAATTATGCTTGGGTCGGCGACCATCCTGCATAGAAAATATTTTAGGTGTCTATGGGGCTACATTGGCAATAGAGGGCAGGGCAGCAAAGCAATTGTTGTACTATACTTCTATGCTCCCGCGTCTATGAATTCTAGCGCAAGCCTGTGATCCAGCTCTTTGGAGGTAGGGTTGGTGTTACACGCAGAGATGATGCCACGAAGTAGACACGTGCAAAGCAAAGAGTTGCCTTTAGGAGGCAGTACAGCAAGTAGGCTCATGACAGACGATGCGCGTGTGGAGTTGTCACAGCGAATGCGTGGATTATCTCGGAACACTATGGATCTCGAGCATGCAACCAAGCATTCCAAATCTGAAAAAAAAATTCGGTAAATAATCTAGTCTTTCCTGAGTGAATATAATATTCATGGGGTGAGCAGACGGGTGATTTACTGAATGAAGGTCGAGGAGGGGATCACTCTTGAAAGGACGTATACCGGGGAGATGGAGCAATGTGAGATCAGCTCGCGTGCAGGACTGAGTTTGTGGCATTGCAGGACCACGAGCAAATGAGTGGCGAGGCCTTTATCTTGCAGCGGATAGAACATGACTCGTGATAATACGTATACATGGGCACTTTATGTGTTTATGTGTATATGTCTACGTATGCAGCTTAACAGCCCTTGCCGCACCAGTAGATAGACAATGACTACTGCTGATGACGGAGTGGCTTGAGAAGGAAAGCGGTGTTATGAGTGAGTCTAGAAATTGGTAATGGTTCATTCGTGCCATTCCCCATAAATAAACAACTTCAATGAGTCACCATGGGGGTTTGGGTATCGTTGTGTGTGTCTCTTTATCCCCTTAACAGCTCCCTGTCCCTTCTCCTCGCAAAAAAAGAAAAAAAAACCGGCCTGCAGTGTTGTCACAGTGCACACTTTGCATAAGATGCGCGCATCAACACCAGCTGGTTCAGCCACAGAACCTCAATGTTTGCCTTTGGATGTTCACATAGTGGGGGGGGGGGGGTCCAAGACAATAACGCAGATACAAAGTCGCCGTGACATCACCACGGCGCCCGTGCCAGGCGAGGTGCACCTTGAGGGCCACGTGAAGTGTCGAAGGCTCCGCTGGCAGGAGGAGGTCACGGGACAGATCCAGGTGGTATAATTTATTTATTTCAAAGAATTATTGCGCACACGTGAAGTGGCATAGCCAGCAAAAAACAAAGAGGAGCATTTGCAGGCAGCAAGCCCAGCCTTCAAAGCACATACACAAAAGCACATCCTAACCTCGTTTTTTTGTTGTTATTGTTGAAACAGAAGGTACAGCCTTATTATACATTATCATCCATACATCCATTCCACCCACCACCACCGCCACTGCTACAGTAGCCTGCCTCTAATATATAATATCAAATCAGGCCAGCTCACATCAACGCAAGCGCCGTGGTGCTGAGCGGACACGCACACAGAACCGGTGCATTGTATTCCAGCACTGTGTTTTGGACACAACTGATCAAGGTAAGGTCCAGTATACACAAATAGTAGTATATGCAGTGTGTATACAATTCTTAATTATAGCGCGTGTGTTAATATTGCTACGCGAACACAACGCTGCCAGTTGCATTTTGTAGTGATGTGCAAAAATGCGTAATTTGTATGAAATGTGGAATGCATTTATGTGTGCGTTAAAAAAAAAACGCCTCGTGTGTGTAACAGTGCAAAGAAGGTACCGTACATGTTGGATCAAGGTATGCACCGTATATGTATGTTATATATAGCGTCTGTTTGTAAACGTCTATACTACGATGCAAGGGCAATGGTAATAATCTAAATCAATCAGAGTCCAGGTTCTGTAATTGCATGTGCGGCGTGGGTGTGTGGAATAGTGGCAACTCCCTTGCTTTTTGTGCTTTGGAGGGGGGTTAGCTACACGTGTGTAACGGAGCGCAAACACTGGCGTGTGCGCGCCTGTCGCCATGCATGTAAACATGTGTCCACCTGCACGCGCTCGTGTGATTTACACGATCAGCTCATATGTCGACCGCACGTGTGTGTCTGTGTGTATACAGGGGAGCGCTAGTGTAGCAGTTAACGTGCTGTGCTAATAACCTGGCGACGCGTGTTCGATTCCCGCTCACGGTTGACACCAGTGACGATTATCTGAACCGGTCATGGGCATCCCCTAGGTCGACTCAGCCTCAAATGAGTACCTGGTGCTGTGTGTAAAACATCGCCACTCGCGAGACAAAGGTGACCGGGCGTGGTGCTGGTCACCCACCCCCTCGTGTGCCGTGCCGGCCTTCGTAGGTCCTCGCTAACAGCACTTGCCCCAATAGTCTGTAAAAAAAAGTCTACACGGGAGATATTTGTAGTAACACCGCCTTTACAAAACTGTCATTTGTTCATCGTTATCTACTTGCGCCTTGATCTATGCACTGCTGGATGAAGGCATCCCCAAGACGTCGCCATCTCATGTGTAATGCACGTGTGTGTGTGTGCGCTTAATACACCACGTATCTCAAACGTGCATTGTGCATCGTTATATCAGAGTCCTATCCCAAGCCCCACTCCCTTTTCTGAACGATGAATTCGATACCTCTATCTAACCCATGTCCTCCAACTCACGTGTTCCCTTTACTGCCCCCTCAGTGTTATTTCCAGCATGCACCTCACCATTTTTGCCTTTTGCATCGTTGCCCATGTGCGCTTTACCGTAACAGCGGCGTGATCATGTGAGATGGCGATATGGCTTTGTGAGCCAGGAGCTTGTCCACATTATATTAAAATTGACATCAATGGAATAATACATATAACTTAAATGTTTTTATCGCTTATAATTGTCTATTTATTTTTTAAATCAATCATTCATCTCCGTCTGCGATGCACCCTTAAGAGTTTAAGTTTCGTTCATTGTGCAGTAAAGACAGTAAAATTGTATTATAGAACGGATTCGTGTGAAAAGTATATTTTGTACAAATGTACGCAGGCTTTTTTTAAATCGTTTTCAGAAAAACGTATATCTAGCATAATTTCAAAACCAGTGCCACCAAACAAGTTTATGATTCTTCGCTAAGTCCTTCACATGTTGAAATTGCATGCACACACATGGAAACGCGGTCATTTGCAATGTGGGAATGCTCAAATTGAAGCAATTGACGTCTTTCACGACGCTCATATCCTTGCCTTAAACCCGAAGCTTTTGCATCATTGTCCACGCAGTTTCACACCGGAGAGGCTTGGGATCGCTCGCCACAGGATTTGGAAACAAATGCCCTGCAAATGAAATTGCGGTCGCGAAGTAATTCCGCGTTTAGAAGGTTTTACATTGCAGTGCGTTCTCTTGGGAACTCCATACACTCGTGTCATCTCCGAGAAGGTTAACATAACCAATTGGATTTTCTTTAACCATCTCATAATTGCTTGCCGTTGGTATTCTTTTTAAGTGCCAAGGGCATTGGATCTGGCAGCAATGACGAAGTTTAATATTTTGCGCCTGACATTTTAATGAATGGCCTGTGACGAGACAAGCATCGTTCCCCGTTTCCAGAAGCACAGACGGTGCTCACGCAGTTATCATGTCAGTCTGGCATTAACATACCAGGATTACAATGTATCTACACACAAAGCCAGTTGAAGGTTATCTGAGGGCTTGGGTCTGGCGTTCATCACCAGTAATACGGGCAACAGCCTTGAAATCCAGACGAAGGTCAGTCTCGATCCTGCACCATGCTTTCCACTTTGTTTAGCACAGGTTGGGGGGGGGGGTAGTTGAGCAAAATGGACAATAAATAGTAGGCCATTGCTTCAGTGGCATTAGTGTGGGTAGCGTGGGCTCTGGTCCAGAGGAATGAAAAGGGGCTTTTGGCTCTTCGTGGCCCGGGCATCTGGGGCCACACACCCTGTGGTCCCTGGTGAAATTGTCACCGCCTTTGGGCTCCAGAGCTACGCCACAGCACCGTTCACAGTAAGTGGATTATTTTTGGTTGGGCAATTGTGAAAATATGAGAATACGCTTTACCCTTACTGGTAATAAAATAGTTTGCGTTAATATGTTAAAACACCAAACTGAAACCTTTTGTTAGGAATCATGTCTGCATTAACCACATGTACTTGCGGCGAATGTGTAAACAATCGTGTCTGCATGTGGTGAATGCAGATGTGATTCCTTGCGAAAGGTTTCAGTTTGGTGTTTTAACATCTTAACACAACTGTTTTATTGCCAGAGAGGGTAAAACCTCTTCTTATATTTTGATAGTGGCAAGGGAGGTCCCATGAATTGTGACAATGTTTACATGCCGTGGGTCACAAGCCAACGCTAAATATGTATGACACCTTAATCTACAACCTGCCTGTGATTACACCACTGTACCGTGGACAAATTGTGTTCCATGGAAAGTCGTTGAAAAAGTTGGAACACAATGCCGCCAATACTGTAAGACACATCCACAAGTACAGTAATACATATATAGTTCACGTGACGCGGTTCTTTTTTGGTTGTGATTTCTGTTTGCATAAGTGCTGACATGTACTTATTTGTTCTGCTTTTGTCATGTTGCTGACCCAGGTTACTTCTTTGTAAGTGGGTCTCTTGATGTTTCATCCTGTTAAGCAAACTAAACTTACGTCATTTGACTATTCAATTATCATCATAATCTGTGCGTTCCATCAGCTCATTAACAACAATGAAGCTCAACTAATTATTTTGCCGTGATTCTCCTTCCTTTAGCCAGCATTGCTGATTCCGCCTCAAGTCTTCATTCAACCCTTTTATCCGATTGTGCACGTGGTGAAGTCCAATCTGTTCATCACACGATTGACTCACAGGAGGTATGAAGCAACTCCGGATGCCATCGAACGAATCGACAGACTCAACACGCATTTTATAATATTTTTTGTCAGCTAATTTTCAAATGCAATATATGATAAAGACAGACTCGAAGCATGTTCCTCTGGATAGTTTAACACTGCATCCATTCACCTGGTTTTCTGTTTTTCAATATCCCTTGACTAATCTAATCATACTATATTAGAAAAAAAAACGGGTTGCTGGCTGGTTGGCTGGAGCGAGGGAGGGACATGTCCAGAGGACATCCATTGTTGATTGATTTTATTCGACTACATGGGAAGACATATTCAGCCTTAAGCTGTATTACAAGAATGACCTTGGTGAAAAAAAAGAAGTTACAGCGGCAGAAAAAAACGATAACAATGCAGACACCAAAGTAGCAAACAAGTTCAAGGGAAACATTGTTCAAATCATGCTCCATTCAAGTAACACCGGCAGCTGGAAGCGCAGAGGGTTAACACTAACTTGTGTGGGGTTCGCTAACTACACGAGCAAGGAAATCCCCAGTTATTTATTTATTTATGACATACTTGAAAAGACCAAGGAAGGACTGTTCGTGTCTATATATATACAGTGAGGGAAAAAAAGTATTTTATCCCCTGCTGATTTTGTACGTTTGCCCACTGACAGAGAAATGATCAGTCTATAATTTTAATGGTAGGTTTATTTAAACAGTGAGAGACAGACAAACAACAACAAAATCCAGAAAAACGCATGTCAAAAATATTATAAATTGATTTGCATTTTAATGAGGGAAATAAGTATTTGACCTTTTCGATTTAAAGCTTTCGTGACTGCAATGATTAATCTTCTTTGGTTCTTTCGGTAAAGTCACGTAGAATGAGAATAAAATAATAAATTGATAAAATAAAATAACACAATAATATTCTCACGACGTTTCGGCCACAACACAAGCGGCCTTCATCAGGTGAAGGGACGATGATGGCCGCTTGTGTTGTGGCCGAAACGTCGTGAGAATATTATTGTGTTATTTTATTCTATCAATTTATTATTTTATTCTCATTCTACGTGACTTTACCGAAAGAACCAAAGAAGAAGTATTTGACCCCCTCTCAATCAGAAAGATTTCTGGCTCCCAGGTATCTTTTATACAGGTAACGAGCTGAGATTATGAGCACACTCTTAAAGGGAGTGTTCCTAATCTCAGCTTGTTACCTGTAAAAAAGGCACTTGTCCACAGAAGCAATCAATCAATCAGATTCCAAACTCTCCACCATGTTCAAAACCAAAGAGTTCTCCAAGGATGTCAGGGACAAGATTGTGGACCTACACAAGGCTGGAATGGGCTACAAGACCATTGCCAAGCAGCTTGGTGAGAAGGTGACAACAGTTGGTGCGATTATTCGCAAATGGACGAAACACAAAAGAACTGTCAATCTCCCTCAGCCTCGGGCTTCATGCAAGATCTCACCTCGTGGAGTTGCATTGATCATGAGAACGGTGAGGAATCAGGCCAGAACGACACGGGAGGATCTTGTCAATGATCTCAAGGCAGCTGGTACCATAGTCACCAAGAAAACAATTGGTAACACACTACACCGTGAAGGACTGAAATCCTGTAGCGCCCGCAAGGTCCCCCTGCTCAAGAAAGCACATATACATGCGCGTCTGAAGTTTGCCAATGAACATCTGAACGATTCAGAGGACAACTGGGTGAAAGTGTTGTGGTCAGATGAGACCAAAATGGAGCTCTTTGGCATCAACTCAACTCGCCGTGTTTGAAGGAGGAGGAATGCTGCCTATGACCCCAAGAACACCATCCCCACCGTCAAACATGGAGGTGGAAACATTATGCTTTGGGGGTGTTTTTCTGCTAAGGGGACAGGACAACTTCACCGCATCAAAGGGACGATGGACGGGGCCATATACCATCAAATCTTGGGTGAGAACCTCTTTCCCTCAGCCAGGGCATTGAAAATGGGTCGTGGATGGGTATTCCAGCATGACAATGACCCAAAACACACGGCCAAGGCAACAAAGGAGTGGCTCAAGAAGAAGCACATTAAGGTCCTGGAGTGGCCTAGCCAGTCTCCAGACCTTAATCCCATAGAACATCTGTGGACAGAGCTGAAGGTTCGAGTTGCCAAACGTCAGCCTCGAAACCTTAATGACTTGGAGAAGATCTGCAAAGAGGAGTGGGACAAAATCCCTCCTGAGATGTGTGCAAACCTGGTGGCCAACTACAAGAAACGTCTGACCTCTGTGATTGCCAACAAGGGTTTTGCCACCAAGTACTAAGTCATGTTTTGCAGAGGGTTCAAATACTTATTTCCCTCATTAAAATGCAAATCAATTTATAACATTTTTGACATGCGTTTTTCTGGATGTTGTTGTTGTTATTCTGTCTCTCACTGTTCAAATAAACCTACCATTAAAATTATAGACTGATCATTTCTTCGTTAGTGGGCAAACGTACAAAATCAACAGGGGATCAAATACTTTTTTTCCCTCACTGTATATACCTAAATAATCATATAAACAAAGCTCGACATGTTTGTCAGTTACACTGCCTCAAAAGAAAACTTGAGCACAGGTGACACGTGACGCAATGTCCCTTCTTTATAGCACATGAAAGACCATTGCCCCACATGACTTCTGTTATGTATTTTTCCCTTGTGGTGCCACAGTGTTATTGAAGAATGTGACAACGCACCATCGCCAAATGATCTGTTTACCGATAGGTGGCTTTCATAAATATACCGCAACAGTATTACAACAGTTAGATAGCACTGACATGAACCGGAGAGGAACATGTTAACTAATTCTCACAGTACATCAGTCTACACAATAATTCCACAGAATGCCAGTTTTATATCATGGATTTATTTCCTTAATGGACGATTTAAAGTTGTATATACAGTACCTACATTGTAGATGTAGATAATATATGTTGCAGGCAACATCTACAATTATATTCTTGGTTCTTTCGGTAAAGTCACGTATTATTTTATTGTTTCCCTTCTATGTGACTTTACCGAAAGAACCAAGAATATGAATCCCTGCAGTCACGAAAGCTTTAAATCAAAATTTAACATCTACAATTATTAGAAATCTAACTCAGACCACCAAATGTGCTCTCAAGTGTTGCTAATATCCGTAATGAATTGTCACGAGTAAAAATCCATGTGCGCTTCTGCGTATGTAATTACAAGAATATTTGATTAAATGAATTCCATGTAAAGCATTGTCCACCCCAAAAAGAGAACTAAAATTGTATTGCCATCTGTTCTAATAGCAGAAATATATATTTCGAGGTGACCTGATGACTCAGAGGTCAGACCACTGAGCCGGCACTGTCGTTATCCTGGCTTCTGATGACTTATTATTTCAGGTGCCCCTCTCGAACCCACAGGGTGACGCACCGCTCTACTGGAGCTCCGTATCACCATTCGAACACAATTGGGGTACAAGAAGACAACAAAAAATCCATGCGTCCGCACGCACACCCACGGTGAACGCGGATGCATATGCCACAATAACCCATGGACTAACGCCTCCTGATTGATCGCGCCTTCTCGTTACGCACGCCAGCGAAAGCAAGGCGACTGCCGTGGCTCTTCGCGGAGGGGCATGAGCGCCATGCAGAGGCAGGCGGGCTGTGCCGCGTACGCGGAGCGTCTGCGGAAAGTGCTGCCAGCCCTTTCCACGCACGTGCTGCTGGCCGGCCTGCTCATGATCTACGCCTTCCTGGGCGCCGTCACCTTCACCTTGATCGAGGGCGACAAGCACGAGGGCGAGGACACCAAGCTGAAGAAGCTGGTCAGCCAGATCGTCAACCACACCGTCCGCCTCTCGCAGGCAGGTCGGTGCCAGGGGCCCCACCGCGCGGATGTCTGCGCGCTCGCGTGGGTCATGCGTGGGGGTCGTGTTCATATCGCCACGGGCAGCCTCTCAGTACCGTCTGACGGTCGTATTTATCGCCATGCAGGCTTTTCACCCGTAACGTGGTGGTTGCGTTCATGGCACACCCTCTTATGGAAAATAATCGCGTTATAAATGTTTTTTTTTTTACAGGAGGTAAAAGCACAGTCCGCGATAGAACGTGAGATGCGTATGCAGGCTGATTAAACACTGAGGCGCGTGGGTAGCATCACGAAGCATCCAACAGCATCCTGCCCTTGTGTGATGCTACGCTGATTCAGCCATAAAACCACATATTCCTACTCGCGCGACGTAGTTCTGTTCACTCAATCGCGTTATATCCAATTCGTGTTATGAAAACAGGCGACGTTTATAGGTTGGATAGAATGTACCATCACGTGGGGGGGGGGGGGGTTGTTTCCCAATGAAAAGTGGCACTTCGTTTTATTTTTTAAAAATCTATTTTTGCACAGGAAGGTCCCACTTGTCCAGGAGGGTCTTGTATTGGGGTGTTTAACAAATTCCGTTCATGGGTCTTTGGCATGTGAGAATAAGTTAGGGTTGTTGGCAGTGCCCGGGGAACAAGCTCGTGTCGCCGTGTTCATATCACAGTGTGCTAACCACTGTGCCACAGCTGCACCCAAATGCTATAAATATGCACTCTGTATTCTGCAGTCTAAATTGACTACCTAATTAATCAGCCAAGCATGTGGAATTTCGGAAAAAAGACTCAGTGGTGAATGTCCGGGAGCAGAGTGCAGTTTTAAGTAATACACTTTCTGCATAATTGCCTATGCCTAGAGTTGTTATTTTGTATTTGCTTACCTCACCATAATTATATTGTGTCAACAGCTGCTGCATTTACACATCCTTGCACTTTTTCCGCTTTGCAATACAATGCTTATTTTTTTACTTTATGTCACGTGTGCACAAAGCTCACGCAGCTTTCCTGAGCGACACGTGAATGCAGTCACTGCCCATAATATTTGTTCTCGGCTCTCATCTGCGATGCCACATTTGACACCGTCATGGTGGCAGCTCTGCCAACGCTGGGCAGAAGTGAATTAAGACTGTCTTGTGTGTTAGCATCCGAAGTCACGACAGTCAGTTATATTTAAAATGCTCTCAGTGCTCAATGTAGCAGGAGAGTCACAACTTAATACATTTTTGTATGATTATCTACGCATAGTTGGCAAGACGAAATGCAAAACTATTGCTTTTGTGTCTTGTTAATTAGCATAAAAAATAATGATGAGAATACAGTCGCAAGAAACACATAACGATTTCCAGACAAGTATCAAGAAGAACAATCGTCAGTGTTGTTGTGTAAGCAGTATGGGGGAGCAGTGGTGGCATTCGTGCAATACGCTATGAACCCAGTAACCCAAGTTTCCGGGAGAGGATAAACGTCAGTTACGAGTGATATCTGACCTGGTCACGGGTGCCCGTCTTCGACCTTCACCAGCCCACACCGACCAGGACGGTGAAGTGTGATCGAACAATTCCCGTGAATTACAGGGCCTAGGGCAGCCTTCGTGAAACGATGGATGAAGAACAGCTGGTGATGATATATAATGTAGTATTTCAATATAGATGGCAAATTATGCCCATGCTTAGCTTTATCTTTCGAATGGCATGAGCTCTATTTTACTGGTTTGAGATTACAATTGTTTTTCGTAATGCAAGGATATATACAGAATGAATGTTCCACCAGTCGGTGCATGAAGACAGTTTACACATAAAAATGTGATCATAGCCACAACTCGCAATTTTATTTCAATTGTCACGCTTCTTGATTATTATGTTCATGTAAATGCACAATAATGAGTGGCTGGTGGTGTCTCATGACCCCAGTTGGAGGAAGAAACACACACCACCTCACCTTTCTCAGTTTCAAGTTACAGCTGCAGGTGGCTTAACTAATCATTGTAATGTCACGAACCAACATCAACATCAGCCATGATTAATCAACTGCCGGAGGACGGCCTTCCCAAGCCACCACCATCTCTCATGATCTTGCGATGCAACAATCCATCCAGCACCTGTTCATGAGCTGATTGTATAGCTCCATCTGCTCGGTGCATATTCTATTGGAAGCATTCCATTGCTTGACTACCACTCTGTTATCATTATTGACCACCAATAATGCCCACGATGTAGCCAGGAAAGCCTGAACGAGGCTCACGACTCTCCTTCAGCGTGGTCCCACATTGGGATGTTTTGGCATGTGGGAGTCGAGTGGAGAACCAGAAGAAAACTCACCATGCACATGATAAACTAAATAAATAAATAACTCCAGTGGGTTCTAAATATAGGAAGGAAAAGAGTTCCAGACGGCCGCAGAAGCGCATCTGAAAGCGCGCGATGAGCACATAAAAATACAAGGTTCGGCATAATCCCAGTAGCATTGGTTCAATACAAGCAAACTCTTGACCAGTCTCCACGACCTAGTGTCTCAATCAGCGTATTCAGGCCAGCTCAAACCAAATGCACAGGAGAGGGTGCATTGCTACGATACACCGACAGCAATGTGCTACGATGCACCAGTGCTCATGGAAAGTCGCGTGGATTACTCTGCTAGCCCATTACACTGGGACCACGAGCTGCCACTGACAGTGAGAGTGCAGAAAATGAAAATGGGCCCTTTGTGATTCAGTAAATGAGTGTGATTTGCAGTCGTCATTCAAATTGAGGATTGATTCGTTTTTCACCTTGTCAATGTAGCGGCCTCTAGTGGCTTGAACGGTTCCATATCATTTTAAAAACAGTTCTTATACGTGTAGTTGATGGCAAGCATTATGAGCATGAAATTTAGAATAAGTGACTTAATGCGCTATTAGCCTCATATTAATTCGATTTGACACAATTATTTTATTACGTGAAACTTTATTTTTCGCCATAGGATAGAGAAGTGGCACAGTGGTTAGCACACTGTACTATGAACTTGATGACCGGAGTTCGATTCTCAGCTACTGTTAACATCAGTCGCAGGTAATATCTGAACTCACCTTCACCAACCCGCGTGGACCATCGTGGTGAAGTATGGTCAAACAATTCCCATTATCAACATGGGGTAGGGAGGAATTAATCCATCACTTGATTGACAAAGGACGGTAAATCATGAAAATCAATGATCAAGCAATGTGCCTGGTGCTTATGGCTTCTTGTCTAAGATGCTGCAATTCAAATGTTGTCAATGCTTGTGATTATTATTCTTTATTTGCAGGCGATATGGAGAATGGCACCAAGTACCACGACTACTTGAGCATCGTCCTGGCAGAATTCTACAATCTTACCATGCAAAAGCCCATCAAGTGGAATTTCCTGGGATCGCTCTTTTTCTGCTGCACAATCTTCACGACCATAGGTACCACACGATCAGTGGCTGCCCATAGCTCGGGCTCAAGGAGGCAAGATTAGCGAGTGAAAAGGGAACTCTTGAGTGAGATTGTAACAAAATACAGTTCTCCAAATGTTTGTTTTCGGTTTCCATCAGCTGTTGGTCATCGTGAAGTCTGTTGTTTCGCTCCAAACAAACACACGGTAGAGCTGTACAGCATGACCGCAAAAACCTACAGAGTAAATTTCATTTATCTTGCAGCATCGTAGTTTTGCTTCTGAAGGTATAATTCTACCAATTGCAAGTGTTGTTTTTTTTTCTTTCAGAAGGACTCTGCAATGGAATGTTTGGCAAATTCCGTTAATGAATTGTTTGGCTTCATGCAGGAGAAAATTATAGCAGTTGGAGAAAATGCATGCATACGAAGGAATAACACTCAGTGTTCTGAACAGATATATTAAAACCAAAAACAGGCATTGCTAAGCAAGTAACTGAATATGTATTCGCATTTAATTGCATGTTTAAACTTTGGAATATTGATGCTGGTGGTATGTGGGACAGACAATAGTATGCGTTGCCTAAATAAATACATATTTTTCCGTCGACTTGTTCTGTAGGCTATTATGTAATATGCAAATATATATTTGCATTTAATCTTAATACTTTGTCGTGACATTGAAGAATTTTGTTGAGTTGCTAAAAAAATACTTTTTGAGAAGTGCCCCCTATTCCTTCATTTCAGTAAAATCTCAAATTCAGAATGCGAGGCTAAGCTGTTCGCATCACAGCCAATTAAGCAATGTTTTAAAGCAATTAAACTGGAAGTTACTTCCATAATTGTCCTACTTACAATAAATCCTTGGGTGCCCAAATCCAGATGAAATCCAATCAAGTAACAGAACTTGGTAAATACTTTGTGCCCAAAATGCAAAGCACTGGCAAGTGGTATTAGACACGAAATTAGTGTACAAGTACAGGTTGTACTGTCCAGCTTCGCAAATTACTTGCTGAATGTGTGCAGGCGCTTTAAAATACCGTATTGATTTTGGTGGAACATGGGACTGATGACGGTGGACATTGCCCTAAGAAATATACATGCATACCTGTCTAATTCCTGGATATACTATTGCTTAATGTCCTTTTTTGGAAATGTTGCAACCACTCGATTTTTCCATGAAGTTCACAAATGAGAATTTCTTGCTCTTTGGTTCTTTCGGTAAAGTCACGTAGGTAAAAATAAAAAAATAAAGTTAATCAAATCACGACGTTTCGGAGGCAACACAAGCTTCCGTCATCAGGTGTAACTAGCACAGCGAAATTAATGTAAATAATTTATTGCTCAAGATGTGGAGTCAGGTCCTACTCTCGACTCCCCTAAATTAAATCACAATAACAAGCCTTAACGTTAATTAACAGCATCAATTAATCTGTGGGATTGATGTGCACAGCCGTAATGCAGGGGTCAGATTTATGAACATTTGCCGCCCGGCCGCCAGAGTATAAATGACCACCTCCACCCCATGCATCCTCCGTGTCTCCCACTCCCCACCCCCCTCCTCTTACTCATAGACATAGTCCCAGCAGCAGTAATATTGATATAATTGTAAAAAAAAAAAATCCTCCTTTATTTTTTCGTGGGCCTCTCTGCAGTTGTGAGCACTTGACGACCGTCACGTTGACCTCCCCCTCCAAAATCTGCCCTTGCTCGTGAATGTAATATCACCGTGAATGCTTTTCACTCAGCACCGACGTTCGTTCCACCACGGCCAGTTAACACCGGACCCCCTCTTTGAACGCCGGCAGGCTACGGGCACATCGCGCCTTCCACAGACGGCGGCAAGATCATGTGCATGGTGTACGCCACCTTCGGCATCCCCATCATGCTGCTGGTGCTGGCCGACGTTGGCGACCTGCTGGCGCGCACGCTCACCACCATCTACACGTCCTTCCGCCACCGCCTCCTCCCGGGGGCGCGGTGCGGCCGGCAGCACCCACCCGGCGATGGGCCGGAGGGGAACGATCTCCAGCGGTCGCGCACCAAAATCGACGACAGCCACCGGCATGAGGGCGAGGACGATGCGGTGGACGTGCCCCTCAAATCCCCCGGCAGCGACGTGGAGGGCGGCAGGGAGTTGCCGGCGACGGTCAGCATCGCCGAGGGCGCTGATGTCCCGGAAGCCGACAGAGAAGTCAAGGAATTGGACGTTCCCTTCACGCTCATTTTCCTGATCGTCTTCGTCTACCTGATGTTCGGGACCTTCCTCCTGCCCTGCTGGGAGGAATGGAGCTACCTGGACGCCTTCTACTTCGTCTTCGTGACAATGACCACCATCGGCCTAGGCGACATCGTGCCAAAGCATCCCAACTTCTTCATGCTTACGTCCATTTACATCATCATCGGCATGGCCATCATCTCCATGGGTTTCAAGCTCACGCAGGACCGCATCTTTGCGCTCTACGGCCGCATCAGCATCCCGCGCCAGAGACTAAGAGACTGCGTGAAATGTGCCAGATAGGCGCCATCAATGCCACCGCCACTGCTGCCATCATCCTGAGCGGACTTTCAAAAACAACAACAACAACAACAACAAAACCGATATGCCTTCCTACCTTCTTTGAATATTCCTACTCAATACTACCAAGTGAATGCATGAACGTAGAGGCGATATAATGAATTATTTGTTATTTGGTCATTGCCTGCGTTTTACACACTCATTAAGTATCAGGGTTATGCTGGCCTTGTTTGATGCCCTTAAATCCCGTAAATATATATTTGGGTTTTGCCCAATATTATGCAATGCTCATTATCAGAGACGTTGCTTTCAGAAAGTGAGCTGCATTTACATTGCAACACTCAGCAAGGGAACTTGGGTGGTTTTGACAGTAGAATGCTTCTCTACGGCATAGCCAACGTTTGTAGTTGTCAACGGCGTTGCATGGTGGGTGTACACGTATGCATTACGGGCCTATTTAATGCATTAATAATGTGAAGCGTCATAATTTTAGTGAGCGTATACGAAAGCACAAATGGCCCCTGTAGGCCCTCACAGCGCTCATGTCCACGTGCGAGTGAGCATTCCGTAGTGCTTGACGCGACGCGGTTGGCGTGAAAAGTTAGAACTGCACGGAAATATATGGGTTTTTTTTTTCTCTCGTAGGTCACGTAACCCATTGGTTTTTAGCGACACGAATGTTTACATTAACTTGCACTTGCGCAGAATCATACCTGTCAATCCCTTATCAGTGCCTACCTTCGTACAGACCAATTGAGACCTTTATTGGTCACCCCGTGCCCTTTTAAATCTCAACGTTTATCCTATAAAGTCCCATTGCAAGGGAGAAACACAAACAAATAGACAAAAACTAAATTTGCCTCTGTTGATACAAGAATACGGGTAAATCGTATGGGTTGACAGGTATGCGAAATGCAGAATTATTGGTGTGTCCTTGTGACGTGCTCACGTCTTTTAATCCCCTTTATAAAAAGTAAATTCAATTGAACCAAATATTTTTTTTTCCATCACAATACACATACGTACTGCGATCGCATGATTTTTTTCCATAGCATGTAAGTCACGTGGAATTGTTTGAATTTATATATATAAAGCATACATAACCACAAGTTATTCGTAACAATTGTTCCAATCGCACAAGTTACTTCGATGCAGTGATTTATTTACGGCTATATTTGATGAATGGCAATTATGTCCACCAATTCCATGGTTCACCAGAGGTTAGTAACATGGCAATGCTTTCTGTGCACCGTGTGCAGCCCTTTTGTCAATCCACTGCTGGACGAGGGCCTCCCCCCCTCCCCCCCCCATGTGACCGTGCATTTCGTGGGGGGCTGTTCGACCTTGCTTCGCCGCGTCACACTGCTAAAAAAATGCAGGCTGAGTTTCGCTCAGTTTTTATTTGGTGATGCGAGAGACTCGCATGCAGCCACAGGTCTGCTTTTCAAGACAGACCCACGGAGTACCTTGCGAGAGATGTTACGTCGTTAGCAGCAAATAATACGACAGGATAACAAGAATGAATCGTCATTTTTTTTTAACACGAGGTAGGTCGCTTCAACATTCGAAAGGCATACGATCAAGGGCAACACTTTACGGGACAGGAGGAACAACAACAACAATCTATATACATGTAACAAAAACGAGTTATGTAAAGCATGCTTATCACATGTGCAAGTGAAAATGGTATTTGAAATCAAGTAAGGAATTTAATCGAGGGCCGGTGATGGGAGAAATATTTTCCGAAAACATGAAGCCAGCTCGTTCCACGAAAGGGGAGCAGCAACACGAAATAATCTTCGAACCAAAGTTCGAGTCGCTCTCGGCACGTAGACAAAAACGAGAGAGGAAGTATGGCTTCGCTGACGGAGGGGTTACAAATGTGGGCGAGAGGTTTCAAGATTTTGGTCGGCCACCAACTGAAGGGCAACGGGAGGAATTTCATCTGCGCCAGTGGCAGAAGAGGCATTATTTAAGGTTTAGACCAAGCTGATGCATTGTCTAGGTCAGGCAGCTCAATTCTTGCTTCAGTCCCGGATATGAATTATGGTCAGAGTGAGAAGTATCGTACTGATTTAGTTGGGTGTATACTGGCTTCGTTGATGTATCGAAAACATAGCCTGCCGAGGCCAAATGGAGTTGAGTTCACCGACGATTTAGATTGAAGGCGGAGAGACATTGAAGTATAGCAAAGGAGCACAATACATTTTTGCTGCACTGCTGTGCTTCCAATGCAGTCCTGTAGCAGCCTGTAACACCTGTTTTATGCTTGGTGGTCATCCAGAAATATCCACCAGGCTCAGCGTCCGATATCTGACAAAATCAGTCAGCCTCATTCCAAGGGATTTGGTCAGAAGCATGCTTTCTATAAATATAAGAAAATGGAGATGAGACAGCATGATGGCGATGGGAGGGGTGTTTATTGACGTTATAATCTCTGTGATGTTCTAATATGTGTCTGTTCCGAGCACTTGCCTTTGTTGCCACATGCTTTGCGGCTTCGGTTTTGAAGACATTTCCCGTCGACTCGGCAATCTTCTTCCCTTCGTATGGCTGATGATGTAGATGTAGATGGAGAGCGTCGACTGCAATTTCACATTCAAGGTGGTCAATCCGGACAACCGCGTCAGGAGCAGCAGAGTGTGTCGCTGTGATGTCGCCCGTGATGAATCGGCATATGTATCGCTGTGATGAATCAGCAATTACGTGGCCAGTGAGCGCACGTGGCCCAAGGAAAGTTGTCCGAAGGTAACCTGGTCGACATGGATTCACGTGGTGGCTGATTGCTGCTGCTCGTGGGGATATCATTCACTTTATTCGGTGATGGATGGAGCATTTGAAATGGCAAACAATAACTTACCATAAAAGTCATCCATTTCATTGTTGCCTAATTGAATGTAAAAAAACAGAAAGAAAAGTAGATACACGGTTATCCGTTCAGAGATAACCGCGCTTTAAATAATAAGGATAAATTACAGAGAAAACCCACATTTTAATTCGATACGGCTACAAGCCTCCCACCAATCTCAATACTCTTATGTAAGCTTTTACTCATGATGCACATTGGCAATAATCAATCACAATGTTCAATGGGCTGTTGAGCGGAACGTGCGAGGGTCATTGGAAATCAGTGGGGTATGTATGCGAAAAGGTCTACTGTGGAGAGATGTTACGCCTGTAACAGGATCGACATTTTTGCATTCAAAAAAGTATTGTAAATTGACATATCAATTTAGTTTTAAAAAAATTAGACACAATTTATGATGGACAATGGGAAATCTATGCAAATATATTTTACACATGCATGCATATATATGCAACGTGTTTTCGAAAGTTATGTTGGTACCCGTATCTCGCTTGCAAAAGAGATTTCTAGGCTTTCACCTGGTTGTAAACAAAGGCATTATCTCTCCGATGTGTTTTCAAGTTCTACCGAATGTGGTTAGGCACGATGTCCAACGTTTAAATCCACGTGCTGGGAGCTTCGTCAGGAAATTAATCACACGCTGGGAGCTTATTTAGGAGCTGATTCAGAAACAGCTCCCAGCATACGTCAGATAACACCAGCTGGAAAAGTCGAAAAACCAATGCAGTAGAAATGGTACTGATTGCTTTGTGTTACAGGGAGTCTAATTGGTATCCCAGACAATCGCACTGGAAGAAGGGCCATTGTTTGATTATCGCTGTCATTATAATTGTGGAGGACTATGGGACAATCATATGAACACATAAGAACAGTTGCGAATAGTCCTTGTAAACAGCCCATACATTCAGGAATGCAGATCCATATCACAGTACATCTCAAGCCATTTCATGCCAAGCATCTACAGAGACTTGAGGAATACCCCGCATATACACCCATACAATTTGCACGGTATATGCAAATCAGGGTATACACAAACATAAATAATTTGCTGCCCTTTGTCAATCACCAGGTTGTATCACTATACTTAATTTCGGTGAATGCAGGTTGAAGAATTGGTAGGACCAGGATCAGCTCAGGCATCACTTACCACTGATGTTAGCCGTGGCCAGCAATTGAACTCAGGTTACTGGGTTTAGAGAGAAGTGCATGATCCACTACACATACTGTACACGGATACAATGCGAATATGAAATGTGCATGTTGTTATGCAATGGGGCTATATTTATGTGACTATTTTTATATGCATGCTGTATGTTTTTTTATGCATGTTTTTGTTAAGTGTTTACCTATCTGTAATGAAATCATCACAGACCTGGCATATGCACTTCACACATTTGTGATAGAGAAAAAACGGTTCTGTCCTTTTTGTTTGAATTATTTAAAATTGTGCCACTATTTATACTTTATAGGCAATCAATAAAACTTATTTAAAAAAACATCCCATTTAGCCCGTTTTCCTTGTCACCAAGCGTAACTGATGTTCGACAAAAACACGATTTCAGTCACCAAGTTTGCCGACGACATTTTTTCAGTTTGCTAAATCCACGGTGGAGCAATTTCATGCAAATCTATTAATTATTCAATGAGCGATTTTGAACTTCAATTCACCCAGAATGTGCCACGCCAGAGAACCCGAGCCCAGTGCATTTCGCTGGTGGAGATGGATTGTAATTTATACATTTTGCTTGCTCAACGCCCTGTTTCTGTGTTTGTTTATTTATGGGTTCGGTCATTCATGCAATCATTTTATTTGCAATCAGTAGAACACTAATCTCAGATAAAGTCCGCCACCGCAGTGCAACATTAACCCTTTTACAAGTGTACTTTATGTTTTACACATCCCTCATCTATACATTTCATTTTCCATATTTATTTTGTTTTGTACGAAATACAAGCACAAAGTTAAGTCGACCAGCATCGCATTGAATGAACATTGTTCACCGATTCTAAAGCATATTCGTAGGCGGACACACATTATTCAACGTGAAGTCATACGGAACGTTTAGTTGGGTCATTTTCACCAGCACACAATGCCCCGGCATGGAGCGTAATGAGATATGTATCTATTTAAAGCTTTCGTGACTGCAAGGATTCATCTTTTTTGGTTCTTTCGGTAAGGTCACGTAGAATGAGAATAAAATAATAAAATAACACAATAAAATTCTCACGATGCATCGGCCACAACGCAAGCGGCCGTCTTCAAAAGAAGAGATATGTATCCTCACCAATCAGACTGGCGTTTATTAACCACGTGCTAGGGTTGACATTGTTGCTTACTAGATTTTGGAAATTCCACAGGCAAACACACATTTGTGTTGTAACAGCAATGAACAATTGACTGCGCATTGTGGATCTCAAAAGGTAAGCAGATCTGAGCCCGTTTCGTGCTGGGATAGGTGACCACTAGGTCTTGCCAGGTGTTGTAGACATGCAACTGCAAATTGATCAGGAGATGGCAGTGCTGAACCTCAGCATGTGTTTACTCTGAGTAGTCCAGTTTTTTTCTTAGAAGCAGCCAAAGGACTATTTGTGTAAATGGCACGACGTCCAACGCAGGACCCTTCTAAGAAAAAAATACTCCTGAAACACAACGAGGCACACCACGTGTAGTGACGGTATTGACGTCACAATTGTGTGCGCGTCTGGAACCTCTCTCGGAGGCCGCCAGAGTGTGCACGGTAGGCGAGCTGGCCCCTAGGGGGCGCAGTCCCGGGGACAGGGCAGCGAAGAGGCTCGAAGGGGGCTCTCGAGAGCTCGCGAAGGGGAAGCCGAGAGCGGGCTGGCTGGATGCCAGGAGGGGGGGCGTGGCCAGGGGAGGAGCGAGGCCACGCTCTGGGGGATAGAGGGGAAGCCCGGACAGCGATCGGGGCCTCTTCTGTGGAATCAAGCATGGGTTCCCGCGTCTTCGGACTTCGGTCTGGGACTTCGCTCGGTGTCGGGGGTCGGGCAGCGTGTGCGCTGGCTGACCCGTTCGATTCGTTAAGCTCGCTATTCACACAGAGCAGGTCGTTACGCCCAACTATAGAACCAGTTGCGTTTAGAGTTGCATCGTTAGAGGAGAGTTGTTAATAAACGTGTTGCCTCCAACTCCAGAGTGCGTGTCTCCAATTGCACCGCTACACATGTGTAGTGAGCGGCTTCCGCGACACGTCAAGTAGAAGGATTCTTATTTATTAGGAACACACCGGGCGATACATTTACGTAACGCAGCTACACATAGCCGACCCTAACACACAACACTATCGTCGCCATCCAACTAGACAGCTGTCCGACTAGCGCAGCGACGATGAGAGTCTTGCAGGAGATCGGCCACGTGGCTGGACGACGGAGAGAGATGACGGCGAGCAGCGACACAGCCAGGACCCAGGATCCGCAACAGCACCGCACCTCTGGTTCGGCCCCCCCTTATATACACCCCGGCGCGGCCAAGCCCCGCCTTTGGCCGTGCTCCCTTCCAGAACCTTCAAGCAGGTTCCCGGAGCTTCGACTGACTCCGCCTTTCACCTGAAAACCAGACACGCCCCCCTCATCATTAGGCATTACGTAATATACCCATAACCGCGATTACCCCTTCAGGCCGACAGGTGGCACCCTGTTATTACACATGCACGCATAATTACCATTATATTATTATACAAAATAAAGGCTTTTACTTTAGGTGTGATTTTTCTAGATGAGGAACAGGTGACTCAATTCTTAGAAAATTGTTAAGACAAACATGCTTTGGAAAAAATGCAACTTAACATTAGACAAGAAAAAGACCATGTCTATCATTATAAACACATATATAGGCCTCATGATACTTAAATACCTTTACAAAATCCTCCCATATAGACTTTTACAGATTGTAGGGGCAAGTGCTGTTAGCAAGCACTTGATTAAAGCCAGTTGATGTAGCAAGTGGTCAGCACTACACCTGATCACCTTTGTCTCCGCAAATGCTGATGTTTACACACGGCACCAGGTACTCATTTTAGACTTAGTCGACCTACGGCAGGCCCAGGACCGGTTTGGATATCCATCACTGATGTTGGCTGTGATGTGGAATCAAACTCAGGTTCATTGGGTTCACAGCGCAGTGGGCTGCCTATGATACCACCGCTCCCCACGTGGCGAGGAATCTAACTCTGGCAGCCAGCAGCATGCTAACCGCTCCCAACGAGATAGAAGTATAATGAGGTATGATACAAAGACAAAACCCCCCGTATAGCCTGTAACAGACTGTTGGTTGGGGCAAGTGCTCTTAGCGAGCACTTCTGAAAGCCAGAACGGCACACGAGGGGGTGGGTGGCCAGCGCCACGCCCAATCGCCATTGTCTCCCCAGTGGCGATGTTAACGCGCAGCATCAGGTACTCATTTAAGGCTGAGTCAACCTAGAGGAGGCCCAGGACCGGTTCAAAATAGTCGTCACTCGTGTTGGCCGCGAGCGGGAATCGAACTTGGGTCGCCAGGTTCGGAGCGCAGTGTGTTAACCGCTATATTACCGCTCCCCACTGTGTCTTTGGTATGATACTTACATACATTCACACACATACACGGGGGATTGATTAGCGATATCATGTATTCAGCGTCATAATTTTTTGTGGTTTATTATCATGAAGACATGTTTGTCAGGTGAAAATTATTTTCCTACAAAGTATGGAATGCAATGGATGTAAGTGCGATATTGCTACTAAATTATGATGAAAGCTGTTCTGTCCCCTAAACCATGAATAAACCCATAGTTGTCGGATGAATTAATTCAGTAACGGACTAGTAAGTATTGTAATTAAGTTTTATTAAAAGGACGCTAGACAGTTTTGTGAATTTCATGATAATGAATGAAGAGCATCGCACATGAGTCAGCGGCATAAATAACACATCCAGAAGTAATGATGAAATATTTATACAGTGAGTTATTGATTGTCGGAAATTGTGCGATTGCTCATAAGTAGCCAAAAATTGCAGTTTTTTTCGGCGTACACACATGTTTTCAATTCCGTATTGGCAGGCAATGCCTTTAACATACTGCTGTTTAAAAAAAATAATCTCTACCATTATAAATAGTTGAACAATATATATTTTTTTCAATTTAGACATATGAAGAATTTGGGGAGGCCTTTATCCAGCAGTGAATTGACCATGGGTAAATAACTCAAATAAACAATATAAAGCCTGCACAAAGAATACATTATGAAGTACAAAATACTGTATATGAAATAGGCATCCTATTCAATTCATTCTATATGATCAGAAATTGTGAAATGCCGTTGACACTGATCTAACACATGCAAGACAGTTTGTAGGCTGAGCACTGTTAATATGTAATGCTCAAAGCACAAGAGGGGAACACTTTCTGGCATTCCCAGCTATCTGAGCTGGTCTAAAGAGTTTTTTTTTCCATTTATGCTTATAAAGTATACATGCATGTAACGTGTGCTATGTCACGGTTAATTAGAATATCTCAGCAAATTTGACAAGAACACACACACACATTACAATGTACGGTATGTGACAAAGCACGTGATAAAACGCACTCCTGATCTTCACACTGTGAACCTTGTACACACATTAGTATTTGGTGACCTTAATCATCAGCAGCCATGCCCCAGCCACTGGTGGCTGAAGGCCTCCTCCGTAAGTTCTTCGCCATCCCTCTCGGGTGCTTGCGATGCGACGACTCGACCCGACCCCCCCTGCACACGAGGCTGTGTTCCTTCCTCGGTTGACGTGCTGACACCATTGGGCATCGTCTCTTCTCGTGGTGATGTCAACTAAGGGGTCGTCCATAAATTACGTCACGCGATTTTGGACGATTTTTGACCCCCCCCCCCCATCGTCACACGGCGTCACTAAAAAGTCAGACCCCCCCCCCTCAAATATGACGTCACAACGCTCTGCCCCCTCCCCCCCCCAAAAAAATAAAACATGCTTCAAATCGCTTTAAACTATTGTCATTGTAGTGCGTATTTAATGTGCCGCTGCACTCTGATGTTGTAGGAGAAAACATTCATTAAAAAGACTAATTAAGTAGAACGTGTTGTTTATGTTTATTTAAAGTTGCGTATTTTGATGCGACGTCACATTTCTCCCCCCCCCCTCCCCTCGTCACACATCGTCACAAATGTCTGACCCCCCCCCCCCACCACTAGGTGCGTGACGTCATTTATGGACAGGCCCCTAAGGGCCCAATGCCAAATTTGTTTCGCGAGAGTCAATATGTTGACGTCTCCAATTGGCGTTTGTCTTCTGTTCTGTGTGTTCCTCGTTGCGCCTGCAAGTGTAATCACAAGCGTGCGTGTATGTATGCATGTCGAACTTCTTTTGCGCTGTACGTGGTCAACCGTGCTAATCCGAGGCGCGAAAGCATGCGCCCCTCATTGCAACTTTGCACATGTTTTAGCTTTTGTTCCATTGTCAAAGTTTCCCAACTTCACGTCATATATCACAGCGGGTTATATGCACAGATTGCAATCATGCAGTGATAGTATAGTCGAATGGTTTGCATGTAATTCAATATCTATCGACATCATCATCAGCCATGACCAATCCACTGCTGGTCGAAGGCCTCCAAAATCCGTTATATATATTTTTTATCACGGTCTCACAACGCAAGATTCCATCTAGTTCCCGGCCACAAGCAAACAAGAGCACGCATGTAATGTCACTGTAATTAAATGTACGTTTCTAACTGGATAATTAATACGTTAAATTACTGTATATAGCTCTGCTATTTTGTACTGCAATTGCATGCATTGGGCACACAGAGGCAGTGCACACACATATATCTTGAGCAGTGATGTCATATTTCATGTCATTAACGACGCCGCAAGTGTAAAGCCAACGCGCTTCCAACAGCCTGAACAGCCACTGATCTCCCCGTGAGGTTTTTTTTTATCACGTTGATCCACTATTTACTATAAGACGCACCTCCAATTGCCATTAAACGAATGAACTGTAACAAAACCGTGCAATGATGTCACACATTACACGCGTTCACTGCACTGAAAAGCCAGCACATTGCGGATGGCAAACGGTATGAGCCTGCAATGATATGTGACAAGTTGTCGCTCTGTTAGGCATTGATTAATCTTATACCATTTTGTCTATGGCCACGTAGACAAAATGTTCTCTGTCGCGGAAACGAAGCAAGTCTGAGCCTGAATAGTGCTTGTGTTAGCCGACCACCATATTGGCATGGAACATTTAGCACCGCGGCGATATTGTTTGTGTAGTACATAAAACTAAACTATTTTTTTTATTTTACCAGATAAGGCCCACTGAGCTGTATAGATATTTTTCGAAAGAGACCTGGCCACAAATGATAGCTCAACGAAGTGGCTTATCACGTGGGAATTTTTAGCGGCCAAATACCCAAAACGCATGGTGACGTTGATTCTAAATGTGGAGGGGGGAAAAACCGGAGGACCCGGAGAAAAATCCACGCGACCACGGGGAGAGAGAGAGACACGCAAACTCCAAAAGTACAGGCATCAGGGTCGGTATCGAACCATACGACCTCCTGCATATCAGGCGAGGGAAGTAACATCTCGCACTACCTTGGCTCCCCATAAATAGCCAGTACAGCCCTCTTGTTAATCCCTTGCTGCTGCGGAGCGATGAGTCTCAGCAGGGGGCAGTGCAGCAAACATTCCTTGTTCCATTCTAGATTTAAAGCTTTCGTGACTGCAAGGATCCATACTCTTTGGTTCTATTCGGTAAAGTCACGTAGGTAAAAAAAATAAAACAACAAAAATCACGACGTTTCGGCCACAACACAAGCGGCCTTCATCAGGTGAAGGGACCAGACTATCTCGAGGACAGCGCTGGAGTGATAGTCTGGTCCCTTCACCTGATGAAGGCCGCTTGTGTTGTGGCCGAAACGTCGTGATTTTTGTCGTTTTATTTTTTTACCTAAGTGACTTTACCGAATAGAACCAAAGAGTATTCATTGTTCCACTCTACTGATATGCCTCAACGTCAACGCTCTTCGACTTTACCTGCCGACACCGACCAAGAAAGGTCACGTGACATCCACGACTGGCACGGTGTACGGAAGAGCGGGGGGGGGTGGCACTGTGCATTTGCGAGGATGCAAAACCGACAACACAAAAACACAACGACAATTCACTAGACAACTTGTGATGCCTAGGCTTTCGCGGTTGTGCTGTATAGCCCCCCACCCCCCGCCCCCCCCCGCGTGTTTTCTGGATGTACCGTGGTCACTTGTTGCATCATTATCATCATGATGATGGTCAGTGCGGGTTGGTGAAGGCGGGAGCAGTGACTTTGGAGCATATAAGGAGTGCACAAGAATGGATCAGTGTAACACGTAGGGCTTTGGCGACAAATATTATCCGTATTAGAGGTCGTTGGGTTATATCGCGTAAATATAAATGCGTCGTTAAACCTGCCACCACCCAACACAGTAAGGTTCGTCACGCGACAAACCTTACGTACCTTACTAATTGGCTGTGTCGGGTGGTGGCGGATTTTAACGACGCAAAAAAAAAATCTCTATTATGGACAACAATTAATGTTGCTGCACTTCCCACGGTTGCTAAAACATCACGTGATACAACCCGTAGACGCATCTGAGAGATGTCTGTTCATCAATGCATTCGTCAGCTCGATGTGGTTGAGTTGTATTTTCAAGAAAACAAGTTTTGGTTTACCTGTATATCTGCACAGTATTGTTTATTCAAAGTGCACATATGTCAGCCTACTTCATTTTACACATCAAACACCCGGCAGCAGATGAAAGCCATCTGCTGTGTTCACATGAATCATAATTGGATGAAAGAGATTGGGCCTTTCTGTCTTTATACGTAATGCATGAAAGCCCAACATGACCGTGGCTTAAAATATAATTAAAATAATTATTTAATTTTCCAAATGAAATGCTTATACACAGTGATGACACAATTTCAAAATGTTATTCTCAAGGTTTATTTATGACTTGCATAGAATAACATGAGAATCTAATACATGTTATGCAATTAAATCGTTCATATGCTCGACGTGCATATGTCAATAAATGTATTCGGTTGTGTGTATCATCATCAGCAATGCTCAATCCGTTGCTGGATGATGAAGGCTGACCCAAAGCCATCACTATATCTCAGTCCTGAAATGTGGTCATCCGTTTAGCGACTGTCCACTAACTGATTTAATCGTCGCTGGTTGTTTGTATATAATAATCGCATATGGTTTCCTACTTAAGTGAACGTTGAGAGGTGATCGCATACTGGTAAGAATGCCACGTTCCTCTAAAAGGGATCAGTCCTATACACGAGACAATTGTTCACTTGGCATTGAACGGTTATTCATTTTAATCAACACGAAGGACGCAACGCCGAGTTGACCGCTCACTGGGGATTTCAACTCTTGACCTTCACAAACCGCGAGCCGTCGTGCTTTAAGGACTACGCGCCAGCTGGCTGGATTATTCGTGCATAGAGTGCGACTCATCGCGAGAGGGAAACAAGAGGCTGGCGTGTTTGTTTTGTGGGAGTGTTTCCTACCGCTGCGTATAACGGTAGAGGCACTGTACACGCCAGGGCGTCATCAGTTTTCCCACCGATGCCTGAAGCTTGTGGCGTAGCTTGGTTGTCAGCCCCGTAGTTCACGGAGATTTGTGAAACCCCCAAAATGACTCGCTGGGCTACGAGGGGGCCAGGAGATGACAGCGTAGAAACCTGGGTTCGTGGACCTATCTGTGCGGACCTTTTAGGCGTGGCCCCTTAGTATGTGTGGGGGTTTATTCAGCTCCTCATATTGAGGAAGTGGCCAACTTATTCAAACGGAGGACTCCTCTGATAAAATACCCGAGGGACTCAATGATGATTTTGGATAAATGGCCTCATACTAAAGTAGTATTATACGTGATGTCCATTTTTAATTTGCTCCGATAATAAATAAAAACACTTGAGAAATGTTTAGCTAAGCCTTCTGTAAATGTTTATTTGAAGTCAGATGGCTCTCTGTAATCTAATGACCCCGTATAATCTTCGCTCGTTGGGTATAAAACCAAAGAAGAGAGCGGCGCGATGTTATTAAGATCATGGAGTCGTTCGTGGCTTGTAGGGACGTGTGGCCGTTGCAATTATTACGCTGAATGCGCTGTCCAGGGTGCTGATTTATACATATCCATAACAACAATATCATTATATTCTTGGTTATTTCGGTAAAGTCACGTAGAAGGGAAACAATACAATAATAAGAATATAAAACAATAAAATTCTCACGACGTTTCGACTGCAACACAAGCAATCATCATCAGGTGTGGAAACCACAGCAAGAAAATTTGAAAAAAGTGGCGTTTTTTTAACGTTAGCACCACGGAGAGCGATTTGGCAGTTTATTCAGATGGACGAGTCCATCTATGTTCGGAAAAGAGGAAGGGGGAGATGAAAATAATGGATGCGGTCTGAAAGCCACCGTAAGCGTGAACAATCAATTAAGACCCGAAATGGTTGATCAAATCCTTCCAATGATTGCTAAGCCAGAATCCATCTTCTCGGTTGCAATTGTCTGTGTTTGTATATGTGGATAGCCTCATGAACGAATCTCTCATGGTAGCCAGATGGCTTGCAAAGAACCTCTGTCTTGGAGAAGTCAATGTCATGTGAGTCTACTGAATTATAACAGTGATCTGCCACGGCCGAGGTGTTGGTCCTACCGTGTTTTAGGTCTGCTTTGTGTTCACGAATGCGGTCCGAAACATGTCGTTTGGTTTCTCCAATGTAACTACTACCACAGAGGCAACTTAGTTTGTAGACGCCAGGGTACTGTATGTCCGGAATCACATCTTTTACAGACGGAACCAGATCACGGATTTTATGTAATGTGTTGAATCGGACCTGGATCTTGTGTTTATTCAAGATTTTGGAGATCTTTTTTGTGATCCCCGCAATGTAGGGTAAAATTATGGTTTTAAAAGGCTCCTCAAGAGGGTCCTTCTTCATGGTTGGAGTGATAGCTTTGCGGATTTTGTAGTCGGAGTAACCATTAGCCTTAAGAGCTTGGTGTACGTGCTTGAGTTCACTGGCTATGTGTTCCTGGTCGGATATGCATTGGGCTCTATGGTGCAGAGTCTTGATGAGGGAATTCTTCTGGGATGGATGGTGGTGGGAATCCGGTTTCAGGTAAGCATCCGTATGGGTAGCTTTCCTGTAGACAGAGTGGCTCATTGAACCATCAGGATAAATTTGAAACTGACGCCATCCAGACTGCCACTCTGCACCCAACCTTATGGAAGAGGTACGTGGATGACACTTTTGTCATCTGGCCACATGGTCGGCCTGCTCTAGACCAATTCCTCAACCACATCAATTCCATACACCCAGTCATCAGATTTACCATGTAAGTCGAAAAAGATGGCAAATTACCTTTTTTGGATGTCCTAATAAAAAAGAGACCTGATGGTTAAAAAAACGCCACTTTTTTCAAATTTTCTTGCAGTGGTTTTCACACCTGATGATTGCTTGTGTTGCAGTCGAAACGTCGTGAGAATTTTATTGTTTTATATTTGTATTATTTTATTGTTTCCCTTCTACGTGACTTTATCGAAAAAAACAAGAATATGAATCCCTGAAGTCATGAACGCTTTAAATCAAAACAATATCATTAATTGGTGCGCGGGCAGGAATAACTTAAAATCAAACATAAACCCGTCACGAGTGTTCACCTTTATAGATTTAACATGCATAAGTATACATTAATATGAATAATATCACGATTTATTCACGTTACAAATACCGTGTTTATCATGAATACTTTTCAATAGCTATAACTGTTGAGTATACTCGCATAGGACTATACCGTATGTGGGTATAGCTTTACAAATACCAGGTTTGTATGACTTTTTTGCAGTATTAATACTTTAAAAAGATGTTCTTTTATTAAATACATCACAGAAAATTAACAGGGGACAAGAGCTTAGGCAATACTCTGGTATTTAAACTTTACATTTGTTCAGTAGTTTATACCTGTGGAAGAGCCAATTGTTGTTTTTATTCATGTGCTATGGCGAATGCTACAACATCACTGCAGTGCTTCGTTTATATCAACACACACACAACCTATAGAAACCGCCAGTTTGTTTTTCACAGGTACCTGGGGGGTAACATGCAGACCTCAACGCAAGGAGAAAGTGCCTTCTGTGAGAACACAGAGCCAATCAAAGCCACTGCACAGCACGTGTCTGCATGCGCCTCTCTTTTCATTTAATAAACAATTACTGCACGCGCCGAATGTACCTTCAACAGCTATGCGATCAGAAGATTGGTTATTTGTGGATAATCCCGCAGAAGCCACGGCGGCAAGAAATGAAAGCATAAACTTTCCCACGACATCCTTCAAGGACCCGCTGTCTTACCATACTCTTTCGACTGCGATCTTTTTAGCTGCGTGTGAATGAGTTAATATGTTGCTCCTACCTGTTGAGTGAGATGTAAACTAAATTATTCGTATGATGTTGTCTTTCTCGCGGTTGTTCTGCTGCTGTGTTGCTCTCCGATGTGTTCTCTGGTTGTAACCGCGTATTGTTGGGGGCACGATGCCCGACGTTTCGCGCCACCCGCTGGGAGCTTCTCGGGAACTCGAAGGAGTTCCCAGCACGTGTAGCGAAACGTCGACCCGAGGAAGCATTAGAAAGATTTGAGTTGAGTACCTCGTTTAAACTAAGCAGGTACTCGGCTGTTATTTGCCAAGTAATGTGACAGCGACATTGTGAACTTCCCGAGCTATGCAACAGCCTCTTATTAATGACACAGCCTCTTGCCTACAATGAATGTCCGGGTTCTCGGAATGATGAATATTATATGAACTACTGCAAAGGTTATTATCACATTGTAATGAGTGGATGATGCATCGACAAATATATATAAAGGTGATACGGAAATTATAACTTACATAGCAATTTATAAGGGCTGTATCCTCTGTTATTATGCAATACTTTATATAACCTCTCACATGTGCATGCAGAGAACAACCTTTGTTGTACCACGGTGCAGGTGCAGAGATTCATGACATAGAGAAGAGCATTGTGGTGTGTCTGCGCCTGTATGTCAATAGCCGTACTTTTCTGTATATTCACACAATCGATCTGCGGTCGATGGACAACGAAAAAAACTTCAGGCTGGAAAAAAAACCACCTGTACAAAGACACACGCAGCCAACCCGATTAATCTTTGACTTCATGAAACAGATGCACCTCCTGTCCCCCGCCCATCATCGCCATCACCTCCTACTCCGCCTACTCCTCCTCCTACTCTGCTCCCACGCACGGATGGGAAGGGTCATGCATACGTGCGCGTCTCTGGCTGTGGGATAGTCACAGGGTACACGGCGAGGGCTGACTGCTGCCGTATTCGTTGCAGGGCGTATTAGCGGGCATCAGTCTTCCCCGTGCGGAGTCGCTGCGTGTGACAACCTCTGGACGTTGCGCTAGCGTTGGAAACTTCTCCGTTACAGCAACTTCCTGGCGGTGCGTGATTGTGTCTTTTGTAATTTGACATCACACCTAGTTTTACGTGAATGTACTTTTAGCAAAAAAAATTCTTCGGCGTGTATTATTTCAAAGCACGTCGTGGTTTGCAATTGCAAGTGTTCCATTCAGAGTATGTAAGTAATTTCCAAATGTCGTTTCATTATACTTTTAAGTATTTTTAATGGCATTAGCGCAGTGGCATGCCATATTAAGTGTAGGCATCACGCAAATAGTTACCTAAAGTTAGAATGGCTATATTTATTTGAACAATTTTGGTGCGTTAAAATATTGTTTGCAAACAAATACACTTTCACTCGTAGTTGCACATAAGCATAAGAGCTTAATGTCAGAGCTAATTAAACCGGTTTAATGTATACCGTTTATATTATGCGAATATATGTTTCGAGTGCATTTACTCGATGTATTCATTCATATTAATACTATAATTTGCTTATCCAGGAAAGCTTGAGTCTCAAGACTGTTCTTTCATGAGATTCCTTTCAGGCCAATTCTACAAATGTGTTCGGCATGTGGTTAAAAAATTAGAGTACCTGGAGACAACCCACGCATGTCAGAGGATAACAGTTAGCAAATTGATCTCCGATTAGCATGGTTGGCTACGTACTGTGCGAAAGAACTTCAACATACATATGTATATGTATATATGTTGCGGCACTGCCATCTTTTGGCTACCTCGCAACCCAAGCCTATAACACCTGTTAAATCCCGAGTCAGTCGCCCTACTAAGTAAAAAAGAAACAAGGTACAACCCTGCTTAGCTTCTGATAACTGACATGATCTGGCACTTTTAAGTTGATTTGCTCATAGGAAAATTGAATTAGCTATACAATACAGGGTGATGATCTATGTATACATGCGCCACAAATATAATAGGGGTAAATTCGAGATAAAGCAACATTTTAATTCAGAGCGTCCACATGTCTCTCACCAATCGCTATATAAGTATGCAGTCTTCTGTAAGATACGGAGGTCCATGGCTTCAACAATATTCGGTCACCTGTTGAGTAGAAAGTAAATCGGTCATCAGAAATCAGTAGTCCCCCCGCTCCCTTACATTGCGGTTTGTGCTCCGTATCGGGCTCTTATTCAATTATAATAAAAACATAAAAAATTACATCTGTTGGTTATTTTCCAATGAATGTCCCTATATGAAGTGCAGACATTGCATGTATATCGAGCTGTGAATTGTGCAAATAAACAAGCCTCCGGTATTGCTTCAGCTTAGATGAGTTGTGACGGTTGCACTGGTGTAGGTTTTCAAGGGCCGACCTTTGCTGGAAGCAATTTGTTGGATTGACCAAGCTCTGGCGCTGGGATTTGACCTGGTCTGGTCTGGACCAGAATATAATGGAGTGCCTTGGCAAGCTAACCTCTTTAGGTCCACTGCAAGAGAGTCGCCGCTCCCGCAAGTTCGTTCTGCTCATCGTGTTCGTGGCGCTGCTGCTTGACAACATGCTACTCACCGTCGTGGGTAGGTGGGGCGATTCATCGTCATAATACTGATCCCTCTGTGCACCCAGCTACCTGGAGTTTCATTCCTGGCCACGGCTAGCATCAGTGGCCAGTGGACTGGTCCTGAGTCCCCTTTTTCACCGATCTGCACTGACCAGTGCGGTGATATATGGTCAAACAACCCCCATGATCCACACACAGTGGGGAGGCCATCAATCAGCAGTGGATTGATATATTATTTTAAGACACGTTTGACAGCTAACAATAGCATATATCTTGGTGGTGCATCTTGTTTGGAGTTGTTCTTGATATATTGGTAAAATGTAAATACAATGCCTTGCATTGGATCAATACATCTTTACATCTTTATTCATTAGGCTGAGGCACAGCTGCATCACACTGAGCAGAGGAGCACAATAAGGTGGTATTGAAAAGACGCGTCGCTGTTTGAACGTTCCAAGGCCGAGCTCAGAGCTCACCTGCCCCACGTACACCAAGCAAAAATAATGCGAGCTGCATTAAGTAGAGGCGGCATGCATAGTGGCCACTGAAAGAGGCTTTGCGTACGAGCGACTTTACTCCGTAAGAAGTTCAGGGCAAGTTATCCTGTTTCAGGACATTGAGATACAGATGCATTTAAATACGAGATCAATCCAAATTGTATTGTATTCTTAAAAAGAATAATACATCATTTTTTTAATTTGTATATGATACATATGTCAAAAAATATAAAATGTGTAAAGTGATTTTGTGCCAGTCATGGCTTTAATAACCAGTCGCCAAGACATTCCTCAGAGAAAGATGAAGTCCGACATATAAACTCGTACTAAGGCTGAGTGTCTGAGGCTGTCAGACAAACATCTGAAAACATTGTTAATGAAGAGGAAAATACTTCAATATGAGGCACGCTGCACCAGGGTTCACGCCAACACCACGACACCACTGCACTCATCTCACCATCTCCGACGTGAAACTTTAATTCCGAGGAGTGACAGAACAATAATAGTTCCCCTCCTCCCTCCGCAGTGCCAATTGTCCCCAGCTACCTGTACGCCATCGAGCATCCAGACGAGCATCCGCGGAACGACAGCGGGCAGCTGCTCGCTCCAATCGCCGCTCCGCACGCGGCCACAGCCACGGACGACGGTGGCCCCAGCCAGGCCCAGGGGGGTCAGGAGGGGTCGCAGGAGCCCCAGGAACCCAGCCCTAGCCCGGGTTCCCCGACGCCGGACCCCTGCAGCAGGCGACGCTCCCGGCACCACCGCAGCACGGGGTCGAACCCGGGCGGCAGTGCGTTGAACGACTCGTTGTGCGACATGGACGTCGCGGCCCTGCTCAACGAGAACGTGCGAGTCGGCCTGCTCTTCGCTGCCAAGGCCACGGTGCAGCTTCTCGCGAATCCCTTCATCGGCCCCCTGACAAACAGGTGATGCACAACGACAAAGACGCCAACGACGAATGTCACTGCGGTCAATGGTGTTGTTGGTTTTTTTTTAAGGTGCAGCCCTGCAATTTCGTGCCCACGCCACTGCTGGTGGAAGGGCCTCCGATTGAGGGAGATCTAGAGAGTCATCCAGACATCTAATCCAGATGTCTTGGAATAGGTGGGAATACCCACACCTGACGCCATTATACATGTCCTGATGATCAAATAATAATTATGTGTGCTCATGTATACCGTTGGGAGGACAGAGATGGGAGGATTTAAGAAACCTGTAACATTGTTTCAACTGCTGCGCCTGGAGATAAATTTGGACGCGGCAAAATGCATTGTTGTGCTGTGTTTCTATGCTACCACGTCTCTACTCCCCCATATTCACCAACCTGTACTGACCGACTTGGGGAAGTATGGCGTGGGAAGACCCTCATCCAGCAGTGGATTGACAACATGAGCTGGACATGTGCATGTTGTAGCTGAAGTGCAGTGGTTAACACACTCCACTACGAATCCCGGAACCTGAGTTCGATTCCCGACCAGGGGCTGAAGTCCATTGCAAGACACATCTTGAGTGGTACCCGGCCCCACTTTACCACCATGCATTAACCAGCAAGGTGAAGTATGGTCAAACAACACCCATGACCATCGTGGCGTGGGGGAGGCCTTCATCCAGTAAGCGGTTTACAGAGGGCTGCAATAAAGTGCCGTTATTAAGCATCACATTTCACAAAGGGGTTGTGGTTCTAGTACCACCTTGTGTTTGTGCAATGCTAAGTGCTCATATTGGAGTTGACCTGAGGTAGGCTAGGACAAGTTCGGGTTTCAATTGCTATTGGCGTGCCTGTCCAGGATTTGGATTATGGGTAAAGTGAGACCACTATGCCATTGCAGTTTCCATTAACTTTTTATTCCATCACAAATCTAAATGCACTGCGGAACACATGCACACATCTGCAACTCTATATTTATCCCAAATTACATCCAAGGAGGACTTGAACTGCCATTTTAAACAAACACAGCTTCCTACGATGTGTGTAAATGTGAGTTTATGAATAGCATCCCATTAAAGTCTCTGACCATTTGTTTAAAACATTAATTGCAGTATTTATTATTATTTGAGGGATATTGCTGTGGTGTCATGCCTAGCACACTGAACCTGCCATCCAAAATAATGGGAACGTTCAATTACATAAATCCTCCCATCTCTGTCCACCCAGCAGTAAAAATGGGTAGACCAAAGTTAATTGGTCTGCAGGTCACGTGCGGTGGAGTCAAATTTGGATACTCCCGCCTCTTCCACGATGTGTGCCCAGTTTGGAGACGTGGGCCAACATACCCTCTAGAACAGTGCTTCTTAACCTGGGGTGCACGCACACCCCCGTGGGGGTGCGAGACGTGGCCAGATTTTATTTAGAAGGTAAACCATCGAGACACAAATTAAGCACGGGCACGTTAGTACAACTACTTTGTTTAATCAAACCTGTGGATGTATCCACATTGCACGTGTTTCACGATTGAGAACCAAAGGGGTGCAAGGCTACAGTAAAGTTTAAGAACCACTGCTCTAGTGGGAGGCCCTTCCATCAGCAGTGGTATGAGTAAAGAAATTGCAGGGCTGCACCTTTACCCTCTCTTTTACACCTGCTCACTTTAAATTCAGCGGTGGCTTGCATCTCCGGGGCGGGTTAAACTTACTGACACAACCTCGGGGTTTCAAGTCTCAGGCCGCCGTGGGCCGGTGGAGTAATGGTCCCGAGGATGCGATGGCAGTGACTTCATTGCTCAAGAGGTTTCTCCATCAGACGGGCACATGGAGTCCATGCAGCTTCCCAGGAGAGCTTGGCTTTGCCCAGAACCCAGCGCTGGTGCATTATTAGGTGTTTGTCTTCGCATTCCAATTGTCAATTAATCCACCTGCACGCTTCACCCGAGACTGGATTACCCCGGGTCTAGTTTGTGGCTTTGTCACTGCATATAAGTAAAATGCAATATGCCAGAAGCATTTTTAGAATTTTACTTTTAATATAAATGTGTCTATTTAGTTAGAGTGTTTGATTATAGAAGTGGTGGTCGATTACTCAATAGCCTTTATTAGATGTCTATGTGTAAGCCTATTTAAAATCTGGTCATTGATGTGTATGTGCTGTGAAGAAGGACGACTGCCCGAAACGTCACCTATTAAAACAAATAATCGAAGGCTGTGTTATTGCCGAATATATTTTTTTCCTTTTAAAAGTGATTGCTTTTGCAGTGCTAAATATTCTTATTCATTGGATCAAGGTACTGTAAATTGTTTGCGAGGTTCAATATAGCGTATTCACTGGGTGTGTTATGAACCGTGTGATGTATATGAGCAAACCAAACTATTCAGAGTTTTTGCTTCAATTGTGCACAATATTTATTTTGCCACAATATTTAACGGTGTTTTTTGTTTAAATTAAATAATGTACTTGTAACCAATTGCTGCAGTTTGGAAACCTCATCCACAATCATATGAAATCTCATTACTATAATGGATTTGATTTGTTCCATCGGGTTCAGCCAGTTTCCTGGCTCTTTTACAAGGGAGATCCGTGGTGCATGAGCAAAGTAGCAATTATTTTTAAAATTAATTTAATAAAAGTCCTATTAGCGAGTACCGATATATACCTGCACGGTGTGGGCAACACCATGCACAGCCACCTTTGTCTCCCGAGTGCTGATGTTTACACACCGCACCAGGTACTCATTTATGGATAAGTCGACCTAGAGGAGGCCAAGGACTGGTTCAGGTATCACTTGCCACTCATGTTAGCCATCAGCAGGATTTGAACCCAGATGCCCAGGTTCAAAGGGCATGCCATTAACCACTACACCACCGTAGAAGTACAACACAATGGATTTTGCTCCACAGCTCTCTGCCGCCCACAAAGTAGTGTTTGTTTATTCCACTGTAGTTGCTATTTTGTGTCCTGTAAACGTTTATAATACAACTTTATTTTCCAAGACAAACAGAGTCCAGACTTTCGCAGGAGAGTCCTCTCTGAAATGTTTGGCCAATTTCTTATTCGTAATACTTTTATCTAGTGATTAATGCCATTTATTCGTCATATATAAAAGTGTTAATATGTTTACAAACGGTTGCATTGTGAAGAGTATTTAAGGCATGCAATAAATAATGTTGATATGTCGTGAATATTATTGCATACAGAATAATTTCTGTCACAGATTTGTTTTTTTTTACATAGGTCAAAGGTAATAGTTAACACATACTGTAGGACATGGTGAATACCATAGGTCTCTGCTTACATTCAGTCAGAATTAGCTGTAAGCATTTAAAATACATATTACGCAGATACTGCATATTGTTTATAAGAGTTTCGCTTCCAAATTGTGCGGGCTTTTTGATTGCATGGAGGCATGTGTGTGATCGTGGTCAATCACCTGGAAAAACAACCAAATCTCGCACCTCGAATGTACTGTGCCCTTGCAGGGTGGGATACCACTCGCCTATGTTTGCTGGCTTCATCATCATGTTCCTTTCAACGATCAGTAAGTGACAGCACAAAGGCACACAATTCAAGCACGGGGCTCACGAGAAGCCCCCCCCCCTCCCCCCCCCCCAAAAAAAATAAAAACCCCACACCAATACATTTATAAATAAACAAACCAACCAGTTAATATCCATTTGGACTGCACCGCTTTTGCCCGCAAGGATCGTCTTCGATGGACATCTTGGCTGCTGGGAGAAATCCGCCATCGCCCTTCTATTCAGCGGACCCCCTGTCGACAATTTTCTTTTTTTTTGGTAGCAGAAAAAAAAAGAACCCGTTTCCGCCCGTTGGCGTTTGTCTGCCACGCAGACACAAAGAGATCCGACAGCTTGGCTTTAGTTTGCGCAAATTGTCCCCAATTACGGCGCAGATTATGGTTTAATGTGGGGGGGGGGAGAGGGGGGTGGGAAATGCTGTGAAAATCATCGACCTTGTTTCAATTATTAGCAACTGGCATCCACCCACGTGACCTTCTCAGCGAATGCACAGCGCAACAAACATTCGGCGTGCACCTCCACTTTTGTAATTCGATTGTGGTTTCAAATGCTCACAAAGCTTACAATTTATTCCAAGTGTGTGAGTGTGTGTTTTTTTTTTGGAGTGCTCGGTTTTTGTTGTTGGTCTTCTAGTTATTCAGCCTAGCAAGTGGCTCGACACAACGAGGCGCATGCATGCGTCATGGGATGCTCATGGAAATGATCATACTGATGAGGCAGGCTTTCAATAAATGTGAAAGTTTTAACTGTTTAATTCTGTAGAATCCTCTCACGACCTTCCACACAGGCATCGAGGCTGTATATAAAACATAAACGACGATGACATTGTGGTTTATATCATCATACAAGAACATTGGTGGAATCCTGTGGGATGCTTCTAAACACGCTCTAAACATCAAATGATTGCAGTCCAAATAGATGCTATCGGATTTTGTTTTTTGCACCGTGAACTTCGCTGACCTCAATTAATCTGAAATGCATCTCCCGTAGAGGAAATTAGATCAGTCTTCTTTTTTCATAGAGCTGGATACGCAATCTGAAGTTGGGTCGATCGTGTCTGTGTCGAGGACAGTGGATGATATCGCGCTGAGCACCCGCAAGCCTCTGGCTGTGTGCGTGTTGTTAAGTGTGGCCTGACTCAGGATGTGGGCTGGGTGGCTGAGAGGTTCAATGCGCTTCAGATTTAGATCCATTTAGTTCCATTTATTTGGGATAGCCCTGTGAGCCATTCGGCTCTTGAATCGGGTGCAACCGCAACAAACAAAAAAAATATGAACAAGAAAACATCTTCAAGTGACTACGTGTGACTGTGCAAACAGATAATCCAGGAAAAAACATCAAAACATTCCTGAAATAGCACCGTACACCAACTCTGTGTGCAAAAATCCCAGTGGGATGCAAGTCAAACAACAACAACAACAACCACAAAACAACTAAGATTAAGGCAATCAGTCTAACTCCGTACTACAATAAACAAAAACATGGCCAAACCAAAAAAACTTTTCCAAATCACCAAAATAAAAGCCATAAATGCAATGTAACAGTGATCATATGGACTGTGACCGAATTTTTAACAATAAACTACATAAATAACATGTAACACCAAACCCTAGAGCCATATTTTAGGCCACTGAATAGCAGTGGCAGCTAGGGGTGTACAACTCCTCTAGAGCAGTTTTGAGTGAAGATCTCATAGGTAGTGCTACAAGTTGCAGTTTATTGGCAATAGCATTCCAGACCCTGGGGGCATCAATAGCAAAGGCCCTTCCTCCGGTTTTTGTACGGCAATAGGGAATGTGAAGCTGGTAAATGAGCGAAGACCTGAGGTCAAATTTGTTCTTTGAAACAGAGAGGAGATCCAGTAGGTAGTCTGCGGATTTTTTTTGTAAGTACATCGTGAATAAATAAGATCTGGTGCACAAGCCGTTGAACATTAAGAGATGTTAAGTTTGACCCATTGTAAAGATCACAGTGGTGAGTCCTATATGGGCAGTTCAATGCAAATCTTGAGGCCGAGTGATAGATGGAATCAAGCTTCTTCAGTACAGTACTTGGGGCTGATTTATACACGATGTCATAGTAGTCAAGTAGAGGCAGTATAGTAGCTTTTACCAATTCCAAACGGAACATTGGGGGGAAGCAGTGCTTGTGTCGATACAGAAAACCAATTTTTATTTTTGTCTTTTTACCAATATAATCAATGTGATTTTCAAAATTCAGTTTTGAATCCAGGATGACCCCAAGATACTTATAGATCTTGACTTGCTCTATTTTATAATTATTTAAGGAATGTAATTGGGGAAAAATAACTTCCTGCTTTAGTCCCGGTGAGAAGCATAGCACCTTGGTTTTGGAGGTATTCAGGACTAGTTTAAGAGCAATTAGCTGATGTTGTAGTTTGTTGAAATCACCCTGGAGCTTAGCAATCACGTCATCCGGAGAGCGGCCAGCAGTAATCAGTATCGTGTCATCTGCAAAAGAGAGAACAAGAGGGGGCCGAGGATGGAACCCCTTTTGTTATCTTAACACTGTTTGACCTCCAACCATCTGTGAATACAGTTTGGGTGCGAGAAAAGAGGTAATTTTTGTAACCATTGTACTGTGTTTTCGGAAAAACCGAGGCAACTTAGTTTACTAAGCAGAGTGTTGTGGTCTACTGTATCAAAAGCGTTGGACAGGTCAAGAAAAAGACAGGCACAGTACTGCTTATTATCAAGGCTACTGTAAATTTGATTCAGAGAGTCTAATGCAGCAGATGTGGTGCTGTATTTTTTTCGGAACCCAGATTGATTTAGATGTAGTAGACTGTTGGTGGACAGGAAACTGCTAATTTGTTAATTCAATAATTTTTCTAAAATTTCCATCAATGGGGACAAAATTGAGATAGGTCGGTAGTTATTTGGATCATCTTTAGGGCCCCCTTTGTGAAGTGGACGGACATAGGAATGTTTCCATTCTAGAGGAACTGATGCTTCTTTGATGGACAGGTTGAAAATATGGGCTATAGGTTTGTATATTAGGTGACCAACAGTTAGTAGAGCAAAGACGGGAAAACTATCTGCTCCGGTAGAGGAGGACCCTTTGAAGTAGGACAGTTGTTTCAGAACATTACTTTCGTGGATTGGCTGGAAACTAAATTCGTTTAATGTTTGGACAGGGGTGTCGGAATTTGCATGAGCAGGGGTGACTCCCAATACATTATCAAAAAGATTACCAGCTTCAGAAAAATGAAGGTTAAAATTGTCAACAATTTTTTGGGGATCTGAAAAATATTCCCCATTTCGGTTAAGCTCAACGGGCAGATTGTCTGTTTTGGATGCCTTTTCGATACATTTGATTGTTTTCCAAAAAATCCTGGCATTTCCATGTGATTCCAGGAGAGTGGAGGAAAAGTAGGCATTTTTTGCATGCCGTATTTTTTTTACGCATCTATTCCTTAAAATCCTGTATTCTAGCCAGTCATTTACCATATTACTTTTCTGAGCACATGCCCAAGCCTTGTCCCTAGTTTTCATGAGCTTTGAAATCAAAGGATCATACCATGGTGGGCGGTTGCCTTTAGATTTAAATCTAACCAACGGAGCATGTTTGTTAAGAATTTGGAGAAACGTGTACCTGAAAGTCTCCCAAGCCGTAGTCAGGTTTGGGATATCACAGACCTTCTCAATATCCGAGTAAAGCACATCATTAGTAAATGCCTGAGTGCTGAAGTGCCTCAAAGAGTGCTTCTCAACAATTTTAGGGGGGCTTTGGGTTTGTCTGATGATCTCACCCCAAAAATAAAGGAGTGATCACTAAGGTTATTACCCAGAACACCAGTCAGTGCGAAATTGTGAGGGGCATTTATCAATAGGACGTCAAGCAGAGTTGACTGTCCAGGATTTTTTAGGTTTGGTCTTGTGGGGACATTTGTTAATTTAAACAGGTTAAATTCATCTGTAAAATTTGTGGCCACGGCCGGCGGGTTTAGCCAATTCCAATTTAGATCACCCACTAAAACTATTTCACCTTTAGGGAGGCCCCCAAAAAGCTCTCTCAGTGCCGATGCAGCTTCAACATCCTTCCCACTAGGCGGTCTATAGCAGCACACTACCAATATCTGTTGATTATTTGGGAGAGTTATTCTGAGAGCCAAACCTTCAAAGCAACATTTGATAAACAAGGAGTGAGCTGGTGAACAATTTCACCTCCTTTAGATCTTCGGTCAAGCCGAAAAAGGTTGTAGTTGTCAATGGTATCTGAAAGTCATTGACGGCAGAAGTGAGAAATGTTTCTGTTAGGCAAAAAATGTCCGGGTCAAGATTTGCCACTTCTAGTTTTAGTTGACATAATTTAATCACAAGCCCTCTGATGTTGACATGTAGAACACCAACACCTTTCCTGCCAGAAAAATCTACAGAATTATGCGAGTTATTTTCATTTGGGCCAGGATGAAGCTCAATACCACCCAGAAATAAGAAAAGTAGAATTAATGGTTTGCACAAGTATTTTCTGTGAAAGGATGAAGAGCGGCGAACCTTGGACGAATAGCAGCAGCTCGCAGATAGTGTTATTTTTAAGAGCAAAATGAAGTTTGGAAGGAGTGCTGGGGAAGTAATGGGACAAAGATAGGGTTTGAAAGGATACAATGATGGAGTGTAGAAGTGTCTAAGAGCTGTTTCATTTGCAGGTGTAGTGGCAAATCGAGCAACAAGTATGGACGCAAAGTAACGAGGGTAGCTGTTTGTAGAGTTGAGTGTGGCACTAGATATGGCCGGGAGGGACAGCAGTATGATACACAGCAGGATAATTGCCATCTTTAAAATATCCGGGGTATACACAGATTAACACACAAGCAGAATAGAAAAATATATATACTTGTAGGCCGAGCGCGAGAAAAACGTCTTGCCGCACTCGTCACACATGCACGGCTTCTCGCCCATGTGCTAGGGTTGAAACAGCCCCCCACCCCACCCCCCCTCCTCAAGACAGGGACAGCAAATTCTTGGCTGTTTTGGGCTCGGCTGAAAACGCGTGCACCGCCTCCTTTCCCCGCCGCAGGATGGTGCTCGAGCCAGCTCTCCCTGAGCTCAGCCCACGACTGGAATGCCGTTTCTTGTCACCCATGGAAACCTGGACTCGAATCCAGGCAGCCACTGCCTGTTATTAAACTGGGTTCTCAAGAGTAGGGAATCGATGGGTTCAGTCTGGTCACTAAATGACTGAACAACATGAACAAAAAAAACCTCACTTGACATTTGGCTCCGTACTTCATTTGGCTAAATTCCACCTCCGAGAATTAACCACGTTGCTTTGACTCCCTTGCAATGAGCATTACTTTTAGTGGCAGGCCGGGTGTGAAGGTGCTGCTCCCTATTATGTGGACCCGTGGTCACTTAAAGAGATCGCTCCTGCAAGCCGTTCTCTTACACATGTCGTTGCACTTCACCGCGCGAGATTCAAGTGCAAACTGTGTCCCATGACGTGAAACCGAAAGCACAGTCGGAATAAGACAGCAAAACGAAAATGCACCGTGACAATTGTGGCCTGATTCACCTCTGATTGTTGTTTGTGCCGCTTCACCCCGGGCGTGCAGTGTTCGCGTTCGCTCAGAGCTACCCGCTGTTGTTCCTGGCTCGAGCTCTGCAAGGCATCGGATCCTCCTGCTCCTCCGTGGCCGGTGAGATTCTACGATTTTTGGAAGTTGGAGATGAGCTCAACTGATGGAAAATTGAGAGATTCCGGTGACCCAAAAAAAAAACTACCCCCAAAGAATTAGCTGAGGTTGCTGCTGGGTTTGTACAACCCAGCGGCCCAACCATGGCTAACATCAGTGAACAGTAATATTTTAATGGATCCTGGGCACCTTTCACAAACTCACACTAAATACTGTGGTGAAGAAGTATGGTGTAATTACCCTCACGACCGGACAGCATGGAGAGGTTGCGTGGTAGGATAGTTGGCATGGGTCCTGGTGGAAGGAATGTAATGGGACCCACTTTACAATTTTTGACTCTCCGTAACCCAGCGCCTCGGCCCCTCTAACTCATGGCCCTGGTGCAGCTGCACCACCTGCACACTCCCCACCAATACCATTGGGATTCCTCCATCCAACAGTGGATTGATAAAGGAGCATAAATTGTCTTCTATTATTATTATTATTAAGTAGATAAGTGAAAACCATGATGCGTGGGCAGGTCTGGATATAGTTGTATGTGTCTCTGGGATATTATAGTTTTGGCGGGCCCCTCTTGCATATTCGATTCAATGCCTTGACTGTTTCACCACCACTTATGCCCAAAGCCAAAGACTTCATTGTTATTCGAGTTACTCTTTGGTTCTTTCGGTAAAAGTCACGTAGAAAGAAAATAAAAATAAATAGCATACGACGTTTCGATTGCAACACAAGCAATCATCATCAGGTACAAATGACAGAGAAAACAAACCTGGTAAACTTAGAAATATAATGCAATGCAATAGAGAGAGTCGGCTAACATAACAGCCAACACCCTACCTGGTTGATTGATGTTAGCCGACTCTCTGCGCTGTATTGCATTATATTTCTAAGTTTACTAGATTTGTTTTCTCTTTCATTTGTACCCGATGATGATTGCTTGTGTTGCAATCGAAACGTCGTATGCTATTTATTTATTTTTTATTTCTACGTGACTTTACCGAAAGAACCATAGAGTAATTCCTGTAGTCACGAAAGCTCCAAATCAAGTTTGTTATTCTAGTTGTTTAAATGTGATGTACGAATTGTAAAGCTAAAGCAAAATAAAATTTAACAACACCATTTTAAATTTAGCCCATAGCTGGTTGTAAATTTGTGGCTTTAATTATTACATTACACTTTAGGATGTATCACCGTGCCACACTATTGCATTTCAACAATTTAGAACGTAGGGTGCATATACTTTTTTGGAAGCCTCTCAAAATTCGAGGCCCTGTGTTGCAGCCCCTAATGTCCCTAAAGCCCCCGTGCCAATGCGACCCTGTGTTTGAGTACCACCGCGTGTGAGAGAGGGGGCATTTGTGAGGAGCGCCGGGCAGCTAAAACACAGCAAATTAGCGCAGTAGCGGGCACGGCTGGTGCATCCGCCAGTCATCTTAGTTCGGCAACCCATGGCACCTGGGTCTGTCCGGTGACCTGCCAGCGGGCGTTCGACACTTCACGCGGTCTTCAAGTGAACATAGCCTGGCACAAGCGCCGTGGTGACATGACTGTCACTTAGTGGCGAATGGCTGTTGTTGTTAATGTTGTTATTTGTGTTGGGATCGACTCTTTGACCTGCTCGTTCTGCCAGGAATGGGCATGCTGGCCAGCCTGTACCCGGATGACGAGGAGAGAGGCAATGCGATGGGTGTGGCGCTGGGAGGTCTCGCTATGGGAGTTCTGGGTAAGATCAAAGCCCTTTGGATTCAGCATTCACAGGCCAAATGCCGGCCAAATGCCGTCCATTCATTGCAATGCAAGGAATCCCTATTAATGAATGGCTAATGTGCAGTCATCAGCACCATCCCAGGTTAATAAGTATTGGTAGTGCTGTACTGTAGATCGATAGATAGACCAAAAGATGAATGTTGATATTTCTAGATTTGTTTTGCTATTTATTTTTTATTAAATTTTACAACATTTTTTCACAAAAGTGGTTCCCCATCAGGAAGAAAATTGCAAGAATCCGGTTTCCTCGCACGTGACGACTGCTAAATAACAGAATCAACCAAACATTCCGGTGCAGCGGGACCCTGCTGAAAAAAAAAAGTCTTGAAACTGAGTGAAGCTTTCCTAGACTAAGTGAATGTGTTATTTAATACGTTTCTATGTACTACTTGAGCCATTCACCGCTTTGACATCATTTATGCCATGTCAAGCGCTGGTATCTCTGTGTATGTATGCTGTACGTGCTGCGTTGGTTCAACTTAATTAACATGGTCACCGTGTTGCAGTGGGACCACCGTTTGGCAGCATCATGTACGACTTTGTGGGAAAGCCTGCCCCGTTCTTGGTGCTTGCTGGCCTGGCCCTCTTTGATGGAGGCAAGCAAACCTCTCCGCACTCACACGAATGCCCCATGCCACTTCGCGGAGTCACTGCACCCAACAGATATTTTGCCGCTAGACATATAATGACTCGCCCAAGTTTACCTGCGATTCGTGATTCATGGCTGGGATTTGATTCAATAATCAATTTCATTGTGCTCCAATGTTGTACACTTTCCAACTGAAGTTGAAAGTGTCGGTGTATTAGCTTTCTCTATCTGTCCATCTGTCCATCAGACCATCCATCTCCCCTATCTGTGCCGTGGAGTCACGATAACTCTCATACAGAAAACGTTACGTATATAAGGGCTTATTATGAAGTTGTGTTGCTATTGAGGACTCTATAGATTGTCCAAAGTTTTGCCAAAACTCAGGGGAAGAACCTCATCACGAATGCCATTAGCATCGTGGCCCATTGCGATGATGGCACGTGACCACGGCTGATGATGTTGACGGGCTTCTTGCTCCTATCCCGGGGTCACCTTGCACAGAGATGCACTGGGGACTCGGGTAGAAAATCCAGGCAAGGAAGGCTTACCTCCAGGGGTTCTAGGCCCCTCAAATGCGTTTATATTTAAAATAAATACGTTTTAAACGAGAAGACATCACGTGCCATGCATCCCTTCCGATGACATAATGATGTCAGTAATTTTACGCAGTGGTCAGAATGTGTGACTTGCAATCAGAAGGTTTTGAGTTAAAAGTTATGTCACGGGTGAAAGTGGCTCTCTGAAATCGCTAAAGCGAGTAGTGCTATGTGTGAAGCCAAGAGCTGTTTGTTCTATCGATTAACTTGACCCCACCATGCTAATTTGGAATTTCTGCCACTTGCTCAGGGCTCTGAAAACGATATTGCACTGCCTCACTCATCTGAGCACTAAGCTGTTTTGTTTTAAGCCAAAGTGCCATTATAAGCATAGCTTGCATGCAATGTGGCTGAATGGCATCCGATTTAACAAATGCATTAATGGAAAAATGTTTCCAGGTTATAATTGTTGGTTTTTTACAGCATTACAGATGTTGGTGTTGCAACCAAGCAAGTCGGAGCCAGAGGTTTTGTATAAAGTTTTACAAACATTCGTTTGAGAGATACGCATGGGGTGGGACGCGTCCGAGAGGATGTCGCCATGGATATGAGCAATGAGATGGGTCCGTGTGCAGGTGGTCGATGTTTTTGTTGCATTGCAGAATCATTAAAGATGTTGGTGGCTCGGGGGGGTGCTTAAATCCAGCAGTGAATGAATCATTTCAGTTTTCATTTTTTTAGGATTTACCCTGTGAGCCATTTGGCTCTTGATTTGGGTTCAACCGCAGCAAACAATAAAATTACAAGATACACCTAAAATGTATTGTACACAAATATAAACATCACATACGTAAACAATCAAATCCTACAGAAAAAGCACAACCCGTCCATGCTGCGTATAAAAAGTGCAAAAAATTGTATTTCGATGTTTGATCCCAATAGCAATCATAATACAATACAGATCGAAATTTTAAGTTTAAATTTATACTAAATAAAAAATCGGGCCAAAGCAAGCCCCTCTAAAACTAACTAAAACAATGCCATATAAACAACGTAACAGTTTTCCCAACACATGTGATTACAAGTTTACAATAGCGACACACACAACACACATCACTAAACCTAGCGTCCTTCGCTAGCTACATAAGTCAATCCATAACAGCCGGATTAACAAGAGCAGTAGCAGCACACTATAATCAAAATACATAGTAAGTTCATACGTCGGTAATCTATAGCTATGGCTGATGATGATGACGATGCCCAAGTGTGTCCTGCAACATTCTCACTTATAATTCCCCCTGTTGACCGGTGCCCTTTAATAACATGTATATTTGTTAAGCCCACAAGAGAAGTCTTAACAAATGTATGATGCAAAATGTGCTTCTAACTTACATAATCGAATTAGAATGCTGTACTCATGTTGTGTTTTATGTTTTAATGATTACGCCATGCTTAATTTATTTTTGTAATAATATTGCTTTTAATTTTTTGCATTCCATACGGAGCAAGTGTTTGTTGTTGTGTGCATGCATACACATTGCTGTAGTATACACATCATTGAGACATCATCGAGATGTGTTCCCAATTGTTTTATTTATTGGAAAAATCTGAAGATGGGGCCTCGATAAGAAATTTGAAAGGACCATATTTTTGGGGGGTTTCAGATTGATCCAAAATCATGGTGTCACGAGGACGTGAGACCACCATCTATAAATTGAAAACGAATTTAAATATTGAAAACGCATTTATTTCGAACTGCCTTTTGTGTTTAGTTTGTTGTCCTTTCCCCATACCTCCAATTATCACGGTTGGCTATATAGGCTGCTAAAGAAGTTTAATAAACATACTTTCCGTCACGTGCATGCTTTTCCTGCCAAAAATACTGTGGCAATGGATGATGTAATTTTTGTTAGCATGAAGGCACGTTCAATTTTCACGTAATGTAAATGAACAGAAAATCTGAAAACCCCCCCAAAAAGGGTTTACAAATTGCCCTTAAAAATCCTCAATGTTTAAGTCTGAAAATCACCCTAATACATTACTATATAACGCGTATGTGTGTTTAAGACTACACCAGCTGTTAGTTGTGCAAATCATTACTGAAACTCACCCTAAAGCATCATCGCATGCTTTCCTTTTTTTTCGAGGAGTAAGGAATGAATGCAAAGTGAGCTAACATTGGGACATTCTTACAAATGCTTCCCAAAGCAATGTGAGATATATGCCTTCGTACTGTAGAGCACAGACAGCAAAATTATATGCACCACGTTTAATGTGAAAATGTGCTGCATTGCCAGATCTGTTAAATTTCAAAATGATTACAATTAAAATGTAATAGAGTCATAAACATGTTTCGAACATGGCAGCATGTGATTATCATTAGGGCTTAAGGCTTTATTGGATTTGAGATTTTTACGACTGAAAATAAAAACGATTTTGAATGAGGTGTAAAATATTTTTTGTGGCATACCTGTTAAAGTGGCTTCAACTATTCAAGAGGTTTTAGCCCATTTCAGCCTGGGTACAACCATGATTTATAGTGTACATGGTGAACTAGAATTGCTGGAGTCTAATCAGCATCTTTTTAAAAATTAATACTCTTTGTATATTGTAGGCAAATGATAGATGGTTGCAGCTCGAGACATATGGATGCTCAGCTCTGTGAGGTTAGCATGACTAAAATAGGATCTATTCCGGAAACTGAACCATATTATTGCGTGAAGTAAAAGCAGTTAAGACAATTCAATAGCTTTATAATTGCAAAATGGCCATAGTTTTTATTTGATTTTGCTATTTTTAGCAGAGAAAATATCCTGTATTGTATTATAATAATTCCATCTTGCTCAAATTCCCGAATATGAAAAATGTTTGGAAGGCAAATGGTGAATTAATTAACGACACAATAAAGTAATGAACAAAACAATTACAATGTATCACGTTGAAATTTGAACCATTAAAAAGTAATGCTTTTACCTGCTTAAAATGAAATGTAATGGAATTGGCAATCACTTGATTTTAACATATTTCCATATGTAATTCAATCTTGATATATGCCATTCATAGATAGGTACTTGTAAAAATTACCTGTATCATCAATCCGGCAAAGGGGGTAAGCAGATATTTGTGTGTATGTCTTGAGGAGTCAGAATCTTGATTTAGACTGGAGGAATCCGATGAGCTATGATGGTCTTTTTACAGATGTCCAGAGTGTGGGGGTGACAGGAGTTGCGGAGAGAGCAGTGGTTGCAGTGGTTAGCATATGTTGTTTGGCAACGAGGTGGCGAGATGTTATCTCCCTCGCCTGGTATACAGGATGTCGTGGGTTCAATCCTGACCCTTACACCTATACATTTGAGGTCTGCATGATCTCCCCGTGGGTGCTAACCCAACCCGGCCTCCCTCGGGTTCGATTCCCGGCCATTGATAACGTGATGACAGTTTTAAATAAGATCAGAATATGTGCTGGGTATCGCCAAGGTTGACTCAGCCTTAATGGAGTGATTGGTGTGGTCTGTAAACATCAACTCGGTAGGCAAAGGCGTTCGGGAGTGGTGCTGGCCACGTCACGCTCCGTGCTGGCTTTAACAGGTGCTCACTAACAGGACACTTTATATTGTTGCCAAATGGGGGATGCTTGCCCTTAGACGGTGTGTGTTCCCTTTCAGAGCCAAACAGGAACGCCTCTGCTCACTCTGCTCCGAGACCCGTACATACTCATCACAGCAGGTCAGTGCTGCACCATTTCCCATAGTTAATTGCAGACAGCACCGTGCAGATTGTGCGTGGGGGTTTACCCTCGCTGCACGCGTACAGAATTCGCACGATCATACATTTTTAGGTTCACATTGAAAGCGGATAAAATCGTGAAATAATGTTTTATTGATTTATGAAAACTGGAGGGTATTGGATTATAAATAATTTCAATGATACTATACATAGGGATTCCGGTCAAATTCAACTGGGATTTCTGAATCATGGTAGGTTGTTGTTGTTGTTGTTTTTAACAATATTTTCGAAATATTCAACAAAAGCAGGTGCAAAATTCACATAATCGGCTATTGTTATATTTTTGTGTATTAGGGTTATAATTTAAGGCAGTGTGTATTTCCGATTTATATTGTCTATGACAATAGGAAGTTTCTCTTTTCATAAATAATCACTGCATAACATTTTTATTCTCCCATTACTCCTCCACCGTGGCTACTTTCATGAAAAAATAATAATTACAAAAAATATTGGTAACTGACCAAAATGTTTAGTTACCATTAAACCACCCGTGGCTCACAATGGGAAGGCGATTTGAGTCTATGATAGAATATATGGAAAGATTAAAAGACACGGCAATGAGAAGGATAGAGAATGGGAATTAAGAAGAAAGGATGGAAAAGGAATGGAAAAATGGGACGGTGGTAGAGGGACGGAGGGGGGGGGGGGGGAGAAGCAGCGACCCGGCTAAATTATCGGTGATGAGAGGATGATGAGAGGGGAGGGAAGAGAGCGAGAGAGAAGGAAGGAGCGAGCAGAAGTAAGCCGCATGGCACATCTTCTGTTTTCACAGAGGGCGGGGAGAAGGGAGGGGTTTAGGATGGGGTGGCTGGTTTAGATGGGTGTCGTTTATTCGTATATTTAAACAATTGCATTGAACTAAAATGGGCTGAGGGTCAATCAAACAATGGTTTTCTGCACTGCAGCCACCCTTGCCAAATGCCTGCCTCGTGCCTGCTCTGTGTGAGAGAGAATCGATATAATGTAATAATAAATTGATATGTTGTTTATATCTGGATTGCCACATGTACTTCTTGACGCACATGCAAAACATCACGGTCGCGAGAATGATGTCCCAATGCTTTATTATCCTGCAATGGATATCGTTGTCAAACCAGGGTGCAAATTAAAGCCCTTGCCAGGGACAGTGCTGGATCACAGGAATGCACCACCATCACCATCATGAAAAAGTGCATTAAGACTCGGTGAGACTTTTATTGATGTGTGTGTGTTTTGTTGTGTGCCTTGATGCAGGATCTATCTGCATTGCTAACATGGGCATCGCGATGCTGGAACCCGCCCTTCCCATATGGATGATGGAAACCATGTGCTCACCTAAGTGGCAGCTGGGTGCGTTTTTTTTTATTAAGCACCGAACCACATTCAAATGTCATCTCTCATCGTCCGTCTGTGATTACGGCCTTCGTGCAGCGCTTATGTCCTCGTCATGAGCACCGTTGGGCCTAGGATAAGATCGTAAGGACGGCACGTGCTCAATAAAGCATGTGGGAAGCCTAACGCGTCATACGCCACAGGTCAAATAGGGAGAACGTGGGTTCCTATCCGTTACGTGGCCGAACAAAGCAAATCCCAGCGAGGTAGGAGATTCTGGCGGTGACAGATGTATTGCTTCAATGAGTGTGAGCCAGCTTAAAGGCGACACGATATTCCAACCCACCATCAGTCGGTCATCATTCATGAGTAGTGTATGGCAATGTGTGGGCAATGATGAGTCTCTTGAAATATAATAGCATGTTTAACTCCTAACATTGAGTTTTGATTTATATCCCACTTTCACATGTACAGTGCGCATGATGTACGCACTACAGGGCATATTCATCAGGAATTAGGCATGCAATTACGTAAAACTGTATTTCGCCATACATGTTCAGTTTGCCTCCACTGAATATTATCTCCTTGGCATGCGGATCAGACACACGGACAGTGACGCATCGATGGAAGGGATGATAGCCGATGGATGGGACTGGCGCCAGAATGGCATCTAAAGGACAACACACGGCAGAGAGGACGACAACCATATGGAGATGGAGCGATTAGATCAGCTCGTTTGTGAAAATGGGTTGGATTGTGCCATTGTGGCATCAAGTTGTTATATCGCCCTGGCATTCATCCAGCAGTGGATAGATCATTGCGGATGATAACGATGATGATGATGATGATGAATGCTCAATTGCCTTAAAGTCTCATTCTGTAATAATTGTACATTTAAATCATTGGTGAATTATTTTTCCACTGTGGTACAGAGCAGGTGGAGCAGGCTGTGTTAGCAGCGATGTTATGTTAGCAGCTGCATTCAAAATAGGGCAGTTGTAAGGGATGGCCGATCCTCGCTGTTGTCGATGCCGCAGTTTCCCTTTAACCTGCAATCTCCTGGAGTTGCTCTGGAAACCAAAAGACAGGATAATGAAAACAATTGTGATATTAAAAAAAACAATGCATACGGCACTATGTATATTTCCTGACACTGCACATACATAACACGGTTGGATATATACAGTGCTAAAGAAATACAACATACTTACAACACTAAATCCTGACTATTTTATACTTTACACTTTTTTCTTTATGAAGTCTAATTTTATTTGCTCATAATTATTCGTCTTGAAGCGTGGTACTGCTTTGTAAGCATATAGTTGTTATTGATTCGTAAACATGCTGATGATTTTTTTTCCTCCCCAAAATAACAGTTAAAATGTTCAGTGTTGATTCGTGTTGTTATTCTAATTGTCTTGATTCATTTTTGAGAGACTATCCGTTGCATTTCTTTATTCAACGACAGTATGTTGCTATCATATTTTGTACATGTCTGTTTTTGTGTGTGTGTGTGTTTTACAGGAGTTGCTTTCATTCCAGCCAGCATCTCTTACTGGATAGGCACCAACATATTTGGACCTTTGGCTCACAAAATGGGAAGGTAAGGCATTAAAATAATGTGTAAATTTGCCCTGCCTGTGACAAAATCACCTGGAATAATCATAATTATTTTAATAATTTCAACATGCAGTAGGGAGAGTCATTGAGGAAGTGTCTGAAACAAGATTTCATTTTTTAACAAACTTCACTTCGCATGGCACACCACAGTAAGCCAAATAACTCCACACGTATGTACGTATGTTTGTTTGTTGAGCTTCTTTAGCACCGTATATAGCCAACCGTGCTAATCGGAGGTACTAATTGGAGGTTATTGACACCTTCGTCACTGTGGCATTAAAAGGAAAAATATATAAAAGGTGACGTTTTGGGAAATGCCCCTTCTTCATTACGCCATAAATAGAGAGACCCGAGACTCAAACAGGGCCCGAGATGACACGTTGCACCATGGGGCCTTGATAAAAATTACATTGAATAATTGTTTCCTGATTAACAGTTTATTTTTTATTTTCATAGATATTGAGTAACAGTCATAACCTGTAATAATAATAAAAAATGTATGACGACATGAATTCATTTGTATTAAAAGTAAAATTATAACATTTGCTGGCATATTGCAGTTTGGGAAAAACTGTTGCATTCTGGTCTCGAATAATGTACACAACACAGAAATATAATAATTCGTGTCATTCACTTTAGAGACACGAATGCGAAGTAAGTTATATTAATTATGGTCATGCTTAGATGTTATGATGATTGCTAAACAGTCAAATGAGGATAGAGGCCTTGTGTGTTCGTGCGTGTGTGAACGTGTGAGCGTGTATCCCATTGCTATGTAAACAAACGCACTTAATTTGAATCGACGCTCTCTGTCTCAGTGTGAAAAATGTAAGAGAGGGCAAAGTAAGGCAACAGAAGACTTCACGTACATGTAAGACAGAATGAGGTTCCATAAGATATAAAGCTAGACATTTAACCATGTAGCTTCCCTCCCGCCCAGGATCACAGAGTAAATTGTTACATAACAGAATGAAAATTCTGCAATTGTGTCATACCAGCTCACATTGTCATCTGAACGGATGCCCCCGAATGAGGCACACCTTGAAAAGGTCACCAACTTTCGTGGCCCCAACTAATTAACTGTCAGACCTTCCTGTGCCGTTCAATTCCAAACATAACAACACTTTATCGACCAATGTAATCCTTAAGCTGGCGTGGTCAATTTCTCAGCCCCGTGGCTATCTCTTTATGCTGCAACAAACCCCGGTGGGTCACATCTCTCGTAAAATTCTTAACGATTTGTGTGCTTCACAGCTGTCTCCGATGCGGTCTCTATGCTATACCCGCGCGTTTGCCTGCCATGTTTATTCAGGAACCGAAGCGAGCAGCTCATTTCGGTTCCTGAAGCAAGCGCACAGCGTGTGGAGCGAAACGTCGGACGTGATGACGAGCAACACTGCGGCGCGATGTCGAAAATCCATTTGGAGAGCTGAACTCTATAGCGCTACAAATTGTGCTTTTCTGTTGGTGTTTGAACATCTTAACACAACTGTTTTATTGCCAGAAAGGGTCAAAACCTATTCTTATATTTTGATTTACTGGCATGAAAGGTCCCATGATGTAGCTGCTCACCCCGAGCTCTCAATGCCCTAATAGTGGCATTGTCTTTGTGCTGTTCGCCTTTTGGCGTCTTCTGGTCTAACACCGTTTGAGACTAGGCTCTAAAGAAAGCTGTCTCTGGTGTGGACCAGACAGTTTCAAAGACAATGCACACACTCTCAGAGCATGTTTTTGTGTTTGCACGTTCACCACAAGTATGAAGTGTGGTTAATGCAGACAGGATTCCTGGCAAAAGGTTTCTGTTTGGTGTTTTAACATCTTAACACAAACTGTTTTATTGCCAGAAAGGGTGAAATCTATGCGGTAAAACTTGTGCTTTGTTTGCAGGTGGCTGTGTGCACTGATCGGAATGGTCGTAGTAGGAATCTCCATAATCTGTGTAAGTCGTTACCATTTTTTTTTTGTTTGATTCAGCGTTCGTACGTCGAGTTAGTCCAGAGTAAGCGAAGCCTGTTTCTTTAATTGCGTTCGACTTTTCTGCTGCCACTCTGTGTTTCTCTCGCACTCTCGTCAGGTCCCGCTGGCCAAAACTATTTACGGACTGATTGTGCCAAATTTCGGTGTTGGCTTTGCAATCGGTAAGCTTTTTTTGAATACAGGAGATCAACAAATGTTTAATGCTGATGATCATACTAATAATAACACAGGCACATCAACAACGATAATAACAGCAATGACTAGCGTGACAAAAATATCAGTAAATTGTATGATTAATTCCAAACTGAATATAGCTGGAGCCGCAGGTTTATCTTCATTATGGTCATGCTTAGATGTTATCATGATAATCATGGTGAAGATGATAATGATGATGATGATAAGGATGGTGAAAATGATGAACACAATGATAATGACTTAAAGCTTTCGTGACTGCAGGAATTAATACTCTTTTTGGTCTTTCGGTAAAGTCACGTAGATAGAAAAATAAAATAAAAAAATCACGACGTTTTGATCGCAACACGAGCAATCGTCTTCAGGTGAAAAATACAGCAGGCGGACTGCTGAGGCAGGAAGAATTATTATTATAAGTCCGCCTGCTGTATTTAAATTATTTCTTCCTGCCTCACCAGTCCGCCTGCTGTATTTTTTCACCTGAAGACGATTGCTCGTGTTGCGATAGAAACGTCGCGATTTATTATTTTATTATTTTTCGATCTACGTAACTTTACCACCAGACCCAAAGAGTACAATGATAATGGTGAGAGTTACAGCAGTTGTATTGGTGCTGATCCTTAATTGTGGCTCGCGTGGTCCAGGGATGGTGGACTCCTCCATGATGCCACTCATGGGTTACCTGGTGGACCTGCGTCACGTGTCTGTGTACGGCAGCGTCTATGCCATTGCCGATGTCGCATTCTGCATGGGCTTTGCACTGGGTATGACTCAGGGATGCTCTCCCACTCTCTTAACCTCAGCCATGCAAACATAACCCTTGTCATATTCACTCACCGCCTCGGAAAGCACACCTCACCACAGCATAGATTGGTTTATTGGACTTTTCCCAATATTTTTTCTCTGATCGTGCCATCGGCGTACAATGCATTCAAAACATTGTTATGTTCAAGGTAACATGAATGCACGTAAAAAGGTGGCACTTCGAAAAGGTCACCATCGCCAAAACACAGAGCGATTGTGGCCACGTAACCCAAGCTATGGACCATCGAGTAAACTACTGCAGTCTGTGCATCTTCAGTAGGGGAGTAATAACAAAACTACACGAACCCTCTCCCTGAAGTCCTATCGTGGCTAGCAGACCTCGACGTTGGCATTTAGCTCCCGCACATATTGCCATCTTACCCGTTCAACAGAATAGCATGTCTTGATGGATGTATTTCATAGTATAGATAACTCACGAGTCAAATGTAAATTGTACAGCAATCATCATTGAGGCACTTCCCTGTGTGTGAGCTGAACGTGCGCCGGTGGATAATCGTGGCATGCCCCTCTTTTTTTTTCGTGGCACTGGGATTAGCCTTTATATTGTAGCGAGTGCCACACCACGAAAGCAAAACGTATGACAGGCGGGTGCACTCACACGTGCCCTGAGAGGTTAAACAATCCCTCGGTAAGCCGTGACAAGAGCAATCTATTTCAATAAATTAAAACTGCGACTCATCGTATCTGCCGCACCGATGGAATGACGCATAGACGCTGATGGTTATTGCTGCACACGATTATTTCCGCCACTACAGAGTCTATGCGATATTAATTGGAACTCTACGCTGTTGCTTGAGAATCACATTATTGGCAAATGCAACATGACCCATTGATACTTGAGCCCCGGCACTGTCACCAGATTTACCACTTCCGGAATTCACACATACATATTCCCGCTGCCGTGTCAACGCATGATAGCCAACCGTCACACAGCAGAACATCTGTTACACGGCTGACCTGTCTTAATGTCATTGGGAACTAACTTGATGTCACCACAAACACCCTTTAGGTATTCGCCCGTAGATCTGTCATTCATTTGGTGGCACATCCGCATTGGGATGTGGTGTTTGCACTCAGGATTGAGACGCAAGGGGCATGCTGTGCTTCTTTACGAATATACCTCTCATCTTCAGCCTTGATTGAGGCCTTGCCGCCCGTCGACGCAACATTACATCTACCACCTGCACACCAGCTGATTTCATTGCTCCAACTCCGTATTGGACATCCTCTCCGGCGTGTCTCCTCCTTTAGATGCCGCTCAGATGTTACGTATTTAGATTTCCGCTCAGCTGTTATTCTCTATCTCCTCCGACTGGCCGCCATCCCGAGTGATGTGTCCTGCCCAAGGCACCTTCATCCACATTGATAGCCTCATTCTCTCTCTAGGTGTAATTTCAAGCATGCATTTTTCTCCACGCTTCATTGCAAACTTTTCAGCTTTTAATTCCATTTGCATAGTCATTGTCCACGTTTCTTAGCTCATAGACCTTTGCAAAATACACATTGAGTATACGCGTACATACTGTAGGTACTTGTCCTTGCACGTGATTCAGTGTGTGCGCTGCTATTTGTGTGTGCACGTGGGTCGAATGGCATGCTGGTTTGTTTGCTTGTCACCTCAATTCTTGGCTACGAACTAACGCCAGGTTGCAATTGGAATCTGAGCCTGGCTTGAGCATCACCTAGATTGACTCAACTTAAAATGCTTTACTTTTTTTTAAGACCTCTTCACGTCTTAAATTGGATAGACAAAGTTGGCCCAGGCATGCTGTCACCCAACATTACACCGTCAGGTGCCCTACCAGCCTTGACAGGGCCCAACAGTCTGGCAGGCTATCATTGACCGCTGTCGGCTTTATAGTCACGCTCCATGAGAAGTAATTTACTTGGTTCACTGATGATGGGAAATATCTTTCATTGTTCAGGGTTCAGCGTGAGACTAAAGCCATGTTGAGCTTTAGGCTAATCCAGTCATTTGAGTGAAACCAATGAACTTGTCGTCCATAATTTTCGGGGGACAACACTTGAACATTTTAGTTTTTATATATGGTTTTAAGTTATAATCATACGATTAAATGTTATCTGTGCCAAAATCCACCTTTCTGTGGTTTCTACAACAGTATGATGATGATGCATATTAGTCACTCAGCCATTACCATGCCCCGACAAGATTCGTGTCTGCGATGTTTCCAGGTCCTTCTGCTGGCGGGGCGATCGCTCGCACCATCGGCTTCCCCTGGCTGATGACCATCATCGGGATAATCGACATCCTCTTTGCTCCGCTGTGCTACTTCCTACGTAGCCCCCCCGGCCGCGAGGAGAAGATGGTACGTTCCAAACGGCTCCCCCGTGCACCACTCGAATTGAGCGGTTAGCCAACATTTATCCAAGAACATCAATACCGCCATTTACTCAACACCAAAAACGTCAATAGGCATTTGACCGCAGCATGAATCAGACTTTTAAAGTGTGAAATTTCAAGCTGCCCCTTTTTTGTCGAGTCCTCTATCTCCAATCGGAATTATGCAGCGTTGATGTATACCCTGCCACGTTGGATGTCATCAATGAAAGCAGATAGTCCTACACGTGACACTGTTTTACAGTTATAATATGTAGGCTACGTCCGTTGGGTGCTTAGCTCCAGCATATGGTATTATAGAAATTCCCTCGGCGCAATCGTCTGGTATACAGGAGGTCGTGGCTTTGATCCCGACCCTGATTCCTGCTGTATATTTGGAGTTTGCGTGTCTCTCTCCCCATGATCGCGCTGAATGTTTCTCTGGATCCTCCGTTTTTTTCGTTCCACATTTATAAACAACAGCACGCGTTTAGAGTATTTGGCTGCGAATAATTTCCACAAGATAAGCCACTTCGTTGACCTATCATTTGTGACCAGGTCGCTTGCGAAAAATATCTATATAACTCAGTGCGCCTTACCTGATAAAATATAACAGTTTTATAAAATATAACAGTTTTAGTTGAGATAGTTACATTTATTAATACAATCCTATAAATTCATTATAAAAAAAAACATTGAAAAAATAATGCTAAAACAGTTTTCGTGACTGAAAAAATACCCCAAGCTGATATGCTGCCGAACTGCTATTTAAAAAGAAACAAAGGTCTCCGATTGGTAGAAAGAGGCCTCCACGGTGATTGGTCAGGAGGCAGACTTTTACAGGGATTGGTGGAATAAGGTGTGGACGAGATCGATCGGAAAACAGAGAGAGAGTATCCGTTAGAGGTGAAGGGCAGGGATTGGCTAAGGGAAAAACAAGGAGGAGAAGGTTCTAGAAAGGGGGCTGAGGAATATCGAAGGAATAAAAAAGGGGAGAGCACGAGGAGTGGTGACGTTCGGAGGAAGTTACAAGCTGGAAGACGAAGCACGAAGCCTAGGGTCCCTTATTGTGGCTGTGTCCAAATGAAGTGGCGCTTACTACATCGTCGTCAGAGTCGTTACCCATTTCATAGTCTTACTATTATGGGTGTGTGTTTTGTGTCAATAACGCGAACCACAAGTTGAGCGGGTGAGCTCATTGTTTCACAACAAAACTTAATTTTACATTTTGACTTAAAACTTTCGTGACTGCAGGAATTCATATTCTTTGGCTCTTTCGGTAAAGTCACATCGATAGAAAAATAATAATAATAATAAACAAAGTGACTAAAAATAATAAAAAATAAAATACCAAATTAAAACAAAAAACCACGACGTTTCGATCGCAACACAAGCGGTCGTCATCAGGAAAAGGGGAGTTAACCTCTAAAGGCAAACTGTTTATAAACATTTTATTTTATTTGTATTCACTTTATTTATTTATAAATTTTCTATCTACTTGACTTTACCGAAAGAACCCATGAAATATTAATTTCAAATGTCCTCCGGTTGTAAACCTCTGGATATGCCATGCGATGTTGGCTTCTTTAGGGCCTCTTGATCCAGTTGTGTTGAATTGGACAAAGTTATTCTCAACGCATCATGCAGACTCTTAGAGGAATATTCCCACCGATTGGCTTTTGTTTTAATATTATACAGGGTTTTTTTTTATGGGTTCCGTCAAATCCACAACCGACTAAGGGGCAATGTACGGCGAACAGCAGCGGGCGGTGCAGCATACTGGACAGTCATTCTGCACTTCGCTCGCACGTCTATGCCTCCCCCCCCCCCCCGCCATCATCAACCCACACTGGCCAGCACCGTGATGGATGTCAAATAGTCCCCATGATCTGTACGGCATGGGCAGGTCCTCAGCAGTGAAATGAGAAAGGGCCGTAAATGCGCGTGATCTTGTTCAACTGCCCATAATATAGGTGTTGTTGGGTTAAATCGTGTAAATATAAATGTGTCGTGAATCCCACTGCCACCCGACACAGCCAATTAGTAAGGTTTGTCACGTAAACAAAACGTGCCAGTTAGTTACTAGTTCAGCATACCGGTGTGTTGGAGAGTATACCCACAACAGTTACATGTTCAACTAAGTACCATGCTGTCGTTTCATACTGGAAAGTGCACTTTTACAATATCAACTTGTTTGTTTTCTGCCCTTCCGATTAGCAAGGTTGGCTACGTACGGCGCGAAAGAAGTTCAACATACGTACATACATTTAGACCAAGCCAGAGTCTCTAAGTGCATCAGGGCCTTAATAATGTATGCTCACAATCGTTTGTTCGTGTGTCAGCGTCATAATGACCCACTTGGGCATCGATGTCACCTCATAAAGTGACTGTCGCAAGGGCCACTTTAGCCAACGCACGTGACAGGAGGTCATTGAAGGCATGCGACTCAATTGAGGCATGGGAACCACCGCCACCGCCATCACCATATCTCACCTCGTATTGATATGGAGGTGACCCCACAACAGCCTGGGACTCGCAGGCTTCTAGACCTCCGTGCCATGCTCCCAAGTCCCCTTAATTATTTCATAGTGACAAATAGTCTCTCGTGGTCATAAGATCTGCAACCAGTCCTCCAGGCCTCCTGTAATTCCACGCAGGTCCAAGCAGTACCTGCCAGCTCGTGCCAGATGAATGACAGCCCTCTCCAATCCCCCGGCCCTTCCCCAGTGAGTGTTCAGCCAATTCCATTTGGACAGCCGTGGCAATTGCGCATTGCTGCTGGAGGTTTTCGGATGTTGGGTTGGGGTCGGGAGGGAGGAAGGGAGGCTTGGTGGAGATCAGCCCCCAGGCTCCACCAAATGATATTTGATTTATTGTGCATCTCTGTGTGCTCGCACGCAGAGCGGTGGCACGTGTGCCTAGCGCACTATGCTGCGAATTGGGTGACCTTAATTAAATTCCTGGCCACGGCCTTACATCAATCTGAATCTGTCGCGGACCTCGCACAGGCTGATTCGAACTTAAATGTGTGCGTTCTGTGCAAATATCAGCACCGGGGAGACAAAGGCGGCCAGGAAATGGTACCGGCCACACCATCGTCTTCGCACGTGTCATGCCGGCCTTGATAGGAGGTTGCTAACAGCACTCTGCCGCAACAATATACAGTACGCATCTGCGGTGAGATGTTGGTCTACCGTGTTTATACTTTTTAACGCGTGTGTTTGTGCGTATTGCGTGCAGTCCATCCTGATGAATGAAGAGTGCCCGGTGCGCACGCGCATGTACACGTCCCATGGGAGCGTGAGAAGCACGGTGGACGGGGCACAGCCCGCTGGGGATGACGCCGGGGAGGAAGAGGAGGAGAGTGAGGAGTGAACTCGTTGAGTCCAAACGGTGCACACGTTGTGCATTACTTCACCGACGCATTCATTGGATCGAACCGGTTTTACACGGCAGGGTAGGAGGATTTCACAAAATTACACCGAAAATTGTACCTCCAATTGGCACGGTTGGCTACGTACGGTGTGAAAGAAGTTCAGCAGACATACATTGCCGTGTTTCCCCCCCTCCCCCCATCGAAAGTTGTTTGCACTTCCTATGCTGCGTTTAAACTTTCTATGATATTTTTTTTTTACAAATTGTCTTTAAAACTCTTTAACAAATGCACTATAAGTCACAAAATTTGTAAAGCTATCAATGGAATGCCAACGAAAAGGACAATCAATTGAAGTGTAAGAAGTTACGGGGATACCCAGACATAGCCACGTTTGGCATATATTTTAGCATCGTATCTCTTAAGAGTTTGGAAGTAAAAGTGGCTGCTTAGATCCACTGTGAATCAGCCAGCCATGATGAAGTTACAACAATCTCAACACGTTCGTCATTAACACTGCCTTATCAGAAAAAGTATACAAGAGGTGACGTTTCAGAGCCTTCTTCAGAGCACATGATTAAATTAAGTTCGCAAGTGCTCGTGTGAAACGATGGTCTCACCCCGTTCACCAATAACTGCACACAATAATAATAATAACACGACATGTTACTTTGGAGTTAATTTGGGAAAAAAATAGCTCTGAGAATTATTAAAAACAGAAATTGTTTGGCCTGTCGTAAGGTAAACAATGTAATGACAGTGTATTGCAAAAATGTGACCCCTGCCGTATAAGGAGGTAAAGCCCACTTGAAGGATACTTTGGGGAAAAAATCATCTCCGCACCCATTCCCTGACACACGGGATGCTCTGCTGTGCAAGCTTGCCGAACGGATTCTGTGTCTCATGACATGACTCCGACAGCATAATTAGATTAAATTAGCAAAACTAAAAAAGAATTTGAATTAAAATTATTGCCCCTTTATTGGTATTGTTTTCGATTATTTTCCATAAACGTGCATCTGTTTGACCATGCTTGGCAAAACCTTCAGCGTTAAATACATTACATCTATGAGCAGACCTCTGCAGTTGAGTGTGCATACCAAAACAATGCTGTATACTATTCATAAGAAGCGCGTATGTGTTTTTTGTGCAACTGTATATTGGTGCTGCGTAGGTTCGTGCGATTGTGCTGCGTGCCTCTCCGATGCGTGTTCAGTTTGTGCCGCGTGTTGTTTGGCAAAGATGTCCGACGTTTGAGCTTCATGCGCTGCGATATTGTACGTCCAAGATTTCGCTCGCTTTCGCGGCAAATGAGATCGGCAGCAAACGCCGTTCACGAAGAAGCTGCCAGCAAGCGGAGCATGATGTTGGACATCATGTCGAATTGCACGCGGTGAAATTTGAAAACACATCTTGAAAAATGTGATTGGCATAAACCATCATTGGGGTTAAAATGCAACCGAAGATTAATCAGCAGCTGGGACAGATAAATGGGTTACTGCATGGAAGGTAATGCGCATTAAGCTCCCGTTTTCATGGGAACTGCTGCTTCTAAATTTCCCTTCGCTTGTGCAGAAGGAAATTAAAATGACCCATGCGCCAGATACGTTGCTACACGTTCAACTGCGGGAGATTTTATCTCATCGGCCCTATTGGTACGGCGATGTGAGCATACGCTGAACGCGACCCATGGGCACAGGAGGCATGCTCAGAGAATATGGCATTATATAAAAACATAAACTTGATTCTCAAAATGCGAGTGGTTACTTTTTTGTTTTTTATATATATAAATAAAATGTATTTAAAATATATCGCCAGTGTTTAAAATCCATTCGTCTTTATCTGTTCTTATCGATGTTTAAATGTCATGTCGGCCTGTAGCACCGCAATTTCCTTTCAAATTGTTTACCGGCATTGACCCAAAGATTCAAAATTTCAACAACAACAAAACTCTACATTGTAGATAGCGACTTCGCTTCACATTATTCGGCACGTGTGCACTGTTTTTCGTCATGCAATCGATTGCATAATGCTATATTTAATTACTGCAATTTTTTAAAAAGACACATGCAGCGAACAAAAATGTTAGCCCCGTGGTTCTGGAAAGAAACGTTAATCATTTTGATGCCATTAGTATTGTAATTTGGTTGTCCTATAGACATGTCTTCTGTGTGCAATTTCACGTAAAGTCTGTAATGCATAAAGCATTGAATGTTGTGCCTTGTAAATCTACAAAAGAAATGTAATCAAAGACAATGTGGAACATACCATACACACTGCTTGGTTTACGATAAAACATCCATCCCAAAGCTTTGCGTCCACTGAAGACAAATCGACTTGAATCGTATTGCAATGTATTTCAATTGAACGGCTTTTAATGTTTTATAAACAATATGTCACGTTTAACCTGTAACCAGAAGTTGTAAATGAATGGGATGGGTGGGGGAGAAAGTGAATGAGTGCGGAATTAATGTCTGGCTCTACTTGGAAAATTATATTGCATGGAAGAAGTTTAATTTGGTAAACTTTGCTTTTTTCTAGAAATATATCTCGAACATTTCAAATAATTACGTGTTTAATGGAAGCTAAATTTTGATGAAAACAGGAAGGTTTTTCTTCTTTGGTTCTTTCGGTAAAGTCACGTAGAATGAGAATAAAATAATAAATTATTTAAAATGGTCAAAAATGCAAATTAAACGAGAAGCAAAGTCTTTGAAAAGTCACAAAACACAGCAGTCACGTTTTAACGTCGTCATTGTAAACATTTAAGGGCCGCACATTTTAATTAAACTGTCAAGCTGTTGCAAAAACGTGTTCCATTCCTCGTGAATCGCGAACCCCCAGAAGACAAGAAGGCAACAATCGTAAGGGTTCAGCCCTGTTTGTCAATCCTCTGTTGGTCGACGGCCTCCCCACGCTACGTCAGTCATGGGAGTTGTTTTTGTGTTTTTTTTTTGGTCACCACGCTCATGAGCGCGACTTCGCGAAGAGAGGGGGGAGGGGACCGACTTAAGACATCGCTTGCCACTAATATAAACCAGGGCCAGGGATCGAACCTTCCGACCCAGTATAAGAGTTTAGCACGTGGGCTTTCTCGACCAATGTTATCCGTAGTAAATTTGTCTGTCCGCCTGATGATGCCAGTTGTAATTGCTGGCGAAACGTCGTACTCGAATTGTAAATGTTGTGGGTTTACTCTCCAACACACAACCGGTGTGCTGAACTAATAACGAATTGGCCACGTTCTGTTTACGTGACAAACCTTACTAATGGGCTGTGTCGGGTGGTGGCGGGTTTAACGACACATTTATATTGACGCGACCTAACCCCCCCCCCCCAAAAAAAAAAACCTCAGCACAGTGCACAAATCACGGCGCCACTGCTGGGCGCGGTTGGCTATGTACGGCGCGAAAGAAGTTCAACAAGCATACACACAGGGGTCACGAGTTCTGAACGAGGTCATTGAGACCCGGGCTGAGGTTCTTCATCCACCCGTTCCTCTGTCCGACCGGCACCAAAGAAAGAAGCAAAGCGCGACGTTGCCCACCGTAGCTAGGCTTTGTTGGTATGCGAAGTCACGTTTCCTGATTCATTAAACAAACGCAGTTCGGTGAGGATGACCTGAAAATGTGACCTTCCACCTGGAGCTGCCTCTGCGCTATGAGCCCCGGTTCACGTGTTCATGAATTGGCAGACACACATTGCCTTAACCGTTCAGTTGACCCTTCGTTGATGACGGACGCAATTGGTCACTTTTTTTTTTACATAGATTCATATCCAGCAACATGTGAATAGGACCGCACGTGTGATGCATATGTACACGACACGTTCGTTTATTTTTATTTTGTTTATGACGCTGGTGGTCATGCGTGGTCGGAGCATTGTAGACGACGTGGTACTTGTTTTCACATCCAGCACATTTTCATTCATGTTCATTGCAGGTATTGATCGGATTATGAATTTGGAAGAACATCATTCTGTTCATTTGGAGATGTGAAAAGCTGGACCGTTGACAGGTCTTGAGAGCAGGGGGCAATCAATGATAATGAAGTGTTTGTGATGCAGATTTCAGATCTCTTAACCTGTAGCTTAAAGAAAAACATGTGGCTTGATTTAAATATGAAAGAACACAATCTACACATCAATGAAGGAGGTGGGCAGGCTTGAAACGCTGGATTGGATTTCAGAACGTTGATAACTGGAGTTAGATTGAAGGCAGGTAATTCACCTTGATATGACAATCAATGTTCCATATACAGTAATTACAATATTTCTGGACTGCAGGGACTGCTTAAAATTATTGAATCAATTAAACGTCAGTATTGCAAGCTAAATTTAATGTGAGCAAATTTTTCACAAATGCTTCTTATATATCTGGAGCAATGCCAATGGACAAAGCTGAAATTATGATAAATATCCGCTTGGCCAGAGGAAACAAATAGGACACAGTTTTAATTTAATATTCATCTCGGTGCTAATCACTTTGGCCCTATACTATATTTTCCACATTAAACGAAGTTCTGGGAAGACACTTCAAATATTTAAATTTAAACACAAGGGGAAATGCATGTTGTGTTGTGGAGAATTTGATACAACGTTAAATAAAATTATGATCACGTGGGAAAATACAGTGAGGGAAGAAAGTATTTGATCCCCTGCTGATTTTGTACGCTTGCCCACTGACAAAGAAATGATCAGTCTATCATTTTAATGGTAGGTTTATTTGAACAGTGAGAGACAGAATAACAACAAGATCATCCAGAAAAACGCATGTCAAAAATGTTATAACTTGATTTGCATTTTAATGAGGGAAATGAGTATTTGACTCCCTCTCAATCAGAAAGATTTCTGGATCCCAGGTGTCTTTTATACAGGTAACGAGCTAAGATTAGGAGCACACTCTTAAAGGGAGTGCTCCTAATCAGCTTGTTACCTGTGTAAAAGACACCTGTCCACAGAAGCAATCAATAAATCAGATTCCAAACTCTCCACCATGGCCAAGACCAAAGAGCTCTCCAAGGATGTCAGGGACAAGATTGTAGACCTACAAAGGCTGGAATGGGCAACATGACCATTGCCAAGCAGCTTGGTGAGAAGGTGACAACAGTTGGTGCGATTATTCGCAAATGGAAGAAACACAAAAGAACTGTCAATCTCCCTCGGCCTGGGGCTCCATGCAAGATCTCACCTCGTGGAGTTGCAATGATCATAAGAACGGTGAGGAATCAGCCAAGAACTACACGGGAGGATCTTGTCAATGATCTCAAGGCAGCTGGGACCATAGTCACCAAGAAAACAATTGGTAACACACTACGCCGCTATGAGCCCCGGTTCACGTGTTCATGAATTGGCAGACACACATTGCCTTAACCGTTCAGTTGACCCTTCGTTGATGACGGACGCAATTGGTCACTTTTTTTTTTACATAGATTCATATCCAGCAACATGTGAATAGGACCGCACGTGTGATGCATATGTACACGACACGTTCGTTTATTTTTATTTTGTTTATGACGCTGGTGGTCATGCGTGGTCGGAGCATTGTAGACGACGTGGTACTTGTTTTCACATCCAGCACATTTTCATTCATGTTCATTGCAGGTATTGATCGGATTATGAATTTGGAAGAACATCATTCTGTTCATTTGGAGATGTGAAAAGCTGGACCGTTGACAGGTCTTGAGAGCAGGGGGCAATCAATGATAATGAAGTGTTTGTGATGCAGATTTCAGATCTCTTAACCTGTAGCTTAAAGAAAAACATGTGGCTTGATTTAAATATGAAAGAACACAATCTACACATCAATGAAGGAGGTGGGCAGGCTTAAACGCTGGATTGGATTTCAGAACGTTGATAACTGGAGTTAGATTGAAGGCAGGTAATTCACCTTGATATGACAATCAATGTTCCATATACAGTAATTACAATATTTCTGGACTGCAGGGACTGCTTAAAATTATTGAATCAATTAAACGTCAGTATTGCAAGCTAAATTTAATGTGAGCAAATTTTTCACAAATGCTTCTTATATATCTGGAGCAATGCCAATGGACAAAGCTGAAATTATGATAAATATCCGCTTGGCCAGAGGAAACAAACAGGACACAGTTTTAATTTAATATTCATCTCGGTGCTAATCACTTTGGCCCTATACTATATTTTCCACATTAAACGAAGTTCTGGGAAGACACTTCAAATATTTAAATTTAAACACAAGGGGAAATGCATGTTGTGTTGTGGAGAATTTGATACAACGTTAAATAAAATTATGATCACGTGGGAAAATACAGTGAGGGAAGAAAGTATTTGATCCCCTGCTGATTTTGTACGCTTGCCCACTGACAAAGAAATGATCAGTCTATCATTTTAATGGTAGGTTTATTTGAACAGTGAGAGACAGAATAACAACAAGATCATCCAGAAAAACGCATGTCAAAAATGTTATAACTTGATTTGCATTTTAATGAGGGAAATGAGTATTTGACTCCCTCTCAATCAGAAAGATTTCTGGATCCCAGGTGTCTTTTATACAGGTAACGAGCTAAGATTAGGAGCACACTCTTAAAGGGAGTGCTCCTAATCAGCTTGTTACCTGTGTAAAAGACACCTGTCCACAGAAGCAATCAATAAATCAGATTCCAAACTCTCCACCATGGCCAAGACCAAAGAGCTCTCCAAGGATGTCAGGGACAAGATTGTAGACCTACAAAGGCTGGAATGGGCAACATGACCATTGCCAAGCAGCTTGGTGAGAAGGTGACAACAGTTGGTGCGATTATTCGCAAATGGAAGAAACACAAAAGAACTGTCAATCTCCCTCGGCCTGGGGCTCCATGCAAGATCTCACCTCGTGGAGTTGCAATGATCATAAGAACGGTGAGGAATCAGCCAAGAACTACACGGGAGGATCTTGTCAATGATCTCAAGGCAGCTGGGACCATAGTCACCAAGAAAACAATTGGTAACACACTACGCCGTGAAGGACTGAAATCCTGCAGCGCCCGCAAGGTCCCCCTGCTCAAGAAAGCATGTAAACATGCCCGTCTGAAGTTTGCCAATGATCATCTGAATGATTCAGAGGACAACTGGGTGAAAGTGTTGTGGTCAGATGAGACCAAAATGGAGCTCAACTCGCCGTGTTTGGAGGAGGAGGAATGCTGCCTATGACCCCAAGAACACCATCCCCACCGTCAAACATGGAGGTGGAAACATTATGCTTTGGGGGTGTTTTTCTGCTAAGGGGACAAGACAACTCCACCGCATCAAAGGGACGATGGGCGGGGCCATGTACCGTCAAATCTTGGGTGAGAACCTCCTTCCCTCAGCCAGGGCATTGAAAATGGGTCGTGGATGGGTATTCTAGCATGACAATGACCCCAAACACACGGCCAAGGCAACGAAGGAGTGGCTCACGAAGACGCACATTAAGGTCCTGGAGTGGCCTAGCCAGTCTCCAGACCTTAATCCCAGAGAAAATCTGTGGAGGGAGGCTGAAGGTTCGAGTTGCCAAACGTCAGCTTCGAAACCTTAATGACTTGGAGAAGATCTGCAAAGAGGAGTGGGACAAAATCCCTCCTGAGATGTGTGCAACCTGGTGGCCAACTCCAAGAAACGTTTGACCTCTGATTGCCAACAAGGGTTTTGCCACCAAGTACTAAGTCATGTTTTGCAGAGGGGTCAAATACTTATTTCTCTCATTAAACTGCAAATAAATTTATAACATTTTTGACATGCGTTTTTATGGATTTTGTTGTTGTTATTCTGTCTCTCACTGTTCAAATAGACCTACCATTAAAATTATTGACTGATCATTTATTTGTCAGTGGGCAAACGCACAAAATCAGCAGGGGATCAAATACTTTTTTCCCTCACTGTATGTGCTTTTTTGAGCAGGGGGACCTTGCGGGCGCTGCAGGATTTCAGTCCTTCACGGCGTAGTGTGTTACCAATTGTTTTCTTGGTGACTATGGTCCCAGCTGCCTTGAGATCATTGACAAGATCCTCCCGTGTAGTTCTGGGCCGATTCCTCACCGTTCTCATGATCATTGCAACTCCACGAGGTGACATCTTGCATGGAGCCCCAGGCCAAGGGAGATTGACAGTTCTTTTGTGTTTCTTCCATTTGCGAATAATCGCACCAACTGTTGTCACCTTCTCACCAACCTGCTTAGCAATGGTCTTGTAGCCCATTCCAGCCTTGTGTAGGTCTACAATCTTGTCCCTGACATCCTCGGAGAGCTCTTTGGTCTTGGCCATGGTGGAGAGTTTGGAATCTGATTGATTGCTTCTGTGGACTGGTGTCTTTTATACAGGTAACAAGCTGAGATTAGGAGCACTCCCTTTAAGAGTGTGCTCCTAATCTCAGCTCGTTACCTGTATAAAAGACACCTGGGAGCCAGAAATCTTTCTGATTGATAGGGGGTCAAATACTTATTTCCCTCATTAAAATGCAAATCAATTTATAACATTTTTGACATGCGTTTTTCTGGATTTTGTTGTTATTCTGTCTCTAACTGTTCAAATACACCTACCATTAAAATTATAGACTGATCATTTCTTTGTCAGTGGGCAAACGTATAAAATCAGCAGGGGATCAAATACGTTTTTCCCTCACTGTATACATGCCCGTCTGAAGTTTGCCAATGAACATCTGAATGATTTAGAGGACAACTGGGTGAACGTGTTGTGGTCAGATGAGACCAATATGGAGCTCTTTGGCATCAACTCAACTCGCCGTGTTTGGAGGAGGAGGAATGCTGCCTATGACCCCAAGAACACCATCCCCACCGTCAAACATGGAGGTGGAAACATTGTCCTGTCCCCTGCTCAGGGGACAGGACAACTTTACCGCATCAAAGGGACGATGGACGGGGCCATGTACCGTTAAATCTTGGGTGAGAACCTCCTTCCCTCAACCATGGCATTGAAAATGGGTCGTGGATAGGTATTCCAGCATGACAATGACCCAAAACACACGACCAAGGCAACAAAGGAGTGACTCAAGAAGAAGCACATTAAGGTCCTGGAGTGGCCTAGCCAGTCTCCAGACCTTAATCCCATAGAAAATCTGTGGAGGAAGCAGAAGGTTCGACTTACCAAACGTCAGCCTCGAAACTTTAATGACTTGGAGAAGATCGGCAAAGAGGAGTGGGACAAAATCCCTCCTGAGATGTGTGCAAACCTGGTGGGCAACTACAAGAAACGTCTGACCTCTATTATTGCCAACAAGGGTTTTGCCACCAAGTACTAAGTCATGTTTTGCAGAGGGGTCAAATACTTATTTCCCTCATTAAAATGTAAATCAATTTATAACATTTTTGACATGCGTTTTTCTGTTGTTATTCTGTCTCTCACTGTTCAAATAAACCTACCATTAAAATTATAGACTGATCATTTCTTTGTCAGTGGGCAAACGTACAAAAACAGCAGGGGCTCAAATACGTTTTTCCCTCACTGTAGTACCCACTATATATAGTTTCCTTCATATAGTATCCACTACAAATTTGTGTTTGTCGCAAAACCGAGAGAGTCCCAGGTGTTTGACAACATCTCAATCAGAGGCTATTGAAACAAATGACCGTTCCAAATGCTTGTGATACGTGCTGTTGAAAATCGCCCTAGCCCCAAAAACACGGCTCTAAAATTTAAAACGATACAACAGGCGACCTTGTGAGCAGTGGGCCTTTATTATGACACATACGTAGAGTGGCCCTCTCTAGCCCCTCGGCGTGGGCCTACAGGTAAAAAGGGCCCTCTCGGATATCTCTTAGCTACTATGAAGAAGGCCCATTGCCCGAAACGTTGCCTACGATATACTTTTCCTTTAAGGGCAGTGTTATTGACGAACGTATTGAGTTGTTGTTGTTGTTGTTGTGTGTGCACCACTACCCATTCACAATCGCCAAATAATTAGTTTCATATATGGAATCCGTTACCGACATTTCAACCGCAACGTTCAAACCGCTGCCTTTACGAGCACCATGTGTGCTAATACTGTCTAACCAGGGCTCATGCATTGAGTAAGATCATTAATTTTCATAGTTCATGCTCCTGAAAAACGTATTTGGTAGGCTAATTTCTGCACTGCACTCATAATCTCTGGAGAAAAACAGGAGGTACTATGCATTGTAATTCATTTGCCGTTTTAAATGCATGAAACATATACGGATGTCTGTTGAACTTCTTTCGTACGGTACGTAGCAAACCGCGCTCATCGGAGGTGCGGGAAAGGAACAGCAAACTCAACACAAAATACATTCCCATGTCACCGACGTTCATTCATCTAAGCGTATTTATTTAAAGGCCTGGGTGTTTGACGACGGTGTTAGATGTCAGCACACGGCAGGTGACATTTAAGAAATCGTCTCTGGGTGACTGAACCCTCCTGCCCGCAATGCCGCGCACGAGAGCAGGGGGGGGGGGGGGGGGGGATCAAATTGCTGTCCCGGGCCGAGCGGCTTAGCGGGGGGGGGGGGGGTGTTCTCTCGGATGCCTCTCGCGGAGCGAGGAGCGGGCGGGCGGGCGGGCGGGCGGGCGGGCTTGCCGAGCAAATGAGCTGGGGCGCAATCCCAATAGCTGTTATTGACGTGCTCGGAGTCCCCGTGGCGGAGCGTGCGAAGGTGCGCGCGTCTCTGGCGAGGAGGCTGCCGGGTCTGCACGCGCAGAGGGCAGTCGCCACTTGACGACTCCCAGAGATTGAGAACGAATTTTATTTCCTGCCGCCTTGCAGCATCGGGAAATGAGATCTATTTGGAAATACGCGCGCCCCTTTTTTTCAGCTTCGTATCCCAAAAAGGAAGAACTAAATTACTTGTTCGCTGCTGAAGTTTATTTATGAATGTGCAAAGCCAACGGGCGTGCTATTCTGCGCACGCCATTGAGTGGTGACATTTTTTTCTGTGAGGATAATTAGTCGGCAAATATACGAATTTGCTAAGTGAAACTGTTCAATGGTTTTAACAAGAAAAACGATTATTTGGTGATACCGCATTGGCAGTGGGTGCAGAGGCATCAAAAAGCACAAACTCAACACAATTGTCAATAGCACCGCCTTATAAAAGAACAAATATGTCATGCGTTGCCTTTACCCATTAGCCTATGTACGGTGCGAAAGAAGTTCAACATACGTACTTACAGGTAACGTTTCTGGCAATGGCCCTTCTTTATGCAGCAAATCAAGGCTCACCTCTTGAGGCTGTCACCTATTCAGGTTCTCACCTGTTCAGCCTCTCACCTGTTCAGTCTCCCAACTGTTCAGGCCCTCACTTGGTTCACGCTCTTACCTGTTCAAGATCTCACTTGGTTCAGGCTATCACCTGTTCAGGCTTTCGCCGGTTCAAGCTCTTACCTGTTCAGGTAGGTGTATGATGGACTTTGAGCTCTGGCTCTGTGCCTCTGAGTTCTCAATTGAGCATTGCGTTCGATTCGCGAAATATGCTCGCATAATTAATTGCCTTCATAATTGTTATTCATAGCTCAGAGATATTTCGGCTACGAAGAAGGCTATGAAGGCTATAAAGAAGGGCCATTGTCATGGATGCTGCAGTTGTATATTATTCCCACTTTAGAGCAGTGTTATTGACGAATGTATTCAACAACTACATTTGGCGTTCTCGAAAACAACAACAACAAAGCAACGCTTATAACTCGGCTGTAAACATGCACAGCAATTTTTCCTATCCTGGTGCCTGGGGCTGGAGGTCCTTTTGCTCGGGCGAGCATGACATTTCGTGCTCGTAACATAATATCCGGCCAAAGAGTAGTGGCTTTCCTCCGCTGGCCGCGCATACGACGGAGGCTCAATTCATTAAATGTCAACCAGGCCCTGCGGTTGTTACCCCGTGACCCCTGTTATGTGGTTCTGGCTGCATGGCTGATCATTAGATTTGACGTGACCTCCTCCAACAAAACGACGCACGGTTCACCATCAGGTTCAAGCACGCAAGTTCCACTTAATCACTGTCGTGGTTTGTAAACGGTCAGCGCACTGGACTTACAATCCAGAGGTCGCCGGCTCGATTCGATGTCCAGGCGTGGCAGGTGAAATGAAAACCATGGTACCAGTTTCATGAATCTCCCCGCCTATGTCCACCCAGTAGTATAAATGGGTGGGCCAGAGAGAAGTAATCGGTAGGTCGTGGAGGGTGGGGAAAATTATGGGTGATCCAATCTCTCCCAAGGCATCTGGCAAATGTGGAAGAATAGGCCAAAGGCGTTGTGAAGGAGCTCTGTCAAGCTCCCTCGAGTGGAGGCCCTTCCACCAGCAGTGGTGTGAGAAAAAAATTGCAGGGCTGCCCCATTACCTGGTTGTGCCAGGTTACTTTTATTTGCATAAGTATATATATAAAACGTATCCACAAATTTTAATAAGTAATAATTTGTAGGACATTTGGGAGCAAAAAGTTGCTATGTTATAGAGTGCTTGCGAAAGAAAATAATTTTAACACCACCCACACTTTTAGATTCTACTAAAATAATTTCTCTGTTCAAATGTACGTGTCAAATGCATTATAGCACGAATGTATGTTTTTAAAAAGCTATCATCATCCGCGTCTGTCCATTCTGTCAGCTCGCAATGGGACGAACACATTTCCACCACGTGTCTTTATTCAGCTGGTAGCACCACTTCACTCAATCGCAATTCCTCCTTCTTCTTATAGATATTTTACCACCGCATTAGTCCACCTGGGTTTCTGTCTTCCCCTCCTCGCTGTTCCTTTCCCATCAAGTTATCGTTACATATTTTGCCAAAGGAAAAATCAAAACTATCGAAATAAATGATCATCGGGAATTCAGTTAATTTGTACTGTACTTCTACAGCGTTTACAAAAAAAATGTGTGGCCATTACTTGCTTTTTTCATTCCTCAAAACATGAGAAGAGTGATGTAGTAGTGCTCGTAAAACTGTCAAGCTCACCAAAGAGGACCGTTGACACGTGGCGGCGGCGGCGGCGTTGATGCTAAAGCCCACTGGACCTCCAACTTGTTATTACAACCAAAGCTTAATTTCAACTGGGCCTGTCCTGCTCACCGACCCAATACCTGGGCACACCACATTCGGAATAGAGTCCCCCTCGCCATGGCTGTGGCTACTAGTCACGTGCTACCTTCCAGTCTACCGTCAACATCGGTGGTGGTCAATCGCCGGGCTGGGTAGCGGCTTACCCAAGCGAATGCCATCTCTCACCGTTCCGCGGTGCCATCAATCCACCCAGCACAAAGCGCGCCAGCTGATGTCATCGCGTTCCGTCTTCCCCGATGGACGTGCTCTCGGAGACTTTTCATTCCAAGGCTTTTTCCTTTCACGGATCAAAGATTCAGAACATTTTAAACCCTGACCGCGACACGGCGAATGTCATTAACATCCCTTCTCATTCACCACCCTCGATGCCCTCCCGCCCGATTCCTCCTCCAAGGCACTTTGCAGGACTGCGTCAGCACCGCTGCTTAACCAGCCTCTCTGTGCCGAGCATCGATTGCCCCCTAATAGTGTGGCGGTGGTACTCGAGTCTGTGTTTGCGCACACTCGAGATTTTCACAGCCCCCTTTCTCTGCCTCCGATGAGTATGCGCGACGGACGTTGCTCCCGAGCAACGATGCCATAGCAACCGCAGAATGTGAGAGCGCAAAACAAAATAATTAAACCCCCACACGGATTTATGTCATATCCAATGCCGTATCGTAAGTGCACATTCGCTGCGCTTTTGTTGGTAAACGTTTTAGCGCAACGTTTGTGCGCGCGCGCGCGTGTGTGTGTGTGTGCGTATGTCTCTCTACCCATCTATTTACTAATGCAATTAATTAACTGAAAGTTTGGAGTAAAAAAAAAATACTTTTACGTTGTGTTGTATACAATGCCCTCATATATATATAGTTCATGCCAAACCTTGAATTTTCACGTGTTGTTTTTTTGTACGTTCACAGTGTAGTTATTTCTTAAATTCGACTTACATTGACCGTCCAGTAACGGTATATCAGCCACACTGATGCGTTCAGTATTCACATCACAATTGGCACATACATGGCAATCTTCTTCAGATGTCTGATGGACACAGTGTCGTGTTAATGCTTGAAATGGTGTAGTGTGCTCACGTTCCTGAATGGCGTGACATTTACTCGGCTTTCAATAATCCATGTGCCTGTGATTTCCTTCAAAGGCACTGGTCGCCAAGTCTGATTTGCTGCGTTAAAACGTCAGATAAGTCAACTTTCAAGCTGCATCATTAATTTGGAAACGAGCCTCTGATGCTCTTTTCCAATGATTAAAATATTTATGAAGTCAGTTCAATCGTGGCACAAATTAAACATTGCAAGGAAAATCGCATGCTTTGCTTATATTTTTTTCTCCCGTAGATAAGGCGTTCACTTGCGAAATATTGCATCCAAATCCAGACAAGTTAAAAAAAGTTTCAATTGAATGTCAGCGTCGGATCCAAAGAAAATGTCAAGTACATTTAAATCCCCCTAACTGGAAGTTTATTTGATAAACGTTTCATGAATCACTCCCGTGCGCCGCTGTCCTATCAAGGCTGCGGTGACCCGCACAAGGTCGTGAGCAGTTAAGCACGCGGGCGCCTTGCGCTGACTTTTCAACTGCTCCATCAAACTGGCGCGGAGCCGAGGCAGTTGAAAATGGACGCGGTTAACCGACGGAACATATTGCATCTCCTAAAACGAGTCGAATGTAAGACAGCTTCACAGGGTGTACGGACATAGGAAGATCAAATTTGGTGGGCATCAGCCACTTTACCGGTGCCTCCAATCTATGTTGGCTTTTTTTATATATATGAAAAAAAAACTGCTCAGGTACTTGATTTGTTGGATTCCCTTGTGTAATAATAATAATAATACACTTTGGACTTAATTTAAATTACATTTCAATTCAAAACAAAAACAAATGAATTAAACTCATCTGACTTACAGGAAGACCAATCAACAACTCACAGTCAACTGCCTTCAATTACGGTTACCACCTCAGAAGTACAGCAATCCGGAACATATCATGGGAAGCATAATATCTCATGATACCTGAACATAGGAGAACTGCATGCGAATGCATTGCCTTGAGTTGCGCTTTATTAATCAATTGACAAAACGCCTGGGACTTTTAATGTTCCGGGAAGAATTACACATTCTCCGGGAGAACTGCCTCCAAAAATAAGACGATCCTGGGGAGAGAAAAAACACCAATGAGTACATTTTACAACGTCAGAAGAGGGCAGTCCAGCTAATCGATTTCCATAATCTGCTATGCCCCAACATCTATGGTCCCATGCCTTCAACCTGCACTAACCAGCGTGGTAAAGTATGCTAAAAATAACCGAGTGAATGCCAGCATCATCCAGCAGTAAATTACTGAATGGGCTGTCGTGTGACATGTACACACATGTTAATGTCAGGTAACCGGAGAGCATAAACACAATATGTGAGTACTGCACGTCCCCCGGGGAGATGGAGTGCTCAAATCACTGTTCATTCGCTTGGTAAACTTTGCAGCAAATTTTGCTATGTTTTATCTTAATGTACATTAAAATACGTGTGTGTATGTTGAACTTCTTTTCGCAGCCAACCGTTATATATTGGGGGTGCGGGAGAAATATACCTACTATAATCACCCAGGAATGTCTGTCCTTAACGCTCGTGACGTCACTCCACATCGACCAGCCCCCCTCATCAATATTCATGAGCAGGTGACGTCCTCCAGCGGCTGACGTCACTCCACATGGGGGGGAGGGCGAGGCGCCTCCTCCCCCCTCCTCAGCGTCAACTGACAACCCTCACTACAAAGGCAGAACCCTCACGTCACGTGATCTCCGTGACGCTGTTGTTGAGACATCGAAGTAAAAAGGACGTCGTGATGAACAAGGGATTATCACCTCAAAATGAAATAGGTCTGTGTCACCGCGCACATTGCACACGAATTGATGCAATGAATATCACGACGCGGTTTGCTTTTCACTTGCAAATTTCAGATTTACTGCAATACACCCGTCCTTGGAGGGCCAAAAGGCGAGTGTAGTATAACCTTGTGGTTTTAAAGCGTTTGATAATAATCTACTTATGAAAACAACTTTTGCCTTTTTTAATGTCTCGGTTTTCTCAGGATTTCGCAGCATAAAGTGCATTCTACAGCTTTCCCAACGTCGCATGTTTACTGGGCACTGTAGTAGGTCAGCCAATACATACCTTGCCATTTCTGAAGGGCCATTGCTCAGAATTTGACAGCCTCCTCTCTATACATATATTGATTTTTGAGTGGCAATGGAAAATGTCGTGAGTTGTGATCCACACAGCCCTTTGTCAATACACCACTTGATGAGAGCATCCCCCCATGCCTTGCGGGCCGTGAGAGATAATTGACCATACTTCACCACGCTGGTCAATGCTGTGTGTTAAGCATGGGGGTGGGCACAACAGGAATGTGTATTTCTGCACCCTCCTCTACTGCCCTACGTGACCTCATTGCGCCCGTCTGTTGCCAGTGGTGGTCAACCACCCGACAACTATCCAAGCTCAACACCTTGCTTAGCTTCTGAGATCTGACAAATATCGGGCCTATTCCGAGGTGATTTGTACATTCAAAAGAAGCAATTTATACGTCGAGTAAAAGCTTTGGGGGAAAAAAGGGAGCAATTTTGTAAGCACCGTTTAGCATAGGCCATTGACTTTGTGCCAACTCTAATGCGATCAGCTGGACGCAATTACAGCGTGCGTGCTTACGATTCTACAAAAAAAATGATACCGTTTATGGAGGCTAATGTAGTTACGGTTGATTTAATATTATCAGTTTTGATTAAGCCGATGACAAGTTATCCCTCTCAGCGAGCTCTGCGCGAGATATCCGCGCTGCCTGGCGCTCTATTACATTTTCGACCACTATCCATTGTTTTTTTACCTTCAAGGGTAGTTGTGGTCTGTCTAATAATGTTAGGGTTTTTTTATGATGATTTATCGGACCTTCCCATTCAGTTGACAAAGAAAAATGCATCGTGGTTATGGGCAGCTTACAGGACTCCCTCTTTCATTAATAACATCTACAGGGTGTAAACAGTTCAGGCTCAGGCACCTTCATTTCAGTAAGTTCTTTTTAATGTTGGTGTTGGAGCCCCTGCCATATGCACTGAGTTGTAAGGCTCTTAAACATGGTCTAATCTAAGTTAGACAACTTTCAGGGATCCAGAGTTCTAAAATACACAAGTTGGGAAGGTATTTATTTTCTTAAACTACAAATTATTCATTGTAGTATTATTCACGTGCTTGTGTCTTAGCAGACAACTGCATGCACTGACTTTCTGCTTGATGGATCTCCTGTTAATTGCTTTAATTATGTACCGCCAGATACTCATCATTTCTGCTTTTGCGTAAGATGGGAAATTTTCTATGGCAGTTCAGAATTTCAATATCTCACAACTGGAGATCAGAAGCTTGCATTTTATACCAACCTAATATTTTACAGATAATGTGTGTATAAAAAAATAACGGGGATACAGAGAAAAAACGATGCAAACAAATGTGGATGCATGTTGAACTTATTTCGTACCGTACGTAACCACCGGTGCTAAGCGGGGGAAGGACAATGAACTAACCACACATATAATATGACTATCTTCCTGTTAGAGAAACCCATCGAGGCAACATATCTCTTTTACAATTACACCAACGCAACACAAAAGGCTCACTGGTGTTGCATGCCTTTTTCCCCACCACGTGTGTATTCCAAAATATGACGTAACATATCCTTAAACTTTCATCATCAGCGTCATCATTTTGATTAGCCTTAATCAACATCAATGAACGGGCACTATGAGAATTCAAGGTTGGCTCATTGTCACCACTCGTGGGGACAGAAAATTAATCACATTTACGATTGCCAACAAGTGTGAGACGTTCAAATGTGCCGTTCGTTGATTAATGTTGCCAATGTAGTTCTCAACGCTCATATTTAAAAAAATCATATTTCTAGGTGTAATTATAAATACAATTGAGTCAAGAGCATTTCCAGTGTTGTCAATCACAACTGGTAACCATCTTGGAATAAATGCTAAGGGCTTCCTTTATGCAGCGTGAGTCACCTTTTGTTCACATGCAAATCTAGGGAGTGAATATATGCACAGGTGTGAGACGCGAAATGTTGGATTCACCGTACCTCGAAACAAAGGTGCGGTGTCAGCCTGCACAGTGGCGTTTCCCGTGATGAATTTATGCGACTATTCATTAATATTGATTCTTAGAGATCATACATCACACATCCTGTCCGTCATTGCGATTCCAAGCATGTACGTATCCACTCTTCTTTGCACACTGCTCAGCTGATGTTCCACTTTCTTTGTCAACGTCCATATTGACACATTGGTAGTGTGTGTGTGTGTTGCTTTGATGTGTTACAATGCGGTATTGCTTTTTAGATAAGAGTAAAAAAACCGGCGTGAAATGGATTTGGTAAAACACTACAGACAGCTTTCCTTGCATCATCATCATCATCGTCGTCGCCGCATAAGAGGCGAACACTTTAAAAGATGGGCCCTCTTTGTATTCAGAAAATTTTGTGACCTTATTGACTGTGTTTCCAATAGCAAACATACATGGGTTCAGGTGATGACGTCGTCCTGCTCTATTGAAGGCCGGAAGCAGGTGGATGGCTTCACTCTCCTGGCAAATCGCCCGATGAAGCTGGATGTAATTATCAGCGAAACGTCGTACTATTCAAATTGTAAATGTTGTGGATTTACTCTCCAACACACCGGTGGGCTGAAGTAGTAACTAATTGGCGCGTTTTGTTTACGTGACAAACCTTACTGGAGGGTTACGACACATTTATACTGACGCGATCTAACCCAAAAACCTTTATAATGAATAATATTGGTCGCGAAAGCCTAGGTGTTAAACTGATACATATACAGCTTGCGGATACTTCTCCAGCTCAAATTGTCCCAGGGCATAGACATCGGCGCCTTGCGTGTGTTTTATGGGCCGTGTGTTAACAGCGATCAATAAACGCAAACTTACTTGTGCTCTTGCTATATAATTGTATTGCATATGGCTACCCATATACTGACCACGACCCAGTTACGAAACTTTTCAACGATACTTTGAAACGCAGTTGGAAAGTGTGAATATTCGCTTGGAATCCCCACCATCACCATCACGAGCCGTGATCGAGCCACTGCCGGATGAAGGCCTGCCATCTCTCACGATGCAGCAAGGTTAACATCCACGGAGCACAAGGGTCGGCAGTGTTTCTGGATTCGAGACGGTGGTGGTCCTCAACAAACGACGTCACGAAGGAGTCCTTCAAGAGCCGCATGCGGCTCCGAAGCCGCGGGTTGCCGACCCCGTGACCCCTAGCACCTACAGACGAGTCGATTGTTATCTCTCCATTGCATTCGGATGTCCTCTCGGATGTGTTCCATTTAATTGGCTGCCAACTCCTGCATGTTTTTTTTTATTCTTGACCATGGGCACATCGTCCCTTTCATCCACGTGTCCTGCCCAAGTCCACTTACTCTTCTTCTTAACCATTTGGATCAAGGCATGCACACGTGCTCGTTCTCTTATTCACGCGTTCCCCTTTTCTGTCTCTCAATGTAATTCCAAGCGTGCGTCTCTCCACGCCTCATTATTCACGTTCCAGTTTATGTAACAAAAAAATATCACTCAGCTCTTTCATGATTATGAGGCATTTCCACTCAATCAGCAGATGACGCGTTAAAACAATAAATGGTGATAAATGGAAGCTCTATACGGAGACTTTGCCTTAAATTATAATCTTATTCAACTGTCAAAATAAACATAATATATTGTTTGTGCTGCCCGAGCTATGTTTTACTTCATGTTGTTCTGTCATTTAAAACATGTGGCTATAAAGCAACAGGCAAGTTGCGATAGGACGTTGAACCGCGCACACAGAATTGGATACAATCTCCACTCCAAATGCCTCTCTGTGTTGATAGGAGCATTATCTGCCTTGGCTAATCCCAGAATTAAAATTGCAATTTTAAAGGCGCATTTTCTCTAAATGCCAAATCCAGCACTCGAGAATCAGATTAGCGTTGGAAGAGCATCACAAGGATTCCAGCTCTTTAACCCAATGGCAAAGCAGCTGCGAACAGCAAATTGCATGCAGGGAGAAAAAAAAAGTATAACCTATTCAAGTGCCATCTATCCTTTATAATCCTACACTGATAGTCGTAATTACACCGTAAACTACATTGTGTGACTGTGCTATATTTCTCTTGTCATGGCAACTTGGTCTGTGGAGCAACAGGATATTACATTTTTTTGTTGTTGCAATAACTCAAGATTTTTTTCACCAGACACAGATAGAAAAACGTAGCAAATCGGAGCGCAGAAAGGCACAGCCGAGATGCGATAAGATGTGTTAATAAGTCACGGCACAGTGTGTGAGGACTCACTGATAATAAGCGACGATTGTGTCTGGGGACAGTGGGGAAAACATTCACAAAAAAAACATCTGGGTTAGCTTAAACCAACATCCAGCAGCAGAAACAAGAACTATTTAATAAAAGAATCAGATTATAAGCAGAATAGTGTTTTTTCTCGTAATTTTTTTAAATGGGCTTATAGACGAGGATGCATTCTATCAGGGTAATATATTTAGCGTTTTGTGGCATAAATATGACATCTCTACCACAGTCATCATTATCAGCCAAGGTCAATCCACTGTTGGATGAAAGCTTTCCCAAGGCGCAGTATTGTAGCTCCGATTAGTACGGTTGGCTATGTGAGGTGCAAATGAAGTTCAACATATTTACGTAACTCAATATGAAATACATATCGCTGTGAATATAAACGGCATTACAAAAATATGCAGTGGGCATTATTGGCCTGATGTAATATTGAAAGGATCACCTTAATATCTAACCCTTAATACAGACACACGGCGGTGCAGGTGTACACTGCTGTGAGAGTGACAAAACACTCACAATGAATGGCGAATGTAATTAAAACCAGACACGTGTTGTTTCAGGCAGCTGTGCCCCATTTGTAAACTAAATATTGCTTTATGGAAAATCAACAGCTGTAATTATAATTTAAAAAATTACATTTTAAAACCCTAAGATATAAAATATAACAGCTGAATGAATTACATTAGGTACAATTTTCAGTTGGAGATGTGTTTTCCTTTAAAACAAATTTCAGTAATAATTGTTAACATGGCTTAGATGTGATTATAGTTATGTCATGCAATATCTTGAACAACATAATATCAAATTTTTATTTAAAGCTTTCGTGACTGCAGGGATTCATATTCTTGGTTCTTTCGGTAAAGTCACGTAGAAGGGAAACAATAAAATAATAAAAATATAAAACAATAAAATTCTCACGACGTTTCGACTGCAACACAAGCAATCATCATCAGGTGTGAAAACCACAAGAAGAAAATTTGAAAAAAGTGGCGGTTTTTTAAAGTTAGTACCACGGATAGCGATTTGACAGTTAGTTCAGATGGACGAGTCCATCTATGTTCAGAAAAGAGGAGGGGCGAGACGAAAAATAATGGATGCGGTCTGACAGCCACCTTAAGCGTGATCAATCAATTAAGACCCGAAATGGTTGATCAAATCCTTCCAACGATTGCTAAGCCAGAATCCATCTTCTCGGTTGAAATTATCTCTGTGTTTGTATATGTGGATAGCCTCATGAACGAATCTCTCATGGTAGCCAGATGGCTTGCAAAGAACCCCTGTCTTGGAGAAGTCAATGTCATGTGAACCTACTGAATTATAACAGTGATCTGCCACGGCCGAGGTGTTGGTCCTACCGTGTTTCAGGTCTGCTTTGTGTTCACAAATGCGGTCCGAGATATGTCGTTGGTTTCTCCAATGTAACTACTACCACAGAGGCAACTTAGTTTGTAGACGCCAGGGTACTGTATGTCCGGAATCACATCTTTTACAGACGGAACCAGACCACGGATTTTATGTAATGTGTTGAATCGGACCTGGATCTTGTGTTTATTCAAGATTTTGGAGATCTTTTTGGTGATCCCCGCAATGTAGGGTAAAATGATGGTTTTAAAAGGCTCCTCAAGAGGATCCTTCTTCATGGTTGGAGTGATAGCTTTACGGATTGTGTAGTCGGAGTAACCATTAGCCTTAAGAGCTTGGTGTACGTGCTTGAGTTCACTGGCTATGTGTTCCTGGTCGGATATGCATTGGGCTCTATGGTGCAGAGTCTTGATGAGGGAATTCTTCTGGGATGGATGGTGGTGGGAATCCGGTTTCAGGTAAGCTTCCGTATGGGTAGCTTTCCTGTAGACAGAGTGGCTCATTGAACCATCAGGTCTCTTTTTTATTAGAACATCCAAAAAAGGTAGCTTGCCATCTTTTTCGACTTCCATGGTAAATCTGATGGCTGGGTGTATGGAATTGATGTGGTCGAAGAATTGGTCTAGAGCAGGCCGGCCATGTGGCCAGATGACAAAAGTGGCATCCACGTACTTCTTCCATAAAGTTGGGCGCAGAGTGGCAGTCTGGATGGCGTCAGTCTCAAATTTCTCCATGAAAACATTGGCTACAACCGGAGATAGGGGGAGCCCATTGGGGTGCCCTCAGTTTGTTTGTAGAAAGTTCCATTCCAAGTAAAGTATATAAAATCCGTGATCTGGTTCCGTCTGTAAAAGATGTGATTCCGGACATACAGTACCCTGGCGTCTACAAACTAAGTTGCCTCTGTGCTAGTAGTTCCATTGGAGAAACCAAACGACATGTCTCGGACCGCATTCGTGAACACAAAGCAGACCTGAAACACGGTAGGACCAACACCTCGGCCGTGGCAAATCACTGTTATAATTCAGTAGGTTCACATGACATTGACTTCTCCAAGACAGAGGTTATTTGCAAGCCATCTGGCTACCATGAGAGATTCGTTCATGAGGCTATCCACATATACAAACACAGAGACAATTTCAACCGAGAAGATGGATTTTGGCTTAGCAATCATTGGAAGGATTTGATCAACCATTTCGGGTCTTAATTGATTGATCACGCTTAAGGTGGCTTTCAGACCGCATCTATTATTTTTCGTCTCCCCCCTCCTCTTTTCCGAACATAGATGGACTCGTCCATCTGAATAAACTGTCAAATCGCTATCCGTGGTGCTAACGTTAAAAAAACGCCACTTTTTTCAAATTTTCTTCTTGTGGTTTTCACACCTGATGATGATTGGTTGTGGTGCAGTCGAAACGTCGTGATAATTTTATTGTTTTATATTTTTATTATTTTATTGTTTCCCTTCAACATAATATCACTATTCTAGATTTGAAGCTTTTGTGACTGCAAGGATTCATACTCTTTGGTTTTTTCGGTAGTCACGTAGGTAAAATAAAATTTAAAATAAAAGAAAACAACTAAATTAAATCACGACGTTTCGGAGGCAAAACAAGCTTCCGTCTTCTGGTGGAACAGTCACAGCAAGATAGCTGCATCTTGATGCATCTTGATACATCTTGATGCATCTTGATGCAGCTATCTTGCTGTGACTGTTCCACCTGGAGACGGAAGCTTGTGTTGCCTCTGAAACGTCGTGATTTAATTTAGTTTTTTTATTTTAAATTTTATTTTACCTACGTGACTTTACCGAAAAAAACAAAGAGTATAATATCACCATATTTGCATGTTCCTGAATTTAGCTGTATTTATATTTTAATGAGCGATTGAGAGGATTTTACGATGAGAGGTACCGTTTACAAGCTGAATGGAAGCCTTGAAGGCCAGTATCTGCGGATAATTATTTACAATTCGAAAGAAGACATCGATAGCTCAAAATTCAGAGTGCAAAATAACAGCGATGAAATATTCCGCGCGGTGGCTGAAAGGTCAGCTTTGCTTGCGTCACCTCTTGCATTTAAGACACTCTTCACGGACCCACCGCGTGCACCTCCAGTGAGAAGTGTTTTGCTTTTGGTCTCGACAATCTGAGTATGTGACAACTCGCCACGGTGCACCTCTCGATCTCTCTCCCTTCTGCCACTACCTCTCTCTCTCCAGCCTCCATCAAGTTCGGAACGCCCGATTGGGTGGGCAGCACTGGATGGAATATAATAGTGCAGGAACGGGCTCGGGAAAGCCGAGGAGGCTTGGCGAGATGAAAGGCTGGGGGATATTTGTGCACGGAGGATATGTTTTATTTTTACGAAACGGGGCAACGAAGTTAAATTAAAGTGCTTTCTTTATTCGCTGTAACGGATCAATATGCTCCCTCTATCTTACAGGGGGGTGTAGGCGCGAATGACCTTGAGAGAGAGAAAAAAATCCCAAAAAGGTCCTAAAGGAAATCGAGGCAAATTCCTTTCGGGATCGTGACAACATAGTCGCACGATCCAAAAGCGATGCTAAATTCAGGTGCAATCCATTGTTACGTGTTGTTATTGTTGTTGCATTTAACGAGGCTAAGTATATAAGGGCATTCGTTGTACTTTTAATCAAATGCTATACTGTGTTGTCCAATCACGTGTGTATTGAAGACTTACATAATTTGTAGCGCTGACAAACGTACGTGCAAACACTTTATTTTGTTTATTGAGTAAACGTTTAAAAATATCAGTTTCATGCAAAACGGGTACTATTTTTTCCACAGCTATCGCGGGAAAATGTTCATCCCTAAGTTGTAAACAACGAGCAAATGTGAAGTGTGTTGATAAAATATATATCTTTTTTGTTTCAGAGAACGTGGATTTTGTTATAAAATACCAAAGCCCTATACACATTAAATCTGTGCAAAACCTTACCCGGCTAACAGACAAATGACACAGGCTAAATGGCACATTGCATAACAAATGTGGCGTATGGCTCGCACTATTTTAGATGGCATTGTTTAGTCTCAACTGATGGGCTGATATCCAAGATGAATGAATAAATAAATAAGCAACTGTAACTGACTTCATTGATTGAGCACGACCAACACATGTTTATGTACACGCACGTACATAACAATTACAGGACAAATGTTGTTACGCTCAACAATCGAGAGATAACAACATTGAACTTGTTGTTTGGCTGCAATATGAACTGGCACGTAAAGTCACGTCGCATCTTGTCAGCACCGGGAAGGGCTCAGATATAAAGTAAAAAAATATATAACGCCCTAACTTGGCAACTCACCCACAAACTGCCCACCGGTAGTGCATGGAACGCCCTAACTTGGCAACTCACCCACAAATTGCCCACCGGTAGCGCATGGAACGCCCTAACTTGGCAACTCACCCACAAATTGCCCACCGGTAGTGCGTGGAACGCCCTAACTTGACAACTCACCCACAAACTGCCCACCGGTAGTGCATGAAACGCTGCACTTGGACTCGACTCGTTTTTTTCCCTCCAAACACACGAAATGAAAGGAGACACATGCGAGCCGTGACGCTTCTCAATGCCCTGTAGCTGGGAACCAAAGTCATGTTTTTTCCTTTCTTTGATGTCAACATCAAGGTAGCAGAGATAAACCATAATTTAAAACACACTTGATTTACAATGCAGGCACTTTCAACTTGAAATATAAGGGTGCCAGAAAAAAATGGATCGTCAGAATCGGCTCGTCATTTACTAACAGCAAGCAGCAATGTATGTATATTAAACTTCTTTCGCACCGTACGTAGCCAACGGTGCTCATCGGAGGTGCGGGGGAAGGAGAACAAACACAAAAATCAGTTCTAAAGAAATTAGTTTTCAATGTAGATGTTTGTTAAATGCGCATAGCCTCCAGTGGCGTTCTAATATCGAAAGGAGGAGTGTTCCAGACGGCCGCAAAGTGCGCGACGCGGTGACTGTGTTCGTTCAAATGGATAGCCAAAAGCCTCTGCGAGGAAGACCGGGGTTCGCATAATGGTTTATGACTTCTCGGGTTGGTGCACCGGCTGGAGCCATTTATGTAAGTTTATTTATCATCACCACCTTCATTACCAGTAGCATCAGCAGCCATGCTCTGTGCACTGCTGGATGCAACGATCCATATATCTCCTACGCACGGGCTCATCTCACAGCTCCTCCATGGTGTTCACCACCCCCCTCCTCCCTGATCCCTCCATTGGCTGCCACTCCTTCCGTAGGCTTGGCCGGCTGCCATCGTCCCTTGTCAACACGACGTGTCCTTCCCAAGCCCCGCTGACTTGTATGACGTCCATAACCTGCGTTTGGTCATCCGCGTGTTCCTCTTTCAGTCTCATTGCATACATATATACACACCTCTGATTAGCATGGCTGGCTATGTATGGTGCGAAAGAAGTTCAACATACATACAGTGAAGGAAAAAAGTATTTGATCCCCTGATGATTTTGTACGTTTGCCCACTGACAAAGAAATGATCAGTCTATAATTTTAATGGTAGGTTTATTTGAACAGTGAGAGACAGAATAACAACAACAAAATCCAGAAAAACGCATGTCAAAAATGTTATGAATTGATTTGCATTTTAATGAGGGAAACAAGTATTTGACCCCCTCTCAATCAGATTTCTGGCTCCAAGGTGTCTTTTATACAGGTAACGAGCTGAGATTAGGAGCACACTCTTAAAGGGAGTGCTCCTAATCTCAGCTTGTTACCTGTATAAAAGACACCTGTCAACAGAAGCAATAAATCAATCAGATTCCAAACTCTCCACCATGGCCAAGACCAAAGAGCTCTCCAAGGATGTCAGGGACAAGATTGTAGACCTACACAAGGCTGGAATGGGCTACAAGACCATTGCCAAGCAGCTTGGTGAGAAGGTGACAACAGTTGGTGCGATTATTTGCAAATGGAAGAAACACAAAAGAACTGTCAGTCTCCCTCGGCCTGGGACTCCATGTAAGATCTCATCTCGTGGAGTTGCAATGATCATGAGAACGGTGAGGAATCAGCCCAGAACTACATGGGAGGATCTTGTCAATGATCTCAAGGCAGCTGGGACCATAGTCACCAAGAAAACAATTGGTAACACACTACGCCGTGAAGGACTGGAATCCTGCAGCGCCCGCAAGGTTCCCCTGCTCAAGAAAGCACATATACATGCCCGTCTGAAGTTTGCCAATGAACATCTAAATGATTCAGAGGACAACTGGGTGAAAGTGTTGTGGTCAGATGAGACCAAAATGGAGCTCTTTGGCATCAACTCAACTCACCGTGTTTGGAGGAGGAGGAATGCTGCCTATGACCCCAAGAACACCATCCCCACCGTCAAACATAGAGGTGGAAACATTATGCTTTGGGGGTGGTTTTCTGCTAAGGGGACAGGACAACTTCACCGCATCAAAGGGACGATGGACGGGGCCATGTACCGTCAAATCTTGGGTGAGAATCTCCTTTTCTCAGCCAGGGCATTGAAAATGGGTCGTGGATGGGTATTCCAGCATGACAATGACCCAAAACACACGGCCAAAGCAACAAAGGAGTGGCTCAAGAAGAAGCACATTAAGGTCCTGGAGTGGCCTAGCCAGTCTCCGGACCTTAATCCCATACAAAATCTGTGGAGGGAGCTGAAGGTTCGAGTTGCCAACGTCAGCCTCAAAACCTTCATGACTTGGAGAAGATCTGCAAAGAGGAGTGGGACGAAATCCCTCCTGAGATGTGTGCAAACCTGGTGGCCAACTACAAAAAACGTCTGACCTCTGTGATTGCCAACAAGGGTTTTGCCACCAAGTACTAAGTCATGTTTTGCAGAGGGGTCAAATACTTATTTCCCTCATTACAATGCAAATCAATTTATAACATTTTTGACAAGCGTTTTTCTGGATTTTTGTTGTTGTTATTCTGTCTCTCACTGTTCAAATAAACCTACCATTAAAATTATAGACTGATCATGTCTTTGTCAGTGGGCAAACGTACAAAATCAGCAGGGGATCCAGTACTTTATTCCCTCACTGTACATTGCAATTCCGAGCATGGGCCTCTCCGTGTGTGTGTGTTTTTGTTGTTGTTTTGTAAATGTTGTGTGTTTCGTAGCAAGTTTCCTAATTCAAGCAACGAACAAAACACCTCAATGGGAGTTTTCGTAACCATGAGCAGCAGTCGTGATTTGAAGGAAGGGCTTCCCCAAGCCTTCACCATCCCTCGTGACCCCACGATGCAGCAATCCACGTGGCTCTTGCACGCGAGCCCGATCTCTGCAAACTTGTTTTCAACGAAAATTAATGCAAAATGAATTTCACAAAATGGATAAAATAGTTTAAAGTGGCTGGTTTGTAGCTGAAGGACGAGGCTGCCATGTGGCTCTGTGGCGACGTGGGCTCTTTCTTCTTTCGTGTACGGCTGATGTAGATGCAGAGCCACAACTCAAAATTCACATTCAGGTGGTCAAGCCACATAAGCGCGTCAGGAGTAGCGGGGTGTGTCGCTGTGATGTCTCCATCGTATTTGTGGATCGGGCGTTGCGTCGTTACTTGCTGTAGGGGTCTGATCTGGACGACCACGGTCGCACACTTGGAGAGTTTTCCATTTTGTGCATCAGGTATCCGTATCTTCCATGGTTTGTGCGGGCTGACGTCCACTCACAGACCATTGACATATATACTAATTTAATTACCTATTTCTATTGTGTACCTGGTGGTCTGTTCGAAAGTCAGGTGTAAAATAATTCGCTAAAGAAAAAAAAACACTAAATGAAATAAATCATGGCGATCGGTGCCATTATGGCAGTGGTTTGTAAACTCCGGTCTGCTGACTCTTTTCTCCACTGATGTTCCACGTGTGTAAATCAAATGGCACGCATTGCGCATATAAAATGCCCCTTCCTCCACACGTTAATGATTCACAAACAACAATCGGTTTAAAGATACCACCTTGGTGAAATGGTGATCACACTGGACTTCCAATCCAGTGGTTACCGGTTCGGAAAACAATGGGCAAGTTTATTATTACTCTCCCCGACATCACTCCCGCCCTCACCACCTCCGCAACTCTGCCCAGCCCACCCATCGCTATGAATGGGTACGCCATGGTTAATCAGCAGGTGGGTATTCCCACCTCTTCCGAGACGCATGGCAAACCTGAAAGAGGAAGCCAACCACCCTCTCGAGGGGCCCTCTAGGGCTTCCTCTCGTTAATGTCATTCTGCCAGCAGTGGCGTGAGCAGGCAATTGCAGGGCTGCGCCTTATTAAGATCCCTTACGTGAAGACAATTTTACGTTGGAATGTATGACCGCAGTATTTGTTTGAAATTAAAAGTGGCACTTCTTTTAGAACTACTCACGGGTAATATTTAAAGTGCATTTTGAAGGCAAATCAATGACAGTACAGCATAGACGAAGTGGTGGCGCAGAAGTTAGTGCACTGCACTCTCAAATCAGCAACCTGAGTTTGACTGGATTGACAGCATTTTCCCATTAAAATAATGTACGGCCCCCTTGTCAATCCACTGCTGGATGAAGGCCTCCCCATGTTGTCCCGGTCACAGGAGTTGTTTGTTCAGACCTCATCGCGATTGTAAGTGCGGGTCGGTTAAGGCACGGGCCGGGGACCGGTTAATATCCATGTTAAAACCAATGATTCGTACGCACAGTTCGGTTACATGTATAGTGAGTCTGAAGAATTAGCATTTTTTATTCATCCGTGCATTTTTTAATGCCTCATGGTAAATGACATCTGTACTTGGGAGGGAAAAAACCCCAGTGATGACATTAACGGACAGCAGAACATGAACAAATCTGCATGGTCTGTACCAGGACACACTCTAACGCTTGGCTAATGTCCTCTATTGTGCAGAACCTCGCGTGTTTGCGCAACACAAAGCGTAGCACGAGTGATAAACATGCTTATTATTCAGTAGGCGAAAGAGTGAGCAATTGGAACGTTTTAAGTGATTATTTCCTTAATAGAGTTTTTTTTGGGTTAGATCGCGTAAATATATTAATGTGTCGTTAGATCTGCCTCCACCCGACACAGCCAACTAGTAAGGGTTGCCACGTAAACAGAACGTGCCAATTCGTCACTAGTACAGCACGCCGGTGTGTTGTCTCGGAGTCCTGTTTAATACCGATGGTTAGAATAATAATAACGCAATATGATTATGATTAACGATATTGATTACTGGCCGTGTAAAGATTCACCCCCTTGGTATTGTATGAATCGCTGCAATTCACCGTTGAAATTTGATTTAATGATAAAAACAATTGTATTGGGGTGAATAGTAGCGCCTCTAGTGGTTGAATGTGTCACGTGAACTCATGACAACGTAAAGTACGAATTTAAAAACACATTCTATACTCTTGCACGTGCGATGTAATGGTTCTATGTTGAACTTAATTGGTATTAATAAATTAATCTATGCATCGTTAGACTCATACTTATGTCGCCATGAGTTGTTATTTTGAATTTAGCATGTTTAACGTGACTTTAGCGAAAGAGCTAAGAATATGAATAAGAAAAAATACATTAATATGCGGATTGCGTTGGCCGACTCTGGGTTCTGTTTATGCCAATTTGTTTACTAATCTAGCGTCCACAAATTGAATACGGGGCTTCATTATTAATGGGAAAGGTGAAAATCAAAGACATTTACATGTAAATGGCCTTGAATAATGTAATCATTATGATTTGTTTGAGAAGAGGACGAAGGATAGAAACCCTGGTAATAAAAATAATTCACAAAAACACTGCCGTAATTTTTGACACGGCTTAGAGACTTTTAGTTTTTATCAGATGACAGTGAACCCATACATAACCATTTTTAGCATAGCCTGCGGTCAAATAATGGCACTACGAAATAAAACTATTTTGTCGTACTATTTAAGTGGAGGTCATCGGTTTGATTGGATCTCCTGGAGCGGCAGTAGAAAGAACGGTGCAATCTTTTAAAATTCCCCCGTGTCAATCCACCCAGTCGTCAAAACTAAAACACCACAGATAGTCGAATAGCAGATTGTGTACAGTAGATTAAAGTGCGTATACTCCCACATTTGCTCAGTTGTGTTGCCGTATGGAAGTGTAGGCCAAACACCCCCCTCTGCCAGTAGTGGCATGTGCAAAAAAATGACTTCGATTTAAGTGCAAAATTACAACAAGTAATATAATAGACACAAATGTAAATTGGAACACGCTCTATTGCACTTCATATTTGTATATAAAAAGTATATGCAGTACATTTTTAAATGCCTATTCTGTATATGTAGTAAACTATATGGCTTTGAAATTACACTTTTAATTTGATATAGGCTTTACAATACTCCCAGGTGGAAGAGCTTTGAGAACTGGCTTCCTAAGCGACCACAACAATTTTTATATGAGCATATTTATTACCGATTAAAAAACACCGACCTTGGTGTGCTTGCACACTCGAGAATCATTGCAATGCCAGCAAATGCCTGCCTCCTACTGGACACGACACTACATTTGTGTGTGTGCAGAAGCATTGGCCTGTATAAAGTACTGTACTTTAGTTCGTGCACAGTTTCACTTCAGTTACATCGGGGATGAAAATACATGGCAAGGATGGTGGTTGGCAGAATTTCCAGGTCGGGTGTGTGGCATTCACTCGACTTCCGAGTTCATTTGCGAAATATCCCTGAATGGCTCTTATTTGAGAACTAGCCTTTTGCCCGTCCAAGGACGGGTGTATTGCAGTAAATCTGAAATTTGCAAGCGAAAAGCAGATCGCGACGTGATATTCATTTAAATTTCGATTTAAAGCTTTCGTGACTGCAAGGATTCATCTTCTTTGGTTCTTTCGGTAAAGTCACGTAGAATGAGAATAAAATAATAAATTGATAAAATAAAATAATATTCTCACGACGTTTCGGCCACAACACAAGCGGCCTTCATCAGGTGAAGGGACGAGACTGTCTGGTAGTCCAGCGCTGTCCTACCAGACAGTCTCGTCCCTTCACCTGATGAAGGCCGCTTGTGTTGTGGCCGAAACGTCGTGAGAATATTATTGTGTTATTTTATTTTATCAATTTATTATTTTATTCTCATTTGTAAGGGCGCCGTGACACAGACCTATTTCATGTACAGGTTATAATCCCTTGTTCATCACGACGTCCTTTTTACTTTGATGTCTCAACAGCGTTACGGAGATCACGTGACGTGAGGGTTCTGCCTTTGTAGTGAGGGTTGTCAGTTGACGCCGAGGAGGGGGGAGGAGGCGCCTCGGCCCCCCATGTGGAGTGACGTCACCTGCTCATGATTATTCATGAGGGGGGCTGGTTGACGTGGAGTGACGTCACGAGCGTTGCACACAGACATTCTTGGCTCCTTATAGTAGATACTAATACTGGCGGGGCGGAGGGATGTCCATTTGGAGGACGTCACCTAGTCATGATTATTAATGAGGGGGGCTGTTCGATGTGGAGTGACGTCACCTAATCATGATTATTAATGAGGGGGCTGTTCGATGTGGAGTGACGTCACTTGCGCATGATTATTAATGAGGGGGGGGGGAGTACTCCATATAGAGTGACGTCACCCGCTCAATGATTTTGAATGAGGGGTGGGGGGGGTCCATTTGGAGGACGTCCCCTGCTCATGAATATTAATGAAGGGGGCTGGTCGATGTGGAGTGACGTCACGAGCGTTAAGAACAGACATTTCTGGGTGATTATAGTAGGTATGCCCTAACAATGAGCTCATTATCCGTCATCATGGCATTTGCTCAGAAAGATCAATAAATAGTATTAGGTGAAGATTTACCTGAACATCCATTCCAGGCACACCCGTTCAATTCCCTACCACTTTCACCCACTTAGACTTCTCTTGCCCACTCTCAATCTGCCCTATACAATGCGGTTTTAATCGCTTTTTAACCCGAATGGGTGCACAAATGCAACCCTGTAGCATGCCCTCATTTCAAGGGCGGGCGAACAACTCAGGGTGGCGACACGACACAGTCAACGTTAAGCCAACTTCTAACGCGATTAGGAGCACTCCCTTTAAGAGTGTGCTCCTAATCTCAGCTCGTTACCTGTATAAAAGACACCTGGGAGCCAGAAATCTTTCTGATTGAGAGGGGGTCAAATATTTATTTCCCTCATTAAAATGCAAATCAATTTATAACATTTTTGACATGCGTTTTTCTGGATTTTTTTGTTGTTATTCTGTCTCTCACTGTTCAAATAAACCTACCATTAAAATTATAGACTGATCATTTCTTCGTCAGTGGGCAAACGTACAAAATCAGCAGGGGATCAAATACTTTTTTTCCCCTCACTGTAACTGTCACGCAGACATGAGCGAGTTCTACTTTTGCTGAACTAATACTACACTTGGATGTTTTTTTATTGGTTTCATGATTTTACATTTTTTTTCTCTTTCATAGAAAGGCTGTTAAGTAATAGAAACAAACGCTTGGAGCTGACCCTTGGATACGGCCTGAACCATCGACAGTTGCGGCTAAGAAACAAATAGGGCTGAGTTAGTTATTTGCAGGTAAACAAACAACAACAACAGCAATATAAAGACGTGAGAACACTGTGTAACAGAAATAAAATGTCTTCCTGGGTAGTAAGTGTTATTTTCTAATTGCTTATGCCTCAAAAGTACAGAAAGCGGCTATTATTCCACACAAACTTTGCTTTTGTGACCACGACATTGCTATTTAGAAATTTACCTATTTTAAATGACAAAACGATGTGCATTTGTGTCATTCCTTCACGTAAAGTCCTGGTCACAAAAGCAAAGTTTGTGGGGAATAATGTCCATTTTCTATACTTTTTAGGCATAAGCAATAAAAAAATATAACACAGTACCCAGAGACAAAAATTGTGTTACGTAGTGGAACCTATTGCACGGTCGCGAGACGACATCGTGGAGGGGGGCAAAAACCCGTGGGGTTACTCGTCGAGAGTTGACACGTCCCAGAATGAGTAACAAACGAGGCGATCTGCTTCGTTTGTCGGGCTCTCTGCTGTCGCTCCCGCGTGCAGTCCAATGTCCTTGCCACGAGTAACGGCCGTGACAAGCCATCATCACTGAATTGTGCCAACATTTTGTTTTTGTCTCTAAGATTTTAGCAGTGGGAGGGAGTGGGAGGGAGGAAGGGAGGGAGCAAAATGGGTTCTTAACAACTCAAAGAAACGAATCTTCTGAGATGCCTAAACATCCGTGCCTCCCACTCACGTTCTGACCTCCAGAGCACCAGATGGCCCATTACGGCTGAGTGAAGACAGTCATTATCCATTCGTGGTCGACGTTTTACCCGAGCCCCAATGCACCGTCATCTCCAACAGCTCTACAAGAAACCAGACGTACTCTATCACGAAAAATAAATATCGATGTTTACTGGGATTATTTATCAAAGGCATAACAACTCAAACAAATACCATTGCTGCGTTTTTTTTTATATATATGGACGGTGGCAATAGTATGTTTTAGATTTTTGTTAAATATGCTAGCGTCATATAAAGAAACAATGTACACGTACAGCTGTTTTGTGAATTCACTGCTGGATGAGGACGTCCCAATCGATTTTGCTACACCTCTTTCTGCTACAGACAACATAAGGACCGTAACACAACCTTGACGAACGATATTTGGGGGGGGGGGGGGAATATCTGCTTATGTTATTAAAAAAATGTAGCTTACATGATGTGGCAGCGTATTAAATGAGTTAATGGATTGCCATCCCATAGCCTTTGGTGGACGGAAGACTGCGTTCAAGGCAATTTTTTCAGGCCATGTATTTCAAATCCCTAACATGTGTTTTAATTACGTTTCACGAGCCCTAATCACTAGTATCGCGTGTTCTATTGTGGGCGTCAATAGGATAAAGACCACAGAATAAACGAGTACCTTCCTTGAGGCTACCGGGTTTGTCTCAAATTATAGGTCACCGTAGGTTCACATTGCAGTGTGTGCACATCTGTGTGTCACATTACGTAGAACCGGTATGTATTACTGAAAGCAATTTCTTTTTAGCGAGGGCATTGCATTATAAATGTGTGAAACGTGCAGCTTAGCCTGAGTGTGATCAATGCTACCATCGTGTGGATGGTTGTGCAAATGACAAGGGAATTTGATGTGTTTACAAACGTGTTCCAGTCATGTGAAATGGTTTATGACGTGTGCATTTGGGAAAATCCTATGCCTATTGGTAAACCTTTCTTGAGGGGGTAGGGGGGGGAATAACAATCATTAATCGCTATGGTATATTGTATTTGGCTGCATCACAAGACTATTAACATTACAATGGCCGAGCTACATAACTTAAAGTATCACAGTTCTGTGAAGTAGTTAAGTTAGTGTGGCGTTAGACTTAACATTATTTTAGCAGTGTTATTAAAATGATGACCTTCATTATAAGGCTCTGAGTTCGATTTAGTGTACCCATAATTTTTATAGCATGAATTTGGGGACCCCTTGAGTTTTTTTAGGGCCCTTAATACTTTTACTTAAGTTTTCTCTACGCATACCTCTCAACCCATACGGTTTACCCCGTATTCCTGTACAGGGATATTGAGTGTTCAGGTCCATACGGCGTACAGCCGTTTCAATACGTGTAGCAACAAATACATGTTTTTGTTTATATGTTTGTGTTTCTCCCTTGTGATGGGACTTTGTGGAATGAACGTTGAGATTTATAAGGGCACGAGGTGACCAATAAGGTATGAATTGGTCTGTAATAAGGTAGGCACTGAAATAAAGTCATTGCGCAATTCACTTTTATTGGAAATGCAAAGACGTTGCTACAACTCAAGTGTTGCCATCTCAGGCGTGGTGCCAACAAGTAAAAGGTTTGGCTTTTGGCCCACAGATCTGCTTATTCACGCTTCACACTGCAGTACGTATTGTACGGTCAACACCAACGGATGTGATCAAAAGGCCACCACCACCACCTAACGTGTATATCCTGGGACAATCGATAGTTTAATGCAGATTCACCACCAGATGGCAGACGAGATTCAGTCAGTCGCTTTTTCAAAGCTCTGCTTGCATCGCCCCCGTAGTACACCCTTGTACCAAATTAAAATGTAAATTTCTACATACAGTACGATCACCATTTTTTGTATATTTTACTAGGTAAGGCTCGCTGAGCTATACAGCCCTTTTTTTTAGAAGCTACCTGGCCACAAATGATAGCTCAACGAAAGGACTCGTCACGTGGAAATTTATAGTAGCCAAATAATTTGAAACAGTGATTCTGTCTCCACGTTTAAACGAATGATTTTTTGCCTTTATTTTGGAAAAATTCTCTTGCTTATTAATTCTATTTGCAAGAGTCGGATTAACGTTTCCGGGCATTGGTGTGGCATCATGTTTGCCTGCGAGACAGAGAGAGAGGGAGTCATGACTTTGTGACTCATTGCGGATTGGAGCAGATGTATTTGTAGCTCGCGTGAACATCTCCACCACTACACATACTCCGATGAAGCATCTACTTCCGGCCACGAAAAATTATCTGAGAAATATACAAGTAATAGTGAGATATCGAGAGATGTAGTTTGGAAGCCTCGGACTTGAACGCGTGCAAAAAATACAGCGGCTTTTGGCAGGACATCGAACAAAGACGGCCACTGCTTTGCGCGCTTTCAATGAGCTTCTGTGGCCGTTTGGAACGCTCCTTCATTCCGTTATTAGGAAGGCACTAAGAGCTATGCACTTTAAATCTAGATTGAAAACTCATTTCTTAAGAACTGCTTTTTGTGTTTAGTTTGTTGTTCTTCCCCCGCACCTCCAATTAGCGTTGTTTGCTACGTGCGGTGCGAAAGAAGTTAAACATATATACAACCATATTCTTGGTTCTTTCGGTAAAGTCACGTAGAAGGGAAACAATAAAATAATTTAAAAATATTGCTTTCCTTCTACGTGACTTTACCGAAAGAACCAAGAAAATGAATCCCTGCAGTCACGAAAGCTTTAAATCAAAATATATACAACCGTCGAGGAGATGGTGTGATGATATCGGTCCGTGTGAAAGTATACTCAGTAGATTATTACATCGCAGGATCATGAGAAATGGCGGCAGTTTTAGGGAGCCCTTATTGCAGCAGTCGATCGATCATGGCCGATAATTGTTTTGATTATGGTGCTAACGAAAGTCACGGGTTTTTATTGAATATGAAATAGAAAACACATTTCGAATTCATATATATTTACGAATCTATTTTGCCTCTTTACATTTACCCGCATTCAATAGAAAGTCAAATAGATTTTAATTTGTAAAAGAGATTAAATAATGGTACAATCATAACACACTAATATGCTCTACATTATTGCTTTTTGACAATGGTGATTTTTTCTTCCAATTAATGTCCCTATTGAATGAGGTACGGATGCTTACTTAAAATAGATATACACTTTGATGTTCGTCTGCAGTTTTGTTTTATAAGCCAGCCTCTTAACCGTTGCTAAATCGAGAGAGTCACAGCTGGCAAGAGTTCTCTCCAGATGCTGATTGATTTAGCCAGCATCACTAGTGATGTATGTATGTTGTTGAACTTCTTTCGCACCGTACGTAGCCAAGCGCATCTGAAAGCGCACGATGCGGTGACCGCCTTTGTTCGATAGCTAGCCAAAAGCCGCTTCGAGGATGACCAGAGTTCGCATTATGGGCTATGCTCTTTGACGAGAAAAGGAATGTGGGTGGAAGATTACCCATGTGTCATTAGCACCGTCCTAAAGAGATGCTTAACAATGCCCTTTAAAACGTTGTGTTTTGATTCAGCGTTTTATTTCAATGTCCCAGGTTCTCACTCCCTTTTAATGCATTCCCAACAACACAACAATGAACAGCAAGGTAGAGTGATGACGCAGAAGGCACGCACACCGCACCTGGGAACCGTGGCAAGCTGAGTTTGATTGCCGGCCAGGGCTAACATCAGTGGCGAGTGATGATATCTCGACTGATTCTGGAGCACCTTCCCACATGGTGAAAGTAAGGTTAAACAACCCTCATGTCCAACACGGCGTGGGGAGGCCGTCGGCAGTCGAATGACAAAGGGCTGTTAATTGCTCAATAAACATTAATAGTACAGGCATTCTTAATACATACTCATTGGTTCTTTCGGTAAAGTCACGTATGTAGAGATAAAATTAAAATAGATGACAACGTTTTGATCTATTTTTTCGTGATCTATTTCGTGATCTATTTCGTGAACGTTGTGATCTATTTTTGTTTTATTTTATTTCTACATACGTAACTTTATCGAAAGAACCAATGAGTATAGTAATTCCTGCAGTCACGAAAGCTTCAATCCTAGATTCTCAATACAACCGTTGGATTGAAGCCTTTCCCCACTCTGTGTGGGTTATTTTGTCTTTTTTTCACAATCTCTTCACCACGTTGGCCATTGCGGGTTGTCAACACTGGCGGAGCCAGTGGGGGGCATTTTGCGACCCCCACTGCCACTGTGTAGCATATTATTACGTGCCAGGTACTCTATGAGACGTTAGCACAATAGTTTGAGTCCTTAATTGGCAATAAGTAACGGCAAAGCAGTTATAAGTGACTCACAGAATTGTGCGCAGTTGCGTCTACAGAGTCCACGACTTCCCTGAAGGCATCGACACCTTCAGCGAGCGCGATGCCGATCACACAACGCGGTTCCAATTCGACCCCTCGATCGATGGCTGGGCCATCGCCGCACACGCGTCGAGTAACAAGCAAGGGACAAGTCCTTGCTAACAACTCCTCTATCATTTTTCATTGCTGGAGGGGTTGCCTACCTGAAAATCCTGGTTCCGCCATTGGTCACCAACATTGTTAATAACCCAAAAGAGCTCTGTAAAACTGCACATTTCCACAAGTGTAGCCCTTTCCATCAATCCACTGCTGGACGAGGATCTCCCCTTCACGCACGTGCTGCTGTGGTTCATTGACAAATGTGTGTCCTGCCACTCAAATTTTGCCCCGCGCTGCCCTTTCTTTCGCCTGCAGCCAATGAAAACAAATGCAGTCTCGATGCATCGCATGATACGAAGTTGAAGATAGAGGATACGGTGTGTTTGTCTTGCACACAAGCGCGTGCGCTTGTGTCTCTTCTTTTTTATTCTTCTTCTTCCTGTGAACCCTTTGTGTTCGCTCCCATGAGCGCGTGGGCCGCATGCGATGATGCTGGTTGTCGGCATTCATTCGCAGGGGGGGGGGGGGGGTGATATTGTATTCATGGAAAAGACCCCAATTTGCACGGCTTTCGCGAGGGTGTACAGCAGTGAGCTCGCGCACGTGCATTATACATCGCGGTTATTAATTAATGGTGACGGATGATGAATTTAATCAGTCGGCGTTTATAAACACATTAACATTCAACTCCCCCCCCACCTCCTCCTCATCCACCGTTCGAAGGTTAAACTGCACGGTAGTGTGCTGGGGGTGGGTGCTTGGGGGCGGGTAGGTAGGTTTTGGGGCGGGGTGGGCAGGGATGGTATTTTGGAGGAAAGACTACAATAGGTGGCAGAGCACTAGGGTCTTTTAAAGACTCCATTGTTCTTCACCAGCACGATGGGAACGAACCTCGCCGCCCGTCGACACACAGCAGGCGTCTTCCAAAATAATGTCGTAAATGTTGGAATTGTGTTTTTTGTTGTTGTTTTAAACTTGTTCTGTACGAGAAATCTGACCAGGGCACCGGCAGTAGGGGTTACAATGCCGATAGCGAGGCTGCGTTTTTACCGGTGACTTCTGTCTCGATGGATTGAACAAAGGCAGGTCATGTTTGTGGCCGTCCATAAATGACGTCACGCGATTTTGGAGGATTTTTGACCCACCCCACTTCCTCACGCGGCGTCACAAAAAGTCAGACCCCCCCCTCAAATATGACGTCACAAAGCTCTGCTTCAAATCGCTTTAAACTATTGTCATTGTAGTGCGTATTTAATGTGGCGCTGCACTCTGATGTTGTAGAAAACATTTATTAAAAAGTCTATTTAATTAAGTAGAACGTGTTGTCTATATTTATTTAAAGTTGCGCATTTGATGTGACGTCACATTTCTTACCCCCAGGTGCGTGACGTCATTTATGGACGGCCCCTTTCGCTGTAATTCATTATGTAACCTCATACGAGAAGCACGCTATCTTCCATTCCGAAAACACTCGCCAACCAATTTATTTTTGAAAACGCGGGACAATCCATAAACCACTAAAAAATATGTTTTAGCAAATAAACAACCGCATTAACAGAAACACGGGCAGTATTATCCATCATCGTCGAAACAAATAAACAAATGCATTAATTAAGACGCATGCTTTTAGAAAAAAACAACGGCCAACAACTTTCAATCACAAAATTGTATATACCAAAACCAATTTATGTTTTAAACACATCTTGTAGTGGTGCTCTGGTTTGCTTTATTTTCTTCTTCACAAAGCCGCGTCTCGGGACGATGAAACACGCATCTTGCGTCAAATACTCCCATTGTTCGTGGTCCCGCAACAACGCCGAGACCACGGGACTGATGTAGAGTATTTACCCCTAGCACACAGCACATTGACGTATAACTTATTCATGCGTCCGCGACTGTAGCTGAGAAATGTGGGTGGGTGGGGGGGGGTGGTACGGAGGCCAGCGGAAATACAGCCCGTGCCCCGGCAGGATGCGGCAATGTTCTTACATCTAAAGGGGATTGGGGGGGCTAATGCAGTTTCATGTGGAGCGGTGTGGAGGGGGGGGGGTGTGCCTGGGCAGGTCGGAAGCGGATGACTCAACTTTGTATTTTTAACCCTCTCGTGTCCCACGAAATGATCCCGGAGTGCGCGCGCGCCCGCTCCATGGATTGCATTGCCGGGGCAGTGATGCCTTGAAGTGTGTTACTCGTCAATATTATTATCATAATCATCATCATCACCACCAACATCATCATCGACACAAATAATAATCAATCCACTGCTGGATGGAATCCTCTCCAGGCCGCCATCATCTCTCGCGACATAATGCGTCACGTTGTGGATGAACCATTGTTTAGCCCACAAGACAACCTGATCTGCCTTCAACAATAACAAACATTTTTTAAAAAATATAGTATGCGCTTTATTTACGCAGGAAAACCTTGCTGAACCTCGGGGTTATTTGTTTTTTTTTTCAGGAGTATGTATCCTGCTTTGGGATGTCTGTCCAATTCTATTTATGAGCACAAATTTGGTACGTGGGGGGAAGCCAGTCATCGGTCATGATCTATCCACTGTTGGATGAAGGCCTCCCAAATCTGTCCGCCATCTCGTGATCCTGTGGTATGAATAATAATAATACTGTACACCTACCACCAGCACGCGAACTGATCTCATTGTTTCATCTCCTCGGCGGACACACTCTACGACGACTTCCATTTCTTGGCTGCCACTAACGTCCCTATATACTTGATCAGAATCAACAATCTGTTTATAATGGAGGAATCCGATGAGCTATAAAGCTCTTTTTCACAGATATCCAAAATAGGGGCATCATCCATTTTAGCAACGTGTGCTGCTCAACCATCACTTTACAGTTCTTAAAAGCTTGAAGGCAGTCCTTAACCTGCGTATATTCTCTGTAAGAGTGGAAATAGTCAACTAATTTGTAAGGCAGTCCTGTGGACATAGAACCCCCGATATGATAAGTTCACACAGGCTTTCCATGTTGATTTGTGGACGTTACAGTTGCCACCAGTTTCGCAATGATCGCTATACACTGTACTATATTTGTGCCTCAATTAATACTCATAACGAATGCAAATCAAAACTTAGCATTATATGGCAAACAAATAAAATACATATATGGTCACTTATCAAAGATGCCATTTGCACTCGAACATAACTGAATTTTAAATAACAAAATAAGTAGATATAACGCCAATTTTTTTGTCATATTTGTGACTCCGCATACAAAATATGTTTTACACATTCCACTGCCCAACTCTGGACTGGTTCACATTCACTGTTTCATCGGCGGTGTCAGGCTTAATCCAATGCTGGTGAACTGCCAAATTATTAATTATAGATAATATGCAGGGTACTAACTTAAGGGGGGGGGGGGGGAGGAACACTACCTCTACTTCAGAACAGGAAGGAAATCGATCATAATTTTAAGTGACATTCTGCTTTGTATTGCAGTATTGTACCGTGCAAAATTACGTACAATTTTACATTTGGAATTTGCTTGTACTGTATATGTTCAAAGCGTTGCCCGACGCTACATTTAAAGGTGTGACCAGCTACATAACAGTAAACATCACAGAGTGTATCTTTTAAAACGTATGATAGTATAACTCCATTTTGGGCACAAATGCAATGTCTAATAATATGGGCACAAATGCAATGTCTAATGATATGCGTGAACGTCTTTACCATCTACGCTATGTACGCGTTGTGTCGGTATACTTTTACAACCAATTGCCGTGAACAATTTAGGACCTTTTGGTTGCTGAGTATTTAATCATTCTCCCCCCCACCTCCTTTGTGACCGGCTCCCAGAATCATCCCAATGTGTGTGTCTCTCTCTCTCCTTCCTTCATACTTTCATCAACAAGACTGGCTGTTGTCACGTGACCCACACGTCTTTGACGTCACGAACCCTTTACAATTCACTGCACAAAGCGCACACCCCCCCCCCTTCCTTTCTCTCTTTCTGGGCTGAGTTTTTAACACAAGCCCCTAAACCTGAGAAATAGGGCAAGGGAATAGCCATATTCACCCTGGTACGTCGTTGCTTAACTGTGCGTGCTTTAATGACAATTGTGGTTGATGCTCGCCACGCACCGCGAGATCCGCCAGACGATCTCGTTATTGTCCTGCTTATGTATTGATAGCGATGCATTTAAACCGGGACAAAGGGCCATCGTCACCTTGGTGTGGAGATCAATAACCGTTCATATTTATTGCGTATTAAAAAAAAATACAATACCAGCCCGTGTATTTAGATAAATCCCTTGCTTTCCAAACAACTCCGTAATTTGTCTATACCCTATACGTGTACACAACAACACAATGGAACATGTCCCAGGGGGCGCGTCCACCAAGGCAGACGGAACAATGAAATCATTCCATATGCAGGTGCATAGGTGAATTATTACATGGCGGTGTTGTGAGCGGTGGTGGCAGCTTTCGGGAGGAGTCCTTCATCCAGAAGCGGATTGACCAAAGCTGATGGGGACGTATGTATAATCCCTGCGATCCGAAACAAAGAGACTGGAATATGAACAATGGTGCTTTCGGTACATCTTTTAGAGGCAGTACGGTACGATGCACTCGTGAATGGCATGCCCGATGTAACCTTCCCCCAAGCACAAATCCCTATTCGTCGCACAATCGATTCATGGAAAAATGTGCTGCTGCCGCTCCTCCTTCTGCACAGAGCGGACACGGGCGTCCCAGTGTTGTTTATAAGGCAAAACTATGTTGCCTGTTAAAATGAATGCCGCAATACCACAATTAATTCGCAGCTAACGGTGAGAAGACGTTAAGAATGAACATTCTACTTTTTTTTTTCATATACGTAATCACATTTGAGTATGATACTCCAGTATATATCTATAATGCGTTGGGGAATTTGTTTTTCATAAGCGAGAGGAACCTTCGGTTGTATGGTACACGTACTATGCATGTTTACCATATTAATATTTGTCTAACGTTCCGTGAACAAATCGATATTAATGATATGTGCTCTTTTGTTTGGAGTAGGCGGTGTTTTAATAGTGTTTAGAGACTTGGCGTATTTCCAAATCACATTAAACACCATCCCCTTTTTCCTGCCCAACCCCGTCAATGCTTTCTTTCTCGCTCGCTCATTGCCTGACTCCCACTGGCCACAGACATCTCAATGGACAAACCAACTCCTCCAGACAACGGGAGGTTCCGTCCTAGACAGCCTGAGGTCCAATGCGCTATTATCTGTGTAGCAGGGACGTGCTGTCAGTGTCAGGGGAGGCAGAGCCTTACCTGTCATACTCCAATGAAAATAGCTGTTACGCAAAGTGAAAAAAGAATAATAAAATAAATATTAAGATTTTACGACTGATGTGTGTTATAAATGTCATTTCTGTACGATTCCAATCGTTTTTATAGTCAAAATCGCCAAATTTGCGGAGCTCCGCTGCAAATACAGGAAGAGACGAGAGGTGAGGCAGCGACGAGCTCAGCCTCCCCTCTGATTGCGCAACCCCTCAGTAACTGGATGGAGCGCGGGCAATAAGCACGTGCCTGTTACTATTTCTCTGTGTCACCAATTTAATGTTTGTAGACCCTTCATTTCATGTCCTCGCCTTCCATACTCCAGGTAACTTATTTCACGTATGTGTATAAATATATTTATGCTCGCTGGTCTCGTCATGAAACTGCAATGAAAAAGCACCAGGGGAGGCAGCTATCATATCTGCCTCACTGAGGGGGACGTGTCTAACACGCCCCCCTCAGTGAGGCCACGCCCCTCCGTGAGGCCACGCCCCCTCCGTGAGGCCACGCCCCCCTCAGTGTGTGAATCTTGCTCTGACACTAGCCAGTGCCTCCCCAGCCATTGACCTCACCGCACGTCACTGTTGTGTAGTGACATAGATTCGGTCACTTAGTAGCGTAGCGCTGGCTGCTGGCAGGGAAGAGTATTTGCGGTTTGTAGCAGCCCTGACTGACAGTAGGCCACGTGATAGACCCGAGAGGGATCCAGGGGAAAGGTTAAAGAAGGGACACGCCGAGAACTCGCTAGTAGGTTCCAGAAGGGGGGCGTGGCCGGGGGCGGAGCCAGGCAACGCTGACAGTATAAGAAGGGCCCTGGGAGGGGACCTCGGGGCTGTCGTTTGGAGTGGGATCCCCGTCGTCGTTGCTGCTGAAGATCGTCACCATCATCGCTGTCGTCTCGCTGCCTTCATCACTGTCGTCGTCACTTGCGCTAGACGTAGTTGGCTGTCTCGGTTCAGCGTCGTCAGTGTCAGAAGGCTCGCTTTGTGTTGTCGGCTAGCAACCAGTGTAGAGTTGCGTATAAGCGAGAGACACAGAGAGTGTGTAACAGTGCAGGGTGTGTATTGTACAAAGTGTGCGCGGTGTTTAATTGAAGAATTTCCACCAAGAACTGAAGTCTCCAAGTCAGTCACTACATATGTGTCGGGCCTAAGGCTGTGCCATTGAATGTTTATGTTTTCCTATAGTAATAGTAGTAATAATGTACCGTTTTAAATCCACTGCTGTATGAAGGTCTCCCCATACCTTGTCTGTCGTGGGTATTGTTTGACCATACTTCAATACTGCGGTCGGTGCGAGTTGGGGAAGGGTGCAGAAATTGGATGCATAGTGCAGTTCGCTACCACTCTTAACGAAGGTTTTCCAACAAGACTGCAATCTTTCTCGTCATAACCCCTGTATGGATCAACACAAGCACATTCATTCTAACCAGCTCTGTTATGGTATGAATTGCCCTCCCCAAGCCTAAGGAACGCTATGGCAAACTTTAGTTTTCATATCTTCCAGCTCAGAGAAACTTGGAGACATTAATTTTGATAAAAAAATTTTTTTATGGCGAATGATCTCTGCAGGGTATTAAAATGTGTGGCTCCTATTGTTGACAAATATTTTCATTAAAGCGCCTTTAAGATGTCCTGTGATATATTCTGGAGTCATTTTCTGACGACACAAGGTGATACACTGCTAGCTGCAGAGTTCCGAATGTATATATGTTTATTTTAATCGATTAACACAACGCCGACAGCACACAATTGGATACAATTGCCGGTGGGGGAGGGGTGGAATCAAACAACGTTTTAGAAAATAAAACAAATGGTTGGGACCATGCTCCGTTGAGATTAACAATCACAATTTGAACCTGAGTCAGAACAGGCCGCAAGGAGGGATGAGTGCCAGCAGCCGATCCCACCCCTAGCCAATTGAGTGCCAAAAGTCAAAACAAAATAAACCCCGCGGTTTATCCCGCAGTCATTTAACACCCCCCCCCCCCCGGCTAAGTCCATTGACCGAGTGTCGTCCACCGCAGCGTTGATGTCCCTGATGTTGGCGCCGTGCCCTTTGTGTCCGGCGTGCAGTGACATAACTAAATGATGAAGCGTGCGATGGCGATGCCACGTACCGTGGGCCAGCCACAGAGCAGCGTGGCACACGCATGCACGCGCGCGCATCAATGGACCGACGTCTCGCGTGCCGTAGCAAGGGGGGTGGGGGGAGCATTGACACGCGCCGGCAAGAGGGCATTTTTAGCCCATGGGCACTGGGGAACGGTGGCTCGTTAACTCACAGCTGTGCTGCAAACTAACCCACACTGCCAATGTTCAAATCAAATGCACGTTGTTATTACTCTTCTCTGTGTCTCCTCGACAGCTAAACAGGACACGCTCAACCACACTCGTTTGGTCTCATTTGCACCGTGAATAAGCAATAATCATCGTCGTGGGGAATGTTGATTACAAAAAAAAATCATCTTTCCCATATTTGTCTCTGTATGTAAAATTAAACAAATACATATTTTTGTACACAATCCATTGGCCATATGACTTTCTGGAAGTATATCGTATCAGCATTTGTTTTGAAGAAAATAGATATTAATAAAGATAATATATAATAATCACTTAAATAATAAACAATTAAAATGTTTTGATGCCAGTGTTAAACTAAATGAAATAACCCTATACTTTTGGGCCACCCTGTATATTATGAAATTATTTTCTGACTGTCTCTGTTTTTCTCCCCGGCAAAGATGACTCAGTGTACTAGACACAATGTCTCATCTCATCCGTAATGCTTTCAATCAACACACTACAGCCATGAACGCTTTCTGCTTCAATCCTCATACTGCTTGACTTGGAATTCCTTCCCAAGTTTGTTCAACCTTATTCAATTCAAGAAACCTGTTAACACTTCCTCTACTAAACCTTCATTAGTGCTATTTTGATGCTGACCACTTGGCATTTTGGGCCTTTGGTTCTTTCCTCAGCAACCACTGTGAAAGGTATATCATACGTACAGTGAGGGAAAAAAGTATTTGATCCCCTGCTGATTTTGTACGTTTGCCCACTGACAAAGAAATGCTCAGTCTATAATTTTAATGGTAGGTTTATTTGAACAGTGAAAGACAGAATAACAACAACAAAATCCAGAAAGCGTATGTCAAAAATGTTATAAATTCATTTGCATTTTAATGAGGGAAATAAGTATTTGACCCCCTCTCAATCAGAAAGATTTCTGGCTCCCAGGTGTCTTTTATACAGGTAAAGAGCTGAGTTTAGGAGCACACTCGTAAAGGGATTGCTCCTAATCTCACCTTGTTACCTGTATGAGATCTTTTTTTGTAAAAAACACTTTCGCATGCACAGACTTGCTCGTGGTTGTACGTGAATTTGCAGTTGTCATAAAATATCAGTCGTGATAGATCAGTACTTCTGGACTTCACTCTCGAGCAAAGCAACGTGTTTGCCCAAACTAGATGGGACTTGGTTATTGTAAAGTAGATGATGGATAAAGCTTCATGTGTGGCGACATTTGCAATTTAATTGTTGACAAATTCTTGTGTTGCACATTTATCTGAAAAACTAAAATACGAGGTTGATTTTTTTTCTTCATTTCAGAATTTATGAAAAATAGTCAATGCAGTCATTCAAAATAATAACGTAAATATTACAAAGATCTCGGCATTATGATCGTTGAGAACCGGTCACTATAATCTGAAATAAGCTCGAAAGATAAACAGGAGAGGATTTGGTTATTTTTCCTGGAGGAAGCTGATTAGCTTCGAAGGCCTTCTTCACAGATGTCCGTTTGGGCCGGGTCAACAAATTACAACACCAATCAATAAAAAATAAACCGATAAGGAGTGCAAAATAAAGAAAAATGTAAGCAAGTAACGAAAAGTAAATCCTACCGATTTTACAACAGTAAATACAAGGTTGGGGAAGGGCAGCAAACCAGCAGTTTTCAGTTTTTCATTTATTTGGTATAGCCCTGTGAGCCATTCGGCTCTTGAATCGGGTGCAACAAACAAAAAACAAAAACATGAACAAGAAAACATCTTAAAGTGACTATGTGACTGTGCAAACAGAAAATCCAGGAAAAACAGCAAAATATTCCTGAAAAAGCACCGTACACCAACGCTGTGTGCAAAAATCCCAGTGGGATGCAAGTCAAACAACAACAACCACAAGACAACTTAGATTAAAGTCACCAGTCTAACTCCGTACTACAACAAAACAAACATGGCCAAACCAAAAAACTTTTCGAAATCACCAAAATAAAGCCATAAATGCAATGTACCAGTGATCATAGGGACTGTGACCGAATTTTTAATAATAAACGACATAAACAACATGTAACACCAAACCCTAGAGCCATAGCTGGCTGCATGAGTCACTCCACAACAACAGGAGCATCAGTCGGAGTATCACAAACAGTGCAGGCCACACCAGGTACAGACCCCGCAGGCCTCAATGCATTTGCACACTTGGAATTCGAGGCGGCCCTGACGTGCACATCGCAGCTATGGGATCTTTGATGACGTGGAGGGTCTCCTCTGGTTACTTTGATTTCTTTCCATTTACCAAACACCCATTACTGTCATATGATTTTTTTCTACAACTTTAACCAGTTGCCTATTCCTGGAACATGTTGTTTGCATCGCCACCAATGTGACCGTGATTGCAACGAAGATCTGAACCGCGTAGTAACATCTGTATCGTTGCAGGACGCCTGTGGAGTAGACCCGAACAGCTCATTGGACCAGCTGAAGTCAATTAAATCGATTAATTGATTGGCCAAACATCCCAGTGTAGCAGGACTTTTGGGGCCGTCCATAAATGACGTCACGCGATTTTGGACGATTTTTGAACCCCCCCCCCACTCGTCACACGGCGTCACAAAAAGTCAGACCCCCCTTCAAATATGACGTCACAAAGCTCTGCCCCCACCCCCCCCCCTCAAAAATAAAACATGCTTCAAATCGCTTTAAACTATTGTCATTTTAGTGCATATTTAATGTGCCGCTGCAATCTGATGTTGTAGGAGAAAACATGTATCAAAAAGTCTATTTAATTAAGTAGAACGTGTTGTCTATATTTATTTAAAGTTGCGCATTTTGATGTGACGTCACGTTTCTCAACCCCCCCCCCCGCTCGTCACACATCGTCACAAATGTCTGACCACCCCCCCCCCCCAGGTGCGTGACGTCATTTATGGACGGCCTCTTCGTAAAAAAAACTTAAGCCTAATTAAGACATTTCTGAATAAACCGAGGCCATTATTGTTATTACTTGTCACCTTCCTTTATTTTCTTCCATCAGATGGAAATCTTGAATGCGCTTCTCAAATTCTAGAATTATAATGCGTCATAAAACTGCCATGAGCGGTCTGCGTTATCAATCACGTGAACATGAGTTGCTCCGTGACTTACTGCAATAAATCCTTAATGGCATATAGAGACGGCGAGCTTGTCAGGTGCACCTTCCATATATAGAATATGCCTGTTAATGATTAATGTTCAAGTTAGCGGTCATGCAAAATCGTGCCTTGGCGAGTCATACCACTCCCGATGTGCATACGCACATTCACGCCCATGCATGTTCTCGTTAGCGAGAGGAGGAGAAATATTTCGAAGAAAACATTTCAACGTCGCTCAATTAAATTGGTGCCGACTTGTTAAAAAAAGAAAAGACGCGAGTTAGAAGAACGTGCGTACGTATTACACGTATGGGTCGTCAAATGTATTTGAATGCAGTGTATTTCAAGTATCAGCTTTCGTGTACTGACAATCACATTCTCGTGCGTTGTTTCAATAATGTAACCAATGCCAGTGGTTGAATCAGTGGTTTGCGCACAAAGCTAGGAATGTGGTGGACCTGAGTTTGATGCCCAGCCATGGATGACATCAGAGACGAGTGATTTCTGACCTGGTTCTGGCTCCCCCTTTTGAAACCTACCCACACTGCAGAGTGTGGTGAAAGATGGTCAAACAACTGACAGTGTGGCAAAGCCTTCATCCACCAGTGGATTAGCAGATGTTTAAAAAATAATTATTTAACCAACAGATATGCGCTTATGCAATGACCGCATTCAGGTGACCTGTGGCTGTAAGCCTAACATTGTGTTGGTATCGTTGAACATTGTTCTCAAGGCTTAATCGCCATATATATGTACTGTATACTCCCTCGCGCTTGTAGTTTGTATATGCATGTCTAGGTCTCTGCGTGCGTGTGTGCGTGTACGCGTGTAAGGAGCAGGTCGAATCAGCCTCAAATGAGTACCTGGTGCAGTGTTTAAACGTCGCCACTGGGGAGACAAAGACGGCCGGGCGTGGTGCTGGCCACACAACCCATCGTGTGCCGTGCCGGCCTTCATTGGTGCTCGCTTATAGCAACTTGCCCACAAAAATATGTTCAGGTTATACGGGGCATCTTTGTTATAAGGAGCAGTGACTCAGTGGTGTACACACCGCGGATTGAACCCGGCGGTCTATTTTTTCTCCCCCAGCAATTATGAAGATCAGAACTGGGGAGAAAAAGGCCACCCCAGGCGTGGCGCTGGCAACACCACCCGGCCTTAATTTTATTTTTTGTTATTTTTCGTACGGCCAAAGTTGACGTGGAGCAACGCCTGTCGAGGTCGCTGAGTCAATAATTGCGTCAGCAGTTGTGGAGCGGTGCATCATCGTGAAGATATCCCCCCCTCCTCCTCCTTCACGTTTGTGAATCGAGCGTTGAGTCGTTGGTATGTTACCCACGGTCTGTTCTGGGTGACCACAGTGGCACCCCGGAGAATGTCCACATCTTCCAAATCGTGCACCAAACATCTGTTGGCATATTGCCGAGGTTGCGTGGATGCGGTTTATGCTCGTGGCCCATGAGCTTCGTGGAAGATCGAAGTCAGGGGATCGTGTGCGTCGCGTGAGCCTGAATTGATGGGTGCTCTCTGACCGCACTCTTCCACAACATTCTCTCATGGCTGCACGGGGACCTTTCATTTTGTGTGCGCGCGTGGTCTTCACGTCCCCTGTGTTACACGTGTGCATCTGAACGTAATTGCGCGTAACAAACCGGGGTCTGTATTTTAAACATACACACACCAACCTACTCGGGGATTTTAAACATACACACACCAACCTACTCGGGGACTGCCAGAGAGCTCAAGGTTGAACTCCATTTCCTACCTTGTCGCGTCATTGTTAAAGCAGAAGGCAACTGGTGTTTTGTAAACAGAGCTGACTTGAACACGCCTGATTTTAAAGCATATGTCACAGCCATCTTGTCACAAGGCGCACCCCCCACGCCTCACCTGGGACAATAATAATAATAATACTAGGAGACCCAAGGCTTGGCTCAGCCTCTTGCTCAGCCATCTCCTCCCTCCACACCCTCCCTTGTGTTTTGGAATTAATACCTGCCCTTCTCGGGAGTCATAACGTCCACACCCAAGCCCTTCCACATTGGCATGCGATGAGTTGACATTGCAAGCACGTGTAATGCATCTGCAGGTGTGTGTGTGTGTGCGCGCGTGTTGTTTTTTTTTCTAGCATGTAGATTGAATAATTACTTCAAGTTATTTTTTTTCCGAGAGGTGTTTCAAAATGTGTCAGTTTCCACACGACTGTCGATTCAGCGATGTTGGCAAGGATGATACCGCGTGACTAAATACAGCTAAATATAAAACTAACTTTCGCGGGCATTCGTCATTGGTGATGAACATGGCCCGACAAAGGAAAGTATGCGATAAGCTATCACTTCTTTTTCAAAGTCTGACGGAGCCCAAAACATTAAAAGCCATTGCTTATGACTGTTGCCAGTCCTAGCATTGGCCTGTTATAACAATGTATAACATGAGCTCGTTTTTTTATGTTTGTGCCTTCGCGCCAGGCCAAACATAATCGTGTGGTGCGTTTTATTTTTAATTGTGCATGTGCTTCTCTGCCAACACGGTCATCTTAACATTTATTTAATCACAAAGGTGGTTGTTATTTATATATTTGGCATCTAAATCCAGCGTCGTTGCAGGACGCTGGCCAAAGTAAATAAGTACTGTACAACCCAATCGGCATACATAAACCGGTAAATAAACAAACACGTATAAGTCACGGAGATAGAAAACACAAGCAATCGTCAACTGCCTCAGCAGCTCTCCTGCTGTGTTTGTCTCACCTGATGACGAATGCTTGTGTTGTGATCGAAACGTCGTGATCAATAAATTTTCTATCTACGTGATTTTACCGAAAGAACCAAAGAGTATGGATTCATGCAGTCATGAAAGCTTCAAATCAAGATCAAACGCGCATAAACCAAACAAAGACACAAGTTGGGCAGAGTGAGAAAGTCGAGTGACACATTTCGCACAGGCACCAACGCAACGCCCTATGAATTATCTCCCAAGTAAACGCATTCCTGCGGAGGGAGCTGGTAGGAACGTTGAGTTGCTCGGTCAATGGCCAGGGTCAACAACGGCGGCACCACCACGTGGTGTGTTCCGCAAATATGCCCGACTGTGAGGGCGGGCACAAGCCGGCGTGAAGGGTGGGGACCGAGTGGGGACCTGGGTTGGTTGAGAGGAAAAAAAAGCTGTTCCTCAAATAAAAAAGAGAGTACAACACCCACGAATTGGCGGCTCATAATGTAGAGATTGAGAGCAGCCGCATCCTCCAAACGCATGTTGTTGATTCTCCATCCACGTGGAGGGGAAAATGTCGTGAAGATGGCCGGACGTGGTTGGTGGCCACCCACCCCCTCGTGTGTGCCGTGGGTCGCCTTCCCCACCCAGCCCCTCCCTCCCCCCCCATCCCCTCTCCACCCAGCCCCACCCCTCCCATTTTTGGATGCACGACCGACGGACGAACACAATAATCCCCTGTGGGCTGGTGGAACCAGGAGGTTCCTACCAGTATCATTTACAGCTATCATCTCGTCAAGGAGCTTAAACCACCATCACTCGAACTCCGATTATCCTCGCAGCAGCAGCAGCAGCGGCGGCTTTTGACTGCATGCATCGCGCGCTCTCGGATGCGCTTCTGTGGCCGTCTGGAACGCTCTTCCTTCCCGATATTAGGATGCCACTTTCAAATCTAGAGTGAAAACTCATTTCTTTAGAACTGCTTTTAGTCTTGACTGTGTTGTCCTCCCCGCACCTCCGATTACCGACGGCTGGCTACGTGCGGTGCGAAAGAAGTTCAACAAGCGTGCATACATCATTATTACAATGTCAGCAACTCGCAAGGAGCAACCGAGTTTGCGGGAGAATCGCCGGGCGCGATAACGAGCCCTTCGTTGTCCTTTACGCTCCCCTTGCGCGCGGGGTGTGTGTGTGTGGGGGGGGCTGCGTCATTATTCACCGCGCTGCGACGCGTCTCGTTAATGGCTCCACGCTGCACTCTGTCACGCGTGGTCCATGAGCTCTCGGTGGAAAATGAAAAAAAAAATCAACTTTGGTTGTGCATCCTGGCAAAAAATTGTTTGACCATGAGTGCCGTGTTAACTGTCGCAAGCGTTCTGCTTTGAATTGACGATCAACGCACCGGTGTAGGTAAATGCGGATTGTTCTTTTTTTGTTTGTTCACGCGTAGTTTGGTGCTGTTCGTGCACCATGGCTCTCCGATAGGACCGCGCGTTGTTGTATCAGAGTGATGTCCCGCTCCTGACGAAGCTCCAAGCACTCAAGAGCGAAACGTCGGACATGAGACCTGACGATCACACGGTAAAACCTTAAGACAGGTCCGTGGAGCTATGATCGTAAAAAAATATTTTAAACATTAGCGCGCACCATGTGATGTAACTCGAGTTGGTTTGCATTGCAACGTAGACTTATCTCGACGGGCGCTTACCTGACGCTAAATAAAAGCTATTGATTGATTGAGCTCGGGGGAGATGCAAACCCGGTCATACAAACCCTCAGCATTTCCCCACGGATCTTCGAGACGTCGCCGTGTGTGTGTGTGTGACATGAGTAGCAAATCAATGCACGGCCATAAAAACAAAAGCACGATCAATGTCAACGGGAAGACACAACCCGCCTTCCCTCTTCCGTTGAACAGCCACGCCGTAGTGTCGCACGTTACACGAGACCGATGCCTTCGTATGCTATCTACTTCTGTGCTCAACGGGGCATTTGTCCGAAACGGACGTTTACTTCACAGGGCAGTTTTAATCACGAACGTGCTGGGGTTTTTTTGTGTGTGTGTGTTTCTCTCCCCCCCTTATTGTGCTTCTACAATAAATATTATCCGCACGTTTAAGTGCGTGTTTTTTTTTGTTTGTTTTGTTTGCCGAATCAATATTGGCGTGGAATAATTCAAAAGTCTTGCTTTCGACGGAAGGACAAATTTTTGACAGCGTTCTAAGAAGAAGAAGTCAAGGAGTGGGTTGGTGAGTCATTGCCGCTTATTATTATCCTATGAAATATTGATTGTGTGCACACCCCTTACTGTATAATGCTGGAGATGGCAGCATTGCAGTACCTCTTCTGATTAATGTGGTGAGTCACCAAGTAACTACGCATAATCTCTCTCTCTCTCTCTTTATTAACCCTGCAGCGTAGGCAACATACACTGGCAATTTTGATTGGACGTTGCTTGCAAAGGTCATCTGCATCACCCCTTCAATTCACTCAATTCCTCTTGTTTAATTGTATTCTACAATGCGCGCTTGTGATGCGCGTCTCTGTCTCGCATCTCCTCGTTTCCACGCCGTTCTCACAAAGCGCCCGTCATCGCAGTTTAATTTCCATTCAATTTGCACGCCTGTATAATAAGGAATCCCGTGCAATAAACAAGTACTGCTTAGTCAACTGCAGCTGTTCATTTAATATGCAGCTTCGAGACTGTCGTGGTAAACATTACGAGCACCGCTGCAAGCCCCGTGCTCTTCACCGGATGTCTCCTCCAGCGCGCTGCGACGCTACATCTCGGCTCAATTTTTAGCCGCTCAATCTTATTTAGGTCTCCTAACCCCCCCCCCCACCCCACCCCTCTTCAAACTCCCGCAGTCGTAAATCTGAACGTTACGACGACGTACACGGCACGTGTCCTGGCCACTCAAACAAATGGGCTCCACTTCCTCTCGGCCATTTCTGCGAGGAGCCCATCACGATAATTAATGTGACAAGACAGCGTTGCGCGGCCGTTCCCCGCACACGCGTACACACACAGTGCACCGCGGGTCAAAAGTAATGTCCTTTAAGTGCCATTACTATCAATCAAATTACCACACCTGCTCATATTGTCTTGTAACTGCCGCTGTTTCTATTCAAACGAGGGCGATCTCCGTGACCTTACAGCATCGGAGTAGAGAAAACATTTGGGGGGGGGGGGGTGGAGTAGTTGAAGAGATTGAAAAAAACTCTACACACAACCTGCGAAGATTCAGAGCAGGAGATGCGGTCTGGATTAGAAAGCATTCACGGTAATGGAAGGCCCCTTGCGTTCATTTTAAAATAATTATTCCATGACAACGAAAATTATTGAAGGTGAATGAATGCCTTCAGGGAAGTCGTGTACTGTATACGCAACTGCGCACAATTCTGTGAGTCACTTATAACTGCTTTGCCGTAACCTATTGCCAATTATGGACTCAGACTATTGTCCTATCATCTCATAGAGTCCCTGGCACATAATAGTATGCTGCACAGTGGCAGTGGCGGTCGCAAAATGCCGATATATTACTAATAAACCCCAATGATCCGATCGAAATTAGGAAGCGCCATACAGCTAAAAGTTGGCACAAATAGAGTCGAGTCTGTGCTCAGAACTAGAAAACTACGCAAACTGAAATTTGAGTTTTTTAGGGCACCCAATTCTCATCGCTGAGGGTTAATTGGTGTCACTGCTCGAGAAATGGTCATCACAATATTGGTCTGTCTCATGGTAAACACAAATATGCAATGCCCATCGCAGGTGAACCAAGTAATTTGCCTGCATTTCACAAGCAGGCAAAGCCCACAAATGGTTATGAGTGTATGTATACTCCATGTTATGCCACATCTATCTAGCTATTATTACTACAATATGATTATTACTATCTGGCAATAGTTCAATATTACACTCAAACAAATACGATGGTGTTTCCATCAAGGTTTTATAAAATGAAAAAATATAGGGAAGCGTGTGGCGATGGTTGGGGGAATGACATCCCATAATGAGTGTAACGTCATTACTTTTATGAAGGTAAGATTATTTGGTTGCTATAAATTCAGATTTATAGTTTCGATTATTTGGCTGCTATGAATTTCCACATGATAAACCCCATCATTGGGCTACTATTTGTGGCCAGGTCCCTTCTGAAAAAGAGCGACTATACAAATTCAGTGGGCTGTATGTGGTAAAATAAAACATAGTTTAGTTCATGATACCAGTGGAAGCACCATACAAATGTCCTAACGTTGCATTAACAATGCGCTGCAGCGCGAGTGAAAGTTGAATGCGTGATGCCGTGTGCAGTGTACGTGCGTCATCCGCGTCTTCTCAGTAATCGCCGTGTTGTTACACGCCATGTGTGATGGGAATTATTTTCGGTCAGCTCAGTTAACAGAACAATAAAGCTCGTGGGCTCCGAATGTGGCGGTGACTCAGATATGCTCATAGCATCGCAAACATGTGCATAGCAACTAACGTGGAGACTGCTGGACAATCTAAACACAGATCATATAACACACACAGCACACGATCACCCCTATCGCATTCACAGACTGTTGGTGCAATTGCAGTTAGCAAGCACCTATTTACGCCGGCACGGAACGTGATAGGGGTGGATGGCCAGTACAAAACCCGGTCGCTGTTGTCTTGCCCAATGTAGTGCTTCGCGCCCGCACTACGAACCCGGCGACCCGAGTTCGACTCCCTCTTCACGGCTAACATGGGCGAAGCTTATCTGGACTGGTCCTGGGCCTCCCTAGGGCCGACTCCGCCTTATAGGAGCACCTAGTGCATTGTGTAAAATGTTAGTGCATTCTCTGATATAGTCACCCAGTCTCTCCCCACAGCCATTGCCCCTCCTAGTGATGTATCCTGCCCAAGCCCGGTTTACTTTTCTGAACAATCAATATCTTGTATCCGATTTGCGTCTGTTCCCTGATTCACGGGTACCTCTGTCAGTCTCTCAGCGTAATTCCAAGCGTGCGTCACTCCATGCTTCTCTGCACAACACTGTTCAGCTATGATTCCAAATGTTCTGTTGGCGTCCTTGCTTCTGATCCATGTCATAGGGGTAATGTGCAATGATTGAAAACGTTCTACTTGAGGCACATTGGTATTTTGTTTTCCACTATCACTATTACGTTTTTCAGAAGCACTCCATATATGCTTCATAGCGCATTTATATTTTTTATATGTTTTGATGGGTTTTCTGTGCAGTCGGCAGTGACCGGTTAGAGGCCATCAACCCTTTTCACCTCAGAATCTGACAATCATGAGTGGCTGCTTAGATTCAAACCCAAGATCTTTGCAATGATTTCTTTGCTTTCCGAATAGACTAATATTGGTCCCATGAGTAATCCATCCAAGTCAGGAATACTTCGTTTTAGATAGGCATCCGTGTTTCAAAATCTGGCGAGTGCCCATTGAGACAAACATTCCTGAAGTATTATTTCGGCCGGGGGGGGGGGGGTGCTGGCTCACAAAGGCAATGAACTACTCTACACGCCTTAAGGGGACGGTGTAACGGTTAGCACACTGCAATTGCAATATGGAGGTCGGCGATTCGATTTCCCAGCCTTGGCAGTTGCAACAATGGGCAAAATTCTTAACCTCCCCCCCCACTCTCCCCTCTGATGCAATAATATAAATAGGTCCACAACAGTCGGTCGGCAGGATGCGCGTGGTGGGTAAAATGTGGGTATTCCCACCTCTTCCCAATATGCCTGGCCAGCATGAAACGAGCTCCCTCTGGGTGCAAGGCCTTCTGCCGGCAGTGACGTGCATAATATATTTCAGGGCGGCACCTTTGCCTTTGTGCCTTGTACATTTTAACCCAAAAAAATATATAAACATTAAAAAGGGACATCACACACAGACGTAATCTTTTACGTTCCAGCACAACCTTAGCTCAATACGAAACACTCACATCATTTTTAGATTACTTGCTAGCAACACGTTCCATGCTGTAGTATGGTATCGTTGGGTCATATGACACAGTTATAGCTCAGAGAGCAAGCACATTGATATTGGTCCTAGAAACGAATCCAATGCAATTGTCCATCACCGATTGACTGGGACGGGATCGCTTTAAAGGCAAGAGAGATGCAACGTTGACCACGTGAGCGGGTCGCCCTGTTTATTCTCCGAATGTGGAGCGGTCATGGTGCTCTGCTGACATCTGATGAATTGTTCAGTGTTATGACATTTTGAAATAGCACAGAAACAGTACTTTTAAAAAAATCGCACTGCATGCAGCTCACTTACAATTACGTCTCTTGTTAGTGCTTTGATTGTTAGTGTTGTTTAAATTAAGCCCAATTGTGTGAGCACACCGTATAGTAGAAATGCAGAATTTTGTTTTCCTCCTAGACGTACAAAAGAGGATGGATGTTAACTTGTGTTCTGTTGCCTTGTTCTCTGTTCCAAAAAATTAGACCTCGTTTGCTAACCGTCCGTCGAACAAGCTCGTTGCTTTTTTGTGTGTGTGTCTCGTTAAGGGCAGATGGTGTGCCTACTCAATGTATCGTGTGTGCTTCGCCGTTTTGAATATGACCACACGAGGCAACCATTCAGCCCCAGACAATTGTGCCAGTGGCTTCTAGATCAGTGAGTGCAGTTTGACAGTCTTGAAAGTCGGCACACGGGGGGGTACTCCAGAAAGGTAATCTGTGATTGTACACTCGGTTACCACACTAAGCGTTATAGAGTAACCTTTAACTGATACTCTTAATGTATTGTATTTATTGTCTTGCTGAATAGTAAAATATAATGATAATGTACAGCCCTTTGTTATTTCACTGCTGAATGAAGGCCTCTCCACAGCATGTCGGTCGTTTAACCATACTTCATCGCACTGGGCAGTGGGTTGGTGAAGGTTTCCCAGAGCTCGTTCAGATATTACTCGCCACTGATGTTAGTTGTGGCCGAGAATAAAACCTAAATCGCCCAGTTTATAGCACAGTATGCTAACAACTGTGCCACTGCTCTATCCCGTATCACTGTACCATTTTATTATTATTAACATTGAGTTATGCAATTATTATCATGGTAGAATTGTGGTTTAAACTCATAGTGGTTAGTCGTAGCAGCAGAAATTTTATGTTTGTTACAAATTCATATTATCTGATCATTTTATATTATAAACATCACAAGCAAATTGCTTGTTGATATGAAAGCCCGGTTTTTTTCATGGATGTAATTTGTAGTGGTCGTAGTGGTTTGACCACCTACATACACAAAGGAATATTTTTGTGGATTTTCAACGAATTTTGTATCCACACGACTATTAAAAGGCATGTGATTCAGTGGAAAATTCTTGAATTAATCGGTGGAAACTGATGCAAGTGGAAGCTGTTGCTCTTTCAAATTGAGGCCTTCATATAGAAATATATATTCATAGAAATGATCCAAAACCAGTTATGAAGATGAAACAGCTTCACTGAAACTACAAGAAAAAATAACAGGATACAAAATAAGAAGAGGAGTCGGGCATGGAGATATGCTCTCGCCAAGACGATTCGCAGTGAAATTATGAGATATAATTTCGAATTTTATATTTGCATAACAATTAATGGGAATCGAATTAACCATCTTAGAGGACAACAACCAAAGGAAATTAACTTCATGAAATGGTTGCGGAATTTAACAAAGAAAGTTGTCAGGATGAAGGGCCAAAGTTAAATAATGAGGTCATAAAAGTTTCGTTCAGCAAGTTGATTGAATAAGTTAATTGAACAGAAGGAAATCATTATGCATTATTCGAGGAACACAACTGAAAAAAGCCAATGGGATGTGTAGATTTGTATATCGGGATAAAAAACAATGACATAAAGAGATGAACCAGAACATGTTGAATTGCTGTTGGAAAAAAATAGTCGATAATGAAAAAGAACATGGCATCATGCCTACAGAGGAACACTTTTAATGCTTGCATGTTGCCTGCAATGACACGTGAATGGGAAACACAGTCGCTGGCAAAGAAAATGGAACAAAAGCTGAAAAGTCCTCGTAGACTTATGGAGAGTAAATCCAAATGAGTAACATCATATTGATTTTTACGGAAAGTCAGCGTGCTTGGGCATGACACATCGTTGTTGAAGCGCTTGATAGCCGATGAACGATACTGGTGATGGACTGGCAGCCAAATTAGAGAACACATCCAAGAGGATAGCCACCACAGTGATGAAATGATGAAATCTGCTTATATGCAGCAGTGAGGTGGATTGCATCACCACAAGACCACGAGGGATAGTAATAGTATGAGAAGGCCCTTCATCCAGCTGTGGATTCCCAATGTGTAACGACGATGACGATGATGCAATTTCAACACACAAAGTGCCCCCAAATGATGACTCAATGCATGAACTAAAATCCACGCACCAAGAGCACTTGCTTCTTTATGAATACACTGGTCATTCATGTACAGGAAGCTTACAAATCAATGAACAGCTCCATTCAGTACAAGAACACCATTGATCCCTTCAATTCTACACAGAATTAAATGCAGCCTTTACAGTGCTGCTATGCCTATCTGAGTGCTTAAGTAGGGCTCCCGGATGTATAAATTTGGATGTTCCGTCTGACCGTCTAATCCATTCATCACTTATGTAATCCTAGAACGGGTAAATAAATCGTGTGTGTGCATATATATGGATATGAGAGCTTCCATTCTCACGGCAAGAAACGTGCATCACCCCGAAAGCAACTGTCACCACCGTTGGAATGTTGCAAAGGAGAACAAATGTCCCCCGAATTCATCAGCATCATCATCATCATCATCATCCGAAGCAGTCATGATGAACCTACTGCTGGTTGAAGGCTTCCGCAAGCTCTCGCCTTCTGCCACGATGTAATTATGTTTCTTCCTTGCAGTTTTAGTGCATCAGTCGGAGGAGCTGAGTGTTGCCAATTACATTGCTCAGCATTCAGCTGGTGAACGAAAGCTCGTGCCCTTATTTTGTCGTGTCCTCGTCAACACTGGTTACACGGTCTGTATTTTTAAGATGCGGGCTGAAAACATTTGCTAAATGGCATTTCAGAACTTGCTGTTTCCTCCAGGTTTTCTGCGACAAACAGAAACCCCCGGTACAATTGGCTCTGTTGAGAGTAATGACGTGAACACACTAAAAAGCTAACCATGATTTAAAAAAAAACACTTTCTAAAAAAAATGACCAAGAAGCTCTCATTAGACCACACTACCTGCTATTTATTTTCATTAGTAAACGTACGTTCGGTGTTTTCGATGTATTGTGTTTCTCACAAGTTTATTGTCGAATAGACGCATTAGACGCGTGCAGGTGAAGCTTTGGATTTGCACAAGCTATACCGCTTTGAATGAATCCGGGGCCGGACAGACTGCGGCAACCGCTTTGGCGACTTGTTGGGTGAAAAAAAATGGCACGCTTTTGTGGGCATGTTGAGGCATTGGCGCTGAACCACAGCACTGTTACTTTCCGCAGCACCCATCCCTGCTGTCGCATACCTTCCAAAACTGGAAAAGAAGAAGAAGAATAACAAGAGGGGGAGCTGACAGGGTGGTAACTGTAGGTTTTTATTAGAAGTCGCGTAGACTACGCATCTATTTATCGATTCAAATCGATAGTTACACTCGCTGTACAAGCATCGAGACACGCGTGTAAGACACAATTGTTTATAATGTATGAAACTGATATGTTAATGTTACATTCCGGCTCATTGGAGTGAACAAAACTGTACAACCCCCCACCCCATATCCTTAAACATTGCAAACAAGACAGCAAAAACTTTGACAAACAAGTCGATTATTTAATCGAATCGCCTTAATTAATTGTCATGATGCATTCCATTTATGGGAGGGATGATCATTACTTGAATCGTCATTTAATAATACTTCAACGCGCACTCACCAGCGTGGTGAAGTACGATTCAATAACCCCCTGCGCAGTAGGGGAAGGCGTTCATCTACCAGTGCATGGGTAAAAAGGCTGTACATGAACACGTCTATGTGAATGTTCACATGCCTTTCTTTAGATATCACATCCGCTTTGTGTTTTTTTTTCTGATGGCTCCCTGCTAACAGCGAAATATTTTTTTTTTATTTCACCATCAGCCATTTAATAGTTGTTAAATTGAATTTAATAGCCTGCAAATGACATTGCATTACAATGCATCATTATTATTTCCATCTTGTCATGCTTCTGTGTGTGCAGTCATGTCATCATACTTACTGGACATGATTCACAGATTTAGTCGCTAGGGGCCAATGTTGCCGCTAACCAACAGTTCCCACCTAAAACAAACTATTTCACACCTGATCACTCTGCCATTAGGAAGGGCCATTGCCTGAAACGTCACATGTTACGAATGCCTTTTTCTTCCAATTCGGGGCAGTGTTATCGATGAATGTGTTGGGTTTCTGTTATTTGCGCCTGTGCAGCACTGCCAATGCAGTATCACCAAAAAAAGAATTGTCACACCTGGCTGGCATTTTACCAGCTGATGTTGCTGTGGTCATTGTTGCTAAAGTTCGCTCGGCCAGAGTGACACGTGCGTGTGAAGATCAGTGTGTGAACGCCCAACAGTCGGATTGGGGGCGGGGTGGGAGGGAGGGCCCTCTGGAAAATATTCCATGAGAAATGAAGTTAAGTTTAGCCCGGATATGTAGGCAGTTTTTTTGTGTAGAGATATCCTGGCTGATATACTAATTGCACTCATACAGAAATGTAACTGTGTTCGTGCACATGTACAGTACAACCCTTTGTCATTCCACTGCTGGATGAGGGTCTCTCACGCCATCACGTTGGTGAGGCTTATTTGACCTTGCATCACCGTGCGCTTGTCAGTGTCGGTTGGTAAAGGACGCGGAGCATAGATTTGGGAGGTACAGCACAACAATGGACTTTTCTGCGCTGGCCTCTGCTGCTGAGGAATCACCTCGCTCCGCAGCACTTGCCGTGCACGGAGAACGAATGCCCATCCCAGCGCTATCTCGGCTCAAAGCTGCTGAGCTTCTGAGATCTTACGAGTTCGGGCACATTTCAGATTATTTGGTCGTATTCGCTGCACCTATTTGTGAATTTTCTGTTTTGAAAAATTGTGATTGCAATGGTTTGAAAGTGGTAAATCAAAAGAGTACTTCATCTTAGATCTATTCAAAATGTATGATTGCAAGTGTTTTTTTTTATTTTACAATGTAATCAACACATTTTATTGTAAGATATAATTATCTCGATGGACTTCCATCGGTTTCTAAATCAGATAACTTATTTATTAAATTCTGCATAAATAAGCATTTACAGGCAAGTGTTGTTTTTATATAAAACAAAGGCTTGGTGACATTTATAATGAGCACATCCATGATAAGATTTGTTTCATCACATTCGATACAAGAACAGCCAGAACTAGTAATAATTTTTTAACCATTTTACTTACCAGGTAAGGCTCACTGTGCTATGAACTTTCTTTCAGAAGTGACCTGGTTACACATGATGGCTCATCTAAGTGGCTTTATCATCACACGTGGGGATTTATAGTAGCGACGCTAAATAATCTGAATGCATGTGTCTAAATGTGGATGGTAAAACTGGAGGATCCGGAGAACAATTCACGCGACTTCAGGGAGAGAACATGCGAACCTCGAATATATAGGCATCGTCAGGGTCAAAGCCTTGCCTTCCTGCATACCAGGTGAGGGAGATAACGTCTCGCCACCTTGGCAATATGGCATGTGATGTCTTCCAAATGCTTTGTGCTTCATTTACATTTCACTACGAAACGTCGGTACCTGTGGGTGGTAAACAAATATCAGGGAATTTTACACAAAATTAAGGTATAACTCCGTTATTCGAACCACTCGGTTTATATAAGAAGTGTTTGTGAGAGAGAAAAAGGTGTCAGTAAAAAAAATCGTTTTTCACATTCGTTTAGGTCACACAAAGGGTATTTGGCACTTTTTAGTGACACACATGTCAAGAAATTGGGTACCAAATTGGGCACCAATTTCTGTTCCAGACAGGCCATCTGTCCTTACCACCAGGTCAAGTCTGCAGCTTTGAGCCCACGGTATATCAGACAGATGCCCAAAATGCGATAAAACAACAACAACAACAACAACGGCAATAACGCAACTAGCTTTCAGCATGCAAATTGCCCCAACTGCAGCACTCGCGTGCACATTTACGAGGGCTGCTGCGCCTCCGAGCGATCCGGGAAGCCCCCCGCGTGTAACGGCGAAATCCGCACGTGCGTGGCAGCGTGCGCGAGCTGCTGAGTTGCAAGCAGGCTGCCTGCCGCTGCCGTCTTCACAGGGTGCGGTTTACACAGCGATTACTGCTTTTGCTTTCAGCTCCATTCATGCTTTGTGCGCGCGCGCGCGCGCGAGTGACGCACAAAGCGCTCGCGCTACGGACGGGGGGATGCAACAATCTGCCATTGCGAAAATAGGTCACGGTCCTTCAGAACTTGAGGATACATCTCGTTATGTTTTAATTTTTTTTTTATAGAAAATGTTACTTGTGCAATCACAATTCATAATGATAATCAAGGTCATTGTTATTTTTGATTTGAAGCTTTCGTGACTGCAGGAATCCATACTCTTTTGTTCTTTCGGTAAAGTCACGTAGGTAGAAAAAATAATCGATCACAACGTTTCGATCGCCTGAAGACGGTCGCTTGTTGTTGCGATCGAAACGTCGTGATCTATTATTTTTGCTACCTACGTGACCTTACCGAAAGAAACAAAGAGTATTGTTATTTTTGTTTTTGTCCTTTTGTTAAAGCATGACTCGACGGAGTGGCCTCCTCTCCCGATGCTGTGCCAGTCACGGAGGTTTTTTAATTTCTCGGTAATGGAACATCAATCTCAATTTATTTTTATGAGTTAGCTCCTATTCAGAATTATACATCAATCCCAAGATGATAGTAAAAAAAACCCCCATAAATTTTACAGCTTTTTGTCGAATCCTCTGCTGGATGAAGGTATCCCCAGCCGATGGCGTTGTTTGTCCAGATTTCACCGCATTGGCCATTGCGCGTTTGGAAGTCTAGTCTTGCGATGTTGATATTGTGATGGACACGAAATGGCGATGAATGTGGGGTTGGTGACGGTTAGGGGTTCTCAGCACTGTTTCAGGTAGTGCTCACTGCTCATGTTAGCCATAGTTGAAAATCAATCTCAGGCACTAGGTTCATAATGAAATGTGTTCACCGCTGGACCGCCTCTCCCCCAACTCACATATATTGCATATTAATAATTCAAAATTCATACCCATTTCCCCTTTTTAACCAATTATTAGAGAATTATGTTAATTCAAGTAAAACATGTGTGTACATTGTAATGTACTGTGTGTTTATGAGTAAATTATTTACAATATGAGGTGGTACCAGTTAATGATTAAGATAAAACGATATTTTCTAAATTAAACTCTGGAAGACTTAATTAGTGTTAATAAGTGTACAGCCCCTTGTCAATGCACTGCTAGATCAAGACCTCCCCACACCATGTCAGTTATGAAGTGTATTTAACGATACTTCACCATTCTGGCAAATGATTGGTTGGTAAAGGTGGAACCTTGGACTGGTTCATTCATCACTTGCCACTGATGTTAGCCGTGGCTTGCAATCAAACTCATAGTGCACTGTGCTAACCACCGTGCCACCATCTACCGTGATAAAACAAAATTTATATCTAAAAATGAAAGCCTTATATATGATGAACATTCTGCCTACCTACAGGATAGCCTCATTGTACATAGATTTTCCCTGACCATGTACCATTCACCCACTGCCTTGCCATATGTTCTAGATTTTTGGTGCGGTATTATGCAACAGCTGTGTATTTTATTTCACAAAGTCACAGTAAGTTCCGATCATAGGTTCCCAATGATTCCAGAAGACTTGCTCTTTAATACAACCGGCGCTCCTAATGAACCCTGCTTGTACTCTATTATTGAACACAGCAACGTTTATTGGTATTGGTAGTGACATTAACTACTTTCCAGTGATGACACGGAGGAGCACAAATAAAACCATAAAAGTTTAATTTGAAGACAAAAAGCCGAATCTGCGCAGGAGGTTGATTGACAATAGTTATTTCCAGCCAGTGACAGGCTTCAACCTATCAATCCCAATTGCCGTCCGATTTTGCGATGATTATTCTGACGTGAGAATGCATAAGCTTTCTCCAATCATCCACCACAATCTTTCTGTAGGACACGTGGATGGCTCTGGTGACTCAGAAACACATCACGTAACATGCACTCAGTGACTCAGACTTTCAACCACGTTCCCATTTCAATTTACTTAGCTCTCTGGCCAATTGTTGTTTGTCATTGCTTTTCATGGTTTGTTATTTGTTTATTCAGTTTTGAATGCACTATCTCTTTAGCAGACTTTAACGCTTTGTGAAGAATATCGGTATTGTCTCTCACCGTCCATGGGGAGCGGTAGGGTAGTGGTTATCGTGCTGCGCTACGAACCTGGCGACCCGAGTCTGATTCCCGCTCATGGCCACTGAACCGATGCTGTGCCTCCATTAGGTCAGCTCAGCCCTCAAATCAGTACCTGGTGCCGTGTGAAAATGCCGCCACTACGGGGACAAAGCCGGCAGGGTGTGGTGCTGGCCACCCACCCTCTTGATTCACGTGCCATCCTTCATAAGTGCACGCTAACAGCACTTGCTCCAAGTGTCCGTTAAGGCTATACGGGTGGGATCCTTTTTTTGTTTGTTATTTTAAGACGATTTGTGCGATTCCCGTTCGGCAGTTGAAACCCTCTCCTCAGTGCCCCCAGTCGTATAAATCGAGACCACCACGGTCGGTCAGGAGCTCGCGTGTGGTGATGTAAAGCGTGGTGGGTAATTCCCATCACTTGGAAGGCGTCTGGCCGGCGTGGAGAAGAGTACGCCAAAGTGCCCCACAGAGGTGTCCGATAAAGGTCGCTCGAGTGGAGGCCCTTCTGCGAGCAGTGATGTGAGCAAGTCATTGCGGGGATGCATTTTTTCTTGGACGTGTCACATAATCGATACAGGTGCATTGTTGGGTGCATGCTTTTTTTCATCTGCTTCATGATGCAGTATGCGGTTTTATTTTGAAGTTCAGTTATCATGAGGGCTGCAATAAATCGCCTCCTCTTGCCATTCGATGAATTGCCGTTATTTTGGGTCGCGATTAGATTCAGGAACCAATTGTTTGTTTCACAATGTTATTCGCCTTGCGGCGCGTTCGGTGGGCCCCGCGATTCGCGTGAACTCACTGCGTACAGCGGATCACTACGTACAACGTATGTAAATCGAAAGAGAATTGATTCTCACACGCGCAGTTTGATGCGCGCGTCGTTATCGCGAGAATCAATTGCAATCAATGGATCAATGCATCATTACCTCCTCTGGTTTGTCGGATAATCAGATACGTCTGAGCGCTTTGACTCTTGAGCGGACGCCACTTGAAACGGTGTAGCAATTGGGCTGGGTTTGAAATGAGTGGTGGAAGGGCAGCCAAAGTATGGGGGTAGGGGGAAGTTATGCACACAATGATCTATTGGGAATGATCTATGGGATATTGTGCAATTAAATGTGCACACAAAGGAACAGTGGCAGATGTTATGATGCAAAGAAAGAAGTAGTGATGTTTTTTTAAAAAAAAAATATGAACAATAATTGTTATTTTCCTTACTCAGAAGCCAAGCCAGCAAGTTTATTTTGTAAACCATTACATCATTGGCAGCGTCTTCTTGCTTTGATTATTTTACGATTTGTTGGATCTACATTGATCAATTTGGGAATGAATAATTCTGAAATCATGAGCATTCGGAAGATTCTGTCCAGCAGAGGATTGAGGATGGTTATGATGGTGATGTTCATCGTCATGATTATAATGCTCTGTGGGTACACGGTAATTTTTGACATTACAAATTTAAAGGGTTGTCGTGTAATTCATGTGTTTTTTTTTTTACGGTGACAATTAATATGCAGTGAAAATGTATAATATGCATAATTACCTTCACGTAAATATATTTTCCACACATTTGTAACCCAATTTGTGTCACTACGTAGCATACTGTACTTGTATAATGCAAGAATACATTTACAGCATGAATACAATGGCAATTTACGGTCTTACACGTTTGACAAAAAAATAACTGCTTTTTCGGTTTAAAACAATCACATTTTATGAAAACAAATTCAAATGTTTCTCTTAAAATGGCTTAAAGTGTGTCCGGACAAACGTGTTTTTTGTTTTTGGATCGTCTCTTGAAACGTTCGTAGCGATTCAGATATGTTCGGAGAAAAAAAAGTGCAGTAAATCACAGTAGACAATGTTAATAGAACCGATTAGATTACTACGCCACTGGTACAATGCTACGGTCGTGCCGATGACTCACCACCACCATGTTTCATTTTAATACCGCACTTTTAACAGTTCGTCACGAAAAAAAATAATCAGCCGATCTTTTCTTTAAGTTCTCACATCCGGTGCATCTATATTCATTGAGTTAAATGGAATAACGTCTTCCACACAAATCACCTAATTTACATTTTTAGCACATGGCACGGGAATTGCACAAACTCTCAACTGCCTCTTTTTTTGTGGGGCAGGGGGGGGAACACGAGTTGGATATTTATTTGTGCATACGTGTTAATACGTATTTCCATAAACACGCGAATGAATGAATGTTTGTCTTATCAACAATCCATGATGGGTACGTATATACTCGCACGCATGCAACATGAACGCGTGTGGTCAGAAAGGATTGGGGAAGGGGACATTAAAAGTGCCCAGTGACTCACGTCTAATGTATTATTTTTCGAACATATTCAATTACTCATTGCTCCATCTCTACCGTGGATCTTTATCTTCCGTCAAGATGGAGCGATGGAATCTGCTCGCGTGGAGGCGCTGGGAGGACTCTTACGTCTCAGGACCGTGAGAACTGGCGGAAGCTTGGAGAGGTCTTCATCCAACAGCGGATCGATCCGGACTGATGATGATTATGATGGCGACGAAAGATTGAAATTCCAATAAGCTTAACATTAAATCACCGTGGCATTTTCCATCCGTCTTATTTTCTACATTTCCACAATCTCACATAGGCTGTACACATCTATATTGATGTGTGTGTGTGCATGATGTATGGCGAACGATAGTGTGGTGGTTAGCTCGTTGCCCTACGAACCCAGGGATGCTCGTTAAACTCCCGCTCACGATCAACACCAGTGTCGAATAATCAAGCCGGTCCAGGGCCTCCCCGAGGTCGACTCGGGAGACAAAGACGGCCGGGCGTGGTGCTCGCGAAGAAACACTCGCCCCGACATTCTGTTGAAGCTGGGATGGGCGAGGGGGAATATGTGTCTCTCTTTTGTTGTTGTTGTTGTTGTTGTTCGCGATGTAAGTGGAATACGGCAGTAGACTCCGTCTCTTTTATCTTTTATGCGCGCTCATCTGCCCCTTGTCTGTTCACAACCTCCACCCCTCATGCCGCCGACTCCTCCTCGTCGTCTTTCACGCGCAGGTGTGAGTCACCCCCCCCCCCCCCCCGAGCGATTGCGCAGTTTGCTTTGCCGAACGCAACGAGCAGGGCACACTTTGAATTTGCGGAGGCGTCTGCCGTTATCGGCACCGGTGCAGACGCCCTTACGCACATCCACGCAATCCGTGGTCCAACAGCGCGGGGAATGGAGGAGAGGGATGGTCCGGGGAGGGGGCAATGGAGGGTCTTTTTTTTTTGCTGGTTTGCATTTACGCATGCGAGGATCGTGCCGTGTGCGTTAATGCAAACGTTGCAAAATCTCCCACCCCCCCCTCCCACCCCCGTTCTTGGGGTGTTCTTAATTTAAAATAAAATGACGGTCACCTTTGTTCATTACTATGGCACGATTAATGAAATAATCCAAGCTCTGTTGAACAGTTAAATTAGCAGCAGTGTATTTTTTTAATGAGACAAATATTGACTTTGTTTTATTATGGAATATTGATTTTCCATTTTTTCTCTTTAAAATGTAACAATTACACTTTCATGACCATTATTCAGATGGTTTAATTATAAATTGATATTTAACATGACTTAAATCAGCACTTCACAAATTCCTCAATATTTCTCTGCACGCTGTCTGTATGCAACTCAAAGTTATTGCAGCTGTGATGCTGCGCTGCTGAGATTTATTTAAATAGGACTTCGGGTGGTTAGCTAATGGAACGACGACAAGTGACTGGTAGTGGCATAATACAGCGATCGTGTTACAGTTTTATTTTGATGAGCCTCCGTTAAGTGGCACTACACTTACTACGCAACCTTATGCAAACTTTGAACTCCCACGAGAATGGACTGCATGAGAACCATCACTAAGTCACCTTGTTTTCACGCAGGCTTGAGCACAAGTGTAAACGCCACGTGCCAACAACTATGACACACGGATCAGAAACATGAACACTGACGAAAAAATAACACGAAGCAAAACTTGAAAAGTGAGAACAGATACACGGGTTTAGATGTTCGCTTACAATAACACCCAAGAGGCAGGCAGACGAGCAAATGGATCAGCAGAAAACAAAAATGCAAATCAGAGACCTTATATTTGATTGCTGTTAATGGTATGGGCAGGACGAACCGCTCGAAAGGATGGTGGCAGCCACAGAAGGGGACGTGCCTGAAAGGATGACCACCGTGGACAGGGAGAGATGGATTGTGGCATCACAATCATCGTGGCGCCTGGTGACAGCATGGGGACGCCTTCATCATCATCATCATACTTGAAGTGTCACAATGATGATGACACTATAACTATGATTGTTGTCATTTAAGAGCCCGTTGAGAGGGAGACACGGATAAAGCGCAGGATATAAACATCTCTTAAGTCAGGCATACAAAGGGTGCACTATCCTATCCATCGGTAATCAAAATGAAGAGGTTAAGGAAACGCTTAACCAGCCATTGCAATCAACTACCGACACCATTGTCAAGAGTGTGCTCGTAATGACACGAGCAAGTCAAGCTTTGGGTGCAAAACAATGGCATCGTTTAAACTATGCAACCGAATAAAACCTCAGTATATGAGCTAGTAACTGATGGAACACGTTAAATGGGCTGGCAAAACAAAACACGACACAAGGTGGTACGAAACGCAGGAACTCAGACTGATATCTGATCAACCGATCACGCACACACGTACACACAAACAGCCTTTAGGTGTGCGCACAGTCGCTTTCGTTCAACGCGCGTGGTGTCATAGGAAGCTGGCAGGCCAACGATAAGCCCTAGGTAGCCAGATGGCGCTCTATTGAAATTCACTCACAGGCGCTTGGTGTGGCTTATCCGCGTCTCCCTGGGCACCCGCTTCCATCCGCCCCAGCGCTGGGTCACTCCGTCGCCACGCATTGCACACACACGTTACACACACGCACACGTTACACACACACGCACACGTTACACACACACACGTTACACACACACACACGTTATACACCCGCACGCGCGCGAGCGCAGATGCCAGCGTGACAGCCCTCGCTTGCATCGGAACACCGCAGGCGCGTCCAGCTATGCCCACGCGCGCGAGAAGAGGCGGCGGCGGTGGTGAAATTAGTCAACGAGAAGCGAGGAAACTCTGAGTCACGGCGCAGCCTCTCCCAGAGCGTGTTGTGCAGGCGGCAGCAGCAGGAGGAGGAGGAAAAAATGGTTATTTTATAACGTGCTCACGTTGGCCTTTGTCCCTGCACAGGTAAAAAAAATGCGTTAATGTCAATATTAGTGGACTGGTAGAGAGGACAAATTCAGGATATGACCACAAAGGTCTTAACATTTCAAACCGTCCGTTCAGCCAAACAACATTGGACAAGGAGGTGGCAGCATTTAATAATTATTATGCATGAGTCATTTACTAACCATGTTGCCATTTCGAATCATTTGGGGGATTTTATATTGGCACTTGATTTTTTTGTTTTGTTCATGGAAACATTTTAATTTTGTTCCAATAAAATTTGCTAGATAAAGAAGCATTTTTAGAATATTCTACATTGTTGTCACATAGGTCACAATACTTAACCTTTTACGCTTTATAAAAACCAATAGAGCCTAATTAAGTAAAACCCAGCCATAGTTACCAGGCAATGTGGCCTCAACTTGAAAAGCAACTACCATGGAGTGTCGTGGAGAGACCATGACCTCCTTGTTGCACCAATGCCCTCTCCTTCCCAGGGTCCTTCCTTAGCCCTTTTGGACAAAACACCAAATTGTGCTTTTATGACCCTTTTCATATATCACCAAATGTCAACGAAATATCCACGGAACAGAAATTTACTTTAACCTCAATTCCCAAATCTGGTGGATTTCCAAATAAGCTGTAGACTGATTGTTAGCATCAAATAACTAATTTGTGAAGAACAAAATACAATACATTATTCTTGTTGTATTATCTTGATAAAATCCCATATTAGTTGATTCATCATCATAATCATCCGAAATAAAATAAATCCTCTGCTGTATGATGACCTCCTCGTGTCATTGCCACCCCTCAATAGTCCGTCTCACACCGACACGTGAGCTGATTATTTCGCTCCATCTCATGGATGTCCTTCTTCCCGGAAGCGTTCCATTCATTGGCTGCCATTCTGTTCATAGTCTTGACCATCGACTGTGATTCTTTTCTCGAGGCATGTTCTGTCCTTGAAGTGAGTAATGCCAATGTATTGCTGCGATTGATCATGATGACTGCTGTGATGTTGACATTTTAGCAAGCTGATTTATTCCAACAGCGATGTCACGGTACAAACGCAAATAGCCAGTGTCGAGCGTTGCAGTGGCAAAACTAAATTTTCCAATTCGAAATCATTATCGGGCGCAAATTCTGCAGTGCAAAGCTGCACTTGCCATCCTTTCACACTTGCTATCATGACATAAGCCGCTATCGAATGCCACTCACGCGCAAAGCATTACACACGGCTCCATTATCGGCCGCATCAGTCTGTCGTCTGACAGAAAATATGACACGAGCGTCTTTGAAAAGCGCTAATGTCCAGCAAAAGGACAAAGAACCACAACTCAGACAGTTCCCAAGCCTCCACTCAGGTTCCCCACTTCGTCCCTTCGCCTCCCACAAGAATCATCCCAAATTGTGTCGCACGGCTGCCAGCATTAGGGGCTGCCGGTGATTGCGACAAAGACTGCCACTCTCTGAAAATGCGTCAGCGCATGACAAAGTGCTGTACTTGTTGAATACGGTGCACCACACAACTGACTGCACTTTTAAATGGATAGATTAAGCGTCGTTATTGCAGACTTAATTTCGATAAAGAACAAAAAAGAGCATGCTAATTCCCAAGGAAACTTTTGCAGCTTAAAATTGGCTTCCGTATTTTATGCAATGTCTATATACAGTATACACACGTTAAATTCTGAAAATTATCTCTTAAGTGTGGCACTCATGCGTGGAACAATATGAGATTTTGATGACATTTAGATAATGCTCTGTCGTTGTCTGTCTTCGGTCAGCTACTATATTAATTGGACAACACATTTTTGTTTATATATCTGTTTTGAATGTATATATTTTCAGATTTTTCCAAGACTATACCCATGTGTACAATTTCTGAAGATTGAATGTGTGTCATTTGTTATTTATGCTCCAGTTTGTAGTACCCTTTTATATTTATAATTACTCCTTCCTGCTCTCATTGTATTTAACAGGTCTCCTTCACGAAAGACTGTCAATGGACTTTCACCTGGTTATATATACAGTGCATGAATAAATAAGTGAATGTATCTCCATGGAAAGAAGTGAAGCTCTAAACATCTGTTTGTTAAGAGGTATGGAGCCTGTGATTAAGCCGGGTTCTTAAGTGCAGTGGGTGGATGGTCTGAGCCTAGTCACCAATGACTGTACACAAAAACCCATCACGTAAAACAATTTGTTCTGCTTTTCATTTGGCTAAATTCTAGCTCCGAGAATGACAAAAATCAGTTTGTCCATTATACAATAAATATTACTCTCGTGCAGAGTGGACGGTGAAGTACTGCCCTTAATTGTGTGAACCAGGGGTCACGCATCATAGATCTTTCATAAAGTAGCCCCATGATATCTGCTTCTGTGGGCCGTTCTCTAATCATTGTACTGCCCTGCGAGAGTTCCAAAGGGATTATCGTCTCATGATGTGATGCCAATAGAAAAACGAGGATACATTTTTTTCTATAAATATGTATGGAGCCTAACATGATCCTAAAATCAGGGCTATCTTACCTCATCCACTGGGTTACCACTGCCACCAAAGACCTGTGCTAGGAGATCAAGCAATGATTGATTCATCCTCAAGACCGTAAAGACGCGGATTATGACATTAAGTGTTTTAATTACGCATGCACTTTATAAGAAATTAAAACTGTTTGAACAAATTTTGTACTTTCCTATAAATTTCACAATAAGTTTAGCAAAATACTAAAATAAATGAATACTTATAAAGCGATATATTATTAATCTTCACGCACAATCTTCATAATTATGCATTCTATCTGAAATTTTGTGAACTCGTTTCCAGGAGTTAATTTTATTTATCTAAATTAAAAAAATATATTCTCCGAGGAAATAAAGAACATTTCTTTACGAAACCACATCAAGGTCTTCCTTTCGGGAAGATGGAATACTTTTGATTTAAAGCTTTTGTGACTGCAGGGATTCATTTTATTGGTTCTTTCAGTAAGGTCACGTAGAAGGGAAACAATAAAATAAGAAAAATATAAAACAATTGAATCCCAGTTAGCAGGTCTCATATCTTTAATTCTCATAGCTGGAATGTAGCAAAATTAAGTAAAAAAACTACATTTTATTATATTCATATTCTTAGCTCTTTCGGTAAAGTCACGTTGAAGGGAAACAATAAAATAATAAAATATATATAACAATAAAAATTCTCACGACGTTTTGACCATAACACAAACGGTCATCATCTGATGATGACCTTCAACGTGACTTTACCGAAAGAGCTAAGAATATGAATTACTGCAGTCACGAAAGCTTTAAATCAAAATTTTAGATTTTATTAATTTCGTGCAGTCATTGGTGATTGAGCAGAGATCATCAACTCACCTATACATGAGAACCCGGCTGATTCTAATAGGTGGTTGAAACCCAACATTTGAACGTGGGATCTCAAGTGACTCCGTTGTGTGCTCTTTGAACCACCTCTTGTTATCATTGTTTAAAAAATATTTTTTTGAACACCTCACCCATACACCTGTCATTTACCTTGCATTTTACAGACCTCCCTCGCTAAAGAGAGATTTCTCAATTCACTGCTGGGTGAAAGCACCCTCATGCCATGTCAGTCATGGGGTTGTTTTTTTACCATACTTCACCAGTGGAACTATTGTGACGCAATTTGTTCTGGCAGAACTACACGCCTTCTCTCTTTCCATGTATATGCATTGATTTTGTATTTTTTTATTTGTGTATTATTATTTAGTCTATTCTGAATTGTTGGCCACATCTGTCTTGTCTATTCATTGCACATTGCAGTGTGATATCTGCTGCGACACTCAGATAAAGGATGGGAGGAGGTGCCAAGACTGATTTATAGATCACTCGCCAATGATATTATCCCTATCCGGGAATCAAACTCAGATCATGCAGTGCACTAACCACTGCACTACTGACTAGTGAACTAGAACATGTGATACACTCATTATTAGCTGTCATTAATGTACGTATGTTGAACTTCTTTCGCACCGTATATAGCCAACCGTGCTAATCGGAGGTGAAGTGGGAAGGACAACAAATTAAACACAAAAAGCAGTTCTAAAAAAATAGTTTTCAATCTAGATTAAAAAGTGCATAGCTTCAGTGACTTCCGAATATCGCAAGTGCGTTCCAGACGGCCGCAGAAGCGCATCTGAAAGCGCGTGAATGCAGTGACCGTATTTGTCCGATGGCTCGCCAAAAGATGCTGCAAGGATGGATAACCGGAGTTTGCGTGATGCTCATGGTTAAAGGCTCCCCCTCCCCCCAAGCAGTCACCATGTCTCACGATCCTGTGACGGACGATTTTGCCAGCATTTGCTGTACCCGAGCTGAATTCATCACTCCATCTCCTCGGGTTGACATAAATTCGAAGCATCAAAAAAATCTAAAGCACAATATTTTACAATGATGTAATCAGCTAAGCACAACCCATTGGCAACAAAGAATGCAAATGTTAGTCTAAATCTATGACCCTACTACATAGTAAAAAATTCTTCATTAATGTTATGGCTCACTGCAGCAAGGTATATGGCTGGAGTGTATGAAATTAGATTTCATTTCTTTTTATTTATTAACAAATACTATGCATCGCGTTTTGCTTCGGCCAATACGATATTGGCCGATATGGATAAATAAGTAATAACTGTATATTCATTTTGGAGCACACTCCCCCCCCCCCCCCCCCAAGGTTATCTCAACCACTTCCCTTATCCACGTCCCGCCCCCGGCTTCCTGCTGTTCCTGCAAAGGAGAGGATTAGGTTAATAATACTACTACTACTGTGCTCCGAAGGTTTAGGGCCATTCGTCCAAGCTAAGCGGAGGGCGCGAGGTGTTGGTTTTGTTTTCCATTGAGAAATAAGTCAGCCCGCGAAACGGAGGATGGAGGGCTATTCATCTGCGCCATTTGACCGAATTTGAAACGTGCTGAACATTACTATGAACGTTAATATTCGGATAAAACCCTGTGGCTTTGTGAGCTAAAATATGGTCGTCTGTACGATGTATGTAAACTAATTCCTCTTATAATTGCATCTGACCTTTGTCAATTCGATGTTGAATAAAGGCCTCCTCCCCCCCCCCACCACTCAGTGTTGGCCATGGGAGTTGTTTGACCATACTTCACCACGCCGGTCAGTGCAGATTGGTGAAAGTGGGGGAGAGATGGAGGGGCGGGAAGCCCAGAACCGGTTCAGACATCACTCGAAGACGATGTTAGTTCGGACCCCGGGTTCATACCGCGGTGTGCCAATCACTGTACTGTCGCTGCTTTTTTTCGTTTTTAATATACAGTATAGCTTTTATCACCCGACGTGTAGAACATTGTGTTATATATCTATGTATATAATTATATAAAACGTGTGCCAGATATTGGCGTGCATCAGTTCCTCGAAGTTATGTTGTTTAGTGGTGGTGCAGACACTTGCCGAGAACAGCAGTGTACTCTCTAATCTCGCCGCATTGGTGGCGAGATGTGAACTGGTACGCTGGAGGTCGTTGGTGTCAATCCCGACCCTCATTAATGTATATTCGGAGTTTTCGTATTCTCCCTGTGGTCAGGTGGATTTTAATTCGGGTCCAGATCTAGAAAAATGCGTTTAAAGAATTTGGCTACTATAAATTTCCACATGATAAGCCACTTCATTGAGATGCGATTTGTGACCAGGTCGCTTCTGAAAAAGAGCTGTATAGTTCAGTGGGCCTTATCTGGTCAAATGAAAATAGTAAAATAGTAGCAATTGCGTTATTTCAGCAGCTGTTGAAATCTGCATTCGTATTCTCTTGCAGTGCGGAGAAAATGTGAAGATATTTTTGTTTGCAAATTGGAAACCAACGAATAGGCCGAAATGTGGGTATACATTTCAAACATTGGCTGCCAGGCCTCAGAGCACAAACACAGTGAAAGCGCTGGAGACGGAGAAGAAATGGAAAATAACAAGTTATATTGAATCGTACATCAAATTTTATTCCACGCATGTTGTGTTGTAACGACACGAAACACACAAATGTTTTTGACCAACAGACAACATTAAACAAGTTGCAAATTCAAGAAACTTGTAAACGAATATATTGGTATTTTTCAAGTATATAAGACATACATAGCTTCAGAATTGTCGAAGCCTTCATACCCTAATGCGTGTTGCAGGGTTTTCTTTATGGAAGAGGTCACATTGCTCTCAGCTCACATAAAAGCCTCACCTGTCGACGATTATTACAGTGACACGTGTTATTTACAATGAAACCAAACTCGTAATGCCACTGACACCCACTGCAGAAATATCGTCAGAATTGACACCGTGAGATCGGTCAGCGTTTCAACTTTGCCAAACGACTGCAAATCCAAGCGTCTTCAATTTTGACCGTCTTTGGAACATTTATAGATAGCGATCCGACAGCTTTTGAAGGACGACAATTGTAAAAAAAAAAAATACTACCAGTTAATCCAGTGCTAAGTAGTACTAAAACACACGCACACACACACACACAATATACACTCACATTTACACATATAGGCCTATGTTATATAAATTATTCGGGTGTGATTTTCTTTTCGTGACGATCAAAACATTCCGAATTAGATACTTTAATAAGTTCAATCTCCACTCGTGTCCAGTTACAGCCCATGCTGGATTCTTGATTTTTTTCTTACGACTCGGCTGGAGATTACACAACCTGAGCAAACGTGTATGACTGACAATACCAAACAAGAGTACACAATGACACATTACAGTGTTTATGCATTCCAGAGTATTGCTTTAATACTCGCCCGGAGTGGCAGAGCCCTACCACAACAAAGGGGGGGGGGGGGGGGGGTAAAAGACTGGATTTGAAAGCAACGCAAACAAATTACGGTACCCTTATAGTAAACAACAACAACAATAGTATTGCTATGGGGAACCTATTGTTATCTCCGATTGAAACAATACAAGTCAATCGGTAAGGTCGATTGCATTCGAATACGTCCGCACACACGATACATCGGACATGCGGTGCGCACTTGTAAATCGTGCTTCTTTGTCCGTACGTGTTTAAATGTCCAGGAGCTTATACACCGTGTGCGCTTTTAAGTGCATGTTCGACGAGCAGTTCTTTTCGTGTGTCCGTTTTTAACACTCCATTCTCGTATTGCTGACATACTGTAACATAAATATATTGCACTATTAAAAAAGAAAAACAAAAGAATCTGATCGGCAGTTATTGCATCCGCACTGGGTGTGCTGTTACTTATTGTATTTTACGACCAGTGCAGCTCTGCGAGGCGTACAGCGTCCGTAAATCCCGTGCAACGGATGACCTTAACGCGAAACAGTTTCTTTCCTGCCGGTCGCCGCCGCCGCCGCCGCCGCCGCGTTCGCTCGCTAGCACGGAGACGACGCGGAGAGCGGCTTCGAGAAACCGATGACGTCGGCGCTCTTCAGCGAGGGCTGGCCCGGGAAACTGAACGCCTGCAACGGCGCGGTCTCCGCGGCGGCGACCGCGCCGTGGCTGGGCCCTGGGTCCCTCGCGCCGTCCTCGGCGGGCTCGGCCCGCTGCAGGGAGGGCACCGGCGAGCGGGAGCCCGGATCGCCGGCGACGCAATCGTCGGCCGCGGGCGCCGCGGCGAGCGGTTGCGCGTCGGGTGCTGGCAGGGCGCAGCAGGGGCTCCGCACGGCCGCCTGCTGCTGCTGCTGCTGCTGCTGGATCTGCACCTCGAAGCTCTGCAACTGGCCCAGGAAGTTGAAGTTGGGCGATATGACGCTGCGCCGCTGGCGCACGAACTCGAAGGCCTCGTCGAGACGGAGGCGCCGGGTCTTCATCAGGTAAGCGAGGCAGATGGTGGCGGAGCGCGACACGCCGGCGTGGCAGTGCACGAAGACTCGGCCGCCGCCTCGTCGCGTCGAGTCTGGGCAAACAAACGGACGGACGGACGGACGGAGAGGTTACGGGAAAGGCAGCCTCTTGTTGGTGAGGAAAGCAAGGCGCCAGTCGGTAGGCGTGGCCCTCCCACGGCTGCAGCAGACGTGTAAAAAAAAAAAGGTGGCTGGGCTGGTAGTGACTGGTTGGTGTGGTCATGCCACATTTGCTACATTTAGTCATTCTCGACGTTGCATTCTTTGAAATGTCAACTCTAAAATGGCAAACACGCTGCCTTGTTGTTGGTCGAACTGCGCCTTTATTTTGCGAAAGCTGTGCATGTATGCAACCACCAAATATAGCAGCGTGAATTCAACTGATGAATATAACAGATGGTGTTCAGGACCTGCCGAGGTGATATTTTTGTGTGGTAGACACAGCCCTTGTAAAAAAAAAAAACCTCATTAAGATGAGATTGGACACCCGTGAAAAAGAGCTTCATAGCTCATCAAATTCCTCCAGGATAAATAAGGATTCTGATTGTGTGAAATTATGGCTCACCGATGAAGTCAATAGCCTCCAGGAACCATGCCCCGATGTCTGCCTTGTGGTTGTCCTCCACGGGGATGGACTTGTACGTGAAGAGGCCCTCGAAGTGGTTGGGTAGGTCGGCCGAGACGTTGAGGAGCGCCGTGATGCCGATGGCGTCGAGGAGCTCCCGGCGGGATGCGTGGTACGCGCTGCCCAGGTAGAGGAAGGGAAGGATCTCCACCGGACCGCCCTGCATGAGACAACAACAACAACATTGGCATCAATAATAATAATAACAACAATCATATTTTTAACAGGTTAAGGTACAGCCCTGCAATTGTTTTCTCATGCCCATGCCGGCTCAAGGGCTTGAGAGAGATCCTCTGAGAGGATATTTTGGCCTACTCTTCCATGTTGGCCAGACGTATTGGGAGAGGTGGGAGTACCCAAGCTTGACCCAAATCGCACGTGACCTGCCGAGCGACGAACTGTGGCGTTACCATTCATACCGACCCCTGTCCATAATTTAAAATTCCACATCGAGAGATTGAATTATCCCGAGTGAATCACATTCTAATGGGTATTATGTGTGGGAGGGGAGCAGCATAACCCATGCACAAGAAAGAATAGCACTCAAAACGTTGCACAGATGGATACAGCAAAAATTATCTGTTATTGCCATCTCCCCATTTGGAAGTTTAAAAAAAGATGTGTAACAAACCAACCCTGATCTCCAAAGCGCAGAATTACAAGCATGCACTATCTCATACTTGGCTTGGCATTTCCACATGTTTACACGCAGGCGAGGGCAAGTCGTCGGTGTGCTTTTGAACAAAGCGAGGATAAAATGTGACGTAAGTGGACTTTGTTATGATGCCGGTGACATGGTTTTCTATTCCTGGCAGTGAACACCAAAGGAAAGTGGTGTTTGAATGTGGTTTAGGTCCCCCTTAAGATTCACTCAGCCTAAAATTAGTTGAACACATGACACGTGTATCAGCAGGAAAATTCAGTCAGGCATAGTGCTTGTCCACTACTACCAAGCATATATTTTGCAGTGCCTGCCTGTTAACCGTACTTTCTTCAACAATAAGACCACACGTGGTATTCGTCAGTCTGTTAACGTCAAAAGGCCACCACACCTTGCCATAAATTCCTCCCAGAGCATCCCGTAGTTGTAAAGTCAACACCCAAAATTCAAGGTATGCTCATACTGTATCTCAACCACGTGGCCCTCGGTCATCCTCTTGTTCACCAACCTCTGTAGGGCACTCCCAAACCATGCCCGAATAACCTGCCCTCCTTCATTCCACTACATCCTACAACCTCTTTGTCCTACACTTTCTCGTCCCCATGTCCGGTGAAGAACCTCTAAGTTGTTCACCTTTTTATTCCTTGAAAATTCCTAGCAACCTTCCCATATAACCTGTATTTGTAGGACATAGCTTTATTTATGTATGTATGTTTAACTTATTTCGCACCATACGTAGCCAACCGTGCTAAATCGGAGTTGTGAGTTAATAGTTTGCTTAATAAGCAACACTAAGGCCCCATGTAGTACAATGTAAGGCAGTAAGTTTTGTTATGGGCAGCAGATGGCAGTGCAAAAAAAAATACATTGTGCCTATGACCCCGCAGGGCACGGGGAGGCTCTCATCCAGCAGTGGATTTACAAAGGGGCTCTGCACATGCACGCGCAAGACGGTTTACCTATTCGCCTGCCCGTAGGTAAGCGGGGGGGGAGGGGGGGGTTCCTCTCGCTGTGTGTACAAGCGGATGGGCATTGGTACGCTGGGTGGCAGCGTGACAGGTGTAGATTTGCGTGCGGAGGTCGAGGCTATCGTTCAGCGGTGGGATTGACAAGGGTGGCCAAGTGGCATGTGCATGTCCATGCGAGCCGAGGAGACATGCACCTGGTCGTAGGTTGGGGTTCCCGCTGTGTGCAAGCGGATGGGCACTGGTGGCAGCAGGGCAGGTGGTGTGGTCTTGCACGGCGAGGTCAAGGCAGCGTCCAGGCACAGCTCTGAGAAATCGCGGTGGAACTTCTCATATCCTCCTGGGGAGAAGGGACGAAAACATGATATAATCACGCTGGTGAGCTAGGGATGATGAGGCGGGAGAAGAGAGAGAAAAAAACAACAACTCGTAAAGCATTGCGTACAGCTGTGAAGGCACAGCGACTGTAGGAGGCGCTTGCCAACCTGCACAGGTGCCACCGATAGGCAATTTGTATTTTCTTGGCGACGCTGCAAGATTCACCCCCCCCGACCACCACCCCCACGAGAAGACTCCCTCGCTCGACTACCGTATTCTCTGGAATATAAGACGCATTCCCACCCCTCCCTGCCTGCCAGTATTGTAGAGTAACACATGGTGCGTCTTTTAATCCGGTAGTTGTGTGTCTATGTGCGTCACCAGATTTTAATAAATAAATTGACAACGGGCGCAAGTTTGGGGGGTGCATCTTACTTTCCGACGGCGCGTCTTACAATGTGGAAATTAGTTGTCGTGTGTTCATTAATTAGGCTGTATAGGTATATATTTATGTTACATGCATAATATATATTTATGTTACATGCATAAATATATGCCTATACACACGTACACGCGACGCATGGCCAGGTGAGAACCCATTCCAAAGGAGGCAAGGTTAATAGACGAGGAATTTTATGAATTGAAGAAAATGTTGTGGTCTGGCGTCAAGTAGTAGTGTACCCAAAAATAATAGTCTGACCCGTTCCAATTTCTTTCATGCAAGTGTTGCATATGGTGTAAATGGTAGTAGCATAGCAATCTCTGCCGATGCTTAGGGGCTCTTTTGTTTTGGTTTAAAATGTAACAAGGTCGTCCGTGGAAGAACGTGAATGCGATGCGCACGTCAACTGCGTGAAGCGCGTTAACGTGCTCTCATTCACAAGATCGGCGTGCTCGGTTCTGTCACGCGCACGCCGCCGACTGCGCATTTGTTCGGTGAGCAAACCAACCTTGTGCGCGTGACGGTGCCAACATATTTTGACTTTGGCGGGCCGCTCCTTTTGGGGTGTTTGTTTTTCTTATCTTTCACAAACAATGCGACGAATCCAATTAATGTTACCGGCGTTCGGGGATGTAGTCCTTGAGCCACGGCTGCTAGCACGTGCATGCGTGTAAGTAGGCGTACTATTTTTGCAAGGCGTGTGTATCCACAGTGTCCAATGGGGTTTTGTTGCGATTCTTGTTTCTGGTCGGAACTGCGTTCAATGAAACCAAAACCAGCTTCGGGGTTATTATGAATGGTAAGCCACTGTTTGCCCAATTAACATAGTTCAACTCAATATTTCAAAGGGCTTTGTGCAGAAGCATTGTAATGCGTTTAATTTTGAGTAACAATGATTGTGGCTTAATGGTTCGCAGAAATTTAGGATTCATCGGTTAAATTGAAATGTCACCGAAAACAAAGTTGAACCCGTGTCAAGTCGCACTTTGACCCCGGTTATATAGCTTCAACTGTCAAAGTCAAGCGTGCAGGTTATAATCTTACTATCACGCGTGTTTGTTTACAATGTATAGGGTTGTATAACGTTGTATACACGTTAACTATCGTCAATATTAACATAAAAATATAAACGTTCAACGTACTGTAGTGTGATATCATTTCCGTGAATAGGTCTTAAGAGTAAATATGACATCATTTTAATCCGGTAGAGAGTACGGATTGTAGACATTGTCTAAAATTACTATAAATGACTTCACCGCACACACACATTGTAGTGTAAACACGATCTATATGATGATGCTGAATCTGGGACCAGCAGGTGACACTAATGTTAATCCAGACACAGACCAGACATTCCACTTGTGCGTACCACCTACAGTGACATCACCCCAATGGTTACTCACACATTCCTTTGTTTGGCATTTACAAGTAGCACCCTGCGATAACGCTTGTACAATTCGTGGGATATAACATAATCCACATGTTCTATTCGTACAGAGTGAAACTGGTAGTAATAAACTTGTGTAACCTCAAACAGAAATTTGCATCTGCTCTCTTTAAACCTGCGACTCAAGTCGCACGTCGCTACAAAAATCAAGTGTCAGCGTTCGTCAGTAAAATGCTAGATAAAGGCTCCCCCCCCGCCACGTATAGTATGTATAACCCGAGTTGTTTTGACTATACTTCACCATGCTGGTCAGTGCGGTATGGTGAAGATGGGGCCGCCCAGGACCGCTTTAGGTGACGCCGAGTCGCCACCGAGGTTGGCATGGCCCGAGAAACAAACCCAGATTATCCGTGCTCCGATAACGCAGTGCCATAACCACTGCAACGCCACTCATCCTGGACAGACTAATAAACTTCCATACAAGCATCAGACATTGTATATCCACTGCTGGATGGACCGTCTCCCTGCGGCGTTGCCTCCAATCCATCTCTTAACCGCAATACGCCACCCGACCTCATCCCTCCATCTCCGTGACACATCAGAGGATGACCAATGGCCAAGCCTCGTGACGGAATGTCAACCAGAAGGCCGATAACGCGCACCGGGGCGACGGCCACATGAATAGATTTTAATCAGACAATACGGATAACCGCCAGTCCCTTTTGTCCCCCCCCCCACACACAGACAGACCGTGCGGGTCGTGGGAGATGCTTGACCATGCTTCATCACCGCCGTGTCAGCGTGGGTTCGGCGAAAACGGGTTAACTCGCCACTGACGTTAGCCGTGGCCGGCAAACAAACTCGTCGTCAGTACGTTCACCCACGTCTTCATTGTGCGAGCGTGCGGGTGTTGGTGCGCGCGTGTAAGAAGTGTTGATAACGCGGTGCTCGCTAACAGCAATTGCCCCAACAGTCTGTTAAAGACTATACGAGTGGTGCTGTATGAGTAGGAGGGGGGGGGAGGAGTAGGTGAGGGATCTTTGTCTTTTTGGTCGAGAGCTCACCTCTCAGAAAGTACACCGGGGTCCCCCGAGTCTCCCTGCCCAGCGCCAAAGCCACCATGGCTAAGGTGCTGTCCGCTCGTAGGGCGGACAGCTCTCGCGTCCTCTCGTCCACCAGCACCACGGCAGCGTAGAGCCCGGCCTGGAGCCGTGCCCTCGCCTCCGCGCTCGGCAGCAGCTGGGCTAGGGGCAGCGTCCACGTCGTGGCCACCGACTCGGCCGCCTGGACCTCCGCCTGCCCCGCAGAAGTGGGCACGTTGGTGGCACGGATGCCCCTCCTGCGGCGGCGTAGGAGGATGGGGTTGGTGTGGACGTTGAGGGAACCTCGTACATGGGAGGCGCTGTACGCCAGGAACGAACGGCAGTCCAGCAGCAGATACCTGCTGTTCCCAAGAGGCGACGACGGTGGTGGTGGTGGTGATAGGGACGGTGATGATGGTGGCGGCGATGCCATCGATGCTGCTGCGCTGGTGGTGGTGCCAGTGGAGGTGATGATGATGTTGTTGTTGGCACTGCTGGTGGTGGTGGTGGTGATCGTGCCGCTGTTATTGTTGCTGCTGTTGTTGTTATTGTTGGCGGTGTTGATCGCAGCCGATGGACTGGACGCGTCCCTCTCCCTGCTCTCTCCGTCTCTCTCGCGCATCAGGAGCTTGCGCATCACGTAGCAGTCGATGGGCTGCGGTGGTTCAACGGGGCTCCATTCCGTCTCGAACACATCCATGATCACCATCGCTGCTGCGAGCCGGTGGTTTGGTGGGTGGTGTCAACGGGGGCAGGAACGAACTAACGTGATGATGTTGCTGCTGCTGCTGCTGCTGCCTGCTGCCTTTGTGGTGGTGGTGGTTGTTATTGGTGTTCAAATAGACGGAGCCTTAACCAAGAGAGAGAAAGGGGGCAAGCCCATGTGGCAAGCGACACACGAAGGGAAGTCACACGCGGCCCCCCCACATGGCGTGCCAGCGATACGCGTCCCTCGCTCTCTCACAACCCGCCAGCCGCCGCTGCGATCGGCCACACCGCGCCGCGTGAGTGCGAGCGAGCGAGCGTGCGTCTGTGTTGTGTGCTTCTCTCTCTCTCTTGAATCATTTCCTGCGACTCATTTATAACCGTTCTTCTCAATGAACCGACGTCACCATCCATATAAGGATTAAGGGCGTTACGTCACCCCCCTCCCCCAACACACCCCCCCACCCCTACGGGCTGCCCCCGCCCCGCTCTCACCGCACGCCCCGTCACCACCCCCCCCTCCTCCCCAACAAAGACAAAGGTCCCCCGTATAGCCTGCGCAGGCTGTTGGGGCAAGTGCCGTCAGCGAGCGCATATGTAGGCCGGCACTGCACACCGGGGTGTCCCGCACCACGCACGGCCGCCTTTGTCTCTTCCCGAGTGGCGATGTTTACTACACACCACACCAGGTACTCATTTGAGGCTGAGTCGACCTAGGGGAGGCCCCGGCACCGGTTCAGATAATCGTCACCGGTGTTGGCCGCGAGCAGGAATCCAACCCGGGTGGGCAGGTTCGTAGCGGGAATCGATCCCCGGGTCGCCGGGTTCGTAGCGGACCAGCAGCCACCCATCCACCCAGTACCACCATCGTCACAAACACAGTGCAAACAGCGCTCCATTCTCTCTCCACATATACGGGAAATATTGCATTAGTGCATCAGCCGATTGGCTTTTCCGACCAACAGCTTGGTCTCATCAGCAGTGTCAGGCTTGTAAAATATCTACGACGCAACGCTATTTAAATGTACTGGATTATTCAAATACGCACGGAATATTCAAATTGATAGTTTTCGAAAGTCGATAGGACGAATGCAAAACATATTCGTCGCAATACGATACGATCGACGTCCTTCCTATGTTTACAATGCATTTATGTAAAAGCATTCGATACGAACATGCGCTGACCAGCGTGGTGAAGTATGGTCAAATAACCGCCCACGACCGGCGCGCGGCGTGAGAGGGGGCCCTTTCATCCAGCAGCGGATTGACAAAGGAGCCGTATACGAATATATGAACTGTAAATAAGCTACAAGCGACAGTCCACATCATCGTTCAACAGCTATAAACCAGGACACGATTTAAAATAAACAACGAACTGATCACCCCCCATCATACGACGTCAGTAGTGGCCGCAAATGCAAAACAACCGCACATTGGGAAACGAGTGAGTTGCTAAACTAGAAGAAAACATTTTTATATTAAACTCCGAGTTTTTGTTCCTCCTTATGGGAAACCCAGTAACAGTGTTGGACATCGGCAGTTAGCGAGCACCTATTAAGGTCCGGCTGGTGTACCCCCCTTCCCGACCGTATTTGTTGCTCTTGTCTTACACCGCGCCCGGTAGTCGTTTATGGCCAAGTCGACCTAGGGGAGAATCAGTACAGACAGCCTGAGAAACTCGACATCTGTAAAACATACTGGACGTCGGTGAAAAAAGAGCTTCATAGCTCATCGGATTTCCTCGAGTCTCGATAAATATTCTAATTCTGAGAAAGCACTTGCAACTTTATTTTAGCCGTGGTCGGAGAATCGATTTCGATACACCGGGTTCGGAGCGCAGTGCGCTAACCACAACACTACCACTCCCCACAAAAAAAACACACACGTCTACTGACTGTATACACACACAAACAAGCCGCTGTGTCAGCTCTGCTTAAAGCGTCGTCCCCACCCGGACAATAACAATGTCACGCTCCAAAGTGCTGTATTACCTATAATAAAGCCGCCCTTCCAGGAAGGTCTTACTGGGTCTCAAGACTTTCAGGAGGGTCGCATCTGCAGCATTTGGTTTTGTTGGCCAATCTAATCAATGAGTGGCTTGTATATAAATGCTACGATGCACTATAGCCCACACAAAGACAAAAAAACAGCCTTCTTGAATTTAGCTCGTTGCCTTATTCTATAGTCGTCAATGCCTTGCACAGGGGTCGTCTCGAGCTTCCTCTACTGGAAACCATTCAGCTACCAGTGGCGTCAGCAACTCCATGGCTGCGCCTTCACGGCCTTTCATCGCCAACGCACCATGCTTCTATTATTATTACGCATATTAATAACGGAGTGGTCGCCTGTGAATGTTATGTCACGGGTGACTTTTAAAGCGATATCGTGGCCCCTAAGCGGTATTAAAGCCGAGCCGAAGGGACTATATTTCTTAATTTCTGTTATAAATTTAATTCCACCCCCCCACCCCCGCCGCTCCCCAACCCCATATCCACGTGGATCTGGCCCTGACAAGGACAGGAAACCCACCACACCCCCACCACCGCCGAGCCACGGAGGCCCTCCCCTCTGCCTCCTGCCACACAACCTCGGGAGTGCCGACTCGAGCTCCATATATGGGCATCGCATCCGGATCGCATGTGTGGGACTCGGACGGGAGCAGATTTAGTGCGGAATTATCGACACGTCGACACAATCGCGGACCCTAAATCCGCATTAGTATTAATTCGCTTAGACGGTTTATGCACAACACAATGGCTATGTGGGGCAATTAAGAAAAAAACAATATACAGTGTATAAGGCGCGCTTTGCTGTGTTCTCTGTCCCAAGAGAACACATATGTCAAGTTAATGTATTGCGGCCAGGCTAATTAAAGCCCTTAGTATATACATAATACTATGTGTACATGTTAAACCACCTCTTTGTCAACCCACTGCTAGTTTAACGCCACTCTCACGACGTGCGCGCGGTAGGCAATTATTTGACCAATACCTCACGCTGGTCAGCGCCGGGTTGCTGAACTGCACTGGCCTCCGGTGACGACCGTGTATCGTGGTCACTCACGCAAGCACTACCCAGGCGAAATTCTGCTCAGCTTCCGAGATCTGATGAGATCGGATTCATTCCTGATGAATTGGTCATGGGCGTTCAGTCTATACTGTATATATATATACACTGACACGAGCAGCATATATACAATATACATTCACTGCAGTATATTTGCTATGGTGCGTACCTGCGAACAATGAAATAATAGCTGCAATTTCACTGTTGCCTACTACCATCAGACAACCATATATGCTATCTCCTATGAAGAAGGGCCATAGCCCGAAACGTTACCCGTTATATATTTATGTCCTTTTAAAGCAGTGTTTTTTGTTGTTTGTTATATATGCGGTAGATATCGTCGGATTTCGGAATCTTAAGTGGGACTGACCAGCGCCTGGTTAGTACTCGGATCGGTGACCCAGCAGGGCTTGCCAGGTGTTGCAGTGTGTGAGCAGGGTGTGGGCGGGGGGTGTTTGATCGTCACCCCCCGACCCCAACGTAATGCCTGGTAGATTTTCTCCGAGTTGTGCTGTTTGATCCCCACATGAAGCAGCACATCCGTGAATAGAATTAGGCCTCACATCCAGACGCAGCAACCTCTTGGAAACTAGTCTTGGGACTCGGCGATAATTCCTGTGTAAGCAAGAGACTTTAAAAACATAAACAAATTGTAACCCATTTTAGTGCTGTTATGTGGTTTAATCGTCAATGATTTATTATTAATATGTATACACGTGGGGATGGAGCGGTGGCGCAAGTGGTTAGCGCACTGCGCTGTGAACCCGGCCACTTGCATTGATGCATGGACATCAGTGGCGGAGTGATATCAGAAGCGATCCTCGGGCCTCCTGGTCCCCAAGCCGCACTGAACAAATAAACAAATACGCCTGACTGAACCACGCGTGTTGAAGAAGCACGGTCAAACAATGACTAGCAACAGAGTAGCGAGGCAGGTTAAACCAAGAGCTATAAACCGTTGACATCGGAGAAACACAAATATAGGTTCAGGGTTTTTTTTTTGTAAGGCACTGACAATAAAAACACACAAACATTTACAATAATAAAGGACGCTTAAGGAGTACTAAAATGTTTGCGAGCAAGCGTTGTTCTTCAATAAGGACCACCACCCCCCTGTGTAGCCTGTAACAGACTGTTGGGGCAAGTGCTGTTAGCGAGCACCTATGAAGGCCGGCACGGCACGCGAGGCGGTGGGTGGCCAACACCACGCCCGGCCGCCTTTGTCTCCCTAGTGGCGATGTTTACACACCGCACCGAGTACTCATTTGAGGCCGAATCGACCTCGGTGGAGGCCCAGGACCGGTTCAAATAATCGTCGCTGGTGTTGGCCCGTGAGTGGGAATCGAACTCGGGTTTGGCAGGGTTCGTAACGCGGCGTGCTAACCCCTCTAATACCGCTCAATAACGACACACACACACCTGGTGAGATGGTTCATCGTTTCTAAGCCTTTGAAATGGTTTTTTTGTTGAAGTCATTCAAAAATTAGACATTTATGACCAAAAGCTAACCAAGTCCGCATGTCTTTTTCCAAGAGATAACAGGGTTGAAATGAGCACAGCAAAATAGGAAACATAGCAATGCACAAAGAGCATTTTTTATTTACACATATTGAGCATAAACTAAGACTCTTGACTTTATAGTTTACAAACTTACCGCATTTAAATAGGCCTATCCATATTATAACTCTATCTACCAATAATTACAGTTAAAATGAATGTAACTACTGTATAATAACTATTGTATAATAAGTACTGTATAATAACTACTGTATAATAAAAGCAAGTCGCTCTAAACGTCAATTTGATTTGTCTTCTATGTACTGCACTGTCATAAAAACCTACGTATTTATAATTTATTGTAAATATTATTCATACGATAAGCATCAACTAACATGGTTCCTTCCTCTTTCTGAATTACACATTACATTTCTTCAACTCGGGTTTCCCGAACTCCATGCCTCTTGACTCATCACGGTATGCCTTTCCATATTTACCAATTTTAATGGTACGTGAGTTACGAGTTACATTTTAAACATTCCTGAATCAGCGTTCTCTTCGTTATATGGCACACAAAGATCCCCTGTATAGTCATAATAGACTGTTGGGCTAAGTGCTATTAGCGAGCACCTATGAAGGTCGGCACGACGCAAGGGGTGGGTGACCAACACCAGACCCGGCCGCTTTTGTCTTCCTAATGCTCATATGTACACATTGCGCCAGGTATTCATTTCAGGCTGAGTCGACTTATGGGAAGCCCAGGACGGGTTGGAATATTCTTGTAATGGGTAGCGAGCGGGAATCGAATGCGGGTCGGCGGGTTCGTAGCGCAGTGCGCTAATCACTGCGCTACCACACAAAGACCTTCCGTATAGCCTTAACAGACTGTAGGGGCAAGTGCTGTTAGCGAGCACCTATAAAGGCCGGAACGGTACACGAGGGGGTGGGTGGCCAGCACCACGCCCGACCGCCTTTGTCTCCCCAGTGGCGATGTTTACACACCGCACCAGGTACTCATTTGAGGCTGAGTCGACCTAGGGGAGGCCCAGGACCGGTTCAGATAATCGTCACTTGGTGTTGACCGTGAGCGGGAATCGAACCCGGGTCGCCGGGTTCATAGCGCAGCGTGCTAACCGCTACACTACCGCTTCCCCTGTGGCACACGCGCATACACACAAACGAGCTCTATCTTAATTTCAATCAGCGTTCTCCCTACGTCACATGGAACGTGCTTGTCAATCATCAGGCGCGTGGCGTGTGCAACGACTAAACGTGTAACTTGATCAGAGAACAACTGGTAAACGTGTAAAGACGGACCACCGTGAGTCTCGAGGACTGGATACAGTGTTTGGAAAGGCAACCTTCAAGCGTAATCTAAAATGCAAGCTATTTCATGCGTGGCGTCGGGGCAGCTCAATTTCGACACAAATTTTGAAGGAATTCACCGCGTGTGTTTTTTTTGACACAGTGAGGCCATGTGGGTGCATTTAAGCGCGTTAACAAAACAACAAGAAAAAAAACACCAAGTAGGTGCAACATTCGGATGAGAAGGTAACGCGAAGGCCGACATCTGTACTCGCATATCCACTCACACGCACGTGCCAAGGTGTCACTAGCCCTTCGGTCTTGCAGCGGGTACATTATCAGCATCCTGGCCCTCACGTGCACGCCTGCTGTGCTTGCAAAGAATTTGGCGAGGGTGAGAGGTGTCAGTCAGGTTTTGTGGGAGGGCTTCTTTATATGCGTGCCGTGTGATGGAGCGCAGTGTTTAGCTTTACCAACTCGACTCGCTGAGTTCCATTCCCGACCATGGCTAACATCGGCAGCGGGTGATATCTGAACCGGTCCTGGACCTTCCCCGAGATCGACTCGGCTTCAAATGAGTACCAGGTGCGGAGTGTCTGAATCAGAATCTTGTATTTATACTGGAGGAATCCGATGAGCTATTAAGTTATTTTTCACAGATGTCCAGTATTAAGGGTGTAAACGCCAGCACCGGGGGAGATGCAACTTCCGATGGGCGTGGTGCTGGCCACCCACCTCCTCGTGCGCCGCGCCTGCTGTTGTCAGAGACGCTCTCGCTAAAAACAAAACTTGCCCCAACGATCAAAGCATAGGCGATGTTTGGGGTTGGTAACGGTGGCAATCCACCTGGCTCAGTTACGTGATTTGTAATGTTAACAGGAAAGGCTTGCCTCGTATGTAGCAACGCACGCAACTCCCTTGCACGCACTTATTTCCCGAGGGATGTGCAACCTTCGTCCTCCTCCTTTATACGAGGAAGGACACGTGTTAAGCCAAGTGTGGCTAATTTAACGGCTATTCGACTCCTGGAAAGAGCCTAGAAAATGTGTTCTGCCCGCCCTTCCTCTTCAAGCGAGAACATCGGGGCAGAATATTATGGCCAAGAGATGGGCGCATATATGGAGTCAGGGAATGTTGAACACGATTAGAATCCATTGGCGAACGGCTCACGTCCGCGCGGCTATTGTTGGCGCGCGGTGCGGCTGGTATCAATTTGTTCTGGCTTCAAGTGATTATTCTGTGAGATTTTTTTTCTTCTAACTTGGCAAGGTCAGGCGTGATCGTGCTTAACATTCGCGGTGAAAGAGAACGCCTTCTCCGCTCGAGCGAATATCTATAGCGCAAAGATGCGTACTCGCGTGGCTCTTGCGTCGTTCCGTCCCAGACACGTGGTGAAAGTGGTGCCTAGGACCAGTTGACGTATCACTCGCCACTGATAACATTCGTTGTTCGGGAATCGAACTCAGGTTTATGGCATGGTGGGGCTGCCCACAGCGCCACCGCTTCGAGTTCCACCGGTCTACTCTGGTTTCCTCCCACACGAAGCCAATCAGCCAGACATTAATGGCATTGGCGAAACATTCCAATGTAGCAGGATCCTCCTGAAAAACATTCTTAAGACTTTTACGAGGCTTTCCTGGATAAACAAAGGGGCATTATTATCACAACCGTTATTGTTCCCGATAAATGCCAATCAACAGACGTTGTAAATTGTTTCGGTCTTGTTTTACAAAGTTGAGCGGATGGAGTAGATCAGTTGATATGGAAACATGGAATGCCTCTTGCCTCGAGGCCTGGAGTTGCCAATTATGCTCCTGTGCCCAAATGCAATTACTGTCACTGGAGAGCATCTTCGAGTACAATGGGGCAGACGCTTGCACTATAAAAGCAAAGCGATTTGTAAGTGCTCCACGATGGGATGGAAACTCCGGTTTGTGTCCCTCCAAAATAAATACAAATATGTATACGTCCATCAGCCTATTGGCTCTCCAGACCAATAGTATCATGCACAGCATTCGTCAAAGCAAACGAATTTTGGAATGGTTTCGACATTATGGATCTCATCGGCAGTCACTTGTTTAAGCAAACGCTCCTGGGTTATCAGCTGTGATGGGCATGAGTGCTCTTGCTGAACGTAACAAAAAACAATACCGTACGTTGTCCTGGAAAGTCCGAATTTTCTTACTTGGAAAATGTTTTTGTTCGATATAAATCTGAGAAGCCAATAGGTTAAAACATGTTGGATTTTTTAATGTGTTTAGGGACGCAGAACGGAGTTTTGGTTATATTTGTATTTTAATCCTTCCACTCATTTGTGTTTTGTCCATGATACATCACAGCAATGCGTGATGAGAGTTTGTGCTGACGAAGAGGTGGCATGAGGAGGAAGAGGAAACTGCGATGTATTTGTTTACCCGCTGGTAGCCGGGAGTTTGTTCCTTCCGTGTTACGAATTTCAGCTCTTTGAGCGACCGATGGGCATAGGTTTTTGCACATCCAACGCCAACCATCAATCTGTAAATGGCCAGAAAACCCAAACAATAACAGAAGACTCCTCCTATACTCAACGACCGCCCTTTGCCCTTCAACAAATTTCAACGACAGATTAGAAAACCCTGAATTACAGATTAAATTAAGTGCGTTTAGCTTCGAGTGGATATCTGTGGCATCAAAGAGGGCTTTCAAAGCACAAAGCTGTGCGCCGATGGACCCCCTCCCCCCCCTGTTAAAACTACGGTCCCCTCTTGTCGACCAGTAAACACGGCGACGAGCGGGCGGTCCGGCCCCATCAGCCGAGTAAACACGTGGCCAAATGGCGAGTAGTCGTGTGTCTGTGTGTAATTAGGGGTTAGGAGAGACAGGAGGTCGTCACGGGGTGGTGGGTTTGAAAGTTTTACTTCTTCCCCCCCCACCTCCACCCACATCATCAACCTCCTCTCCACGAAACCTCTCACTTTTATGTCCCCCACCTCCCCATCATCAACACCACCACTCGACCATCATTGGTTCTGCGGGCTCGAGTCAACTCCGGCTTAACTTGTAGTATCCACCAACCACCCCAAGATCGCCCAGACGTGCCGAGGGGGTCAGATTGGCCCGGGATTCACGAATGTGTGTGTATTGTGGCAAGTTCATATATTTGATGGAATACGTGCTTTCTTTTTTGCTGTCGAAAGACATCGAGATGTGGGTTTGAACACCGTGGATGGTGGAATAAGGAATTCTGATCCCTGGGCCCTCCAGCAAACCTCTGGGCGGCCCTGTTCATCGCAATCACCGCTCGACCATCATTGCTTTCGCGTGCTCGCATCCGCCCCGGACAACATCTAACATTCGACCCTGCATGACCACCCAAACTCCACCTCCACAGGCCACCGAGCTTGACTGCTTGAAATCCCCCCCTCCGCCCCCACCGCATCAAAGGGAAACGCCAAATAAAAGGGAACAGATAACGAAGGTTCGGCGCCTACGACAAACAGATGGTGACTGGAAGAGCAAGGCGAGAGAGAGAGACACACACAGAGAGAGAAAGAGAAGAAATCCCCCACAAAACCTTCCAGGCTATTGCACCATGCTTCGCTAGACAATGGAAAAAAGGAAATAACGCACGTGTGGACAGGGCGGCTTCACGGACGACGCAATAGGGGCAACTGGCTGGCACGCTCGCAATGATGTGTGTGGGCGCCCCCCCCCCCCCCCCCCGTCTGTTGTACGAGTGGTTGGCGTTTTGAGAGGAGACGGGCCCACTTGAGTGCCAGTAATTGCTGACTAAAAGAATCTACTCCCCAAACGGAAGTGGGGGGGGGGGGGAAGCCCCCCATATAGCCTGGCGCGGCTTTATCTCGCAGGCTCTCACAGTCGTAGTTTCCACACTTCACGGTCATACTTCTCGATCGCACACCGGTACACGCTCATGCTAAGACAAATACCCCCCCCCCCCCTTGTATAGTCATAACAAATCGTTGGGGCAAGTGCTGTTAGCGAGCAGCACCAATGAATGACGGCACGGCACACTCGAGGGGGTGGGTGACCACTAACTACGCGCGGCCGCCTTTGACTCCCGAGTGGCGATGTTCTACAACATCGCACCAGTTACTAATTTCAGGCTGAGTCGACCTAGGGAAGGCCCCAGGACCGGTTCAGATAATCGTCACTGGTGTTGGCCGTGAGCGGGGATTCGAACTCGTATCGTCGGGTTCGTGGCGCAGCGCCCTAACCGCTACACTACCGCTTCCCATATAGACAAAGACACAACCACGACAAAGTTCACATTTACGCACAATGGCGGTGCGCGTATCTGCTTAAGTTGGCAACAATGCAGCGAGGTATGTGTGTGTGTAGGAGGCGGGGGTGGATAGTTATGTGCACAGTTCAATGAAAATCCCAGTCGTCCGCGTTCTATACGCCTGTTACAGATAGCCAAGCGAAGTCATCATCGTCAGCCATGCTCAATCCACTGTTGGATGAAGGTCTCCCCAAGCAGTGCCAAACTCTAGCACGGGCCTGTAATGCAATCACTCGTGTCGCTCCTGCTGCACGTGGCCTGCCTTTATCGATTTATCTCCGTGGTTGGACTTAGGCCTGTTCTCTCTCGTGCGTTCACTGATTTGGCTGCCACTCCTTCATTAGTCTCGACCACCAACCATCATCCCTTGTCGCGACGCGTCCTGCAAGCCCAAGCAGTCGAAATTACGCATGTAATCTTTCATACATTCTCTATCCACGTGTTCCTCTTTTAACCTCAATATAATTACAAGCGTGCATCAATCCATGTTTTTTCGCACACATTTCGGCGAACTGGCATGTTTGAAACAAGCAATTTCAGATTCACGATGACTACTATGATGGAGGGAGCTATCGGTTTCATTCTCGACCATAATAAAAGTCGGTGGGTCCGGTGTTGTGATATCCGAACCCGTTCTTGGGTCTGGTAACTTCACCAAGACGCACTGACCAGCATGGTCAAACAACCCTTTGCTTACCTTTCCTATACTTTACTTTGCACTCCCATCGTTTAAAAAAAAGTTAATTGTTACGTTCTGACCCGCCCCTATTGTATATTTGTGAAAGAAAAAAGAGCTACATAGCTAATCGGATTTCTCCAGGGTAAATAAAGATTCTGAACCCTCCGAATGACAACGGCGTGGGGGCATGAGTATTACGCTGTCCTCGCTCTAGCCTCACTTGTTAATTAATTAATAAATAGAAACACGGATGCTGTGACCCAAATCCCTTTGCATAATGTACTGTAAAATGATTCATATTCCAATCCGTTATCTCTGTGTATTAATGGAGGGCCGGGCTACTCGTGTGCTTACGTTACGACCTCGTCTACTAAAATGCACGAGTCAATAAAATGAGAACCACTTTTGTGTGGGCAAATCAACAGCAGATGGAATATAGATACACCTGCCCCCGTCATGGGAATGTGGAATTAACCACCAGTGGCTCAGGGGCTGTAAACAGGAGATGTGCAACAGTAAAACAAATCAATGGACTTGTCAAAGACACGCGAAGACAAATATACCCCGTGCAGCCTTTTCATCAGACTGCTGAAGCAAGTAATTGGCGGTGAGCGCCTATTGAGGCCGAACCCAGCGCACGAGGTCATATGCACAAAGTAAAGAACAAAAATATTCGCCACAATTATAGCCCCAATAGGTTATAATTGGGGCAAGTGCTCTTAGGGCGCAGCCTACGACGGCCGGCCAGAACCACGCCCGGCCTCCTTTGTCTCCCTAGTGCTATTTTAAAGCGAAGTCGACATGCGCGCGCACCTACGTGGACACACATACACACACACACACCAAATGCACTTCTGAGAATAGCGCCACACAATGAATAATACAAATACAATAATAATGATGAACACAATTTCCATACCCATGCTGACTCCTTGACGAACGCCAATGTCAAACAAATAAAGCACTAAAAGGGGAATCAATAACGGAGACTTATGTTTTAGGGGACTGTTACAATGTATATATAATGAGAATTGGACTGGACTTTGACTAATCAGTTCGTATTATCGCTGCACGTCATCGTGCAGATTGGTTTTTTTCCTCTACATAGAGAGAAAACGCTGACTCACACACACACGCTTACAATGGAAATACCATCAAAAAAATCCTTACAAATATAGATTTTCTTCAATGCATGCACCCTTTTTGTGTGCTTCCTGCAATGACGTTACACGCGGGTTTCAGTGTCCCGTTTAGTCTCGGATGTGCACACCGGCAGAGCCGTGTCAAGCAGACAACAGCAAAGCGGTGGAGTGGAATCGTGAGCAAATTATTTACACAAACGCATTGTGCCACACCTTCCAAGGTCACGTTTGTAAGAAGAACAAACAGATATAACGTCGCAATGGCCTCGAGCCTGGTTCTAAATTCATTCAAGAATATCATTTATCCGCTCAAGCCGAAGCATCCCATTTGTGTTTAGGCTGTTTACGGGTAATGATTAATTTAATTAATCGTAATAAATCAATTCATCCTAATTATAATTTGAAGCGCATCCATTGTTGGCTGTGTTTTAGGGGACTATTACAATGGATATTTGATGAGATTTGAACTGGTCTTTCGTCCATGGATTACCCATCTTGTCTCCTTGTCGCGGGGTTGATTGACCATCGAATTGATTGACCAACTTTGGTGACCAGGTTCACAGCCCAGTGATCTAACCCACTATGCCAGGGGTAGGAGGTGATTCAGTTATCACTCATCACTGTTGTTAGCCTTGGCCAGTTATCGAACTCGGGTTGCCAGGTTCATAGCCCAGTGAGCTATCCGCTGCACCACCACTTCCCCAAGCTAAACACTGTGACTTGTGCAGTCCAAACAGTTGTATGTATGTGTGTACGTTGTCACGTCTTCGAAGTTCAGACGTAATTAACGACAATGAAGTAGCTAAGAATTGTAGGTGAATGAATATATTTTTTCAGAATAATCACAGAAGACTCGTTGTGACAGGCCACGTGATAAGGGCATCCCAGATGTTGTAGGTTTGGACTGCTAGGTGACTTGGAAATGAGAGAGCAGTAACAGACTGAACCCATCTATGCAGAAATTTTAGTATTTTACTTTCATATGTCTGGGGTCTACTCCAGATACGCTGGTTGCCTTCCATACACCAAACTCTCATAATTTGATTGCCCAAACATCCCAATGCAGAATTCTCCTGCAAAATAGCTGTGAGACTTAGCGAGGCTTTTATGGTTAAAAGAACATGATTATTATTATTCAGTAACATTGCCAATGGGAATGTGATTTTTGACAAGACTTCGACTTGGGTGCCTCTGGGACATGAAGGCACTGCAAAATACAACGTTTCAAGTTATTGGTCCTCAAAAGCAAACAGAACTGGATAACTGCAGTGACACCAAGCTGCAGCCACACATTGAGCCAGCTATTATTCATAATAAAGGTTTTCGGGTTAGATCGCGTTATTTATAAATGTGTCGTAACCCTCCACCACCCGACACGGCCAATCAGCAAAAAAAAGGTGTCACGTTGACAAAAGACAAATAATTCACTACTTTAGCCCACCGGTGTGTTGAAGCGTGAATCCACAACATTTACATTTTGAGTACGACGTTTCGCTGGTAATTACATCCAGCATCATCGGGCAATTCGCCAGAATGGTAAAGCCCTCGCTTGCTCCCGGTCTTAAATAGAGCAGCAGGGTGACGTCATCATTTAACTCATTTCAGGTGCAGTGATTTGAGGTGGAGGGGGGAGTATTGTAATTATGTAATCGATTAGTAATCAGTCAATGGTTATGATTAGTAATGAGTTGTAGATTAGTAATTCGTTGTAATGTGTGTTAGTCATTATAAGCTATGTTAGTAATCCGTTAATTAGTATGTGTTTCCCCTATAAGGAATTGTAATATGTATTATTTAATAATACGCTTCCAGGCCGCACTAAGCCTGTAGCTGTCAGAGCGATTAAAGTTATTTTTATTTCTCTCAATTTCAATGGATTCTCTAATTAGTCTTTGCCAGTAATAATTAGTTTTACACAACACTTCAACGTTATCAAAATCAATTGAGTGTCCTTGTTGACAAGCATGTTCTGCCACTGCCGACAGTTGTGTTTGAGATAATTTAATATTTCTTTGATGTGTTAAACAGAACTAGATATTTTTAAGGATCTCCTAGACAAAAGACGACATTACAATTTTGGGGGCACGATTGAGGGAAATATGGTTAGACGAAGGTGAAAGAATGTGAAAGGCAAGGGCACTAGTGCGTCGGCCAAAGTATAAGTTGGCACCAAATAAGGTAGCAAATATTTATTCGCATTGATTGATCCCACTCATTTCAGATGGTTATCAAGGATGTGAATGTTAGAGACTCTACTGACGTGAAGACCTTTGTAAACTATCAAAATACTGTCATGGCATACACCAGGCATGAAGGCTGTGGTGTGATTGTGAGCATTCAAATGAAAGACAACACAGGATGGTGATGATGACAGTGGGGTGATGATAACGATGGTAATATGTCACTGATGACGATGATAACAATGCAGATGATAGGGATGTGAACACGATATTGCATGATGTTCCACAGAGCATTTCTCTCTGAACTTCCCAAACGGATAGGAGATTGCTCCTCTCCGCTGGCATTCTTGTCAAGTAGGGTCTACGGTTCTTATACGCGCCATATAAACTCCTAACACCCAGTGGGGGGGGGGGGGTATTGCGGAAACCTGATGTGCACCATATGGGGAGCAGTTAGACTATCGCAGCATGACTGCAGTGGACAGCATGCGGCCAGCTCTGCAAACACAAGTACCAGTCGGTGGCCTCGCATCGTTTAATAGCATAGCACCTCCTCCTCTGCATTCGTTTGTACAGCTTTGTACAAACACAAACGTCTGCTGGACTGCTATATACACACACACACAATGGGACACGTGTGTGCTTTCCAACTTGGGTGACGTATCACTAAATACGTGGCCTGACATATAAACCCGCTTTTAAGAGCTATAGCAATGTTGGAGACTGGTAAAAACAATAGGCCACATATGGCCACCACCATTTAACGCCATAAAAATGTAGGTCAGGGGAGACAAATATCGTCGGCATTTAATGCTCCATTTTCGGACCTCCCTTGCCAGTATCAAAATATAAGAAGAGGTTTTTACCCTTTCTGGGAATAAAACAGTTGTGTTAAGATGTTAAAACACCAAACTGAAACCTTTTGCAAGGAATCATGTCTGCATTAACAACTACTTGTGGTGAACATGCAAAAAAAAACATGTTCTGATAGCATATACATTGTCTGGTGTGGACCAATCAGTTTTAAAGACAATGCATATCAGAGCATGTTTTTTGTTTGAATGTTCACCACAAGTATATGTGGTTAATGCAGACATGATTCCTTGCAAAAGGTTTCAGTTTGGTGTTTTAACATCTTAACACAACTGTTTTATTGCCAGAAAGGGTAAAACCTATTCTTATATTTTGATACTGGCATGAGAGGTCCCATGATGTAGCTGCTCACCCCGAGCTCTCAATGTCCTGATAGTGGCATTGTCTTTGTGCTGTTCGCCTTTTGGCGTCCTCTGGTCTAACACCGTTTGAGACTAGGCTCTAAAGAAATCTGTCTCTGGTGTGGACCAATCAGTTTAAAAAATGCATATGCTATCAGAGCATGTTTTTTTGTTTGCATGTTCATCACAAGTATATTTGGCATATGCAGAGATGATTCCTTCCAAAAGGTTTCAGTTAGGTGTTTAAACATCTTAGCACAACTGTTTTATTTCCAGAAAGGGTAAAACCTATTCTTATATTTTGTTAAGGGCCGTCATCCTTTAGCCTTACATACAAACTTTGTAAGTGGAGACAAAATAACTGGGGCATTGATGTTTTGCAAATCTCAGATATTTTGAACATAGGTCTTATAGACGTTTCAAAAACCCACTGCAAACTTGTTCTCATGTTGCCCTTCCATTTGCATTTATTGCAGACATGTGTGTGCCTCAAGCTACTATCAAACACCAAATTGTTATAAATAGAACTTCATTCGAACTTGAGCATATATTAATGTCATTATGTTTTGGAGAAAAAATCTCACCGATGTAAATACAGTACTTATTTTAGGATGGTTGTGCATTGATATGTTGGGACCACTCCTTTTTAAAATTATTATGTTGCATATATGGGATACATCCAATCCATATGAAGAGAGACCATATAAATATCCCTAAATACGAGTTCACAAACGCATTTTCTGTACTGCCATCTCCTGGCTATCACATATTCAACAAACATGACCAAATACCATATACTAATAACTCTGTTTTAAAAGAAAATAGTATAATAGGTTAACAATGCGGTAAAGGAGCGCCATGTTGGCAAGATGTTAACTACATTGCCAGGAGCATGTGGGTTCGATCCCGACCATGACACCTGTATATTTGGAGTTTGCATGTTCTCCCCGTGGTCGCGTGGATTTTTCTCCAGGTCCTCCGATTTTTCCCTTCACATTTAGAATCAACGTGCGTATATAGTATTTTGCTACTATACATTTACACATAAGCCACTTCGTTGAGCTATCATTTATGGCCAAGTTGCTTCTGAAAAAGAGCTGTATAGCTCAGTGGGCCTTACCTGGTAAAATAAAAATATATATTCTTGGTTCTTTCGGTAAAGTCACGTAGAAGGGAAACAATAAAATAATAAAAATATAAAACAATAAAATTCTCACGACGTTTCGACTGCAACACAAGCAATCATCAACACAAGCAATCATCATCAGGTGTGAAACCACAAGCAATCATCATCAGGTGTGAAACCACACCTGATGATGATTGCTTGTGTTGCAGTCGAAACGTCGTGAGAATTTGATTGTTTTATATTTTTATTATTTTATTGTTTCCCTTCTACGTGACTTTACCGAAAGAACCAAGAATATGAATCCCTGTAGTCACGAAAGCTTTAAATAAAAAAAATAAAAAAGTTACGTTTTGTTTGGTTAAATTACCCTTCTTCATTAGAGGGCAGAGATTGCTATAATGCAGCAACTATCATCCAATATATCAACTATCTTACAACATCTTTATACTGTAACATTTTGAGCAATAACCCTTCTTTACAGCGGGGTTACTATATGTCTAAGTTCTTAAGGCACCAACATGTACATTGTGTCTTCTATGGTGAAGTATGTTCAAACAACCTCCGCTGCTGAAACGGCGCGGACAAATGTGCTCGCAAAAACATCTACAACACCTCACCAATCGCACTGATCGTATATGGAAACATTTAATAATAACAATCCCTCCGCTTCACTATGGCTAAGCTGTGATGCATGTGTAGAGGAGTAGTGGATGACGTCGTGTCACTCAGGGGGGGGGGGGGTGCCAAGGGATGACGTCAGAGGTTACGGGGGACATATATAAGGGGGAACCCGTGACGTAGAGGGGGTCGTCGAGAGGGCCAGGAACGGAGAGAGTTAGGGAGTCGGGGTCGAGGGTAGGGGGAATCAGCGCCAGGCGAGAGTGATACTTCACCCGGCCGGCCGAGTTGGATGATCCCTCGGTCGGTGCCTGGGTGGAGCTAGGGACCTCCCAGTACCCTTCCCCTGGGGAGATATTAGGGTTGTCACCTGTTAGGCGTAAGCCTTTAATAAGTTACCGGCAGTAGCCCTTAATAAACCTTGGCATCAGCCCCTACTAAAGAACCGTGTCAGCGTCGTCAGTTGCACCACAACAACACGTTTCGGCATCAGCTGCGCATATTGCAACGCGCAAAATGGAGACATTACAGAGAGGATATTTTATTTCAAAGCATCTTCATGTCTCCCACCAATTTCAATGCAATTATTACATCTCTCAGCACCCTCTGGTGTAACATGGAGAGCCATCGCTGACACAATTGAATTCATTCGCATGTTGAGAATAAAAAAAATACAATTTCAGAGCAAGGATTTCATTTCAGCCGGAGCTGTCCGGGACAGATCTCTTGGATGAAAAAAAAAAAGTTTTTCGTAGCCCCAATCAATTATCGGTGGTTGTGGGGGGTGGGTTGGTGAAGTGGGGTGGGGGGGGGGAGTGCCCCTGAAAAATATTCCACGAGAAATGAAGCTTCTCGGCAAGTCAGTGGGGTATTTATAAAGGGATCACCCGACAGTCTCGCTGCTGCTGCTGCTCTTACTGCGGCGTGTTCACGAGGAAGCGAACACGTGGCGCCGTGGCGACCACCACGTGGCGCCGTGGCGACCACCACGTCCTGACGTGAACGCGGAAGACGTCGGCCTGCCTTGGCTTGGTCAACCCACCCCACCCCAACTTTAAACGTAGCACTTTCCAAAGCGACCCCAAGTTGCAGCGGAGGCAGGGCAATCCAAAGCGAACGAGCGGAGAGGGGGGAAGGGAGGGTGTTGCTGAAAAAATAGCAAATCGCACACGGAATAAGTGGCAAGAGGACCGCAGCTCTGAGCGTAGGGATTGGACGAACCGACTCAAACCACCCCCCACCACCACCAACACATACCACACACCCCCCCTGAATAGCAAGCACGGAGCTCCGTGTGTGTACACCCCGCTCTGCCCAATGAGAGTTTTTTTTGGAGCGTGCACAGCGCCTTATGTGCACTGGCAAATCCACTCGCTCGTGCCGGGAACGCCGGGTTGTGAACGCACCCGACGAGACTTGTAGTTACACACCGACGAGACTTGTAGTTACACACACACAGAGTTGGAAAGTTACACGTCGCCATCGTCATCATCATCATCGTCGTCGTCAGCGTCGTCTCTCTACGTAAACGTCGTTGTAGGGAGTTAAATCGCGGAGCCGGTAGTTTTTTTGTGTGTGCGACTTTTGTCAACATGCCTTTTGACGTACGAAGGTCAGTCTGAATACGAGATACACGGTGGTAGTCACACACATGCACAGTCACGCACACACACGCACGAGATATATTCGTGATGCGATGTGTGTAACAACAGGCTCGTTCGGCTGTGACGTTAATTGTCGCAGCGATTTGCATCCACACCACCACCACCACCGTCGTCGTCGTCCCGCTCACTCTAAGTTTGGGGGCAACTTTTGGTTCGAACGAGCGATGGGCAAGTGAGTGTGTGTGTGGGGGGGTGGAAGGTGAATGAAGGCCCCCGTGGTTATTCGAGGGTCGTTAACCCAATTTAATGGCCCGCTTTAAGCCCTAGAAGGTGGTTCAGCTGCCTTCTTAAGAGGGCCCTCCCTCCACTTGGCCAAAAGTTGTCGTGGTGGCGCTGTCGACGAGGAGTTTTCAATTAGCGTCGAGTGGCTTTCTGGCATGGCCCTCTTCATCGTCCGTGCTATTGCCTCTTTTGCAGCGTTTGAGTGTTGCGATGGTCCATAGCTGTCCACCCTGCACGGTTTCACCCCTTATTCTTGTACAGGTAAATTGAGTTTTTTCAGGTCCATACGGCGTACAGACGTTTCAATACGGGCAAAAATAAAATGTGTCTTTATGTTCGTGTGTGTGTGTTTCCCTTGTGATGGGACTTTGTAGGATGAACGTTGAGATTTATAAGGCCACGGGGTGACCAATAATGTCTGAATTGGTCTGTAATAAGGTAGGGCACTGATAAGGGGTTGACAGGTTTGTGATGTGTTCATGAAAGGGTTTTTATTTTATTTGCGGTGGGGGGTGGGATTAGCTCGCGTAGATATAAATGTGTCGTGCTAAACCCATCAGCACCCGGCACAGACGATTAGTAAGGGGTTGTCACGTAAACAAAACGTGCCAATTCCTTTGTACTCAGTTCAGGACTCCCGGTGTGTTGGCGAGTAAAACCCACAAACATTTACAATTCGAGTCCGACGTTTCGCCGGCAATTGCAACCACCCTCATCAGGTGACAGCCAGAAATAAATATTGTGGGTTTATTCTCCAACGCACCGGGTGTGCTGAACTAGTAACTAATTGGCATGTTTGGTTCACGTGACAAACCTTACGCATTGGCCGTGTCGGGTGGTGACGGGTTTAACGACACATTTTTATTTTCGTGGTCTAACTCCCCAAAAAAACATCTTATGGATAATATTGGTCGCGAAAGCCTACGTCTTAAACTGTGATACGTTAAATTTCGATTTAAAGCTTTCGTGACTGCAATGATTCATCTTCTTTGGTTCTTTCGGTAAAGTCACGTAGAATGAGAATAAAATAATAAATTGATAAAATAAAATAACACAATAATATTCTCAATTTATTATTTTATTCTCATTCTACGTGACTTTACCGAAAGAACCAAAGAAGCTGTGATACGTTGTTGATGAATGATACATTGTTTACTTGATGACTGCTTGCTTTACAACTCGCAACTTTTCTGCAACTTCACGATGACACCGTGAACGTCATCAGGAAACAACGCAACATTAGTTAATATAATCAATATAATATTCTTTGGGTCTTTCGGTAAAGTCACGTAGATAGGTTGAAAGAAAATAAAAAAAAACTAAGACCCAAAGAATGATTTCCTGCAGTCACGAAAAGCTTTAAGTCAATATTATACTGTGGCGACTTGAGAAATACCTTAATCCAACAGTAGATTGACCATGGCCGATCGCATTTTAACATGACAATTAGCAATATCCTTGTTAACTACATGCCATCAAGTATGGTGGTTATAAGACGTAAGATCCAACATTTCGTGAATAATATTCTCGGCTTCTACCAAGGAGCAATGCGCTTCTGTTGTACAACAAAACTCCTCCCCCGGTCTCTTTAATCACACCAATGTCTAAAACACAATACCGCAGTGTTAGACGTCAAATATCATTGCTCCTAAGAGAGTGACCCCCCCGTGTCTGGCATCTATCATTAATACACTTAAACAGCTTTATGACCCCATCGGCGCTACTCCGCAGACTTAAAGCAAAATCGTGACTACCGACAAACATACAAAACTCAATATGCGTGCCCTGTTCTAAACGTTCCTATCAACGTCCAAACCCTGTGGTAAAAGCATACAGGACTTTGTCTCGAATTGCTATTGGTAATTAAAAATGCCGCCACAAGTAATACCGATCATCATCATCATCACGGGGCACATCGTGCCACTGTGCCAAATTATCCGATCACACTCGCCAATGCGATAATTTTCCTTGGTATTTACATTGCTTTAGGAGGGTACGTGTGTTAACAGTACCTCTAACTAAATCAGCGTTAAAACACGAAATGCAGGTATTCATAGCATTAAAACAAACTATAATAGAGTGACTGCAGCAAATATCTCACTTGTACAACCGGTACATTTGGTGTGTTTATGTAATTGCTGTGCTGTATGCCCAGTGCTGTGTGGCATGTAGTGATTGGCTAACAACTGAACATGTACCCCTCCCTTTGGGCAGGCAGAGAGTACAGTAATATGCTTTATCTTCCACTTTTCTAACTCATAGGGATGTTGGAGTTCTGTCTTATTGTTTCATAGTTTATACCCAAAGCCCCCTTTTCTTCAGTCCACTGCGAGACGAGGGCGTCCTCATACCGTGTCAGTCATGGTGGATTGTTTCGACCACGAGGTTTTTTTTTCCCCCTAGCAATCACTTGCCACTGCTGCGAACCCGTAGCTGGGAATTGAACCCAGCAGTGTCCACTCACCACGGAGCCGCCACTGGCTTTTACACACAGAGGGCTTAGCTTGAAGCAAACTTGTGTCATCAATGCAGCGCGGTGTATGGCGACAACTGGCTTTCTGTTTTGTCTCATTTGAAAGATACAACCAACCCCCCTGCATTAACACCCTGCGTGCCCATAATCCTTAGGCACATGCCAGAGACACATATTTCGCTTCAGACTCAGCTGGTGAAACAACCAGGGTCACGGTAAACTTAGGGGTCATAGCAAACTCGCAAGACTGTTATCGCACTGCTGAACAAGAAATACATTTTATTTATTTTTATATACTCCTCTCCACAGTATTTTCAGATGGGTTGCGGATGGGTTTGTACAAATCAAATCGGACGGCTGTTTGACTTTAATTCACTGTTCAGAAGAGAGAAAAAACACATGAGGGCACTCATTTGCGTATATGCTTCATTATGCAAATACAGTATGTAAATGCACATCCATTTTTTTAAATCCACTGCTAGACCAGGGCCTTCCCATGCTGTGTGGGTCATTGAGGTTATTTGACCATACTTCACTCTGCCAGTCAGTGCAGTTTAGCGAATGCAGGGAGCGTGGACGTGAGGACTTAGAAGGATAGTACAACAATAGAGTTTGCTGCACGGTGGTCACCCATCCAGGCACCAATTTCACTTCGCTTCCTCGATCTGATGAGATCGGGTACGTTGTGGGGGATTTGGTCATAGGCATGCTCAATTACCGAAAAGTATTTTGTAAATGCATTGCCTTCTATCAGATGCTATCTTCAGTGTCCTATCACACTGGCGCAGAGCCTGTATGTTCAAGGATAAGACTTTTTGCTCTGATAAGAAACTAGTGTGTGCGAGAAAGTGTGGCTCCATGATACTGCGTTTGGAAGTTTTTTTTACCATTACATTTCCAGGTAGTGATTGTCATTTAACTTGATTAAAGGGTTTCTCTTTATCACTTGCATACAAATGTAGCTTCTGTATAAATTAAACGGTGAATGCAACCCCCAGCAAATGTAATTTTTTTTTACGAAGATGGTTTTCTCTCTTTCCAAATTTAACACCTTCGGCTGGAGCAATGGGTGCACAGTGGGTTGCGAAATGTGCAATGAACTTGGCAACCTGAGTTGGATTCCTGGCCACAGCTAACATCAGTCAGTGGCAAGTGATATTTGAACTAGTCCTGGCACCAAACATCATTCTGCGCTGACCAGCTTGGTGAGGTATGATCAAACAACTCCCATGATTGACATGGTGCCTACATTATTTTATCCACCAATGGGTTGACAAAAGGCTGCATATAAATAAGCGAATAAATAGCTAAATACCATCTGCAGCAGCTAGCAAACACCAGCAGCAACCAGCAACTTTATAGTTGCTGGAGAAATGTGAGCTGCTCCGTGCAGTTCCTGAAGAAGCTCCCAGCTCATAGAGCGAAACGTCAGACATCGTGCCGAACAATACGCGGTACAGCCCAAAAACATTCCGGAGAGCAATAATTTTTTTTGTATTAGTATGGTCTCATAATTCAGGATAACCACTTGCTTTTATTAAACAAGCCGGGCATGTTTACACAAAGCGTCGCCCCTGGCATCACATTATAGCCAACACATAAAGAAGTAACCAGGAGATCAAAATTTTCGTGCATGTATAGGGATACAACATGGCAAGAGGTACATTTCCATGCATGTCCTGCAGTATTTGGCTGCTAGAAATTTTCACGTGATAAGCCACTTTGTTGAGCTATCATTTGTGGCCAGGTTGCTTCTGAAAAAATAACTACAAAAATATAGCTCAGTGGGCCTTAGTTCGTAAAAATAAAACAAAATAGTAGTTTAAATTGTTAGTTTACATGCCATCATCATTAAATAATAGTGAATACATTATGTAACGGCCCCTTGTCAATCTACTGCAATGTGAAGGCCTCCACTTGCCGTGTGCACCATGGGGGTTTTCTGACCATACTTCACCACGCCGATCAGTGCAGGTTGGTGAAGTGGGGGTCCAGGACCGGTTCAGATATCGCTCGCCACTTGTGCTAGCCATGACAGGGAACGAAGTCTGGTAGCAAGGTTTATAGCGCAGTGTGCTAACCAATGTGCCATGGTTTTTACGTTCATTCGTCAATACCGGACACAAGCGACCCTTTGTATCCTGGTTCTGTGTTTCTGTATTTGCGTTGTTTAATGTATAAAATAAACACTGCGGGTATGTATGTTGAACTTCTTTCGCACCATACGTAGCCAAACCTGCTAGCGCTCCGGCACACAACTAGTTTAATAATTACTCATTTATACATTCGTCTTGTGCAAACACACGCAAGACAACTTGCTTTTATTATATGGAGACTGACAGTGCCAGAGGACTGAGAAATGAGAGGGCACAGCATTCATTGTTTGGGATTTGATTTATTTAGTTTGTGATTTATTGATTTAAAATATTTAGCATGGATGCCCAGCCAAGATGCGACATCTCGAGTGCAGCGCGCTTCTGTTGATGCCATGGTGCCATGTGCCATTTACTGATTTATGTTCAATAAGGCGGTGAAAAATACTCCTTTCAGAAAACTGTAAATAACTTTTACGGTGGCCAAAATTAAATCCCATCTTCTCTGCTCCTGATATATTGTACCCGTGACTTTTTAGATAACCATTCTTCCTCATAAAATGTCAAACGTGAAAATAAAACGGAAATAACTTTACCGTATATTGACGCCAAGGGTTTTTTTTCTTCTTCTTCTCGCACCATGATTGTTGTACGCACCATCTCGCGACCTCCGATCTGCCTCAAGTGACCTCCTTAAGCCTCGTCTCTCGCGACCAGACGAGGCAACGTCGTCGCTTCTCTGTTGCCACTCTGGTCGCCTGGAATTCACTCCCTCCTCTCACCGCCCGGTACATCGGCGCCGCACATCGGCATCAGTGCCACCACTCGTGTCGGAAATCTGAAGACTTTTCTCTCCAATTCATTCTCCCGCCGCTCCCCTGTCCGTTTGAAGTGCAATTTGCGCGCTTTGTAAATTTAACGATGAATTAATTTGTTTTATCTTGCGATATGGCGACGTGAAGGTGTCCCATTGAACAATTAGCCATGTTGTCCACGTCTCTAACGGAAAACACAATATAGTACGCATGTACTATATTGTCAATTTACTGCTGGATGAGGGCTTACCCATGACGTGTGGGTTTTGTTGAGGGGGTTATTTGCCCATACTTCACGCTGGTCAGTGCCGGTTAGTGAAAAGCATACATTTAGAATTTGGAGCATACAAATACAGTAAGCAATGGATGTTGCTCCACTGCCTTCTACCGCTCCACATGGAGCTCCACAGCAGCCTATAATAATGTTAAGCGTGGTGGATGGCCATCCAAGTGCTATCCAGACTCGGCCCTGCTTTGCTTCCGAGGTCTCACGCGATCAGGCGCATTCCAGGTGATTTGGTCATCAGGCGAAAGTTGGGTAAGAGAATAAATACATAGCTCGATGGAGTGTTAAAAATAACCCCTTAATTGGTAGTTGGCATCTGTTTTTGCCGTTAGAAGTATGACCAATGCAATTAATTGGGGATCTCTATAAAAGAAAACAACATTCGTTTGTCACATCGTACTTTAGTCCGTCTGGTGTGTCCAGTGGTGATGGTTGCTGGCATGATTTCATCCTGTGTCATGGCACAACTCACGTTTGGCAACGGTCCTAACTGTGCGTTCGGTTGGGGGTTGGTTTCTTGTGTTTTTGGTAAACACGTTCGGGAAATGACCTTGCTCGCGTGCAATGTGTTGTGACTGCTAACGTGACATTTCCACGCTAGCGAAAAAAAACAAACTGTGCTTCCCTGGCTGTGCACGTCTGCTCTGATTGCGTTGATATCATTAACGCACTTTGCACCGCGCATAAATGGGCCAGCACAACAGGTGGCCAGTTAATGAACTTAATTCCTTGGACACGTAATGAGAAGGGGTTCATTTTCTGCGATGAAAATCGCACCGACTCTCCCATTTATCACAAAATACCGTACCCTCCGAATGATAAGATTCTCCAGGAAAAAATGTGGATCCCAAACTTTAAATTCATTTTTTAAAAAACTCGAAAATACGACGTTCCGGCAAAGTTTTCAACAAAGTTGTAAAATAGAAAGTAATAAAATAGATAGGGGTGGACGCTTGTAAAAAAAAAGCTTTTTGTAATCTAGAGAATATGACAATAGGAGAAGACAGTGTGTAGTGGCAATACAGTTGTTGACTCTACTTGTTGCCACCAAAGTTATTCAAATCTGGTCACACATGTGCTACTACTGATGGACGTGGACTTGGTGGCAATAAATATTTCGCACGTTTGCTTTTGTCCTTCCCCCACACCTCCGATGAGCACGGTTGGCTACGTACGGTGCGAAAGAAGATCAACATGCAATATCCAGGAAGAACGTGTTTTATAATCTGGAGAACACGGTAACACATAAGCGTGTTTAGTGCTATCGTTGTTTTGTATTTCGATTACAAATCCATTCTCACCCCCACTCTCTTTTAGGTTGGACATTTACCGTAAGGTTCCAAAGGATCTGACTCAGCCAACCTACACAGGGGCACTGGGTGAGTCACCTCCACGTTTCATCCTTATCTGGTTTTCATGGACCACTCAGACGAAGCAGACACAGCAGGATGTGGCCGGTTGTCACACAGTCCTATCACAAGTGCAAATTATTCATTTAAAATATATATATTTTTAATCGCATTCCTGTTGCGGTTGCCATTTTAATTTGCAATTCCGTGTCGATGTTCGTTCATCGGTGAATTGCAGGGGGGGAGGGGCAATTGCCGCCTTGTGGGAAGTTGAGTAAAATTATTGTGGTTATGTTACACTTGTTCATGTGATTCCATCGTCACGGTCACCAAGTATAATCAAATAAGTTTATTAAAAAAAGCCCATTCCAGGTACGGTGCTCCTCTATAACTTGCAATCTCTTCTTCATCTTAGCCTGGACGCCTGTGAAAAAGAGCTTTATCGCTCATCGGATTTCTCCAGGATAAAGAATCATATTCTGAAACCAAATGTCTCACTCATGCGTAGGGTTAGCTGTTTTGATTTTCTTCCTCTGTATACTTGTATATTTTATGCCTCTTCTCTGGTAATTTAATATTCTGTGCCTCTTTCTATAGTTGGATAGCAACCAAATGGCACATTTTGGAATTACCTTTTAACGTGTTGAAATCCCACTTTTTAAGAATCCATTTCACTCTTGGCACCCATCCACCCAAACCAAATTATGGCATTTTAATGCCACAAAGAGTCATTTTGACAGTCGCTCGGCTTGATTACTTTGACCTATGCACATTGACTGACAACTGATGTGACCACTAAGCTCTCACAAGGTGAGTATTTAGTGGCTCATTTAAAATTTGCCAGTGCTCAGCTTGTTCCCTCTTGTCCCTAGCAGCACTATGAGCCATAGCTGCAGCCAACGAATGGCTACTCTGGCTGCTGCGATATACTGTGATGGTATGATACGATATTTGATTGCGTGCTTAGAGGATCATTGCACTATTGGTATTCACGTAACATTTTTATCGTCCTCGTTTTTTGTGCTTTGCTGCCCTTCCACTGCAATAAATGTTACTTCGAAGTTTGTCAACTGCAGGTCGCTCAACTAAAATCTTGCGGGAATGCCTCTTCTAATCGTTGCAATTTGCGGGGGCTTATAACGCACACGTTTAACATTGTTTTGTGATAATGCATTGGCGGTAGTGCATAAAGCACAAATATTGCAAAACCCGACACAATCGTCAATTGCATGCCTGTCAAATATATACATATGGCAGGCACAGTTGGCTACATACGGTGCAAAATAAGTTCAACATACATACATAGTTTAACACGTAAGCTTTCGCGACCAATATCATCCATAATAGAGGTTTTTTTTTGGGTTAGACCGTGATCTAACCCTAAAAAACATCTATTATGGATACATCATTCGTATATATATTTGTCTACACACACGCATATATAACATGTGTCGTTTGGGCAATGGCTCATGTTTTTAGGACTTGGATGATGTGGTCATTGCACTGAAACTAAATTAAATAATCCTGCGGGGAGTCCGAGAGGCAGGCCCAGACAGAGGTGCCACGCAGCGGTGAGTCAGATGATGAAGGACAGTCGCGTGGATGTGGAGAATTGGCCCAGGACAGGAATGTTGTGGAGAAAGAGGAGCGAGGAAGCAGACCCCCATGTGAGTGGGGGTAATCTCAGGAAGAAGACTGGTGATCGGGGATGCGCATTCACCCTTTCCCGTTCCGAGGCGACTGCAAGTTGCCGGGTGGGTCCCGTTCACCGCTGAATCTTAGAGCATGCAACAGTTCAGCGTTAATTTTATTTAGAGAGGCGTAGCGCCGTTGTTTTTAAAGACATTGAACTCACCAATGAGAATCGTAGCGACGCGACCATACTTGATGATAACTGGCACCAAACTGTGCCACACGCCCTCCTGCATGGCCTTGTGGGAACCTCGCTACCGATAAAGTTATTTTATCTTATATTCTTTGGGTCTTTCGGTAAAGCCACGTAGGTAGGTTAAAGCCACGTAGATGAAGATTGCTTGCGTTGCGATCGAAACGCCGTGATATGTTTATTATTTTTTCTATCTACGTAGCTTTACCGAAATACCCAAAGAATATGAATTCCTGCAGTCACGAAAGCTTTTAAGTCAAGATTTATTTTATCTTAGTTTTTCTTCCGGTTCCATACATTTTCAGAATGGAATTGGAAGAAAAACTGATGACGTACACGTACATCATCGGAACGGGAAAGGGTTAATATGCTTTATAAACTGCATGCGAATGAAGCGTGCGTACGTGTAATATAGAGGGTGTACTCATGGGTGGCACTACACAGAGGATGCAGGTCTGGTAGTGCACCTGCCGCATGCATTACAGCCACGGTGTGACAGCTTTTGCTTCGCTTTATTGCGTGCGGTTGTGGCGGAGATGACTCGGTTGGGTGGAAGGCAGCGGCTTAACACGTGCGCCGTGTGTCACGCGGAAATGGCGTTGCACTTTCGCCAAATAGCGTTCGCAAGACCATCGCTGCCCGCCACCTTAGTTCCACGAGTAATTCTGGCATCTTCATACCTGCCCCGCCCGTTTCAGACTATGATGGGGAAAACTCCGAAAGCCAAGTTACGTGAAATATAACTTGTGCAAAATGTGACAGTAACCCACGAAGCTTGTAATAATTCATGCCCACGACTGGACTGCAGCCATTCATTCCTTTAATAGTAAAATTTTTATTATCTCGTATGTGTTTGCACGGTTGTGTATGCTCCGATTGCCTAATTTGACACATGAGGATACATTCAGCATATAATTAGCATATATTGTAGGTAATCAACATTAGCATGCTTGATTCAATGAATATACGAGATCATAACATACTATGTTAAATGATCAATTAATGCATCATAACATGCCTAATGCCCACAACCCAAAATTTGGGATGTGTTCCCGATATTCAGATTAATCCGACAAATAAAAAAATAAAAACCCTAATTGTCCCTAAAAATCCCAAATCTAAATTTTGGTGAAGACCTGTGAAGGTTGGCCCAGCGCACAGGTGGGCAATTCAGACAGAAAAACGACCGCCTTTGTCTCCCTAGTGCTGTTGTTTACAGGTACTCATTTCGGTCGCAACTGATGTGTGGTTATCCGTGGCCGGGAATCGAATTCAGATGGTTCATCGCGCATCACTAACCCCACCACGCCACGTGGACACAAGGCACACAGACAGCTATGATTCAAGCATTTGCGCACACATTCAAATAGTCACGAAAGACTACGAAGGCATTTCAAGTGTGGTATGGTGTGACCATGCATCTAATTTAATACTCTCGCTTGATTTATTCAGAATTCCTGATTCTTGTGGTTGTGAGTCAGGTGTTGTTTTTCTCCTCCACATGAGAGTGCGTTTCAGCAGAATGGTTATTCTCATGGTAGGAATGGGAAATAACTGCTTATTCCAAATAATTGTTTTGGTACGGTTGTTGAGCAAAGCCCCAAAATTACAAGTGGTCATCAACACACAGCCCTATTTAAATTTTGATTTAAAGCTTTCGTGACTGCAGTGATTCATATTCTTGGTTCTTTCGGTAAAGTCACGTTGAAGGGAAACAATAAAATAATAAAGTATATTGTTGTTTTATATATATTTTATTCTTTTATTGTTGCCCTATTTAAGCACGGTGTATAATAACAGATAAGGGTTAACATGTTTCCTGAAAGGAGCGAGGTTCAAAGAGCTTTTGGACGATGGGAGGGGATTCCAAAGTGGAGCAGTGCGAGGGAAGATGCAGAAAGAGGATCGTTGTGACCTGCAGCGTTGATGGTGGTGGTCGAACACCACGTGGATCAGACAAAACAGTCTGGTAGGTAGGAGCTCTCAACGTGGGTGGAGGGATCAATGAGTGATGCTCATGGAAGAAATAACCTTGGTAGTAGCAAAAGGAGAGTGATAGGGAGGTGATGGACCTCAGGTGGGTCATTGAGTGGAGTGAATCAGGAAGTGCTGGATTGTCAGTCATTGCTTCATTTGAAATTATATCAAGTCGTGTATTCCAACTTCAACCTAATTTGTGTTGTATACTTCACGCATTTTACTCGGCGGTTTCAGCCGTGGGCAAAGAGATGCTTAATTAAAACAAATGGACTCGCAGTGCTACACTTAGACCAGCTCTGTGTTTACATTATTTGTACTTTGGAACAAATAAAATATACGTCACGAGACTAGCTGCATTATTTCTACATTCGCTTAATGTTACTGTACAGCCATTTGCCTATCCACTGCTGGATGAGGGTCTACCCACGCCCTGCAGGGGGGTTATTTGACCAGACTTCGCCACATGGTCTCTGTGGGTCGGTGAAAATTTTGGAGCATAGGTGTGGGAGCATAGAAGATGATGGATTTTTGTTTCCCCACTGCCCACTGCCACTCATTAGAAATCTCCCTGGTGCTGTACTTGGCAGAACATCCCAATGCAGCTGTTTAATGTTATTAACGCATGCTTCCGATTTACTGCATCAACTTCTTAGTAGTACAAACCCACGCCTTGGCTGGAAGTCACACCCATGACCATCTCAGCTGATCTCATCAGGTCTCGGAAGCTAAGCAGGTTTGAGCCTGGTTAGTGCTTGGATGAGAGCCTGCTTGAGAACACCAGGTGTTCTGGACCTGGGCTGTGAAGTGCATGCCCGGGAGCCGGGAGATGGCAGTCGAGCAACAGATTTTTGAATCTATCAGTGCAGAACTTTAGAGTGTTTTCCCATCATATGCATGAGTTTTTTTTTCCGGTACTCCGGTTTCATCCCGTATTCCATACACATGTACAGTCCTTTTGTCAATCCACTGCTGGATGAGGGCCTTCCCAAGCCATGCAGTTGTTGGGGGTCATCTGATTTGAATCACTATACAGGTCAGTACAGGTTGATGAATGTGGGTGGGCATAGAAGTATAGTACTGTAGGATGCTGATAAAGTAGTCTTAAAACTCAGTGAGACTTTCCTGGGTAAAGGGTATTCGAATAATGTGAATGGTGAAACCTTGCAATGTACTTTATTGCTTACTTTGACAAGAGGTTGACCTAGATACCTTTGGGATACAATACAGCAATCATCATAATAATTTACAGCCCTTTGTCAATCAAATGCTGGATGGAGGCCTCCCATTGCCCTATCAGTTATGGGGTTGTCGACCATACTATACCACGCTAGTCAATCGGGGAGGGGGGTTATGGTGAAGGTGGGGAGCAGAGACGTGGAAGGAGTGGTTAAGATGTCACTTGGCAATGATATCAGCTGTGGCTGAGTTTATCTGACTCGGGTCGCCGAGTTCATAGCGCAGTGCGCCGACCGCTGCACCACCACTCCTCCCCCGCGACTTAGATGTCACTGCGAATTACAACTTACCTAGTTAGCCGTTGATAGTGAGCAGAACCCGAGCCTGTGTCTTGGTGAAAACGCGCAGTGGTTTGTGGATATCAAATTCGATGTTTGGCTCAGCTTGTTCATGGCGCATGCTCGTATGCTGGCGAACGTCGTCCGGTTTTCTGGTGAGTGCATGTCAGTAAATCAACCGGCAAAGGCTCCCAGTACAAAAAAAAACCCCAACGCAACCCTAATGAGTATTGTTGATGTATTTTTACCTAATTTAATTCGACTGCTTTCGTTCATTGTCGCAGCAGCACAGGAGCACCTGAATGTTAAACTGAAAAAACATCATTGCGAGCGGTGGGAAAGTGGCACAAACGTTGCCACACAATCTCAAGAGTAGACACCAGGATGTTACCTGTAAACGTGTAAATGGGCTCCGTGTTTGCACTCAGGAGAGCGTGTGTGTGTGTGTGCGTGCCGAAGCACATCTGTGCAAAAGAGAATTTAATAGCTCGCTGTATTTCTCCAGTATGAATACATATTCTGCTTCTGAAAAATATTCTGATGTGTGCTTTTTAAGCTTACTGGTGTTTATTTGTATTAAGTTCTGTAATTTGGTTATTGCTCAGTTTATTGTGCAGCAATACCTGTCACTTTTAATAATATCACTTGCCGCTGATGTTAGCTGTGGCCATGAATCAAACTCGGGGGCGCCTGGGTCATAAGCGCGGTGCGCTTACCACCACACCACCGCTGCACGCAAAACAACACATTTGTCGGCAACACTGCTCTACATATAAATATAATAGATGGGCAACATTTCAAGGTAATGGACATTCTTCACAGCAAGCTATATCTCTTTGAGGAATGAAAGTTTTTGTTTTACTTTACGTATGTGTGATATTTTAATCATACAAAATTACAAACTGGGAATTTTTTTTGCAAAAGGTATACGAGCGGAAGACAGTTGCCCTGGCCGGCTTAAAGAGATCCAGAGAATGGCCGATTTTTTGTATGCGACTGCTGAGGATTTGTACAGTTGGCTTGAATGTTCAGTTCATCCTGCTAAATCGCCTCCCACACAACTCAACAAACAACAAAGACCAAGATCTCCCGTATAGCCTGGATCGGACTTTTGGGGCAAGTGCTGTTAGCGAGCACATATGAAGGTCAGCACGGCACACGAGGCGGTGGGTGGCCAGCACCACGCACGGCCGCCTTTGTCTCCCTCGTGGCGATGTTTACACACCGCACCAGGTACTCACTTGAGGCAGAGTCGACCTAGGGGGAGGCCCAGGAACGGTTCAGGTAATCGTCACTGGTGTTGGCCGTGAGCGGGATTCGAACTCGGGTCACAGGGTTCCGTAGCGCAGCGTAGCGCTCACCGCAACCACTTTCCCTGCCCTACCAACACACTTGCACATTGAACCACACATGCCCCCACCGTCTCATCTTGTAACTTCACCAATCACCGCGCTCCTCAAAATTCCAGAGACAAAATTTCCCCGGCGCGACAGCCCGTTAGGCGGAATGCCCCTCCCCCCCCCCGTCAGACACGGGTGGCCGCCGTGTTCCGTAAGGTTTTTGCCCGATGCTTGACAAAAAGACGTCCTTGGCGTAAAGACCAGGGCTCCGCCTGGACTCGTCGTAAATGAAGTCTGAGACGCGGCGAGGGCAATTGTGCCCCCGCCTCCACCACCTTGCCAATGGGGTGTGTGCGGCAGGGCAAGCATCTCGTCTCCTGGAGGCAAATGATTAAAAATTGATGGCTGAGCTATAAACAACACGGCGAAGGTGCCTTCGCCAAGACAATTCGTTTTAACACGTAATGTACGTGGAAGTGCTGGCGTGTGTTACATTGCGATTTTCTCAATTTACAGTTCTATATTTATTCGTGTGATTATGTATATGTTGTTGTTAAGTGGGTTTGGTGTGTGTAAACAAATATTTGTTTTATTTTTGGGTTTTTAAATATCACTACAAATATAAATAGGCACAATTGTAATTTCTCATCCATCTTCATGTAGTTATTATCAGTGCTGTCACAAAATATTGGATTCCATTGTATGTTTATATGTTGAACTTCTTTCGCACCGTACGTAGCCAAATGTGCCATTTCGAGGTGCAGAGGGGAGAGACAACAAACAAACCATTTCAAATATGACTTATGGGTTGGACAGTTATGTATAAACAATTCATAATTACATTTTCCTTCATGCCAAAATTTTTATCTGAAAATAAATGTGTACGGTTGTTCTGTATACGTTGTAAAAATGTTATATTGCTGCCATAATAATGAGAAGAAATGGAGAAGCGGTGGTGCCGTGGTGAGCACACCACGCTATGAACCTGGCTATTTGAGCTCAATTCCCGGCTAGATATCAATTCCCAGCTTGCATCAGTGACAAAGTGATATCTGAAGCAATCCCGGGCACCCCATTCACCATCCCGATCTGTCCGGCAAGGTGAGGTACGGTCAAACATCCCCGGCAACTGACGCAACCTTAGGAGGCCTTCACCCAGCCACTGGACTGGCAAATAGCTATGAGTGGTGAGTAATTTAATAATTAAATACGCTCACGTGCATTTGCTCGGTGGGTTATTACGTCGGAGGAGGACTGCGCGAGATGGCCACAAACTTGGGGAGGCCCTCTGTCCAGCAGTGGATTGATCGTGGCTGTTAATGATGATGAATGCTAAAACAAATCTAAAATGTATTCTTCACCGCAGTGTAATTGCTACGATGGACCTAGTTGTATCCAGCTTCACCGTTAGTGCTCAGGAGCCTATACCTTTTAAGTTGTACCTCCACGTCCGTGGTTGCATATTTTGAAGATCAGAGTGAGCAAAGGCGGGTGGCCATAAGGCATACCTAAAACATGAGCTTCGGTGTGTGTGGGCGAATGTGGTTTAAAAAAAAAGGGTGTAAGTGGACAAACATTAATTTGTTCTCCGTTGTATCATAGCTCCCACTTACTCATGGGCCTGCGAGGATGCGTCACGCACGCAGCGTATGAGAAAGGCGTGTGCAAATATATATAACGCGTTACGAACGAGACAAATGATGCATGCTCGCCTGTGCTATATCGACAACACTGGTGCAGATGTAATGTTTTGTGGAGCCTTGTGCAGGAACATCTGTGGTGTGTGCGTCCACATCCCTATGTCCATCAGTATCGGAGCACCAGCTTACAATGAGTAATGCGCCATCCTGCAAATGCAAGTGTTACACGCCTCCCACGCTAAACACACACATTCTAAAGTTGTGTACTCACAAGCCACAAGCACGCTTATGGCCTCCACACTCCCAGGCAATGTGGGTGAGTGATATGTGCTAACTCTTGTCCCCGGGGCAATTTCCGATTGATGAATCTTACGAAGAAGCTGGCCCACACACAAGCCCGTCTCGCATACTCTTTAGGTGTTGAGCGTGAACGGGAACCATAAATATGCTGGCCGCATCTTCGAAGTGTTGACTCCCAAAGTCTCAGAGCTCTATACAGCAATGCATGCGGTTTTTGTTGGTACCGAGCCATTTAACTCGAAGGCGCAGGGATGCCACGGATGGGCATGTTCTCCCATGGACGGAATGCTTCGTCACTTTCCTGTCCAGTTGTGGCAGTTTTGATCTGCCGATGATCGCTTTGCAAGAGGGCAGTTGAATGATTTTGGACGTGCACCAGAGAGACAGCCACATTTCCGGCATTGTCCCACTGGTGCTAGACCAATATGTTAAAACTGTCATTCAATATCTTCATTTTGGCGAAGGGGTCCTATAGTTACGTGGGTAATCGTTATAAGAAGTGTAAGTCAAGTGAATATTTTACTGCGGTATAGTTTGTTAAGCAATTCGGACTGTCATTCAGATTTAAATAATTTGGCCACCCTTCTTGCTAAGAAAGTAATGCTCGTAAAATGTCACTGTGTCGCACGTACTCGGATGAACTTTTCATGCACGCTGCGATGGCACAAATGGTGCTTTCATTTTCACGTGTCAAACCTTTCCGCTTATTCCATAAATAAAGCCAGTTTCTAAAACTGGCAATAATTACTTTCGTAATTGCACACCTTAAGTATGACTTATAATTATTTTGAAATTTTTACTCTTGAGGTTGCTTAATTTATGGAAATTGCCCAGGAGTGACCTCCAGGCTGCCAGTGGCATACCTATATTAACCATCCATTTTACAACTACAGGTAGTCCCCGAGTTACGATGGTCCGACTTACGATATTTAGATCTTACGATGGCGATAGCGATACGACAAAATTGTAAAATATTTTAAATTTCGCGCGGCAGGCAAACGCAGCAGCGTACGAGGTACGAATCTTGGTGAGTACAGTACAATGTGATACGTTACGATACGTTCAATGCATGTATGATAGGTAGCTTTAGCGATTTCATTTTAGGGTTACCACGATACGATACATACGTTCAATGCATGTTAAAAGTTTTTAAACTTTCTATTGAATTGTAATTCATATAGGTAGGCTAAGAATTTACCTTGTTTTTTTTACTTTACATTGTACTTTGCAATACAGTATTGTAATTAATAAATACATACAGTATATAGTGTATACAGTACGGTACTGTAAATTGCTCTGTTTTGCTAAATTATCACCATTCTTTAAGACTCCTGGGTAGACTAGGCCATCTTCGACTTACGATATTTTTGACTTACGATGGGGTCGTCATAACGCATCTCCATCGTTAGTAGAGGACTACCTGTAATTGTTTCCCCTTACACAGTCGGTGGGTAGCTCTCTGTAAGTGGGTAAACTGCGTAATGGTGCCGGTTTAAAAATGTTCGTTAAATCAAACAGAGACTCCTTTCAAACAAGCGATGTGAGATTTCGGTGACCTAAACTTTGAAGAAATTGTTTAATCACTTATTATATATATAAAAAAAAAAACTTCGGATTGCATTGAGAAAAAAAAGTTCGTAAGGATTTTGGTGGTGGGTGAGACCAATAGTGCAGTGGTCAGCACATTATTTTATGAACCCGGTGACTTGATATTGATTCAAGGCCATGGATATCAATGATGAGTGATATCTGAACTGGGCTCGAATCACCTCCACCTTCTTCACTAACCCAAGCTGGTGAGGTATGGTCAAGCAACCCCCATTACCGACAGGATGTGCAGAGAGATCTTCATCCAGCAGTGCATTGACATAGGGATGAAACTAATTTAAGTACAATATCGTATATCCGCCCATAACATACCCACCGTTACCATTAACCACTCACACCCAGTGCAGTATTTATGCTTGGTCTCACCATCATTTTCTAAAGATGATCACAAATCCAATCTCTTCTCACTCAGTAATGTATTCTTAATCTCGTGTACATTTGCATACTTCTAAAGTGCAGTGAAGCCTTGTGCCATGTTTATCGAAGTTTTCACTGTATTTTTGTTTAGAAACCCATTTATCCAGTTGCGTAACTGTCAATAGCTCTGTCTTTACATTTCCGACCTTTTCATAGCCGCCTATAGCTTAGTCCCCAGAGAGTCGGATATGCGACGATGTACTATATTACAAATTATAATAAACAAAATGGCAACTTTATATGAGCCAGAACGTGATTTTGTATTGTACTTCTTTGAACTAGAGCTGGCCAGGAAGGTGAATGATTTCACCGTGCCCAGCGTGAGGCGTCGATATTCTGGCAAGCACTCCACAACGAGGCATCGGTCAACTCGATATGTTTAAATCACTCGAAGCACTGTGTGGTTGTGGTTGTGCCACATGTGGCCCTCCCTAGCCAGGCAAGCGGTACGCACTGACATTCTTCACCAAGGTCAGCTCCCTTCTCAATAAAACTACAGCTGCAGTACAGAATCCATTGGCTATTCGTTCCGCATCTTTCATTAATATTTTTCCATACTTATTTTTGTTTCGTAGCTTTCCGACGTGTTGTTCGGCTTGTTGCTTTGTTTGACCGGCACGATATCTTGACGCTTGACTCCACGTGCTGGGGCACTTCTTTCAGGAATTGAATAGTTCCTGAAATAATCGCGGTTAACGGTTGCTGAAGAAGCCCCCCCCCCCACCTACCACAAAAACCTACGCGGTAAGAGAGACAGGTGACGTGAACGAAGAAGTGTAGGTAAATAATTTTCTTCTCGTCTGTGGCGCTCATTATTATTTAAAGCACGTGGACAGCATGGCCGTGAAGTGAACACTTCTGCGCGGGTCCATTAGCCGTGCCCTGGCCTCTCTGCGCCCTGCCGATGACTCTGACGTGGGAAACCGTTCTGCGCAGCCTCTGCTACCCCACCCTTCTCCAGTGGCTCGCTTAGTCACTCATCCTCCTCCCTCTCTCCTCCTCCTCCTCCTCCTCCGCTCTATCCTAGAAGCGTGTTCCAACAATGAAGCGCTCACTCGCTGCGGCCAGCGCCCTGGGATGCAGGGACGTGCGGTCAGGGGAGGCGGGGGAGGCATTGCCTCACCTGTCATACTCCAATGAAAATAGCTGTTACGAAAAGTAAAAAAATAATAAACTAAAAATTACGATTTTTTTCCCCACTGATCTGTGTTATAAATGTAATTTCTGTACGATTCCAATCATTTTTATCGTCAAAATCGCCAAATTTGCGAGAGGTGAGGCAGCGACGAGCTCAGCCTCCCCTCTGATTGCGCAACCCCTCAGAAACTGGATGAAGCGCGGGCAATAAGCACGTGCCTGTTACTATTTCTCTGTGTGTCACCAATTTAATGTTTGTAGACACCTTCATTTCATGTCCTCGCCTTCCATACTCCAGGTTAACTTATTTCACGTACGTGTATAAAGATATTTAGGCTCGCTGACCTCGTCATGAAACTGCAATGAAAAAGCACCAGGGAAGGCCGCTATCGCATCTGCCTCACTGAGGGGTGTGTGTCAGACACGCCCCCCTCCGTGAGGACACGCCCCCCTTCAGTGTGTGACTGGTTCTGACACTAGCCATTGACCTCACCGCACGTCACTGCTGGGATGGTAGATGCAGGGAAGGAGATAAAAGCGCCGGAGTCTCTTACGGACCCGTGCCCTCGTTTCAATAATTCGGGGCCCGCTGTCCCGTGCGCACACACGCACGCACGTCCGCAGGATATGATTGCGAAAACCGCGGCTGGTTTTCACGTCGCCCAGAGTGTGTGTGTGTGTGCACGTGTACGCAGACCGGCGTTGAGCGGCAGTGCAGCGGTTCGCGCTACGCTGCAGCTACGAACACGGTGACCTGGCTTCGATGCCCGCTAAACGGCAAACACCGGTGACGATTATTTGAAACTTGTCCTGGGCCTCCCCTAGGTCGACTCAGCCTCAAATGAGTACCTGGTGCGATGCATAAACATCGCCACTGGGGGAGACAAAGGCGGCCGGGCTTGGTGCTGGCCACCCACCCCCTCGTGTACCGTGCCAGCCTTTATAGGTGCTTGCTAACAGCACTTGCCCCAACAGTCTGTTACAGGCTATACAGGGGGGATATTTGTCTTTATTAGCGTTTCAAATTGTGCCAACTGCACCTTTCGGGGGTTAATAATTGTTGACACTACCGTGTCTCTCTGATTATACAGTGAGGGAAAAAAGTATTTGATCCCCTTCTGATTTTGTACGTTTGCCCACTGACAAAGAAATGATCAGTCTATCATTTTAATGGTAAGTTTATTTTAACAGTGAGAGACAGAATAACAACAACAAAATCCAGAAAAACACATGTCAAAAATGTTATAAATTGATTTGCATTTTAATGAGGGAAATAAGTATTTGACCCCTCTGCAAAACATGACTTATAGTACTTGGTGGCAAAACCCTTGTTGGCAATCACAGAGATCAGACTTTCTTGTAGTTGGCCACCAAGTTTGCACATATCTCAGGAGGGGTTTTGTCCCACTCCTATTTGCAGATCTTCCCCAAGTCATTAAGGTTTCGAGGCTGACGTTTGGCAACTCGAACCTTCAGCTCCCTCCACAGATTTTCTATGGGATTAAGGTCTGCAGACTGGCTAGGCCACTCCAGGATCTTAATGTGCTTCTTCTTGAGCCACTCCTTTGTTGCCTTGGCCGTGTGTTTTGGGTCATTGTCATGCTGGAATGCCCATCCACAACCCATTTTCAATGCCCTGGCTGAGTGGAGGAGGTTCTCACCCAAGATTTGACGGTACATGGCCCCGTCCATCGTCCCTTTGATGCGGTGAAGTTGCCCTGTCCCCTTAGCAGAAAAACACCCCCAAAGCATAATGCTTCCACCTCCATGTTTGACGGTGGGGATGGTGTTCTTGGGGTCATAGGCAGCATTCCTCCTCCTCCAAACACGGCGAGTTGAGTTGATGCCAAAGAGCTCCATTTTGGTCTCATCTGACCACAACACTTTCACCCAGTTGTCCTCTGAATCATTTAGATGTTCATTGGCAAACTTCAGACGGGCATGTATATGTGCTTTCTTGAGCAGGGGGACCTTGCGGGCGTTGCAGGATTTCAGTCCTTCACGGCGTAGTGTGTTACCAATTGTTTTCTTGGTGACTATGGTCCCAGCTGCCTTGAGATCATTGACGAGATCATTGACAAGATCCTCCCGTGTAGTTCTGGGCTGATTCCTCACCGTTCTCATGATCTTTGCAACTCCACGAGGTGAGATCTTGCATGGAGCCCCAGGCCGAGGGAGATTGACAGTTCTTTTGCGTTTCTTCCATTTGTGAATAATCGCACCAACTGTTGTCACCTTCTCACCAAGCTGCTTGGCATTGGTCTTGTAGCCCATTCCTGCCTTGTGTAGGTCTACAATCTTGTCCCTGACATCCTTGGAGAGCTGTTTGGTCTTGGCCATGGTGGAGAGTTTGGAATCTGATTGATTGATTGCTTCTGTGGACAGGTGTCTTTTATTCAGGTAAGAAGCTGAGATTAGGAGCACTCCCTTTAAGAGTGTGCTCCTAATCTCAGCTCGTTACCTGTATAAAAGACACCTGCGAGCCAGAAATCTTTCTGATTAAGAGGGGGTCAAATACTTATTTCCCCCATTAAAATGCAAATCAATTTATAACATTTTTGACATGCGTTTTTCTGGATTTTGTTGTTGTTATTTTGTCTCTCACTGTTCAAATAAACCTACCATTAAAATGATAGACTGATCATTTCCTTGTCAGTGGGCAAACGTACAAAATCAGCAGGGGATCAAATACTTTTTTCCCTCACTGTGTCTTTCGGTACAGTATTGTGCAATCGATACTTAAATTAAATGTCCAAAATATCACTGCTGGATCACGTGAGATGTTTGCAAAGTGATTTTTTTTACAACAGCTTATTTTCCCCTCCCTAGGAAATACCCTCACGTCACGGTATTCTATTTTATTCACCCTCTCCCGTAGGCTCATTAATGATCGGTTTTGAATGTCATGCTCATCCCGATTGGTGGTAAAAACAGTCTCCAACCGTTATCAACCTGATCTCGCTGGCCTCTCCATGTGCTTTAAAGAAGGCCCATTACCTGAAACGTTGCCTATTATATACCTTTTCTTTTGAAGGACACAGTGCTATTGACAAAGGCGTTGAGTTTCATGGACAATAGAACCCCTATTAACGATCGCCCTTGTTAACGACTCATCGCTTAACCACGGGCCTCCATTGAGCCCAATGTGTAGTGTAGAGTAGTGTATAGTGTATATTGTAGTGTATAGTAGTGTAGTGTATAGTAGTGTAGTGTATAGTAGTGTAGTGTAGAGTAGTGTATATTGTATTGTATAGTAGCGTTGTGTATAGTAGTGTAGTGTATAGTGTAGTGTATCGTAGTGTAGTGTATAGTGTAGTGTATAGTAGTGTAGTGTATAGTAGTGTATAGTGTAGTGTATAGTAGTGTACAGTGTAGTGTATAGTGTAGTGTATAGTGTAATGTATAGTAGTGTAGTGTTTAGCAGTGTATAGTGTAGTGTATAGTAGTGTAGTGTATAGTAGTGTATAGTAGTGTAGTGTATAGTAGTGTATAGAGTAGTGTATAGTGTAGTGCTTCCATAGAGCCCAATGTGTTCGCTTACCGACCATTCCCCTGTTAACGACGGGCTGTTGTAGGTAAATATTAATAAATGCATTGATTAACCATGTTTCTTTTAGTACTATGTTTTATAATGTCGTTAGTATCTTTATGTATTCATATCTATTGTTTAAATATTATAAAGTACGTTTTTTGGGTGAAAAGGGTAACTTTTGATGCAATCGGAACGAATTAGGCCTTTAACATGTATTTCCTATACTCGCTTAACGACCAAATCACTTAACGCCCGGTTTCTTGGAACCAATTGCCATCGTTAAGATGGGTTTTATTGTACAGTACCGTATATATATTTTATTTGTTGCCAGTTATCTTTTTCTGTGGAGAGGTGGCATTGTGGTTAGCGCACTGCTCTCTGAATCTGGCGTGCCGAGTTCGAGTCTCAATAGCGGCGGCGGTGAGCGCTACCTGAACTGGTCCTGGGCACTTCCTTCACCAACCCATACGTGGCCATAATGGTGAAGTATGACCAACCACTCCCATGGATGACGTGGCACGGGGGATGCCTTTATCCAGCAATGGATTGACGTCTGTAAAATGCAGTACTATTGGCTTACAATATATTTAGTATAATATTCCATGTTTCGCCATGTCAAAAACCGAGGTTAACTTAAGCATAAACTTGAATCAATAAGTACCCGTTATTTGTTTTAGATACTACTGAACAATTTAAATCAAAACATGAATCTAAAAATCATTACATTTTGATTTAAAGCTTTCGTGACTGCAGGGATTCATATTCTTGGTTCTTTCGGTAAAGTCACGTAGAAGGGAAACAATAAAATAATAAAAATATAAAAAAAATTCTCACGACGTTTCGACTGCAACACAAGCAATCATCATCAGGTGTGAAACCCACAGCAAGAAAATTTGAAAAATCATTGTTTGCCATTTCCGAACCATCAAAATGTATTGCCACACAATTAGCTAAGCTCTTCCAAAATCTGGCTTCAACCTTTTGAAATAACACAACCTAATGCACGCACATACGCCGCTGAGTAATATAATTCATATGGGCACCAACACAGCCACCAACAGTGAGTGAGTCACCAATTATTCAGTTGTGCTCTGTGGGTGTAATGAACAGGCCCGGGCATGCTGCGAAACAGCTGTCTCTGCCGACAGAAAGGTGAAATGTGAATCAGTAGAAAATATGCTAATCTCCATTTATAAAAGGGAAATTTGTGAATATGTGTGTCTGTTCAAAATGTTTAGCGTACTTCCCGACATGCAAAAAACTTGAAATTTGCCATGTGGGTACTTTCCAGACTGTACACCGTGCAAACATTATAAAAATAGACTTTTGTATATTTTTTTTTGGGGGGGGGGGGCGCAATAATGCATAAGTGAGCTGTGACGTCACATCTGTCATGTCACCTGCATGCGGAAGCGTAACAGAGTGTGCCTGCTGATGTCACCACCCCAACCCTCCGCGGGTAAAGTGAAATACAAATGTGTTGCAGGTCTAAGGCGTTCTTCGCGCAGCATTGCTTTATTATTTCAGTCGTTTACTGCCGTACGCACCTTGAAATTTGTGTGTGTGTCTGCAGCAAGCGCGTGTATGTGTACCTGTGGATGCGCGTGCGCGTGTGTGTGTGTGTGTGGGGAGCGGTAGTGTAGTGGTCAGCGCGCTGTACTACGAACCCGGCGACCCGAGTTCGATTCCCGCTCACGGCCACCACCGTTGACGATTATTTGAACCGGTCCTGGGCCTCCCCTAGGTCGACTCAGCCTCAAACGAGTAACTGGTGTGGTGTGTGAACATCGCCACTGGGGAGACAAAGGCGGCCGGGCGTGGTGAATCCAAGTCCCGGGCGAAGCCGGGTAGTAAAGCTAGTTATGTATATAACAGTACAGGAGCAGCAATCATAATTTACAGACGTCTGTCATTCTGCTGTTGTATTAAGGCCTCCCCCGCAGGGTCGTGTTCGTCACGGGAGTCGTTTGACCATACTTCACCACGCTGGTCAGTGTGGGTTGGTGAAGGTGATGGTGGGGGCCACTATAACCGGTTCAGATATCACTCGCTGCTGATGTTAGCCATGGCCGGAAATGAAACTCAGATCGCTGGGCTCAGAGTGAAGTGCATTGCCTGCCGTGCCACTTGTTCACCCCAGATAATATATACGCATCATTATTATATGTAATGGTGGTAGAAAAATGTGTTTATTTCGTTCAATTATTAAACTGAGGATACATTAATAAAATTGCGTGTGTAAGAATCAGTGGATTCGCATCACCTCTTGCAGCCACTAGATGCGTCACCATTCACCAAAATTTTAAAACAAGAATACATTTTTGTTTTGAATAATGATCCGAAAATCATTGAATTGCTGGGTGGGTAGGGATGTGCGGTGCGGTTGGTGGGGGAGAGTGGGGAGGGCACAGTCAGAGGTTAATCCTACCACCCCAAGTATATAATGTCTAATATCGCTTCAACATGATCTAACATGTATTTGGTGTGACAAATAACATTGCATTGCCAGCAACTCTTATATAACCAATGTGACAGGAGAGCTGAGGGCTACCGCATATTGCGATGGAGACATAGCTTAATTGGTAGGGGCAGCAGGAGACTCCAACCATGAAAACATAAGTTCACATTCTGTCCACGGTGGAATCAACCCCTCAATGTGATATTTTACGCTGGCTTTGACACTATGTTATTGATGCTGATGAACAACTGAACTTCTCTTCTCGATCACTTAGCTCTATGCGTTGAGGTCTAGAAAGTGCTGTACTGTTGTCACTCGCTGACAAAATGTCACACTGGAAAAAAGAGACTTCAAGTCTCAATGGATTCCTGGCTGGTGGAAGAAAGTCAGTCAATCAATGAATGTCTCAGGCATCGTTAAATGTAGCAAAACCTGATGAAGTTACATGATTCGGTGGGAAGTCGAGAGTGCTTGCCCTAAGTAAAGAATGGCCTCCGACATGGGAACATGGCATTTTCCCAACCCTGGCTTAGGACTACGAGCAGAGATGGGCACTGCCCAACACTTGTTTGAGCGTGGGGGATGACACTAACAGTTAACAGTATTCCGAATGCAAGAGAACGCGTCAGACAGTACTATCCCATCACGGAGATGGAGCAATGTGATTAGCTCATGAGCAGGGGATCGACTTGCCATCGCGAGTAATATATAAAATTAAAGGAAGAGGGACACACGTGTTAGACAACGTTACGCAAGTCGAAGGCCATCACATGGACTGAAGACTTTATTAAACAGATCAAGGCTGTTGCTGATAATGATGTTGATGATTGCAATAGGCATCCTGTCTGTCAATCCGCTCACCTCTTATCCTCGATGTGCGGGACGGAACTGGGTCTGGCAGAGCAGGCTGACCGGAACTCTGTGTGCCGGTCCACATCCCGTCTCTACAAACGTGGCTGCAGTGCGGACGCTTAAAAAAAAAACACGTTCATCCTGCATTCACTGTTTGCGCTAACAAGTCGAGTGTCCTATTACTCGAAGAGGATTTCAGTAAAAGAAAAAAAATATCCGAGCGTGTTTGCATCGCGAGTAATTAGAGCGACAGAGATGTACTTGCCGGGATGCGATGTTTGCCTTTGGGTTTTCCTGCACTGTGCCATAGATGTATGCACTTTAGCCCTAACTGTGACATGACGCAGATTGCCCACTCGTGCTACAAATGCCATTATCAACAACAGGCAGACGCCGCCGTCGCCGCCCCTGAGAAAGCTCTCGGGGAGCTTGGTGGCAGCGCATCTGCGGCTGTGAAATTGCCGTTTGTGAACTGCGATGGGTGGTTTTATTTTCATGCCAGAAAATCGCTGGTACACGGGTAATCAATATTGGAGAAAATAAGTCTGACACTCATTTGTAAATTGCATTGTGATGTGGGGCGCGGGTTGGGCCTGTGCCTTGTGTTCCAGTGTCCATTTGCTGCTGCGTGTTCATTCTCTTCCTCTTCCTCTCCGAACTCTCGGGGTTCATCACCACTGAAATGTAAGTTTTTGATTCACGCGTCGATGCTGTCTTTGGCACCGTTAATGGAATATAATTTAATTTATACCAAGGGAGAGATAGGCCTACGACCAAATGGCCTTCGCATTACTCAGAATGTACCTGGTAGCATCAGACCTTGGACGCGCAGCAGGATATTGATCCTTGTTAATACTTGGATGGGTGCCCCCCTACCAGGGCTTGCCAGGAGTGGTAGGCATGGGAGCTGTGAAGTGTGGCCAGGAGATGGCGGTGCTAAATGCCTCTCCCCTCGAATGCGGGGCTGGTTTTTTTCCGGGTTCTCCTGCCCTCTCCTACATGAATGCAAATGCTCATTCATGGGACTGGCCAAAGTTCCTAATGCAAGGATCGTCTTTAAAAGAGTATTCAGACTCAGCGGTGCTTTCCTGAGTAAGGAACTACCACTTTATATAGTAACGTCCATTTATAGATACCCCACTGTCTTTTAAGTCCCTTTTTAGGAGAGTGGAAAGAGTACTAGGAGAGTGTAAAAAGATGTCATGAGTGTATTGAGATTGGTTGGAGACATGCAGAAAAGATTGAATACAAATGTTCTATGACTCAAATCTTGAAAAATTATGGCAAAAACCGAAAATGTCAATTGATTTTCTTTGACTCAGCAGAATTTATTTTTTCTCTTGGTGTTAAATTGCAAAATGTGCTGACGTGTAATAAACCCACTGTTTTGTGGTAAATGATTCACTCGTGCAGTCTCACTTTTGCCTCTTTCATTGGCATTTCCTCGGGAATATTTTATGCTGTCCGTGTTGATGGGTGGATTTTGTTGTTGTTTTATGTTGATGTGTTGTGTTCACAGCGTTAGTGAGCTCTACGTGGACAACCCGGAAAAAGACAGCACGGGAAAAATAGAAGTTAAGCTGAATATCAGCCTCCTGAATTTACAATGCGATGGTCAGTAATAATGCACCCATGCATGCTTATATATGTACATACATGCATCCACCATGAGGGGCATCGCAAGATGCACCTCACCTAGGTGCACCCTAAACCGCATCCGCACAAACCATGGCAGATGCGGATACCTGATGCGCAAATGAAACATTTTTAACTATCCAGTTTGCGAATGTGGTCATCCAGAACAGACCGTGCAACGTATAATGACGCAATGCCCGATCCACAAATGCGACGGAGACATCACAGCGACGCACTCCGCTACTCATAACGCGGTTATCTGGCTTGACCACCTGAATGTGAAATTTTAGTTGTTGCTCTGCATCTACATCGGCCATCCGAAACAAGAAGAAGAACTGCAAGACGCAATAAGAAAGATATTAAGAAAAGGTAAAGGGGCAGGACTGCAAATTGCTTGCTCACGCCGCTGCTGGTGGAAGGGCCTCCAATACAGGGAGCTTGAGAGTACTCCTAGAGAGAGGGGGCATTTTGCCCCCTGCTCAAACACGCTGTCCAGAAGTCTTAGAAGAGGTGAGAGTACCCACACTTTACCCCGCCACACATGGCCTGCCTCCTTCACTGACTGCGGTGTATACACTGGGAGATTATGCCGGCGACCTCCACATTTAGACAACGGCAGAGCAAAGGGAACGTAATGCCACGTGCCATTACCATTCGCAACGGCTGCTTGTAAAATAGCCATGTAATGCTTTAATGGAGCCACCACGTGGAATGCTTTTGAATGCAAAACAAACAGAGCCACCTTGTAAACGAGCTTTTTTGCAGTTCAATGGACTACTCTGTATACAGTTACTCAATTGAACGTAAACAAGGACTTCTTGTAAAACTAGACGCACGATTCAGCTTAATGGGAGCACACACAGGCTCTCTCTAATATCTGCAGTGGCACCACTACTTGTGTACTCCTAAGGATATCTTAATCGATATGAATGACATTCACTCGGTATACAAATATAGTAAGAGTAATACTCTTTACCCAAAACTCATTGAGTGTCAAAACTATATTTTTTCATGAGGGTGCTGATTTGGAACGTTTGCCCAATTACATTTTTCACGAGTGTTTGGCTCCTTGTGAGAAGAAATTTGAGTACCAATAGAACGCTCGCGGATTTGAGAAAGTAATGCTCAAAGCGCCGGATGGATGGATTCATTACGTCCTCGCTACAACGCCCATTTCCTGGCCATATTGTAGCCCAAGCCTACTCTGAAAAGCATTGTGTGGTGCGTGGATCAGATGCTTGCATGTATGTAGAACTTCTTTTGCACCGTACGTAGCCAACCGTGATCAGGACACAAGATGAAGCCAAGTAAAAACTAAAAATATCGGGCTTCATGTAAACGCACTGCCCATTCAACTTTCAGACAAAATAAAGCTGGATAAAAATAGTGCTTATTAATGCAATTTTTTGGGGTATATTCCACTAGTTTTACTTCCACATTCGTCTTTATAGCCCTTCTAAAACATCATTAGGAATTAAATAATTTGCCTACTCAGGGAGTTATGATTGTCGACTGGATTTGTTTAATTCAGGAACTTTATTTGAATGTCAGCGTAGAGATCGGCAAATCACCATTGTCTCTGTCTATATAAAGAGGGCCTATTATAGGAAACATTATTTTTAGTGCCTTGGAATGTTTTGCATTTTTTGACAATTACGTTTTGATTCAGACATTAGAATACTTTTATAAATTGGCACATAGCTGAACTTACGTAATAGACACAAAAGAACTTAAATGGTTGAGGAGACATTTAAGTAATGTGCAGAAAATAGCAGTGATTTCATTAGCATAATCCAAATTGGTGATGTCATATTCGTACAAATATATATAAAAAGTCTTTGCACCTCCACTAATGAATTGTGTGATGATAAAAATATATTATTGGGCCTTCTTAGCTAGTTATCACGACATCGCTTAAAAAAACAGAAACCAAACTTTGAAAGGCGATAACACACAACACTCAAGCTAAACAATGACAGCTGTTTAAATAAAGGCATCACAAGACAGACCTAAATGTTGGGAATCTTGGGCTGTGAGTTGACAGCTCTGATCTGGTATGTGGGCACAATGACAAAGATCCCCCATAGAGCCTTAACAGACTGTTAAGGCAAGTGCTGTTATCAAGCACCAATGAAGGCCAGATTGGCACACGAGGGGGTGGGTGACCAGTACCACACCCGGCCGCCTTTGTCTCATTCGTGTCGATGTTTACACACCATACAAGGTACTCGTTTGAGGCTGAGTCGACCTAGGTGAGGTTCCGGACCGTTTCCGATAACCGTCGCTGGTGTTGGCCTTGAGCACGAATGGAACTCAGGTCGCCGGGTTCGTAGCGCAGCGCGCTAACTGTGACATCACCGCTCCCTATGTGGTCACGCCAACGTGTACACACGTGGCAAGTAGAGGCCTGCTCGCAGGCAAAGCGCCGAACCCATTCCAATTCCACAGAAAGTGATCCCCCCTGGCCCACCCCCCGCCCTGCTGCAAACAGAGTGTGACTCTTCTGACAGTGACACACCGTGCCTTAAATAGCATCGGGCAGCAGCTTCGGCTGACTCGACGTGTTTCGGCATAATTAAAGAATTCTTTTGCAGCTGCACCCAGCGGTGCTGTGCCTTCCGGGGTACCACAGACTGACAAGTTGAGAGGCAGGGAACGGACTCAGAATAGACCTCTGCTTCACTCACCCTTGTTCGGATGTGGGCTGTGACTAGCCGTGGCTCTGTCTGAAGCACTAGGTTTGTTCATCAGTTGTCGAGTTGTCGATAACCAGGTACAGACCCTATTATTGATTTGAAAAGTCATGGGAACGACAATCAAATCCAGTTCCATTGCAGCAACGGTGGAATAAGCCGGCACTCGAGAAAGTTCAAACCGTGCAGCACGTTTGAATGTCATTTGTCGCATGCCAAACCCATTACATGATATATACACACACACATACATATATATAAAAATCTGCAGCCTTTGGCTGGATGAAGGCCTTACTGTTATGCTGGGCATGGTATGCGTCTGACCATACTTCGCTGGTCAGTGTGGGTTGGTGAATGATGGTAAATCACCATAGAGAGCACCAACTGTGGCTCTCCGAGTTCCACCAAGGACTCTGTGAGTGCTCTGATGTGATGTTTTTCACGGTGGTAGTTGTCACACATCATGCAGTGCCCGTAAACCAAGAACAATGATGAGGTTTGTATCGGAGAGATCAAGGGCTCCCATTGCTCTGTGTACCGAGTTGTGAAATAACTCTTAATCATCCACTGGTATTCAGTTTCGAGAAAGTGCGTTGCTGTTGACTGCGAAAGAGTCAACGATATTTCATGAACACCTGGCAACAATGTGTGGTGAAATATAAATGAATTCATTGTTATTCTTGGTTCTGTCGGTAAAATCACTTATATAGAAACAAAAAATATAAATAATAAAGGAAAAAATAAATAAATTGTTTTGATTATTCTAAATGTATTATTTTTATTATTATTTTATTTTTTATTTTAAGTAAAAAAATATATTTGTTGTCTTCTATCTACGTGACTTTACCGAAAGAACCAAGAATATGAATTCCTGCAGTCACGAAAGTTTAAAGTCAAAATTGATATTCATTCTACGTAGGGTGTTGAGATGTTAACTACCTCGCCAGGTATACAGGTGGTTATGGGTTCGATCCCGACCCTGACACCTGTATATTTGGAGTTTGCACGTTCTCCCCATAGTCGTGTGGATTTTTTTTCGGGTCCTCCGGCTTTTCCTTCCACATTTATAAATATGTGTTTAGAGTATTTGTCGTGCTATGCATTTCCACATGATAAGCCACTTCATTGACCTATCATCTGTGACCAGGTCGCTTATGAAAAAGAGCTGTAAAAGAAAAAATAATAATTTCGTTTTTTTAGATGCTATACATATCAAAATCCTAGCGGATTTTTTTGAATAGCATTTACCACGTAAACCTGGCCTGCATTTCCGCCGAGGTCCTCAGTCCAAGATGATAACTTGCTATGGCGTGCTCAGAATCTGCACTGGGGAAACCAGCGGCCATTCACAAAGTAGTGGTTGCATCACTGCTCACACGTGTGCCGTGCCGGTCTTTGTGGGCTCCGGCTTAGCGGCGCTTGCCCAAGACGGTTGTCTCCGTTGCTTAACCGGAGGTTTTCCCTCTCCCCCTTCCAGTGGTGGGTTTGGACATCCAGGATGAGATGGGGCGGCACGAGGTGGGGTTCATCGAGAACTCGATAAAAATCCCACTCAACGAGGGCAGCGGCTGCCGGTTTGAAGGAGTTTTCCTCATTAACAAGGTGTTCAAACGTCACGTATCTGCGGCAATTTACATTTGGGGTATTTTTACATTATTATTGATGTTACGAGCCAAAGGGAAAATGTATCAACATATGCTTTTTACTTCTACGCAACAGGCCTTCATCAAAGCCTCACTTGAAGAACCAATTTTAATAAATAGATGTTTAACCCCTGTGGAGGATAGAAAGAGTCAGATTATAAACAAGAGAGTACCATCGCACGTTAAATAATGAACACATTGTGAAATATGCCTCTGCCCATGAAATACTTTGTTTATTGGCCTATTAAGTTGTTTAACAGGCCTGACTGCTGACAAGAAACACTGATTATAATCGAAACAGGTCCACAGTCTGCCTGCAGAAAAACAATGGCCTGGAAGTCCCAAATGTCGATGGACAGAAAAGAGAGTGAATCCTATTTTACGTGCAGTGACAGATACGTTGTGCGCTCATATTCGCATCACCCGTGGTCATTAACGCCAGACATTTTTTGTTCGTCACTTGTAATTCCGGTGCCTGATCGGCATTATGCGATTCACGCTTGAAAATCGTCGAGCCGACCGCCATGTAAGTAATGATACAACGATGTAGCCTTGGCAGCTATTACAGCCGCAACCCGATTCTCGCGGTGCATCACCGTTCGGTCCCCCGTTATCGGTAATCCTTATTTCGCAATTGACAAGGCTCACTTCGCAGGCCTGCGATGGGTTCCCCTACGGGGGCACGGGGTGGCGGAAATTGCAAATATTTCAGGTGGAGGGCGAGAGTGAGAATGAAAGTGCAGCCTGCGAATTACTTTTTTTTTTTTGCGATCAATATACAGTACGGCCTTATTTTTTTTTTTAACGTCGGTAAAACGCGTGTCTAATGCTTGCAGGTCCCGGGCAATTTCCACATGTCGACGCACAGCGCGCTCATGCAGCCAGAGAAGCCGGACATGACGCACACGATCCACAAGCTCACCTTTGGAGAGAAGATTTATGTAAGCACGAGAAGGCAGAGAGGTTATCTCTGTGCACACAGGCTGCATCGCTGCTGCCCGCCGCTGCCGCTGAGAAGAACTGATGTTAGAACGCCACGGGAAGTGCGGCTCTTTAAATCGCAAGGGTCATTTTGTAACTTGGGGGTGGAGCGGTGGCGAGTGGTGGTGTCGTCAACCCATTAGTGGCAGGGGGGGGGGACCTGAGCACAAATTATAATAAAAATTGTATTCAAGTATTTTCAGAGCGGCCCCCACACCCCCTTTCAGTTTCTAAGCTCCTAGTGAGATGACAGAAGAGATTGTGGACAGCAGGAAGAGATTTAGTGAGATGAGAGAAGAGATTGTGGACAGCAGGAAGAGATTTAGTGAGATGACAGAAGAGGGCTGCAGGCAAAATATAAATGAGATTCTTGAGAAATTTGGATTTTTATGTTTTTTAAGGATAAGTATTCGAGCTGACATTTGGTGCATCTTTTATTTTTCTAAATCCGGGGGGGCCCCTTCAGCTGCTTGGGGCCTTTAGCTTCCGCTTACTTTGCCGATGCCTAGCGCCATAGCCGGCGGTGGCACAGTGGTTAGTGCACTGCTGTACGAACCCAGCCACCTCCATTCGATTCCCAGCCACGGCTAGCATTTGCGGCGAGTGATATCTGAACCAATCGTCCCGGGTGCCTTTTTCACCTACCTACACTGACCGGCACGGTGAAGCATGATCAAACGACCTTCATGACGGATATAGTGCGGAGATATCTTTACGAAGCAGTGGGTTGTCAGAGGGCTGTACATTTCTTCGTGATTTGCAAAAAAAAAAACACGTGCAATTTAAACATTGTTGGGCTCTGCGTATCGCATTCTAACGTCATGTTTGTTTGGTGTTTTTGTTGTTGTTTTACTTTGTTTTTAAAGGGAGCAAACATTCAGGGTGCATTCAACGCCTTAAAGAACACCGATCGCATCGAATCAAACCGTGAGTTTTATTGTACACGGCGTTCCCGTTCTAACGCGCATTCACTTTCTTAGAATTTACTGAGTATTATGTTCAATTTCCTTGGAATACACACAAGCAAATGAAAACAATTAAGTACATTACAGAGACACTACGAATCCAAATGATCATTTTAAGTAATATATGGGTAATTATACACTAACGGAATAAAAAGGGCAAGTGCGTAAGAACATTTAGAAACTGATGAGTGATGCTTCTGTGAAATTATCCGATTTTCAGGAATTGTATGCCATGCTGTGGTTCCATTTATGTACAATTGACATTTAACCAAATGTAAACATGAAAAATATTCTAATTTATCTTTCTAGATAGCTAGAGTTGTAACTGTGCACTCGCCAGCCATTCCGATGAATTGTCACGATTTGACGCACGTCTCGTCTCCCTAACATCCCATATACCACGGTGGCGTGAGGGGCGCCGTGGTGGTGTGATGTTAGATACCTCGCCTGGTATGCAGGAGGTCGTAGGTTTTATTCCGACCCTGACTCCTGCTGTATATTTGGAGTTTGCATGTTCTCCTCGTGGTCACGTGGATTTTTCTGCAGGCCCTCTGATTTTTCGCTCCACATTTAGAAACACACGTTTAGAGTATTTGCCTGCGATAAAATTCCACATGACAGGCCACTAAGTTGGGCTATCATTTGTGGCTAGGTCACTTCTGAAAAAGAGCTATATAGCTCAGCGGGCCGTACCTGGTAAAATAAAAAATAGTGTAGGTGTAGTTTAATTTATATACACCCACATAGTATGTGGGTATCCAACTCGCCAGCATTGCCCACCATGAAATGTAACCGTCAGTCACCTTTACGGACTGATTCATGATAAACGATGAGCTGTAGCACTTGTTTTTCTTCACAGCTCTCTCCTCCTACGATTACATCATCAAGATTGTGCCGACGGTCTATGAAAACCTTCAAGGACACCAGCAACTCTCTTACCAGTACACCGCAGGATTCAAGGTGAGTTGAAGGAGCTTCATGGATGACAGTGTACCATGGCAATTGTTGTCAACCATGGTCAATGGGCTGCTGGATGAAGGCCCCCCCAAGCCACCGCCGCCTCTCAGGATCCTGCGATACAACAATACACTGGCACAGTTAAAAGGGTAAAACCTATTACTATATCTTGTTACTGGCAAAGGAGGTCTCATAATGTAAAAAAACAATACACTTGGCACCTGCTTGCACGCCAGCTGATTTTCATGGGTCCCACCTCCTCGGTGGGCATCTTCTCGGATGTGCGTTCCGTTCCTTGGTATATTGTCACGCAAAAAAGTGTAGCAATGGTTCATGATGGGCTGCTAAAGAGTAATACACTACCTCAAGTGAGATTTCAAAATGAGAACCACTTGAGTTGGTTCTTTTAATAAAAAAAATTCCCTCAATTTTATACCAATTGTTATCTCAGTGCCACGTCGTGAGATGAAGTGGCCGGTTGTAACTCTTCCAGGGCTGTTATAGAGAATGTCCCATCACAGAACGTCTTCCGAAATCTCTACACGTGACCCCTTTGTCAAAATAGAGGTGTCGTACTTTCCAGTGCGCCCTGCTGTAGAGATGTTTGTTCCGTGGTTGTCGAAACAATTTTTTTTTTAATTCCCACAGCGGAAAATGTTAACCAAGGGAAGTAAAAAAGTTATTTAATATAATTGGGTTTTTTTTTGTACAGTCATTGGTGACCGGGGTGAGAATCTGAACCCGCTACTTGGGAGAACCCGGTTGAATCACAGATGATCACCGTGTTTAGACCCAGGTCTCAGCGGCTCCGGCTCAGTGTTATGACCCGCCAAGCTACCCGGCCACCTGTGTTTTACGTTTTCAATTAAATAAAAAATAAACTAATCTTTCTGTGCCTCGTATGTGATTTATAACTGATGTGGAGACTGTGAATCTGTGTATGAGAAGTGGTTAAAAATGTTCATAGCAAGGTGTTAGAATAATACACAGACATGTAGCAGCTTGTTTTAGTGATCCACAATAGGCATACATGGTTATTTACAGGACATATATATTTTTTATTTTTAATATATAAACGACAATAGGTATTTGCATCAACATAAACATAAGCATGGGTTAGTCCAAAAGTCGAGGGACATTTTTTCAAACAGATGATGAGCAGGACCCTCGAATTCCTCTGTGATTTTTCAGCCACTGTCGCCTACTCCAGCTTGGGGCTCTTCCAACTTGAAATCAAACTACAACTAAACTTTTTTATTTATAAGGCCCACTGAGGTATGTAGCTGTTTTTCATAAGCGACCAGGCCATAAATGATAGCTGAACGAAGTAGCATATCAAGCGGAAATTTATAGCAGTCAATTACTCTAAACGCACGTTTATAAATGTGAAGGGGTAAAACCGGAGGAATCGGAGGAAAATCCATGCGACCACGGAGGGAATATACAAACTCCAAATATACAGACTTCGGGATCGAACCCACGACCTCCTCTATACCAGGCGAGATAGTTAACATCTCGCCACCGGTGGCACCATTTTTTTTTTGTTAACACAGAAATCAAATGTCTGTGTGTCTGTTAAGTGTTCAGATTGTTTGCCTTCGTCCTTTACACATTTTTGGACGACAACCTCTCTTCCACGCGATAAGAGAGATTCGCTAGCAGAAATCCGTTTTGTCTCTCGTCACCGCGTCTCTTTCATCTTTGCCCGGAAATGTAAATGAAAAATAAATAATAAATAAAGGACAATTGCGGAATTATTATTATTAAAGTATTTTTAATAATTGATTAGACGAATAATAAAATAGTTGGAAAATAATCCTGGCTGTGGCACGGTGTTAATTTTATCGGCTGCTCACATTCACCGTGTTGTTTGTTTGCGCCTCCTATGTAAATATATCAGCTATATAATTTAATATTAGCACCAATAAACTTTGCACATTTCTATTTTAGTCACTGCAGAAAAAAAAGATGAGGCTCATCGTTCACTTCCTGCACGCTGTGGGTTATAATTACGCTCATTAAATACATTGATTTGATTAACAACATGTGCAATAATTAACTTCCACGCCAGCAAAGGGCCCACATTTTCATCGCTGTTCAACGTTATATTTATCATGAAGGCCGCCCCTAATGTCCTGGTTTAGTTTAGTTGGCCTCTGTAAAGTGTCGCTGTCAAATGTGTAATAGCTAATGGAACCGAATCGAAGCTAAGTTGTGCAAGAGGGCGTGAAAGCAATTTGCTAATTGATGGCAGCAGCAGGTTTGTTTGTGTAACTGGGACAAATTCACGGCACCCTCTCTTGAGAAAAAAAAAAACCCAGGTACAGTGCATGGTGGCCCAGTGAGCTGACAGCTCGGAGAGAGACTGGATACGTAGCCGGATCTGTTGACAAAGTCAGTCTCTGTTTACACACAGGCACCACTCTGGCTTTAAAAATGTCCATTTCCTTCCGGTTCGGCACGGCTGGTGTTTCATGTGGCTTTAAAAGGATCACAGTTGTCTTTTAATCTCCAGCTGGGGGGCGGGGGGCAGGGGGGGGGGGTTGGGAGGAATGGGATTGGATATGGGCCAGGGGGAAGAGAAGGGGAGGGGTGGGTGGATCGCTAGGTGTGTGTGGTGTTAGGTTCAGGCAGAGGGAGAGGTGGTGTTCAGTGGGGTGATTGAATGGAGGTTACGGGAGCCACCAGTTGGGGTGGTGGGGGCGGGGTGCGCGGGGGGGGGGGCATTTCCCTGATTGGATTTCACGCGGCGCAGGCCGCGAATTTGGCTCCCGATGCTCATCAGCAGATAGCACCTGCCAAGGCGCTGGCCACTTTGATGTAAGGCAGTCGGTGTGGAACTCGGCCACTTGACTGGGGATGTGAATTGGCTTACTTGTGAAAACGACCAAGCGCTTTGTTGCCAGATGGGACATTCGTCCAGGAAGTGTCCCCTTTTTTTTTTTTACAGCCGCAGGCCATCCAGAGAAGTGGCCCTGCGGTGTGATATTAACTCGGACCTGAAAGGTTCCACAAGACAGCAGTGTGCATCACTGCCTAAATCCTTAGCCAAAATGTCAACGAGTTTTAGAGGAATACACTTAGCCTCTGCAAACAAGGGAGGTGAGCATCGAGCTACGTGCGTATACGAGTCATCCCAATGTTGCTGCCCTTGTTCGTAAAGATTAGTTGGGATTGAAAGTTATTTTTAAACAAAAATACAATTGTCTTAGATTGTAGGCATGTCTGCTTCATTGTCACATTGTGTGTTCTCCCTTGTGCCTCAAAAACAAATCTAGTTACCAACATATATCCTGTTCGTTATTATGGAAGGGAGCTAAAACTGCTCAAAGCGGCTTTGCAGGGAATGTCAAAATGAACGAGAGCTTTTGAAACGAAGGATAATTTTTTTTTTCTGCCGAGGTGGCATTTGCCCACCGGAAACAATTCCAATTATCGTTATGATGTAAGGAAACATTTAAATCTATTAATCTGCTTAGCCCATAAGGGGATTAAGCTGAGCTTTTTTCTTGGTGCCATTCCGGCCACTGTTTAATGGCAGCATCGTTTGCGCACTTCCGCGCCGCGTAAACAACCGCGACATTCGCGTTAGCACCCTCGCACATGTGCACGTGTGTCTCGTGCCATCCTGGGGCGGTGTCATCGCGCGTTTGCGTGCACGTGTGTGTGTGTGTGCGTATGTATGTTGAACTTTTTTCACACGGTACGTAGCCAATGTGTGCTCATCGGAGCTGTGGGGGCCTGTGCCGGCGTTGACGTGCATCCATGTGCCGAGCGGTGGCACGGTGGTTGGTGCACAGCGGTGATTAAAGTAACCAATTCTGGCCCTCCCCTAGGCTGAATGAGCCTCAAATATGTACCTGCTGTGGTATGTAAAAATCAGCACTTGGGGGAGGCAAAGGTGTGCCGTGCGTGGTCACCTCGTACGCCCACGGCACTCACCTTACTTGTGGCTTTGTGCGTCCACCCTTGTCCACCCCACGCATGGTCAGGAGTACATGGCATACAGCCACACGGGGCGCATCATCCCGGCCATCTGGTTCCGCTACGACCTGAGCCCCATCACTGTGAAGCACGTGGAGAGGAGGCAGCCCGTGTACCGGTTCATCACCACGGTGAGTGAGCGCCGGCGCCACCAGTGTTGCTCCAAAATGGTCGGATTTTTATTATTATTTGCGCACCAAGGACAAAGATCTCTCGCATACGCACGCGATGTCAGCGAGCGCATATGAAAGGCGCTACACACCCCAGTGCTAATGGTAACACACCCCACACCAGTCACTAACTCATGGCTGAGTAAACCTAGTGCCAGTCACAGTACAGGCTCCAACACCGCTTGCCGACTGATGTTAGCCATGGTTGGAAATCGAAACTTAGGTCACTGGGTGTGCTAACCAGACTGCGGCAACGCTCATCAGAAGCACACATGCACACATGCACACACACACACATTGTCATGTATATATTGACACATCCATAGACATGTAAATTGGCAGTCTCATGCACACAATGAAGGATGAGCGATCTACCAACTCTGCATCTAAAATCATTGAGTCCAGGGCAGCAACGTTCGCGCGCCCAAAAATTCGTTCTCCGGTTTTATTGTTGAAAATTAATTATGTATCAGGGGAGTCGGTGGGGGGTGGAGGGAAGTGGTGGTGGGGGAGGGGAGGATTTGTCCAGCTCAGAGATTGACTTGGGTGACTCACAGTTGCATTTTTTTTTTATCCGGGTCAGTAGGGGTTAATTCCCACTGCCCTCGTGAATCATGCACAGCATTCGGAGCACGCCACCGGCTCTTTAGACGGGAACGGGGGCGACACATCCCGTCCGACGCCCCACGGACGCGATCGCCCTCTCCTGAGGACTGCGGCCCGGAGGAGGGTTTGTCCCCTGCTAATCCCGGCCCCGATGCCACCATCTGTGGTCACCTGACTCTAAACCTCGTGTGGTCACCTATGCCGGCCCCGGCCAGGTTTGGACCCCGCTCGTTGGCTTGAAGGATGCCAATAAGGTCAGGCTGCAGGAAGGTATGCCCTCCGTGGCCTCTGGAAAAAAGATAAGCTGCCGTGAGTGGAAGGGGATCTAAAACATGCACGTTTGGGGAAATGTGTCGCGGCTCCGGCCATCTGCGCCGGCTGTGGCGACTTTTTAAAATTAAATGCCACGAGCTGAGCTGTCACATCCTATTCTCACTTCCACTCACTTTGTGGCATCTGACGCCTTCGGTACAGAGAGCATTGGGTTCTCGACACGTGAACAGGTGTTCACATGTCACTTCTGTCGAGACGCCGCTACTGAAACAGCAGCTGAACAGTGGCAGGAGTGTGTCGGTGAGCGTTGTTTCATGAATATATTCTTTGACGGTATGTGTTGGTATATAAGAATACCGAATAGCATTCTTATTTGCACTAAAGATGTACATCGGGGTGCTGGTGTACACAATAACGTTCAGTCACCGTCGGGAAAGAAGTGTACAGGCAATGGCCTCCATCTGCCTGTATTCCCATAACGCAGCCAAACTTCTCTTTTGTCCTGCAGAGAAAATTTAATTTCGCAAAATTGGTACGTTAAATGAAAATTATACCGTGTTTTACCCCTCCATTTTGATCGCCGAAAAACGATTTAAGTGCGGCTCTCTGCACCGTTCTCCCTCTCGTTTCCTCCGACACCATAAAAAAACGCGCGCGCACACACACAAAAGCCACCGTTCACCCATCAACAAATGGGAATGGCGTGCTGTGGAATCCACCATTTGGCAACACTGCCAGTGACATTTCTGTGTTTGAATTTCCGGCGCCGGCAAAAGCTTTGGCGATAAACCCACCGACCGAATGTGTGGCGCCCGTTGCCAAAAGCTCTTTGTTTAAGCGAGAGTGCACCTGCTTCACGCACTGCTGCGATAAACATGCTTGGGTGTGAGACGGCGGTGTGGATTAGCACAGTAAGGCACTTTACGGTGCTGGAAGGGTGCCGGGGAGATGCTGGGCGGGTTTATGGGATGTGCGGGGAAAGGAGCAGGTGGTTGTGTTGGTGGTGGTGGTGGTGATCGTAGTGATGGTGCTGCTGGTGGTATTGGTTATGGTGGTGAAGGTGCGGTGCTGGTGGTGGTTGTCGTGCCGGCGGTGCAGCTTCTGGTTGTAGTGGTGGCGCTGATTGTTGCTGTTGGTAGAGGTAGTTGTGGTGCTGGTGTTTATGGTGCTTGAGGTGGTGGTGTTGCTGGTGGTGGTGGTAGTCTGTATAGCGGAGTGGTAGTGGCTAGTACGCTGCACCATAAACCCGGTGACCCGAGTTGGATTCCCGTTGAACCGGTCGCAGACCCCCCTGAGCTCGACTCAGCCTCAAATGAGTACCTAGTGTGATGCGTGAACATCGCGGCTAGGGAGACAAAGGCGGCCGGGCGTGATGCTGGCCACCCCCACCTCCTCGTGTGCCGTGACGGTCTCCTTCATAGGTGCTTGCTCACAGAATTTCACTCAACAGTCTTTTAAGGCTATCCGAGGGATCTTTGTATTTTGTGGTGGTGCTGGTGGTGTTATTGTTGGTGTTGGCAATGGTGCTGCCCCTGCTGCTGTTGATGATTGTTGCTGTTGATCTGCTGCTGTTGCCGACACGACGCGGAAGCTTTGGTCGTGGGAGCCGGCCCCGGGGGGGGCGGTGGCGGTGGGTCGGGCGCTCGGTGACCGGGATGCTGACGGCAGTTGACGTAGGCCGCTCCCCTCCGCCACCCCCTCCCTGCCTGTCGAGCGTACGCACTTCCTGTGACGGCACCACCGACTCGATTACAAGCGACCGTGTCGGCCCCCCCCCCCGCCCCAACGTGGCCATCCGCATGCCGAACTTGATACAGGGGCAGAGGCTGGCCCAGGGCTTCCCGGTGCTGCCCTTCTTGTCTCTGGCTTGTCCGGACTGAAGCCCGATCCGGCCGCTTGGCACGGAGCACAACAACAACAGAAAAAAAAGAAGAAGAAAATTCCCCTCCACCCCCTCCGTGGAGGTATTCATTGGCTGCTGTCTTCATGCGGATGTTAAAGATTCCATGACACCCTCGGGTTGGACTTGGCCGTGGCTAAATTCAGATGCCCTCTGCAAGTGTTGCATTATGTAGGGATACGAGTACGCGGGTCGTGGGTTTGTCCGTACGTGAGCGCGTGGATGTGTGTGGTCATAAGCGCTTACGTGAGTGTTGATTATTTGTTATCGTCTACTTTATAAGCAGGCGAGAGCACGGTGAGACTTACCGTCTGCTCATCCAGGGAGGATCTGGGTCAAGGAAAGCAGTGCAGTAAACGTGTGATGAAGGTCAATAGCAGTGGCATACATAACCTTAAATGATACAAAGAGCATTAAGCATTAATGACAGCCGAACATTAAACTTTAAATAGAACTTTAGTTTAAATAGAATATGGCCTGTCACCAACCCGCACGGGTCAGCGTGGTGACAAAACCCCATGAGCAACACAGTGCAGGGAGGTCTTCATCCAGACGTGGATTGACAGAAGGCTGTAAATTATACTCATTGTATTAAATACATTTTACACACGGCATCAATTAATGGTAAAAATCACTTTCATTCATACTGAGGGATTAGTCTTAATTTCCATGACATACAGCGCGAAAGAAGTGCAACATACATGACAAGGATTGGTTATTAATATAACAGATGCGGTAATATTACACATGTCAGAAGGCACGATCAAAGCCTGTTTGGAAATGAACTCGTGGAATATGTTGCACAGATCAAATCTCACGTCAATTCCGTACCATCTTTGTACATAAAAAAAACTATCACTGTCGGTCAAGGTCAGTCCACTGCTGGATGATGGCCTCCCAAACCACCGCCGTCTCTGATGATTCTGGCACGTAATAATCCAACCCGCACCTGTGCAATGGGGAAAAAATAAAACATTCTTGAGATAATGCCCAGGCCTCACCTTGAAGGGTTGTTTATGAGTCGTCAATCTTCACGAAAGTCTTCATTAGACAGACATTACATCGGCATACGAGTCATGTGAATGAGTGGATTTGCAAATGGCTTGGCTACCACCCTAGAGACACGTCATGGCCTAGCCCACTCACTGATCTTAACAGTTTGAAGAATGGAATTAAACTGCATATGTTATTGTATGTGCACTCCTCGTGCAAATGTAGTAAATTGTGGCGTATTAATAGCATTTGTGTAGGGTGATAACTCGAGCACCTGGTTTCAATCGGCATATATAGTTTGTTCTCAAAACATTTAAAACAGTCCTGTAATATGTTTCTAGTTTATAGTGTATCCGCACATGTGAGTGTGATTAGCCAATGGGGTCCGCATTTAGTTGATAACCCTGCATTGATTTAATGAGAGGGAGATAATTACTGGGTACAAACTCACCAATAAAAATAAATCATTTCTTGCCATGAGCAATAGTATATTTTTTTGTAGAACAATGTGTTAATTGCCTTGTGTATTTTTAGGCACGGCGTCTTACATTAATCTAAATTTGTTTTGCGTTACATGGGGAAAGTGGCCCCACCAGAAAAAGGGAGAGTGTGGGTGCCCTCTATCGTTCCCCAGGGAAGGGCTGTGATGAAAATAAGAGTTTCATCACGGTTATATAATTTCGGAGCATGCGCCGTCGGAACGTGCATGTTAGGCTATTTATCATTCCGTATCAGGTTAGCTTGAAAGTAACTCGCTTGCCAATGCAACCTCTAAGGTATCGCCAAGCCTGCTGTTATGTACGCCTGTTAGTTGGGGGTAGGATGATTTGATGAATTGTTGCAATTCCGGATCATGATTCTCTGGGGGGGGGGGGGGGCGGGGTGATTTTTAAAGTTCATTGAATGATAGTGCCTCTAGTGGCTGCGAAGGTGACGTTAACCAATTACGTAAAACATACAAAAAATGTACAATTTATAGACCCTCGTCAATCCACGCTGTTGGATGATTGCCTCTGCACGCCCAAGCCTGGATTTGAACCTGGCATCTTAGCGGCTCCCGCTCACTACTCTGACCTCGGAGCTACCCGGCCACCTCCAGCAATGTCGCCCATTAACAGCACAGCCTGAATACACGACGACGGTACGTTGCGATGCAGTGTTCAGGACCACCACGACAATGGAATGCCGTCGGTCAGCACACTGGATTTGTAATTCGGACATCACCGGTTTCGAACTCCTGGCGCGGCAGTTGAAATAATGGTGCGAGTTCCCTCAATATTCCCACCTCTGTCCATCCAGCAACATTTAGTAGTTACACCCCACTGAGTCGAGTGGCAAGTCGCGTGCGGTCGGATAAAGTGTGAGTACTCCCCGCCTCTTCAAGGACATTTGGCCAACGTGGAAGAGTAGGCCAAATGCTCTCTGTCTGTCAATAATTATCTATTCGTCAAGGCTCTTCCGTGAGCAGTGGCACAAGCAAGACAATGGAGGGCCCACACCTTTGTATCGCCTTTCTGCCAAAACGCTGCTTCTCTGTTTTCCTCGCCAGATATGCGCCATCGTGGGAGGTACCTTCACCGTGGCCGGGATCATCGATTCGGTCATCTTCACCGCCTCCGAGGCCTGGAGGAAAGTGCAGCTCGGCAAGATTCAGTGAACGTCCCCAAGCTTCGACGTGGTCCGGCCCTCCTGATGAGCTCCCCTCGGACTCGTAGTTGGACTTGTATTTAAATATGAATTTGCTGGGAAGGTGGAGGGAAATTAAATTGTGGGGTTTACTGGGTGGAGGGTAAGTGGCAAAAAAGCATTTCTGTATAAATCCCCCTGCGATGGGAGTAAGGCTTAATTTCAATTGGCACCGTGGCCTCAAATGCACGCTGTCACACTGCAAACTTTTAAAACATATTTTGTTTTGGAACAATTTTTAAAACACCGTTCTGTTTCAACGTAAAGTAATTCATATAAATGGGTGGAATAGAGATACTGAACATTATTTAAATGTACTTGTTTTCAGGCCAAAGGAATGTTGGCACATTCCCCTGTGAATGTTATCAGTTTACTAAAATAGGAATTGGGAAGCACTCACGCTTGAGTATTGCATTTTGTAAATAATAGATTAACTAAAATAACATTGGTTGCAAGCCATTTGGCTATTCCAAAATTATCTTGTTTAGAGAAGTTGGCAACTATATGTAGAGAAGTTGCCTTCCGTTGCGTCCACATCGCTTCATTTGTTTTGCAGGTTGTGCCGGGGTTTTCTCTTCTTCCATTTAGCCTGGTTTTAAAAACGTGTGCGGATTTAAACAGGCATTTTAAGTCAACACATTTTTAACGGCCTTTTTTCATTCAAATTTAAGCCCAAGTCAGGATGTTGGCCTGGCGAAAAAGATAGCGTGTCTATGGCAATATTATTTTCCATGTTAATTCACCAAAGGGAGGTATTTATTTGGGAGGTGGAAGAATCTAACGGTAACCTTTGAAAAGTCCTGTTTTTGAATGGTTGCCATATTTTTCGATTCGAATAGGCCAGCAAGGATGGGCATTTCTTCAAAACCCAACTGGCCAGTTGGCTTAGCGGTAGATCGAGCGGTTCGCAATCAGAATTTTACGAGTTCATCTCGTGCTTGGGAGTTGACGCAGCCCATCATCCCTCCGGGGTTGATAAAGTAAGTTACCCATTTTGTGAGGGAAGCCAACAGCGGTTGTCTTATGGACAGACACATCCCCGCTATAGGATAGTGTTGAATGTCCACCACCGGCTCAGCTGTCAACAGGAAATGCCGCGTGCGAATCCCCCGTAAGATGGGGTGCATTCCATTACCCCAATTCTTGTTTTGCGAATGACGAATGATGAACACTTGTATCGTCACGACGCATTAAATATCAACAGTTTGGTGGCAAGTGACAAACGTGTGCATCGCAACAACATTGCCTTGGTAAATCCTTCACCTTCCTGGGGCTGATATCATTTGTCACCTTCTGATCATCTTTCACTTGTCCGCTTTGGCGTTCGCAGGCTGATTTTAATAGGAAGATCGGATTATTTAATGGCTAATTTTCTTTACTTCCGCCTCTCATTTTAGGTGAAAGGGAAATTCTCATTTATGTAGAGAAATTCAACTTGTGTTGCGGCAATCGCTATTTAATTTTACTGGCACTACTCTGCTCAAGTACAGAAAGTCTTTATTGTAAGTGATGTGTCATTTCTCGGGGTTGCAGTTTCTACTGATATCAACTGGCCATGAATGTCAAATATATAATTTAAATACATAATAGTGAAGCACTAAAGCTGGCACCATTCAGATCCTGGGTTCCAATCCAGGCTGCTGCCTGCGATTGAACCTCATGTGTAGTGAGTTGATGGTCCGGTCACCAATGACTGCACAGGCAATCTATCGCATTACATTTGGTTCTGTACTCAATTTGGCTAAATTCCCGCTGTGAGAATTCAAAATATACTTCGACTGGCATATGACGAATCTCTCTCTCATATGCAGCTAACACTTTCCAACTGCAGTATGCATCAGTGGAAGCTTTGAGTTGGCTTTTGAAGACTTTTCGAGCAAAGCTTACACACTTAGGTGCATTTGTTTAATTTCATTTGAGCCACTGAATGTGCTTTGGTTTTAGTAAATTGTCATGATTTTCTGATGTATCTGGAAGAGATTATTTTGTTGACATAGCGTTTTGAGGTCACAGAAATAATCGTAAATTAACTCTGGAGGCCATGTCTGTCTTAGGCAAGTTGTTTCATTGCTCTCCATGGGACGCAAGCACTGATATTATGAATACTAATTGGCCTTGTTAAATATTTCTTTTCTCCAGTGTGTACTAATTAACAAGGAAATGATTAGGACCACATCTAGTGACAAAACTCTACCAATAGAAGCCGTAAAAAAACATTTAAACAATACTACAATTAAAATATGCACCAATGAAAACGATATTTCCACAGAAAGTAAATGCTAATTTTGTTTAAACAGGGTAATAAGTACAGTGTGTGGCATTAAAAGACTACAGAGATGTCAAATATTTTGTTTTACACGTCCAGCAATTTATGGTTAAACCAGGAATTATTATTATTATTGATAAACTCGACTGGTTCATTTAAGACATATATGGATTCCTCGCTCTGTTTGCCGAGCCGTTTATGAATGACAATTTGCAGAATTCTACCTTAAACGTTGTGCAGAACTACTGGACAGTCATTGAATGTTCCGTTTATTTAATTGACATTGCGAACACAAAACTGAAATTTCACATCCTGTCTGCGCAATGGGGCTGTTACTGACGCATTATGCGGGGACTGTTGCAGTAAGCAAGATCGTGTTCCACCCACGCACATCTCTTGCAAATAAACTTCGAATCCCTGCTAAATACACTCCACAATCTTCATCGTTCCAAAGTTTCTGCACTAAAAGACGCGTCTTCTTCTTCTTAGCTGTAAAGACAGCCCAGTTCGTTGACAGTGAAATGTGAATCCATGTTCATGTTATGGTTTTTTTTGTCGTTGGTGTTTTAAATGGTGTGCCTTAAGTATGTTTCCTTCAATAAAGAGGAAGTTAAAGTGCGTGTTCCGAATGAATGATTAACACCAATATGTGCACGTGTGAAAGTCAAGGTGGACTTTTAATGGTCTTGTTTTTTGTCTAAGTTAAGAGTGTGACAAACTGATGTAGCTTGGTAAGGTAAAAAAAAACAATCTGCTGATGGACTATGAACTATCTATATTTGTTTTTACTTGTGGAAAACATAACTGAAAATTTCCTGGTGCAATATGAGATTGTGCCTGAGACTAATTAACTCCCTCTTCATGTGTCTCAGTGTGATTTGAAGCAGGCACGTTTCCGTGCCTACGTTGCACACCTTTCAGCTTGTTCTTTTGCCCGTTTTTATAAGTCAATGTCCACATCTCTGATCCATATATAACGGGAAGAGGAACGCGTGGTTTAGTGTAAAGTGTCCAAGTTAAAGACGCAGCATTCAATTCTAGATTTTAAGCTTTGGTGACTGCAAGGATCCATACTCTTTGGTTCTATTCGGTAAAGTCACGTAGGTAAAAAATAAAACAACAAAAATCACGACGTTTCGGCCACAACACAAGTGGCCTTCGTCAGGTGAAGGGACCGTACTGTCCAGAGGACAGCGTTGGAGTGAAGACAGCCAATCCCAGGTCGCGTCCTTTGTTCTTTTGCCAGTTTTGCCGCGACCACAAGCTTAAAGGACGCGACCTGGGCTTGGCTGTCTTCACTCCAACGCTGTCCTCTGGACAGTACGGTCCCTTCACCTGATGAAGGCCACTTGTGTTGTGGCCGAAACGTCGTGATTTTTGTTTTTTTACCTACGTGACTTTACCGAATATAACCAAAGAGTACGCAGCATTCACTTGAGAAAAGTAATTTGGCTTGGGCAGGACACATCACTAGAAGGGAGAACGACTGCCGGTGACCAAGACTAACGATGGAGTGACAGCCATGGAAGAGAAGACGCCTGATAGGATGTCGAGCGCATAAGATGGAGCAATTAAATCAGTTTGTGTGCAGGCAGGAGCAAGACGAGATTGTTACATCGCGAGAGAGTGATATACTTTAAGGCGATGACTTGGGGAGGCCTTCATCTGGCAGTGGATAGATCATGACTGATGATGAAGTAAACATTGGTTTCACGACAGTGAACCTGGCAGGCTTGAGACGAAGTTCGCTCCAAGCGCTCGATTCTTCTCTGAACAAACGTGCTCCATTCACAAACTTCCTCAATGTTTTTCACCCCCCCCCCCCCTCTCCCCATGGTGCATCTCTGTGCTAATAACGTCTTTCCTTTGTGGCCGAGCCACTGGGCTTATCTGTCCCGACGTCCACGGGTGGCCACAGCTGCTCCACACCGATAGATGTCCGCGTGGTATCCAGCACACGCCGAATGCGATCCCGTGGTGAGCTGCCGATTCACACGCGCACACCGGGCACTCCCACGCTTCCCGGACGTCCGCCAAAAAATGTCAGTCGCACAAATGTGGGTTTCGAGGTGAAAAGGCTAAGGGGTGCAGCGCTGCCAATATTGTGCTCACGTCACCATCCCCACCAAGCGTAGTGACTTGGGGAAAGTGGCCTTGGTGTGGTACGCGTCGTTAGAAGGGATGGATGAGCCTCGAAGGTCGTCATCCCTTCGGTCGCCAACGAACGTGGTGATGGCGGTTATTTGTTTATTCATTTAAAAACATGAATCGAGGGCCGGAGTTTGCATTGCGTTAATGAACCCGGTGAACCGAGATACATTTCCAGCAACGACTAATATGCGTGAGCGAGTGGTCATACGTGAACTAACATAGCATGGAGAGGCCATCCAATAGTGGTTGTGAAAGTGCTGCAGATTGGGATGTTGGTGTTTAATAGTCGGACCAAATCACCCTGAATGCGCTCGGATGTCACTGGATCGTGTAAGCTAAGCCGGGATCGGGATAACATTGGCGGGCTAACATCAGTGGCGAGTGATAACTGAACCGTTCCTGGCCCTCCCATGCGCTTTGCCAACTTCCCATCTACCAGAAGCATACTTAACCCCCATGAAGAACATAACACGTACAGGCATTCACGTAACGTTGGTTGTAAAAAAAAAATGAAGCGAGCGAACAAACCTTTTTCAACAACAGTTTATTATTTTTTACATGCGCAATGCATCGCGTGTTTTTAATGCAGTCCCAATTCTGTGCTGCCATTGTCGAAAATTATTCACGGTCACTGGGAAGGAAATGCGACATGGTTAAACATGCAACTGAATCCTCCTGGGCACCAAAGCTGAAATTACATGTGGCCTTGCGGTAATTACATGCCTGGCTTCTGTAAAAATGTGGATGAGGTCGGACAGAAGGTCATGGTGAAAGGCCGATGTGCACAAGGCTGTGGCGTTAACACGTCGAGTTAGTAGCTTATTGTTACATGTTTTTCTGCATTTTATTTTATTTGAAGGTTTTCATAATTTGTTCGCCACTCAATCTTCCACCTTTTTTCCCCCACCCAAGGAGGGATGTGCGCTTGAAATGCAAAAACGTTCACAGTTCGCTTTCGGAGGTGTCACTGCCGCTTAGAAACAAGCCTGGCGCACCATCAACATGATTACATAATACATAATAAAAATAGAAAATAAATAACGTCCTTGTAACGCAGGAAAACCTTGCCGGGTCGCAAGACTTTTTTGTTAGTTTTTTTAACGAGGGTCCTGCTGCTTTGTGATGTTTGCCCAATCCCACGAACGAAGAACGTTGGCTTCATGCGAGACGAAATCCGGAGGACACGGTAAAAACCCACCGAGCATACGAGGAGGCGGGGCACTCGCTACTGGCAACTCCCCGAGCACCTCACAACTAACTGCGCGCCAACAACATCCGGCAGGCCCCGATGGTCATCCGTTGATGTACGATCCAGAGCCACACCTCATCAGAATCTTCACGTATAGTGGAGGAGTTCGATGAGCCATAACGCTCTTTGTTCGCAGATGTCCACGGTAGGGGTGGGTCAGAAAGTTACAACAGCAAGCAATACAACACGATAGGACATTTGACAGGATGGGTCACATTGATCTGGATTTGGCCAAAGGAAACCTGGCAACCAACACACGTGGATAATGACTACGTTCTCCCCCTGAAAATGTAATTTTGGCAACAAAAATGTAGCATCGTTAAATACAATATTTTCTCATACGTAAAAAAAAAATTCCTCGAAAATCCTGTGCCGTTTATTCTTGTTTCATATATTAATGAAATGGACGGAGTCTTAAGACTAATTATGAATGCGCACTCTACTCCTGCTAATACTGTCAAACAGAAATTGCGTTTCAAGAGTTTGCTACTGTGGTAAGTGTTGACCATGCATCGTTCTTCCCCAAGCGCGTGTTTTCCAAACGGTTTTGTGGTCAAATAAAAATGAAACAACAAGACCGTTGCCCTGGGATTCCATGTGCTGTGTTTGCTGTAAAAAAAAACGAAGCAGTTTTCCTTTAGTTCCTCTTAGCTATTGGAATGCTTTTCTCACCACGTTAAACGGTCACTGAAATACCTCGCCTCTGACAAACCCACTCGATCGCTCTCAATTTGCCCTGGAGGTGAAATTGTGTTCGTATTTGGATGGGAGATCACCTGGGGGGGAGGCTTGGTTGTGGCCATGGGGCATGCGACGCGTGACACGGAGCTGGCGGCCCAGCGGCAGCGCCGCTCGCCGCTTGTCACAGAAGTTCGCGGTTCGAATCCCGCGGCCGCCCCCCTGATTGATTAATGCTGTGTCGTGTAATGACTATGAAATAATACACGTCGTCTGCTTTACAGTCGGATGTTAAAAGAATCCCTGGGTGCTATTTGCAATTGAGGGCCGTTGCGTGCCGGCTTTAGGGTCAAAACTTGACAATAATACACAGCTCATTTGGAATATGCTTGGCAATCTGCTTGGCCAGGACCACCCAGGAAATGATTCACGAGACTCGGCGAGGTTCTGGCTGGGTAAACAAGTCCAACGATTACTCAATTCGAACGCTCGGCTGGTTTTCCCTGGGTTCTCCTCTTCCCCCATCACACGAACACAAACAAGCACTCATTGATAGAATCGGCCAAACATCCTAATGGTGTAGCAGGTCCCTCCGAACAGAAAAAAAAAACTTAGATTTCTTACGACTCAGGCTTTATTGAGTCAAAGGGCAGTATTTGTTATTATTATTATACCGCAAAAAAGGTCAATTTTTATATGCGACCTTCATTTCGCTAACCGGTTGCGTTACTTGCTCCACAGGTGGCATTTCCCCAATAACTTGACGCACGTTCACCAACGCTTACATTACGTCGCCACGGGAGGTGCTAAGGTTTTCTTTCTCATTTCCCAAGTGACCTCCCCCTCTCCTTCTCCCCCCTGTAGGCGGCCGCACGGTTTACGCTACACGTGGGCACGCTCGAAAGAAAAACGGGGGGGGCGGGGGTGGGGAGCTCCACGCACTGCGTTGCCGTGTCGAAATTCTGAGAAGGGAAGCTCGGTCTGGTTTCTGACGATCAGAAAGAACTAAAAAAAAATAGGAAGTGTTCAAACCCAAACTGTGTTTGTGTGGCAGTGGAAACTGGGAAGTCCGTGGTGTGGGGTTTTGGCTCGGTGGGATATATATATTTTTTGCGCGCGCTCTCAACGTCGCAGCGACCCTGCCCACCGGCCTGGGCGCAGAGACGGAGGGGAAGAGGCATTAACAAGAACAACAACGATACATATGTTATTTAATTTGTACTGCTATTTTTATATATTTTTTTATATTGCACACTCGATGATTTTTTTATGCAAACGTCGATGCACGTGAAAAGATCGGAGCGAAAACATCGGTCGGTTTTTTTTTACGAGCTATTTTATAGGAAAGGACAATGTTAAATATTCAAAAGCAATGTTTATTATAGAAGAAAATAGTGACTTGGTAACCCCATAATATTTCGTAAAATATGATGATGAACATTTCTAAAGTCAAATACATAGGCACTCAATCGCAATCTTAAGTCTGCTTTCAAAAATATGTCGAAAATATAAATGATTACACAAATGTGTTAGTTCAGGACCAACACTCAAGCGAACAGCAAATTAATTCTACTTTCCAGAATATTAACTTTACACCAATCTACACTCCTGTCAACCACATTTGGAGGCGGGATCAATAATTAAAATTGATTTTGATCAAATATCTTCATGAAGGTGGCTCATAGCTGGGCGGAGGATATTTATAAACACAACCTCAAGAGGTAAACATCGACGTTCTGATGTCAACAGAGGGACCAACGTGGATGTTAAAGCATCGATGTATCAAAACCACAACATGAATGTCACCAATGTGTCCATATTTTTTTTTCCCCCATCCCTACTTACAGCACTTTTATATTCAATGCTGGATGAATGCCTGCCCGTGCTGCATTGGTTATTGGCATGGGGAGTCCTTCGTCCAGCAGTGAGAAAGGGCTGTACTCTACATTATTTCAGTCAATTATAATTTATACAGCAGCAGTTGTTTACAATACCATTACTCTACGACTGTTGTTTACAGAGGTTCGTAATAACGTTTGGCTACATGGCTGGCTATACGTCATTGTACATGTACAACGTTTTTTTATTAATCCACTACTTAATTAAAGTTTCCCGGTAACGTGTCGGTCGTGGGATTTGTTCGATCACACATCACGGTGCTGGACACGGCGGTGTGGTCAAGTGGCGGGATGGAGGCGGTGGAAGCCAGATCCGGATGTTGACACAACTCTCCGCCGATGTTTTAACCTTGGTTGGGAATCGAACTCAGGTCGTGAGGTTCATAGCACAGCGTGCGAATCACTGCGCAACTGCCGCTCTGCCCGTTCTGTTGTTTGCGTTGTCTGAAATTGTTACTGCTGCTGCTGCTGTGAATACTAGTTTATCAGGAACGATGATGTGAACTGTTAGCTCATTGCAGAATACACATGTAATGGTAAATGGGTTCACAGATTAAAATAGATTATTACGCCCACAATACATAAAGTTAATTGAGCGTGTGCGAATATCTATTATTGATGATGTATGCGAATGATATGCTCGTATCACGTTTAGGTTAATGGAACAAAGAAGACAGAACGATACCGAGAAACAATATGATTGCGGTCGTAGCAATGAGAATAACAAACACGTGTTTTCGAATGTAATCACGACCTTGGATTGTGACAATTTATCGAATCGGGGGCGGGGGGGGGCTGGGGAGTAGGAGGAGTGGGGGGAGGTACATTTTTTTGAAATATATATACTCTTTGGTTCTTTCGGTAAAGTCAGTGGAACTACTGGATTATTATTTGTTCCGCGTGAGGACGACCGCTTGTGTTGCGATCGAAACGGTGTAATTTATTTTATTTTATACCTACGTGACTTTACCGAAAGAACCAAAGATTATGGATTCCTGCAGTCACGGAAGCTTCAAATCATTTTTACTTGGCTTTTTGCGGAGTGAAGCAGCAGTTTGAGTGTTTGGTAAAATGAGAGCCTTGTAACGTCAGGTGCTGGGGAACGGCAGCAGGGTTCCCGAGACTCGCTGCCATGAGCCGAGTGAGCGGGCAGGTGGCACAAATGCGGTGCTGGAACAGGCGTAGGGATGCAACTGTCGTTTTATCCCTCAATTGCAATGGATTATCTCACTCGAGGTAGACGCATCGAATCGTGCGTTTAAAGGATCAGTTGTTTTATGCTTGTGGAAAATACGCAAATCTTACATGCGGGCCAACGGGGCGAGCGAAGTCGTGCACGTGAAACGCAAGGGACGACAAGGAATACAAAGCGGCTTTCTAAATATTGGTTACAAAAAAAAATAGATCCTCATGAGATGCCACCTCGAATTGTGACAATTCATCGAACTGCGGGGTGCGGGCCGGAAGGGTGAATTGTTTCATGTCTATCACTGAAGATGCTTCAAGGAAGAGGAAAACAACACGTCCATGGGTGTCTTATCCTTAATCCTTAGAACGGTCTCAGATACCTGGGCCCAGAACGGCAATGCCCTGCCCAACTCTCCCTCACCTGCTCTGACGAGCCCGGTAATGGTAATGCCGTCCAGAACGTCAGGATGTTGCAATGTACGATGTGAGAGAGGATGTGGAATAACGTAACAAAAATATTTTTTATTCTAGATTTGAAGCTTTCGTGACTGCAAGGATTCATAACTCTTTGTTTTTTTCGGTAAAAGTCGCGTAGGTAAAAAATAAATAAAGTAAATGAAAACTAAATTAAATCACGACGTTTCGGGCGCAACACAAGCGTCCTTCTTCAAGTGGGGACAACGTAGCGAAAGCACAAACACCACTTAAGTGTGTCTCAGAGATGGCTGTGATGAGGGATTATATAGTTGCGGGGCATGGAGAGAGAGGGGGGGGGGCATGGTGAGTGTGGGGGCGGGGAGTGGGCTGGGAGGTGAAGTTGGGAAGCCGAGGGAAAAAAAATGAATGAAGATGCTTAATTAGCAAGCAAGTCAGCCGTGATTAAACCGACTTCTCAACAAAGGCTTGCGAGTTGATGGTCTCAGCCCCGCCATCAATGACTGCACAGCAAAAGCCATTGCAATCAATGTGGTCTTGCACTTCGTTTGGCTAAACTTAAGCTCTGAGAATGAAAAGTGAGAATTTGCGCCGTCGTTGCAAAGCACGCTGCCATCACCGCTAGCACGATTGGGGAACATTCTATGGGGGGAAAGACAAAAAAATATTTTTTTAAAAATTCACAAAAATTATGAGAATGAAAGAACACCCCAAAAATATGAATTGAGGAGCCGATCATAATTGCATTGACAACGATTATTACATGCAGAATGTATCTGCGAAAGTAATTCGATTAAAGCCGAAACACTTAATTCCTCGGTGTCTGTGACATGTGCATGCACTGCTGTCATGAAACTGTTGTGAATGAGCACAGATATAGCCAATGGCAATGTCCATGGACGTATATTAAGTGATGCATAAACGCTGGCCCTCCTAGAGTACCGTTACGGGAAGATCTCCGCTTTCTTAATTGTGTTATCTCTGGGGTATGTATGTATGTATGTTGCACTTCTTTCGTACCGTACGTAGCCAACCGTGATAATCAGTGGGTAATACCACACGTGACTCAACCACATTACAGTGCCAGTTTTAGCAGCTTGAAACGCGCGTGTTACGCGTGCACGTGCGCGAATGTCTTCGAAACGTCGCAACGCCACCGCATCTTACACGCGGGCACGCATGCGCCAGTGACGGCACCAAGCCGTCTGCTGGTTGGGACGTTGTTTCGTTGAAATCGCCGCAACCTTTTTGCGTCAAAATTGGTTTTTTTTGTTAGCACTGTATATCACTCGCCACCGTTTTTCAGCCTTGACCGGAAATTGAACTCAGGTGCCGATATTTCAGACGCAGTGGGTGCACCACGACGTCTCTCCACTCGCCCCCCCCACCCCCACCCCCCCCAACAGGCAAGGGGCTGTCCATAAATGACGTCACGCGATTTTGGACGATTTTTGACCCCCCCTCAAATATGACGTCACAAAGCTCTGCCCCCCCCAAACATATATAAAATATGCTTCAAATAGCTTTAAACTGTTGTCATTGTAGTACGTATTTAATGTGGCGCTGCACTCTGATGTTGTTGGAGAAAACATTTATTAAAAAGTCTATTTAATTGAGTAGAACGTGTTGTCTATATTTATTTAAAGTTGCGCATTTTGATGTGACGTCACATTTCTCAACCCCCCCCCCCCCCTCGTCACACATCGTCACAAATGTCTGACCCCCCCCCCAGGTGCGTGACGTCATTTATGGACGGCCCCCAAATGGTCACCTTGACGTGAATGTTTGGGCCAGAGGTGACTTGTTGGTAATTACCAGGAAACTTAAAAAAATGTTTTAACACTTACATAGGACTCTCGTTTTTAATGGAAAAAGTACGGATACTGCACTGTAACATGATAGCAAATCCATAATACAGGTGTTTTTTGGTTAAATCGCGTAAATAAATATTAAAATACATATTTATGCGATCTAACCCACAAACCTGGTGTTATGGATGATATTAGTCGCGAAAGCCTACGTGGTAAAATGATAACACATCCATGTTAATAGCTTCAAAAGAGTCTCCACTTGCTCGCCATCGTTGTCAACACGTGACCTGGAATCTTCTCCAGGTCGTCTCCAGAGCCCGGAGGCAGCAGCACATGTCACGTGGTGTTGTTGCAAATTCTCCGAAGTGTTAACATGTTTTTGAAGCACCCTGTATATGTGGCATGGCGCACATTGAAACGAATGCCGGCTGTGGTGTTCGTGGTTAGCACACTGGACCAACAGTCCAGAGCACGCAGGTTCGATCCCCCGGATCAGCAGCAGGTGTTCGTAGTGCAATGCGCTAACCACTGTGCCACTGCGTCACCCCCATGCATTATAGGTCCCTAACTTTTCAGCACCTGATTGGGTGCTTGTGGATAATAAGGCAGCCTGCGCGCTTGAACGCCGTATGCAAGTTAATGTGAGCAGTGAGGACAAATTGTACGTGAATGGTAGTGACATCCCACATTTATTTCAGAGTCTGTCCCACACCGTTGATGCACACGCGATGAGAATGAGAGAATCTCTGCTTTAATTTTCATATCATATGGTGTCTGTGCCATCAGCATTTGCTTAACCTGGTAAGGTGCGCTCGGTGTTACATGAAAAGAACGACGCAGCTTTTAAAAATGGATGTGGCAGTGAAACACTTAAAAGTAGTCCGTTTAGAGATTGATACCCACACAGCGGATGTTGGTACACGTTTGAGAGTGCGATCAGCCTAAAAAGCATTTAAGCTCAAGTTGAGTGTGCTGGGCGACTTTTTATTTGCTTATTTATTCGAGTTGTAAATGCATTCCCATTTTGGTGACCGGTTCCAGAAACCAACGTGAGTTAAATGCGGGCAGGCGCGCATAATTCTCATTCATTACCCATCTCGGCACACAGGGAGCAGAGGTTTTTGATTTAAACATGTGGAAAAATTCAGCACCGTCGCGCCTGGGGGGATGTACTGTATGGTTGGTGATGGAGTGAAAGGTTTGATGCTGCGGGTTGGGTGCACGGATGAGTGGGTGGGTGGGTGAGTGTCTTAGTGGTGGAGTGACTGGATAACTCAATATAGACGTGTTCGGATGGTGCAACAAAAAAAAGTCACAGTCCTTTGTCAATCCACTGCCGGATGAAGGCATCCATACACTGCGTCCGTCATGTGGGTTTGATCGCACTTCGCCACGTTGGTCAGAGGCGTTTAATAAAGGACAAGGGACAGGGACCAGTATTGGTTCAATTATATCACTCGTCATTGATCCTAGATTTGGCTGGGACTTGAGCTCAGGTCACCGGATTCACAGTGTAGTATGCTAACCACTGCGCCACCAGTTCACCCCATGATGTTCGGGTGGTTAAGGATGGTTAAGTTACTTGATAGCTCTATGGCTGAGCAATTTCTCAAAACGCCAAGGTTCATAACCTTAGCTTCCAAAATGTAATTCGATCTCACACACAGAATGCGTACTTTTTCTCTCTCTCTCTAAGGATATTATTTTCAGCATTATATACAAAAAGTCACGGTTAAATTGTTCATGTTAGTACACATCTCGTGCTGTCGTGAGTGGGCTGAAAATACAGACATTGGGACAACATTTACAATCTGAACGTGAGCAGGGCTGGGACCACGCATGCGAGAAGCACTTTTCAGCAGAAAGTCTGAAATCACCGCTGATGATGCAGGGCTTTTGTGTGTCAAAGGATCTTTAAACTACGACTTTGTGCCAGGCGTGACATACCAATGCCATTTTCTCTCTCTCTCTCCTACTGTGTAATTTGCAGGAATTAAATTCCTCCCTCTCTCTTCTCGCTCACATTCCCTTGTGAGCCGACGATGGCGTCACACCACTCGTGACGACGTCACGCCACGGGTCTAATCATTCTTGCACACACACTTTCAAACTGCACTGATAATAAGGTTATTTCCTATTGTGTTTGTATGTATTTTTACACATATGACTGCGATTTCCCGTCTAAAAAACATATATATCAAAACTGAAACATATAAAAAATGTATCTCTGTGTACGTGTACTTTCAGGTCTCCTTGGATGATTTTATGTGTCAATTGGTTCTCATCTGGTTATCAATAACGGATTGAATGAATTCTTGAGTGTATGTATAAATGTATATATTTGTCCTATATACGTAGAATATTTACATTTTACTCGTAAAAAATAACGTATATTAGGTATACGTCATGGGACCTCCTTTGCCAGTACTACAATATAATAATAGGTTTTCCCCTTTTTCTGGCAACAAAACAAATGCTGCCACCACCGCCACCCGTTTTCACTTTTGCATTCAAGCGGCATGCACAGCTTGGATTGGCAAACCAGATGGGAGCAATTGTCTGCAAATTTGTGTGACATCGTGATGGTGTAGGGAAGACATTTGAGAGCTGATAGTGGTGGGTGTCAGCTAATGCATTTAATTGTGCTTAAACACCATGCGTTCTGCAACAACGGATGTGTAGATTATTGTATATATATACACACACAGCAATATTCACTACGTTATTTATTATATCCCAAAGGTCATCGGGCGAAATGAAATGATGAATGTTTATTTTCTTCGCAGCCACAGAAACATTGGTGCATGTCGCATATGGAATACGGTATGAGCATATCACCAACGAGCAAATAATTGTAAAAAAACCACGTAACAATTATTACATTAAATAAATGTGCAGGTAAAATGAAATGTGATGCAATGCAATGTACGGCCATTTAAAAAAAAAATATTGAGTGCTCTGGATGAAGGCCTCCCAACACGTATGTTGGTCATGGGGGGTTGTATGACCATACTTCACCACCTTGGTTCGTACTCGTTGGAGGAGATGAATGGCAGGTGGCCCAAGACCGGTTCAGATATCATTCGCCACAGTAGCCGGGAATCGAACTCGGGTGTCTGAGATCAGCGCGCAGTGCACAAACCGCAGCGTCATCTCGTGCCCCCACACGCCAGGAGGGTGGACACGGCAGCGGGCTGCGCCAGAGGTGACCGTTGATCAAGTCTGGCATTGCCTTCAGTGACACGAATGCTGTCGTGGCGTGACGGTCAGCACGTTGGACGCAAGCCAGAGATCACCAATTCGATCTCCCTCCTCCTCTTGCTATTAAGGCGTACCACTAGCAGGTTGCACGTGGTGGGGTAAAGTGTGGGTGCGCCCACATATTTTATGCTGAGACGTCTCTCCAGCGTAGAAGAGTAGGCCAAAATACCCTCAGAGTCCGGAGGTTACTCTCATGAACTTCCTCTCGTAGATGCCCCTTCCGCCATCCAGTGGTGGCGTGAACAAGACGTTTCAGGGCTGCACCTTTGCCTCCTACGGTGGGGCGAGATTGTTGTTGGAGGGCGGCTTCGGCCCTGGAACGAGACAGCCGCGCGCTGTCACGGGCAGTGCAGCGGCGGCGCGCATCTGGGCAAGGCGGCACTTGAAGGCGGCGAGGGAAGGCGTCGAAGGGAACGCCGCTTCGTATCGCTGGTTGCCAATCATTTTGATCCTGCAGTCGAGAGCGGCTGGCCGTTGCTGTGCTCCCCGAGCTCTTTCGAGAAGTCTGCTGCGAGTCCGATGCGACTGCTAACAGAACACCTGCGCCGTGGGCAGAATTGACAAACAACGCAAATTAAATTTCCCTCTGCGTGTCTTAGCTGTCTTTGTTTATGAGAGTGAGTTTTTAATGCGTTTTTGTTTGTACGCGTTTCTTGCGGCTACTGCGTACGTGGCAACAGAATGTTGTAACCACCAAGAAGCAAGGATGCATTCAAAATCGTTCCCGTAATACACCGAAGAACTTTACACTCGTCGATTGAATACAAAAACACACGTTTGTCGATTGTGTCGCCACCAGACTTTGCAACGCCAATGAATGCTGGCTGCGTTTCATTTGTCGGCCTTATCTCTTTTGTAAGCATCGATGTGAACATTGCGTTTTTTGTTGAGGTCTGCTTTGTTCGTTCGTGGCCACGTGAGCACAGAGAACAAGCGAGACCTCATGCGGAATGTCCACCGGTCAAGCCTCGAGATGACTTTTTGAGATGGGTTTTGGTGGGGTTAGCGCCACCTTTCCGTGTTTCACATGAACCATCACAACTGTAACAGTGCCAGGGGTTGCACGTGAGCAAATAAGGGAAATATATATTTTTTAATTTACCAGGTAAGGCCCACTGAACTATGTGGTTCTTTTTTTCAGAAGCGACCTGGCTACAAATGATAGCCCAACGAAATGGCTTATCATGTGGAAATGTACAGCAGCAAAAATACTCTAAAACGCGTGTGGATTCTAAATGTGGAAGGAAAAACTTGGAGGACCCGGAGAAAAATCCACACGACTACAAATAACATGCAAACTCCAAATATACCGGCATCGTTAGGGTTGGCATCGAACCCACGACCTTATGCATACCAGGCGAGGTAATTAACATCTCACCACCTTTGTGTTCGGGTAAAAAAGAGGCACCGTCTCATGTGACTTCAAATACAGAGGTATTTTGTGATCCTATTTAATATTTTGTGTACATACCTTTCATATCGTGACAAGCAAAGCGCATACGCCATTGAAGACAATTATTCAGTGTAACAATTGATTGTCCAATTTATATATATATTTGTCTTTTGGTGTTTTCTTTATCACGTCACAACAACAACAAGGCGCGTGTTATCGCACGATTTTTTTCTGGGCGACAGCGATACCCATGTTTTAAATATAGCCACGCATCATAGCACCTACATCATTAGAGGGCATCCTGAGTGCACCTCTTACAGCTGCATGTATGATGCATCGTATACCTCCAATGGCACGTTTTATTTTTAGTTTCTCTCTCACACACACTAAATAAATAAAGAAACCAACACGCTTCACCTGGGACACACCAACAGTTATTTATTTACTTATTACTCCACTGCCGGTGTGCAGAGTTATTCAATACAGTAAGGTCACACAAGCTAGCCACTGCAATAGCCTTGAGATTTCGCATTCGCAGTGCGACAGACCCCACAACTTTTTCACTAAAATGCGGTTGTTATTTTTTTATTATTATTATTACTTAGTAAACTTTTGTTTTCATTCGATGCATTAAAAAAACCTATTTTTTTACGGAGGGAAACAACTTGAATAAGCAGCCGAATATCTATACCTTGGGCGATTATTGAGGGCAGATCAGGAAACACAGTGAATATAATAAATAGGCGAAGAAGAGAAGGCTGAAGTCTAAACTTTAATTGAATAAATGAAAATCAACAAACGAATGTACCCAATAGTGCATTTTGCTTACTGTGACTTGCACCAGAATCTTTGGCTAAGAAGATTAGTGAGCGAAAGCTGATGATTATGGACAGAAACGTGGAGAGATGCACGCTGGAAATGACAAGGAGAGACAAGAAAGAAAGCGACACGAATCAGGGAAGAAACAGAATAGCGAAATTATGTCAACTATTTAAGGAAATTAGTGGCTTGAGTGGTTGTTTGGGTTTATAATCGAAGCGCGAGACCTGCGCCAAAATAGCAGCCAAAAGGAAAGAACACGTCCGGGACGTAGACCTTTGTGGAGATGGAACGATGATATTACTTCATGTGCAGGAGTGGGGTGGATTGTGGCATCACGCGACGGTGAAGGGTGGCAACTGCATGGCGAGGCCTTCATCCAGCGGTAGATAGGCAACGGGCCAATGACGACAATGAAGCCGATAAAAAAAATCGTCATCCATTTTACAAGTTTCTGTACTGCTCCTTCACGTTCTTCATATATATATTTTTACAACAATGCTGTACTTTGATGTGTGGTTGTTGCAGCACTGTGTGGGGCCTGCTGTTCGTTCACCGTGTTCATGTGGAACGAGTGAACCCGCGTTGAAAATGGTTCAAGTTTCAGGTAGATTTTGTTCATACCAGGTGTGGACTCAAGAGACCAGGATGAGTCTCGTCTTCCAAGAGCGACCTGGGGAGAACTAGTCTGCCGATCGGGGGCGATGATTGGCGTGTATATCCAGATTGAATAGTTTTTCGAATTGGGCAATTTTTAACCTTGACACTGGCACACAATGGCCTACTCGTGTGAATGAAGTCACGCTGTGAAGCAGGTGGCACGTATTATTATTATAATGGCTTTTACACCCACGGTAATTATCAGTACAGTCGCTGGATTAAAACCGTGAAGGTTAACAAGCGTGGCTTTTGGGAAAATGGGGAAAATGCTCCATTTGACTGCATCACTAACAAAGCGTTTACTGCAATACATTGCCGTAATAATAGCGCCTCCTTCGCTTTAGCTGTGTATGTGTTCTTACGCGGGTGCTCTGTAATTGGATGGTTTCATGTCCATTTACCAAGCTAGGGGCTTTGAATCAGTCACGCGTTTGTCACTGGTCGGTGACTCACTCGCTCGATGCACAGTGGAAGACATCCTCTGAACTCCAGCAGTCTGCCAATTTTATTTAGTTTTTCTTTTCAGCTCTATTAAAACAAAGTTATACTTTTAAATTGGCCACGGGTTCGTGATATTAAAATGCTTGTAAATTCAGAACATTGCCAGGTGGCACTGGAGACATAGTGGGTTTCAATCCAGGTTTCAGTGAGTTGATGGCCTTCTTCCTGGTCACCAATAATTGCAAGAAAAACAACGGAATTCGCTTCTGCACTTTAATTCACATAAATTCCAGCTCTGAAAATAAATAAATAAACTACATCGCTTTCCCTGTCTTGTGACAAACATAACTCCGTATCAAAGTCAAGTAGGGATGTGCTGCTCCCTAGTAAGGATAATAGGTCACTTAATAAATGGAGCTCAGAACTAGTTCTGTGAGATCCGAATCCGTGGACATTTCTTTAATACCGGCGGTTGTGCTGTTTGGCGAGAGTTCTGTATGGATTCTTGAATTCATGATACGATGCCCATACCATAATCGGGATGACATTTGGGAAAAAGAGACAAAACATCAATATTAGAAAAAAACATGCTTCTTAATTTCTCATTGGAAGCTTTCACACGATGGTGATCCGTGAGCTCAGTAACCGCTGAGTTCCACCACTGCTCTCAGTCGTCTCGCAAATATGCACACACGCAGCGTCGCTGTGTGCGGTGACACGAGTTGCGAAAGAGTTCACAAATAAAAATGTATAGAATCAACTCTGATCATATGGCAGAAATCTCTACCTGACCCCGGATGCATCAGCCTTTCAAATCATGTTTAAAAATAAACGTATATTCCAAAGAACAATTCAGCGCAAAAGATTCAATGAGATGACATATCGTGGGATAGTCGAAGGGGTCTACATACATTTTGGGAGAGAAAGTATGTGATACGTATGTCTCACTTGGGTGAAGAGATACGATGGCAGCCGTGTTGTTGAGAGTTGAACAACAATTACAGCTTGCTGTCGAAAACAAGACGTGATTATACATTTACATACCCGTCGTCATCAGTTGGATGAATGCCTTCTCAAGTTGCCACCATCTCTCGCGATCCTTAAATGGAGAATATCCACGTGCAGACGAGCTTACTTAATCGGTTTATCTACCAGGGGGGCGGGGGGGGGGTAACATTTCGCACTCAATTTCATCCTGTGATACAGCACAGACATTCCGCATAATTGCTTGAAATTGTTGCGAAAAAAACGCAGGCAAACTTTACTGAAGTTGGCATAACATTGTCGTGGGTGGCATGCATGAAATATAATAACGTCAGAGGCTGTTGTGTTTTCATTTGTGAAGGGGGTAAATGTTTTGTGCCGTCATATACCAGGCAGTCACGCGGCACTATGCTTGACCCTCCGGTGCTGGAAGCTCGTAGTTTGTGGCTACCATCTAGTTCCTGTAAATACCAAAAAGTCGGTGTTTTGGGAAAACCCAATCGGGGTATGGAAAGAGAACTCTGTGGCTTCCTTTTACCAGCCGACAAAAACCACCGTACTCTCCAAAATAATTCAGCAATAAGCTCTTGTGGCATTCAAGACTACATGTTAAATGTGTGTTCTTTCATCGGCAGAAGCCATCGTCAATCCACTGCTGGATTAAGACATCCCCGAATCCGTTGTCATCTCTCATTGGTCCTGCAATGTAACAATCTGTCTCATGCCTGCACATGAGCTGATTTATTTGTCTCTTAACCAAGTGTGTGTGTGTTTTTTTACGAATAAATAGATAATCATGAACGTGGAACTTGATTTGACGTGACGTTTATACAATTGGGAGTGGAGGAGTGACTCGGTGCGTTACGCACAGAGCGATGTAGCTCGCGACCTTAGTTTGGCTCCGGGCCACAGCTAAAATCATTGGGGAGTGATATCAGAGCCGGTCCTTGGCATCTCTTTACAAACCCCCATTGTGATCAGCGTGGTGAAATATGTTTCAATAGCACTCATGACCGACACAGCATGGGGAGGCTTTCATCCAGCAGCAGATTAACAGAGGGATATATAAAACACATTTCACAATTGAGAATGACTTTTAAGATGAAAGGATATCGCAAAATAGTCAAACGTTCCTTTTTTTATAAACGATAAATCTACACATTTCTGTTCATTTTATCCTCTGTCACAATGCACAATACGCATGAAAATAGTTACAGATTTACCCTGCGCAATCTCTGTCGGTAAAACGAGAAAAAAAATCCAACTTCGAACCCGAACAAAAATAGGAAACCATATGTGGCCTCATTAGTGTGTTAACGAGCGTCAAAATAACGAGCTACCCCCCCCCCCCCCCCCCCCAGCGGTGCCTCCCTCGCACCCCCTGGCACGGCGGTGGAGAGGCAGTGCCAGGGGGATGAGGTTGCCACGGCAACCGCGGGACCATCCCAGTTGGCGGCTCGTGGCTGGCTGCTCTCATCCCCGATGAGAAGTGCCGGATGAAACGCTCGCCGCTCGTTGGATCTCATCGGCGCGCAGCGCCGCGCGCCGATGACTCCGCGGCGCAGCTCATCTGCTCCGGCCCTGGGCTCAGGGCTGGGTCGAGAAGGCAGCCGAGGGCACGCAAAAGAGCCGCGCTCGTCGGTAAAGAAGCTGCCCGCAGTCTGCAGGGAGCGTGGAGCCTCGGCGGCTGAGCGAGCGCCGAACGAACGCGTCCGAGAGGACGTCGATCGGGGAGATGGAGCGATGAAATCAGCTCGTGTGTAGCTATTAGGTGGAGGAATACATCGTAGGATTGTGAGAAGGGTCAGTGGGTCTTGGAGGCCCTCATCTAGCAGTCGATTGATCAAGGCTGCTGATGATGCATTGTGAGTTGGAACTTGCCTTTAATTCAATCGGGTCCATGGATTGACGAGGCCCCATAGACTTGCATCGGATTATCGTCGGTCTATCACACACTCAGCTAGTGGTGACATTGTGCTTCCTCGCTGAGGCTGGCTTCGAGAGGCTTTGCTGTGTAGGTTCTGTGTGTGAATGCACGCTAAGTCCATAGGTTTGAGAGGACGACCCAGGTTCTCAAAAGCATTTGTTTAACTTCTGAAATTAAATCACTTTAATCCCTCGACTCATTAGGCCTTCTGGACCAATGTAGAGTAATCTTTTCAACACAAATGCTTTTTTGTTACAAACAGAATTATGCAAACATACCACCGGGAAGTATTATGTCATCTCCCGCAGGAGGGCGTTTCTCTTAAGACTTACGATGGACACTTGGAATGGGATGAGTGACTTAATTGAGCAAACGTCACTCTTGCGCAATCTTATTGTAGAGTGTTTGCTATTCAGCGGACGGGCTCTCTGGAGTGAACGCATAGCCTATTGTGACGTGTCAAATTGTTTTTGAACAAAGATGAGCTGCTATAGAGACCACGATGTTACATCAGATCATGTTTCATGAACAGCACATGCAATCACTTAGGAACCCTGGGTGATTACAACTGCTCAGATGTGTCCAGACAATTAATTCAGCTGCATATATGTGTTCACTCTCGCAATGCGTCAAAGTTCGTGCATAATAATTCATTATCCTTTACTTTCAAGTAGGTGCGAGTCCTCGAGGTATATCTCATTTGAAAGGGACACGCTGGGAGCTGCACAACGGAGAGATACATTGTATTTGTTTTTTTAATCAATTTCATATTTAGCTCATACCAATGCACCAGAGTCTACACGAGATGAATAATCCATTTCGATATCTCATAGGGCGGTGCAACTATTACAGAGCTACCGCTGAGATTACTTCAAATTACCTCTAGTTCACATTACAGGGGGTAGCAGTTTTACACCCAACCTGCCACAGTGAGTGACGTTCATCGCATGACAATGAAACTATATATATAGTTTTGTAATTATCAGAAGTGGGATTTGGAAAAAATAAGTGCGGAACCAAATTCAACATTACCGCATTTTTGTTTGCGTGCGCATGCATTGGTGACTCCCTCCTGCAATTGCGAATGCAGTTGGTTGGAACCTGGATTCGAAACCCAGGTGTTCAGCACTGCCAGTTCAGCGCTCTGACCTCTGAGCCACCTGGCCACCTGCAAAGACCTCGTTTGAACACAGGAATTAAATAATTGACCCCGTGAAAAGAGACTGTCTCCAGCGACAGGTGAACTCAAACTGCCGGGCAATCCGGCCGCTGATCGCGTTTCGTGACGGCGACGCGCGAATCGGACTCTCGGTGTGCCACCGTCCCATGCCACGAGCCTGCACCGTGACGTCAACGCTGGTGTATCATTAAACCGGTTACCGCCGCTACAATAGCCCTACTACCGCAGCAGCTCAGCCTAACACCCCCGTCCGTCTCTTAAGAGGCATTCACTTTGCCCCAGACAGCATTAGTCACATGCGAGGGATCTTGCTCCGTTTTAATCAATATCTCCTATCGCAGGCTAAGCACATGGATTTGACGCTTACCTCTGCATCATTCGAGTGAGCCATTTGTCATTAACGCACTCATCACAATTCTTCCACTTCTCCCCCGCCCCACCCCTTAAAAAATAAAGAAAATCTCATACCGACAGTCGAGTGTCATCCGATTTGTTTTCACTGAGCACATGCTAATACGTATGCCATTCACAGTGCTTGTGATGTGTACTGTATAGGGCTGTGCGTGCGTGGGGTCCTCCCCATCATAACGCAGATATAGCATAACATTAAGCTGTGGTCGATGTAGATTTTACTTGGTTCTGTTTTAGTCGCCGCAACAACAAAAAAACTGGTGAATGAAATTTGAATTTAAATCGACGTGCTTCTGGGACCATTATCACTTTCATGGCCAGAGGTCTGAGGGGCGATCCATTCGCTCATAAATACTTGGTCTCAGAGGACAAGGGCCTGCCCACGCGATGTGAGCGCTTTGGCAGCCGTGCTGGAATACTCTAAAATCCGACATGTGAGGAAATCACCAATTCTGTTTCAAGCCGCGATCAGCCTTTTGTGATTGGTCACAATCTCACGCAATCGGTGATTCCGTCGCAGTCCGCTTTTAAAATATTACAGCGGCCACGCCGATTCATGCTGTCGGCAAAGGTGACCGTTATGATGAAGGTGATTGTTATTATTTATTATTGCTCACGGTAATTAATGGAAATGTACGATTATGATAATGCTATATTAATGATTGACAATCATAGACAATTTAAAGGAGACCTAACAAACAAGTATTGGCTATATTAGGTAAAGGGTATGACTATTTTGGACCGGCAATGCCATCATCATCATCTGGAATAACTCGAGGTCGAGTAGAATGGTCCTCCATGGACAGTGATGATGGTCAGGGTTTGTGGGTATGCAGGTGGCTGAAGAGGCCAATCGTGGAACCACAATGCCATCATCAACACACTGCAGTAAAGCTGATTTTTCAATCAATTTTACAAATCTTTCGGGGTGGCATGGAATGTTGAAAGCTGGGAACGCATCATTCTTGCTGCCATACATTCGGTCGAGGCATGGCCATTGTGATTACGATGATGATGATGGTGGTGGTGATTACTCAAGCGGTGAACGACGTACAGAGTGTGTCAGTGATTCACGTATTATATACGTACGTATGCAGTGAGGGTCACGTTCGTTTGATGGTCCAACACATGGCTTAGGACATGAGTCAAGCTGAGAGGGCTATTTTTAGATGGCCCAACAGATTTGGGTCACCGCATGTCAGCTCTGCGTGACAAAACCCCACGTCACTTCCTCGTTGTGCCATCTGCCTCTGGGTCAATCGTTCTCCCAGTATAATCGGGTTCCTGCCACGGGCACTGTGCACATTGCAGCAGTTTTATTCCCACTGACTCTACAAATTGCCTCATTTAGCATTCGTACATGAACATTCCGGGAGCCGGCATCATTCACTGTATATGCTTCCTTAAATATATACTTTTATTTTGTTAATTCACAGCAATGTTTCACACATTGAGTTAAATTTTTTATTTTAAAATAAGATTTAGCCTCATCATTAGCTGGGAGCTAAGTTTATTAGTTACATGCTTTTTTTTACGAATAATCTTTATAAACCTACTGCACAAGATAAAACCAAACAAAAGAAAGTACAACTTTCGTGCACAAGGGCATATGGATAACTGTACTCCAGTTCTATCAACTGCTAGATGAAATCCTTCCAAAGCTGGCATCTCTCATGTGGACCACTGTCATCTAAATAATTTGTGGACAGCATCAGACTTAAAACAAGCTGCCAATACTTAATCTCTCTCTGTCAACAAAATCCATGAAAAAACTAATGAATGATATGAAGTTAATTATATGCATCAGTTTATAAAACGTTCAAAAAGGTGAAACGTATTCATTAACGCCCGACTGTTGTTATTTAACAACTACATATTATTCACAGCAGCAGTCGGAGTATTAGTACACTAAATAGGTCAGTTATCAGAGAGTATACGGTGAAATTGTGACCATTGAATTGGTCGTCCCATCATGCCCTGCATGTCCCGTGACATCACCAGACTGGGAGTTTAATGTGCACACCCTTGTTTTGGACCAAAGGAGTAAATCAAGTAAAAATTGTGGCAACATTAATATATAGATATTAGTAATCTTTTCTTAATTATGTACCCAGAATGTCTCGATGAGGCTCCAGACTCCTTTGAAGAGTTGTCCCAATCAAATGTTTAGCTAGTCTCCGAATTCAGTAGTCTAAACCAACAGCCCAACGCAAAACAAGTTTAACTTTGCCTCAATTTCAGTTTACCTTTTGCCCATAATTATAGCTCACACCTGCGCCTGTCGCCAGCTGACCAAGAAGGTAAGCCAATACCAGGCAAGAAAAAAAGGCCACTACAAGGATAAAGCGATCTTCCTCCAATTACCAGCAGCTGGGTGGTTTCATGAAGACCGATGCGGTGTGCACAGCTGCAAATCGATGTTTAGAAATCGATGCCGGCTCCGCGAGGAGGCTTGGGTTTTAAACAAAAAAAATTATTCTTGGTTTTGTGACTTTCGCTCCGAGCGCCTTCGCTGCCCTCCCCTCTCTGACTCTCTCACAAAACTGCAGGGCCGCCGCAACTGCCCGGAACCGACAGCGGAGGACAGACACCGTGCCGGGATCAAGCAATGAAACAATCAATTCTAACGATGCCTGCTAAAGACGAGATGCTCCGGGGCGTGCGGGTTTGAAACAAATAAGGGTGATGAGTCTCGCCAAACAAAAAAAATAAAAGGTCTCCCGAAGCAGTAAAAAGAAACCGTACCCACGTATCGTACGTAGACGTTAACCGATTTCGCATCGTACGTAGCCAACGGTGCAAATCGGAGGTGCGCTTTGTGAGCGCTCGTTCGCAAAGTCCCAGTACTGATGATTCCGCAGAAGGATGAAACCGGTATGCAGTTGTCCGGCTACGATGTTAGCTTTTGAAGCTTGTGCACATACGCGGTGTGGTGATGGAGGGGGGGGGGGTGGCTGCTACATGGTCACAATTGCATCTTTGGTCGTCTGTAAAAATCTCATTTTGGAGTACAGTTATTCACGAACTTGCTATACGCGCTTTTGGCTATCGGCGAATCACATCTGGAACTCTACACGACTGCATGAAGAGAGAGAGAGAGAAAGTGATGAGATAAAGTGATGAGATAAAAAGATGAGAGAGATGGAGAGAACTTCTCGAAGCTTCATAAGCATATGCAAACGTTGAGTATACGATATTCGCGGGTCAATATCATTATCTGTGAAAATTGCTATTCACGACCATCTCCGGAACATATCCCTCACGAATAACAAGGGAATACTGTTTCATTATTATTCGTATTACTATGAGAATAAAATACAGCTAGACAGTAATTGTCTGTGTCGAGTGGTGGTGGTTTTAACGACACATTTATATTTACGGCATCTAACCCCAAACAACCTCTATTATGGATGATATTGGTCGGGAAAGCCGACGTGTCAAACTAGATAACGATGCTATAGCAGCCGTCTAACCATACATTTTAATGTAAGGTAACAACAACAGTCATGTTATCATGAACAACTGCAACTGTAGATATTTTTGTTGAATCATAATTTACAGCTCTTTGTCAATCAACTACTGGACGGAAGCGTGCGATATGAACCGGGCCAGCTGGGTGAATTCAATTCTCGGGGCAAGGCTGACATCAGTGGCGAGTGATATCTAAACTCAGCCTGGGGCCCCTCCTTCACCAAATCCACACCGGCCATCGTGGTGAGGTATGGTCACACCAGCGACCGCGACTATAAATAGCACAGCATGTTTGAAATGTACTTCTTTGGTATGCGCATCTCGCATTAGTATGCAGTGTTTGGTGGCCTTTAGTAGGGTCTACAGGAGAAGAGAAAAAAAACATCTTAATTACATGTAACACTGATGATTTAGACGCCGTCAATTATTCATTCACTTGTCAATGCCTACGTCAGACTGCCACACCAGGCCGCTACAGTTCACCGGGTGTCACACTTCTGTGTACACATTTTTGCAGCGATGTCACTCGGTGGTGGGACAATGTTGAGCTGGTTTGACGAGCATTCCGCATCAAGAATTTAACCACCCCGATGCACCCACAGCACAGGAGACCCTGCCTATATTTAGCCCGTGCCTTCAATTGCTATATATATGGAAAAGAGGGATGTAATACTGGAGCAAATAGAAAAAAATACACGTGCAGCGTGTCATATTTTGCATGAAAGAAAAATTACCAATTTCCTCCGGTTATTTATTGTGGACCGATTATATTGCCATTGTAAACAAATGAGTCCTATAAATAGCAGACGCGTCACGGAAAATCAAACAAACAAAAGCTGCAAGGTGGAGCAGTGGAAGGAAATCATTCTCAATGGAACGCAATTTTGCGCGTGGCTCTCTGTGACACTGTTCAGGGCATTTTAGGGACAGTCTCGTGTACAAAGGTAAAAGTGCAGTTCGAAAAAGTCATTGCTCATGCACGTATGCTGAACTTCCTTCACACCGTGTGTAGCCAACCGCGTGGATCGGATGGTGGAAGGGTCTCCCCTTCATTCATGTGGAGGGATCTCTAGAGAGCTGCATTAAAGGCTATTTGGCCTAAATCTTGGCTTTCGTGACTGCAGGAGTTCATATTATTTGGGTCTTTCGCTAAAGTCACGTAGATAGGTTCAGATTAATAGAAATAAATTAAACACAAAACTACGACGTTTCGATCACAACACAAGCGATCGTCATCAGCCTGCCTTCGGCAACTTTCCTCCTCTTTTCTCCTCCTGATGACGATCGCTTGTGTTGTGATCGAAACGTCGTAGTTTTTGGTTGATTTTATTTGTATATATATTTTTTTTACTATTTGGTCTTCTTTTTCACGTTGGCCAGACGTCTCGGAAGAGGCGGAAGTACAACTCACAATACGTGACCTATAATAACCATACTAATTGTGGTGCACCCCTTTATACTGATGGGTGGACAGAGGTGGAGGGATATAAGACATGTTTTCCAGCTGTCTCATAACAATGAACACAAAATCTATGGTCCATCGTCAATCCACTGCTGGATAAGGCCTCCCCACCCCACGTGTGTGAATAGTAAGCAACTCAAGTTAAACACAAACGCGATGCAAGGGCTTGAAGAAAATGGCTCAATGTGCTTGGTGTCTGCAGATGTTTGATGAGTTGTGATGTGCGCCTAGCAAGGTTGCTAAGTCACTTCTTGTGCCTGTCCGAGGCGAGACGTGCAGTTTAGCTGCGAAGTTAACTTGATAAATGTGCTGAGCATTTTTTATAGCAGATTCAGCTCAAAAGGCAGCAAAGCTATTAAATGCATGGACAGACCAAATCTGTAATCTGTCTGCAGGTTTTTTGACTTCATGAAAAGAGAAAAGAGTAAGCCTAAGTTATACCCAAACCGCGGAAATGATATATCATACGATACCTACATATAATTAACTTTCCGACAAACACGGAATTATGTAGTTATACCACTTATGTTAACTCAAGCTCCAAGTTTGAACACAAGGTTGTGTCTGGTCGGATGCATGCCTTAGCAAAGTAATACAAGGGCTTTGCCTTTGGAATGTGTTTTGTACACTGCCGGTATAGTTAAGCTGGTATCTTCGTGTGAAATAGGATCAACCAGGAGGAAATGCTAATGCTGCGTATCCTGTGGCTGATTGCATAGGGAGTTGTGAGCGATCAGTTAAGCTTATTTAGGTCACACATAACTCTATTTTGTGGTAGAAAGACACAGATCCCCTGGGAGCAAGTGTTGTTAGCGAGCACCTATTAAGGCCTGCTCGGTGCACTTCGGAGTGCACGTCTTTGACTTTCGAGTGTCGATTTTTGCACAGTGCACCGGCTACTTATTTAAGGCCGAGTTAACGTAGGGGAGGGCCCAGGTCTAGTTGAAATATCTGCCACTGATGTTTGCCGTGAGCAGAAATTTAACTGGGGTCACCGAGTTCACAGCGCAGCGGGCTAACCACTACGCCCACCGCTCCCGGTACACAAAACAAAACACACACGCACACACACACACGCGCAACCTGTTCTGTCAAAAATGACAGCGCAGTCCAATTCTCTACTTTCATTGACAAAATGCTTAGTTTGATGTTCGGGCGTGCGAGGGCGGACCCGTGCGAAGCCTTTGTGTTGGGGGAACAAGCGGACATCTGCACGACTCAATAATGTAAAACCGGCGCAGGTGGGAGCCTCGCGTCACGCGGCTCGGGTTTCCCCATTGTTTGGGGCGTCTCGCAAAAGGTGCAACGCTCGTCCGTCGTAGCTGGCGGTGAGAGGGGTGGTGGCGGTGATGGTGGAGATCGGGAGGCGACACCGCGGTGACGATTGTCTGAACCGGGCCCTGGGTGGTGGGATCTCCTCCATCATAGGTCGATCGACTCAGCCTCAAATGAGTACCTTCTGATGCGGTGTGTAAACATCGTCACTAAGGGAGACAAAGGCGGCCGGGCGTGGCGCTGGCCACCCACCTCCTCGTGCGCCGCGGCGGCCTTCATAGGTGCTCGCCAACAGCACTTGCCCCAACAGTCTGTTAAGGCTACACGGGGTGGGGGTGGATCTTTGTCTTTGTTTTGTTGAGGGTTACCACCTGTCCTGATTTCGTCAGGACGTCCTCTTTGTACACTCGCTGCCCTGGGACAATGTGTACGTCTCGCCAGTACATTACAACAACAACAATAGTCAAGGCGACGCATATGTGTCTCGGTGTCTCGGTGATGGTGCTGAGCCATCGGGAGCCCCTCGCACCCCTTTCAATGTCTAAACTCCGAGTGCGGTGAAGCGAGATGGGCAAAATGTGGTCAAACAGAAGGAGGTGCAGCGCGATGAGAGAGGAGAGATACAGATGTAGCGAGATGTGTGTGCACGTTGAACTTCTCTCGCACCGTACGTAGCCGACCGCACTACTCGGACAACAAACTAAGCACAGAAAGCAGTTCTAAATAAACTAGTTTTCAGTTTTTAACGTGCATAGCTCCAGTGGAGATGAGAGAAGATTGATGCAGACAGTGCAGAGTACAGAGATGCGAGGGATTACTTCGCGTTTCGTGTTAGTTGACGTTTCATGTTTAGCACGATCTTAATTTAAAGTTACAGTCTATTTTACGTATCTCAATCTTTACATGAATGCGGGGGCCCCGTGGGTCTACTTGGGGCCATAAAGCGTGTGCCTTGTTCCACTACTGAGATCTCCAGATATTTTGTTCCACTACTGAGATCCCCAGATATTTTGTTCCACTACTGAGATCTCCAGATATTTTGTTCCACTACTGAGATCTCCAGATATTTTGTTCCACTACTGAGATCTCCAGATATTTTGTTCCACTACTGAGATGTCCAGATATTTTGTTCCACCACTGAGATCTCCAGATATTTTGTTCCACTACTGAGATCTCCAGATATTTTGTTCCACTACTGAGATCTCCAGATATTTTGTTCCACTACTGAGATCTCCAGATATTTTGTTCCACTACTGAGATCTTCAGATATTTTGTTCCACTACTGAGATCTCCAGATATTTTGTTCCACTACTGAGATCTCCAGATATTTTGTTCCACTACTGAGATCTCCAGATATTTTGTTCCACTACTGAGATCTCCAGATATTTTGTTCCACTACTGAGATCTCCAGATATTTTGTTCCACTACTGAGATCTCCAGATATTTTGTTCCACTACTGAGATCTCCAGATATTTTGTTCCACTACTGAGATCTCCAGATATTTTGTTCCACTACTGAGATCTCCAGATATTTTGTTCCACTACTGAGATCTCCAGATATTTTGCTTACCATGATATGACCCAGCTTGATTGTACCCCAGAGGTGGCAACCTTGCCCACGCCACGGGACATTCGCATATTCGTCTCAAACTGGACACTCGTAAAATTGTATTGACACTCAATGAGGCTTTTATAGGAAAATTAATCGTTATCATTGTTAAATGGTTATACTGCTATACTTATTGATATGGACACATTTTTTGCTAATTTTGAGGTGGTGGTCTAACCTGCCCGGTTTTTGTCAATTGTTTAACAATACAGCAGTCGAGACAATTGATTTATAATTCTCCCCTCTGTATAGTAATTATTAAAACCGGCCTGGTGGCTGAGCAGTAGAGCGAGCAGCTCACAATCAGAAGGTCGCAATGTAAAATTCTGGTTGGGTTGATGGAGCCCATCATGATGGAGCCCATCAACCCTTTGGGGTCGATAAAATAGGTATCTACGCTGCGGGGAAGTCAACAGTGGTTCTCCAATGGACAGACTCGCCCCCCCCCAACCCCGACATCACCGAAGTGTGGAATATCCACCACTGTGCTGTCAACGGGAGTTGAGACGCCACCTCAATGCTCATTTGCGAAAGAGATCGCTTCGACTCGCACTTTCTTCCCACAATACCTCCGGGTTCTTGTTATATATATTTTTAGTTTTTGTACCTCAGAGGTGGCAACCCCAACACTGGGCGCACAGACACATACGCGCGTCTGAGCACAAAAGTTGTCACAGCGCGCGGTGGGGGATGTGGGGACGGGCAGCCTGGTGATCGCAGTTGGCAGCTCCCTTACCTCTGCCTCCGCAGGGTCGGCCGACCGACACGAACGCCCCGTGTCTCACCTCCCACCTGCCATCCCGAAACGCGCCACCTCGCGCAGAACGGCTTTGTGTGTGTGTGGGGGGGGGGGGGGGGCGGGATTTTTTTTCATGCCTCCGCCGCTCCGACCCTGCGTGACAATTTTGCCGGCAAATGTCACCGGCGAATATCACCGGCGAATATCACCGGCGAATGTCACCGGCGAATGTCACCGGCGAATATCACCGGCGAATATCACCGGGGAATATCACCGGCGAATATCACCAGCGAATATCACCGGCGAATATCACCGGCGAATATCACCGGCGAATGTCACCGGCGAATGTCACCGGCGAATATCACCGGCGAATGTCACCGGCGAATGTCACCGGCGAATATCACCGGGGAATGTCACCGGCGAATGTCACCGGCGAATATCACCGGCGAATATCACCGGCGAATATCACCGGCGAATGTCACCGGCGAATGTCACCGGCGAATATCACCGGCGAATATCACCCGGCGGTTTATTCTGTGATTTGTCGAAATTGCACGGGGAAGGCGTTTTCGTTAAACGTGTGTCGTCCGACTGAGTGTGTGTGGCTCTGATCTTTAAAGTTCATACATACAAAGAACATTGTTTTACATCGTACATGTCTTCCATTCTAAATCGACAATGAATGAATACCTTCCCACGCCATGCCGGTGTTTTTTTTATTTGCAATAATTAATCACGCTGGTCAGCGCGGGTTGGTGAATATTGGAGCAGGGCAGACCCGGTTCTGATATCATGCCACCAATGTTTAGCCATGGACAGCAATTAAAGTCGGGTGGCATGCTTTGTGGCGCAGCATGCTAACCGCACACACACACACGCAATTTTATTTCGCATGGCTCGAAAATAACCTACAGCCAAGAACAACATCAGTATGTAGCGTTAAGATCCGCTAAACCTGTGGAGACCAGCAGGAGAACAACACTAGCCTCGCATTCTCTCTGCTGCCCAAATAAAAAATGCCACAACATTTGCGGCTCCTTTGGGCCTGTGGCCATCACAAGGCTGAATGCACAACCCATGGCGATGGCGTCGTGAGATGCAAACCATGCTGGGATTGTGGTTATGCCTTAACTGTTGAAGACACCTTCTTGAGTGTAGTGTCATCACCGCTCAAGGTGCTAGCACGCTCACTAGACCAGCAAGGCGCACGACCGAAGGTGGCAGCTGTGGTACGAGGCACTAGCAAACTTGGCAAGAGCTTAAGGCTCCAAGCAACTCGATGGGACCCAAATTTAAACAAAAAAAATCAGGATGCACCAAACATCAGCTCGAATTGAGATCCTATTAGAGAACATCTAGAAAGCCAAGTAACACATTCTAGTGGTTTAATATCTCTCATCCCTATCCCATCCGCAAATCTCTTTCATTGTAACCCTTATTTGTTGTCGTCATCTTTATAATTTAACTACAAATCTCTCGCTCTCTCTCTCATCTGTGTACCTCTTTAATCTTTCTACATCTGTCTACATGACCCCCCCCCCCCATCGTCATCTCACGAAGGAGTTTGTTTATTGAAACGGTGGCCACCAAAAAACAAATCCTGCTTAGGGCCACCGCCAGTGGCCCAGTGCCACGACAAGAGGCGTGGGGGTGAGAAATGTTGTTATATTTAAAACTAAAACCACCTTCTTTGAGAAGGCCACGAAGGAAAAGCTCAATCGCCCATTGTTTATGCAACCAAATGGAGAATGCTGCTCTCATATTCTCGCTCTGCACCTCCCCGCTCAGCGATGGCAATGACAATATCTATACACGGTGGCACCGAGCGTCGTAGACGGGTGTCGCCATATGTTCAGTGAACAAATTCATCTGAAAGAGCTGGATAATAACTCGCAACAGTAATTAGATCCACCGTTTCGGGCACGCCGAAAATAATTAAGAAGCTGCTCGGCCCAAGTTGAATATCACAAAACGGATTTTTATTTAATTTATTTCATTCTTTCTGTTGCTCTCGTCTCTCCTCCACGCAACTTGAGTCAAATAAAAACGGCGAAACATTCCTCGTGCTATTGACAACGTTTTTAGAGCTTGCGCCCTGCAATAGAATGGAGGACAACAATTAGGTTCCTTGTCAGATCTGTTTATAGCCTTTCTAGGGGACCTGTTCTACTGGGGTTTACCTGGCCTGTGTATTAAACAAAAATACAATCAAAATGCAGTGGTACCTTTGACTCTTGGGATGAGCATGCTGTTTGTAGCTACAGATTCCTCCAATATTGCAAACACCTGAAAATGGATGGATCATAGTTATTGTGCTGATGACATTTTAAAATAGTTTCGCATGATTTGAATTGATTTTTTTGGAGGTTTCTGCTTCAACAATCTCTTGGGCACAAAAATACATTTTTGCAAAATTGTCTTCATGAGCTTTTGTATGTACAGTACGTAGAAATAATTAGCGTTATTATTAAAGTGTGACTGCGTTCCCAGCAGAAGTGACTCCTGACATTTATGCAATCAAACTATTTGTTACTATTTGTGGCACAAGCCCAGCAGTAAACTATAGAAATTACATTTATTGTGTTCACATGAGACGCTGAGAAATTGGTTCTAGCGTTTATTTTCTCACGCATTGACTATTGCAATGCCTTGCTATCTGGAACCTTCAGTCCGATTCTCTGTTGACTCCAGTCCGGTACTTTTGTCGACTCCATTCTATTCAGAATGCAGCTGCTAGGATCTTGACCCGAACTCCTCCTTCAGAAGATATCACCCTCACTCTGATTGCATCACTTCTCTGGTTGCCGGTTAAAGTCCGCGTTGAATTCAAGGATCCTGCTCACGTTCAAGGCCCTGAATGATCTCAGAACCTCCATATATCGGGGGAGTTGCTGCGCCCCTGCGTTCCGCCAAGAACTCGAAGGTCGGTGGACTCAGATCTCCTCCCCAGAACAAACCTCAAGTCCGTGGGCGATCAAAAGCCTTCGGTGCTGTTGCACTAGCAATGTGTTGAACTCTCGGCAGCAGGCTGCCTGAGAATTCGGTACGTTGGGGGTTTTCAGGAGGGCATCTTCGATTTTAAACCCAGCGACTTCTTACCCCGATCCCCCCATTGCCATTGATGTAAAGCGATTTGAGATGCCATGGTTTGTACGATATAAGCTGTAATTATTATGAAACAACAATGATGCAATTTACTGTACGAAGCAATTGTAAACATTTTGAATAACATGTATTGACCATGACATGCCGCACGTTAAAAGGCAGTATTTGGTTGATAGTTGTGATTGATTAAATGTAACGATTGCCAAATAAGTTTAATCTGTTGTACAATAGTGCCCTCTGCTGGCAATGGCAGAATACGCTTGTGATTACTGTACAGTGTACAGCATGGTCCAGAAGTAATGACCCCACATTTAATTATCTAAAACTTCATGTTTTTCCCGTAATGTTGATTTCAAACAGAAATGAATATACAAAATAATTTCGTTTTGGGGTCAATTGATTGGGGGTCGCAAGACATCTGGACTACCCCTGTACTGTGGCTTGAGTCTGCGCTCCTCTCCTGCTGGTAGGATAGATTGTTTCGGAGTCTCGGAAAAAAATAATGAATGGAATGTCTCTTCATCTCATAAGCTGCAGAAGGAAATGTTAATTTGAAGTAAATTATTTGCAAATGGAACCGTCAGTAAAACGGAGAAAATATGTGATCATTTAACTGTTATTATTATTAAAAATAGATTTTGTACTCCCCCCACTAACCCCCCCCTCCGCCCCCCCGCACACAAAAATGCCAATTGTGCTCTTGGCATCGCGTCGTAAGGCAGAGACACTTCCATTTAGAACTCTTGCAGCTAGCATTGCACCACCCTGTGTCAGACAACACCTCCCAGAGGAGTCCATGCCACAGAATTCGTTCTGAAGTCAATTCAATCGGCCTCTCTATCCATACCACGGTCACACCTTGTCTGTGTCCTTCAAAGAGGGTTGGCCAAGTGTCAATCAAATTAAAACAACAAATCATAGCTGAGAGCTGGAATATGCCAAACTGTGAAAAACTAAATGTAATATATATTTGTGTGTGTGTGTGCGTGTTGTGCAGTTATTGGTAACTGGGCTGAGAACATCAACTCTCTGTACTTGGGAACCCAGTTAAAAGATGGGTGGCTTCCCAGATTCAATCCTAGGATTAACAGGTTTCTTTATTTACTTATTCACTGTCTGTGATGGCACAGACACTTGTTCGAAACCGCTGATGAGATGGAACGCTTTTATACTGGTAGGAACGAAGTTGTAAACTGAGTGTACCAGCCTGCAATAGATTAATGTGTCCGTCCGTCCGTCCCCTTTCAATACTTTAACGAAGTGAAATCTCGTGCTGTTGGGTGTAAAATCAGCAATAGACAGCGCAGAGACTTGTCCTACCAGCCCACCCTGCAGGGACCTGTTAAACCCTGACAGCACGGTTGATTTGCACGTTCATTTTCACGCACGTCGTTGGTGCGGCTGTTGGCCAGAGTCGCCGGCGAAGTTACGCAAATAATATTTCTCACGTTTACCCAATAACTTCCGTGGAAATTTTGATTTAAAGCTTTCGTGACTGCAGTAATTCATATTCTTAGTTTTTTCGGTAAAGTCACGTTGAAGAGAAACAACAAAATAATAAAATATATATAAAACAATAAAAAATTCTCACGACGTTTCGACCATAACTCAAACACACCTGAAGATGACCGTTTGAGTTATGGTCGAAACGTCGTGAGAAATTTTTTATTGTTTTATATATATTTTATTATTTTGTTGTTTCTCTTCAACGTGACTTTACCGAAAAAACTAAGAATATGAACTTCCGTGGAGTCTCGATATTCATTTAGTTCAATAGGTTATCGCTTTGAACATATGACCAATTCCTATTTGGAGTCTGTTTTTCTTTTTAAAAACCGCGGTGCTAAGAAGAAAAGCAGTAACAGTACGTCAATCGAATGCTCAGTTCTCCGATGCGTTTTCGGGTTGAATCACGTGTTGTCCAGCATGATGTCCGCGATTTCGCTCCACGCGCCGGGAGCTTTTTCAGGAATTTTATTGAGTCGCTCACGTTTTCCCTCAATGGTTTAGCTTTGCTGGCTGCTGCTGGTGTTACTCTTTGGCTCAGCTCTCTGACATAGGTTGTTGTTGTTTCTTCTTCATCTGTTCTGAAGATGCTCCCAGAACGTGGAGTGAACGACGACCTCAAAACTCACCGTAGAGCTGTGCAGTAGCACAACTGCGAAACATCTCAGCAGTGGTATCTCACTCTTTTATCCCCATTACTAAGGACACAATGTACACGTCCAAGAAATTCTGCATCCCCAAAGTATGCCTCGACATTTCAAAGCAGCCAGGTATTTTTAGGAAAGTTGAATGGCCCAATCTGTCTTTGTTTGGGAATATTATCATTGAAAGCATCGAAGAATCAGAGCTGGATGCAATGCTCGCACGAGGCAAATTGAAGCTATTCAGACTCTATTATCAACTGCATTCGTCAAGTGGAAATGTTCCTAACTGCCAATATGCTGGATTTTTTTTACCCCTCAATTGAAATGCATGAGTTTTCTAGACTAATAAAATGATTTCCTGCACCATACATTTGAGGAAATATGAGCACAGCTCTAACAAAAAACAACAAAAGGGTAGAGGCCTCGCCTCTCTCTCCATCTGCAAAAACACATTACCTTTTTTAATAGAGAAAAGAAAATAACCCAGGATATTCCAATGGTGTAATGAATGGTTAATACACTTTAGTTGCAATCCAGAGGTCGATTCGATCTCCGGGTGTGGCATTTTGAAACAACGATCAAGTTTCATAAATCACCCCGCATCTGTCCACCCACCAGTATAAAGAAGTGCACCACAGTTAGTAGATCAGGAGGTCACGTGTGGTGGGGTAAAGTGTGGGTACGTCCACCCATTCCAAGAAGTCTGGCCTGCCTGGAAGAGTAGGCGAGAATAGCCTCTTGCAGGGTCTCTCTTGAGCGCCCTCTAGTGGAAGCCCTTCTGTTAGCAGTGGCGTGAGCAAGTAATTGCAGGGCTGCACCTTGATCTATTTTTCAGAAAAATCTGAAATGTCATGACTTGTAACCTAATAGAAAAAGGCAGTCATGGTACTGAATAATGAGACGTCCAGGTTGGCTGTAAATAGCCCACGTCACACGAGGCAGCCCCCTCCTGTGTGGCAAGTGCACAATTACAAGGATGCATAAGTGCCAACATAATTTCGTGCAATATGTTTTCATGAATATTTGAATGCCGTTAGAAATCCCATGGCAGCAAGAACAAAAAGTCTTGGGAACTTTTACATTTAATTGGCTTTTATTCTTACAGATTAAATGACCGTGTAGACATAGAAGGCTCCTTTCATCTTTATTACCATTCCATTATTCTAGTACCATTCCTTATGCTGGAAGCAGAAATTATATCACGGCTAAATATCAGACGAGTATTAGGACATTGACATTTAATTAGCTATGCCTAAAATCACTATGCCTGATGTCGTCAGATCTTGGAAGTTAAGCTGAATGGAACCTGGTAAGTACAGTGAGGGAAAAAGTATTTGATCCCCTGCTGATTTTGTACGTTTGCCCACTGACAAAGAAATGATCAATCTATAATTTTAATGGTAGGTTTATTTGAACAGTGAGCGACAGAATAACAACAAAACAATCCGGAAAAACGCATGTAAAAAATGTTATAAATTGATTTGCATTTTAATGAGGGAAATTAGTATTTGACCCCTCTGCAAAACATGACTTAGTACTTGGTGGCAAAACCCTTGTTGGCAATCACAGAGGTCAGACGTTTCTTGTAGTTGGCCACCAGGTTTGCATAGATCTCAGGAGGGATTTTGTCCCACTCTTCTTTGCAGATGTTCTCCAAGTCATTAAGGTTTCGAAGCTGACGTTTGGCAACTCGAACCTTCAGCTCCCTCCACAGATTTTCAATGGGATTAAGGTCTGGAGACTGGCTAGGCCACTCCAGGACCTTAATGTGCTTCTTCTTGAGCCACTCCTTTGTTGCGTTGGCCGTGTGTTTTGGGTCATTGTCATGCTGGAATACCCATCCACGACCCATTTTCAATGCCCTGGCTGAGGGAAGGAGGTTCTCACCCAAGATTTGACGGTACATGGCCCTTTGATGCGGTGAAGTTGTCCTGTCCCCTTAGCAGAAAAACACCCCCAAAGCATAATGTTTCCACCTCCATGTTTAACGGTGGGGATGGTGTCCTTGGGGTCATAGGCAGCATTCCTCCTCCTCCTCCAAACACGGCGAGTTGAATTGATGCCAGAGAGCTCCATTTTGGTCTCATCTGACCACAACACTTTCACCTAGTTGTCCTCTGAATCATTCAGATGTTCATTGGCAAACTTCAGACGGGCATGTATATGTGCTTTCTTGAGCAGGGGGACCTTGCGGGCCCTGCAGGATTTCAGTCCTTTACGGCGTAGTGTGTTACCAATTGTTTTCTTGGTGACTATGGTCCCAGCTGCCTTGAGATCATTGACAAGATCCTCCCGTGTAGTTCTGGGCTGATTCCTCACCGTTATTATGATCATTGCAACTCCACGAGGTGAGATCTTGCATGGAGCCCCAGGCCGACGGAGATTGACAGTTCTTTTGTGTTTCTTCCATTTGCGAATAATCGCACCAACTGTTGTCACCTTCTCACCAAGCTGCTTGGCAATGGTCATGTAGCCCATTCCTGCCTTGTGTAGGTCTACAATCTTGTCCCTGACATCCTTGGAGAGCTCTTTGGTCTTGGCCATGGTGGAGAGTTTGTAATCTGATTGATTGCTTCTGTGGACAGGTGTCTTTTATACAGGTAACAAGCTGAGATTAGGAGCACTCCCTTTAAGAGTGTGCTCCTAATCTCAGCTCGTTACCTGTAATAAAGATATCTGGGAGCCAGAAATCTTTCTGATTGAGAGGGGGTCAAATGCTTATTTCCCTCATTAAAATGCAAATCAATTTACAACATTTTTGACATGCGTTTTTCTGGATTTTCAAATAAACCTACCATTAAAATTATAGGCTGATAATTTCTTTGTCAGTGGGCAAACGTACAAATTCAGCAGGGGATCAAATACTTTTTTCTCTCACTGTATATGTTTGATAGAATGTCTGGTAATGCCAGATGGTGTTTTCTTTGACTGTGCGATGACCAGGAGGTAAAGCATTACAGAAATAGTTATATAATCAACCTGTGCAGAGGTTCGAGTGTTGCACGCAAATGTGTGACATCATGCAGTGCAAAGCATCACAGAGCTATACAGCACAACCATGAAACCCTAAGCAGTGGGGCAGGTATGAGTGTTATACCCTTGTACGTGAACGAATTGACTAATCCTTCCAATGCAGGATCCTCCTGAAACTGAATTTTGAGAATTGGTGAGACTTTCCCAGATGAATGACATTATTATTATACGAGTATTGACCAATGCCAGGAGTAACGTTGGCATAATACATTGAGATGTTTCCAAAAGCACATGTTTTATGCACGATCACAACACATATATTAGCCTATTCACAAAATCCTGGCAATGCTATAATATTTTTGTGGTCTAGGAATTTATGGCTCTAATTCGTGTTGTTTTGGCAGACTTTTTTATTTATTTATAGGATTCAGAGATAAACAAAAAAATCCATAAATTTGTTTTAATTATTTTGTTTATGCCAAGCATAGAATTGAGTCTAACCACAGGTCGTATTACATCAGTATTTATACATTTTATAGGCACTATCACTCGACTATTTGGAAAAAGGGGTTGTTAATTTATATTGTTGAGTTTCTTGCCTAGTATTGTGCTTCTTGTAAAAGATGATCTCTGCATTTATGAAATTTAAAATTTCTCTGCAACTGCGGGCCAGGTGGCAATTCATATGCATAGTTCTGAGAAAGTGTTTTCTGGCTGTACCACGTGTCTTCTTCTTTCGTATGGATTATTAACAGCAGATTAAAGATGTAATTATGGATTTGTTATCCACTTAATTGTTTGTTCAGAAGCAGAGTGGATCATCGTCCATTCCTTTTTTGAAGTAGTGAATACAGCAGCGGCGGAGTGTTTACGATGTGGTCGATGGTTTGGGATTCGTGGCCGCACATTCACAGGCCGCCAAATATTTGATGGCGCCATTTGTGGCATCAGGTGGCCGCATCGGCCACGTGGCCTGGTCCTGATTCAGTTGATTGTCTGCCATTGGCGACGTGGAAGTTTGAAATCGGGAGGTTCGACGGTAGGGTCCTGCACAAGATGTTCATGTTGGACCACGTGTTATTTGGCACAATGTCCGACGTTTAGCTATGCGTGCTGGGAGCTTCTTCAGTCAATAGAAGAACCGACATAATTAGCACCAGCAGTGGACAACGCCATATCACCGAGTTCCTGATTATTCCCCGAGCATGTGGAGCGAAATCGTGCCAGACAACACGTGGTACGACCCGAAAGCACATCGGAGAGCCGCACAGCACATCTGCGAAAATGTATGCAGTAGTAATTCATATACCAAGTACTGTATACATATTTGTACAATGTTTTTTATGGGGTGGAGCCAGAGCCTAATAAAACTAAACAAAAATCCACCAGGCACAGACTCCACAAAGCACAAAACCGTCAGAAAAAGTTATGCAATAAAGCGTTGAAAACGACTGTATGTATGTTTGTGCGTAAAGCACCGACATACACGAGGAACAATGAGACGGTGCTTTTGGGGCTTTGAAAAGTGCAGATTTGAGGTACCCAAAGAGGCCTGCGACTGAAGTGCTTGCAAGAAATGAACCACAATGCCTTGCCGATCTCGTCAAGAAACATAAACCAACACGCAAACTCCGGTCATCCTCGCAGCAGCGGCTTGTGGCAGGCCATCGAAAACAAAGACGGTCACCGCAATGCGCGCTTTCAGATGCGCTTCTGTGGCCGTCTGGAACGCTCTTCCTTCCGATATTAGGAAGCCACTGGAGTTATACACTTTTAAATCTAGATTTTAAACTCATCTCCTTATAACTGCTTTTTTGTGTTTAGTTTGCTGTCCTTCCCCCGCACCTCCGATTGGCACGGTTGGCTACATAGGGTGTAAAAGAAGTTCAACATACAAACATGAAGGCAAGTTTTTTTTTTGTATCAGGCTACAAGTCGAGTGCTGTGAAGTAGGTGGTCCGATTCTATTCCCGGCTGTGGCTAACGTCAATGTTTCGGTGATACCTAAACTTGCCCTTGCCCCCCTCCTTTACCAACATGCACTGGACCAGCACGGTGAAGTATGGTCAAATAACCCCCTTGGACTTGTCATGGCGTGGCGGGAAACCTGAATCCTGCGGTGAATTTAACAATGGAGTGCAATTATTCATCTGTTACAGAAAGGGGACACGTGGAGGAGCAACGCGACGTCACGTGGGTCAGGGGGGGAGGTTAATACTGACACCTGCTGGCCAGGCGTGCTCTACTGCACGTCAGCTGCGTGTTAACGTCCACAAACTGTGTTATAATGACATCGTACGTTGAACTTCTTTCGCACCGTACGTGGCCAAGCGTGCTAATCGGAGATTGTCGTGCATGCGCCGTTCTACGATTATTGACGAAACGCTGTATCGAGCCCACACCTGCCAGCACCGCCCCCCCCACACACACAAGACCAGCGTGCAGATTTGCACCGTTACGAATCAACGCATGCGTCGCGATGAGCGCGCACGTGTTCGAGCTTGCTGCATGCCGGTGCGTGCATAGCTCGACTCCCCGTCCACACACCCAGATCCAGCAGCCAAGGCCTCCCGTCAAATCCCACATACTTGGCGGGAGGTCTCTCCTTCTCTTGTGCTGCCCCCGAAAAATGGAACTCCCTTCCCGCAGTGATCCGTGCTGTCGACTTCCAACCCCTATTCGATTCCAGGCTCAAGATCTCCATCTGCTCTTCCCCCCCCCCCAGCTGTGCCCGACTGCCTCTTTTCGATGAATTCATTCAGATTGCTGTCTTCACGATGGACATCAGCCAACCTCCACCATCGGGGTCTTCTATACAGCCGTCGCTTCTTTTTGACCACTGTGCACTAACTTCAGCGATGGTCCCCCCCCCCCCCACCACGGAATTTCATCAGAGGGCCTCTTTTGCCAAGAAGGCGCCAGTGCGAGGGCTGCCACACATTTGAAGTCATTGGGGTTTGACAACACAGCGGGGTATTTTCACACGTGTCGCGTATTGTCGGGGGATGGACGTCAGGGGTCGCACTAAAGGCCACCAGGGGCGGCCAGTGGCATGCGGGCCTTGCAATGCAGAACGCGGTCCTAGCGCGTGGCTCGTCGATTACGGACTCCCTGAATGGACTTTTGTTGGTTGCGGCGTCTTGAGATAGACTTAGATTTGAACGCTATTTACATCCAAATTGTATTGATGGATCAGAGACAATGTGTTACACACCCACTTGCACTTACAGGGCATGGGGAGGCCCTCAGCCAGCAGTGGGTTGGCAAAAGTGCTGTACGTGCTTTGTGGATACTATCAATGCAAGACTCCTATTTGTTAAGACGATGCTGTTTGCTCAGTTTTCTTTCTCGGCCAAACTAGTTGACTTTTTTGACGTCAGTGATCGCATATATTAATCGAGCGTCTACTTTAAAGCACATTTATAACCTCACGGATGTTGCTTCTAATCTGCTGAAATTTCCATAATGTGTCATCATTGTCTTTTAGAAAGATTCCAGGACTGTGCCGAATGCAATAAACGGCCGTCGAGCGTACACACAAGTTACACTTTAACGTTCCACTGTCGTGAATAAATTTTGGACGAAAGATAAATGAGTTGCTGTTCCGTTATACTATTAATTTAGATGTGTATTTCCACGACATGACTGGCTTGAAACAGCATGACGTGGAAATGAAATCTCCTTATCTGGCAAAATCTTCAGCCATTAAGTTATTGGAAAGAATACAAAAAATCAGAGACACAAAGTCTACGTTGTCTCTCGTTGGCACGGCAACTTGTGGCAGGCGGCTTATTTGTTTGCTGCATGCGGCGGTGTAAAAAAAGTGCTGTGTTTATGCAACCTAAACGCATGGTTGCTTTATGCAACAACCCCTGTCGCCAAAGGAAAGGTTCATAAGTCTCCCACTTCATGGCTGTGGAGTTATCAGTCATGCCAGCCCCGTAGTATGGGGGGCAGCAGGCGAGTTGCTTGGGAGGGGCTTAGCGAGCCCCCCCCCCTTCCCCATCCATTACATTATTATATTCAAGATGTCCCAGACTTTCCTAACATATTGGAAGAGAGAGAGACCTACAGCGAAATTCATTATCGGGGCAATCAAGAGAACGGCGCGGTAGAGGTAAAAAAAAAATATTCCTGGGCCTCGCACACAAAATAGGGCCCCGCATTTGAGGGCTTTTCTTGGTCGCAAATTTGAGGAGGCCTCACGTGGTATTCTGCCGCGGGAATCCAGCCCCTGGGGCCTCCAAAATTCTCTTGGCGCCCCAGGAGAGACGACAAAAGCAGATCGTATATCGTTACTCATTCCGTTTAACGTTTAACATTTGTTATAATGTTTAACGTTGGCCGTGTCGTATGACTACCCCTTTTCAACAAATTCACTCCACCGTTGTTGAGTCATCCGCAGGGAATTTTTTTTTTACGTAGGAGAAATAACTCAACTTATTGCATGCAAAAAAACAGGCCCTGTTTGTTTTTTTATTTGCATGCGTTGTTATTTATCTCTGATGGACACTACGGGCCACTGTGTAAGCAGGATTCACACACCGACGCTACCACGGTGGCATGGTCACAATTGTCGTCTGTGATGGGATAACATCTGTCACATGTAGCTTATTTTGACTTTAAACTCATTTAGTGCGTCATAAATTAATTCATTCAACAACAACAACAAAATACACGTACCGCGCGTTTATTCTTATATCCAAATAAATGCCTCTTATTTAAATAAACAGTGAACTGGAATTCTAGATTTGAAGCTTTCGTGACTGCAAGGATCCATACTCTTTGGTTCTATTCGGTAAAGGCACGTAAAAGTATAAAAAACAAAAAATAAAAATACAAAATAAAAAATTCACGACGTTTCGGCCACAACACAAGTGGCCTTCATCAGGTGAAGGGACCAGACTGTCCCCGAAACGTCGTGAATTTTTTATTTTTTGTTGTTTTATACTTTTACGTGACTTTACCGAATAGAACTAAAGAGTAGTGAACTGGAAACCTGGTGGTGGTTTTGATGACCGAACATTAAGTATTAGGATACAGTAAGCGTATCCTGATGTACTTTTGAATAATACATTAATAATGATGTATAACCCTTTGTTAATCCACTGCTGGGTGAAGGCCCACTCTACACCAAATTTGACCATGAGTGTTATCTGACCATACTTCAACATACTGGTCAGTGTGGGTGGGTAAAGAAGGTGCAATGACTACTGATATTAGCCGTGAGTAAACCCAGGTTCAGTGTGCCACTGCTCCGCCTTTTATCGTTATAGTCGTGCCATTATCTCTCCACACGAGCTATTTATCAGAAAGAAGAACCGAAAGTATTGTGTTTTTGCACTAGCAGCAGATGATTCAAGAATTCGTAAAGCGATGACAAAACCACGCTTGGGCTGTCGCTAGGTCTCATGACATCCCAAGTAATCTCTTGCAGGTTCTTTCTTCGATTTCACACTTAAGGTGTGGATAATAAGTGGCGTTATTATTTTAAATATGCAGCGTTTTAAATATTGTGTGCCGCCAATGCAGTTTGGAGGAGACATTTGCTGTGAATAATGCAAAACATTACCTGCCATACTGAAGCTACAAAACCATTTCAGGCCCCAATTTTGCACATTAGGCATGGCATGATTCAGCTATTCTGAGATTGTCTCGGTACGGAGCTGCAAGTTGATCAAATAATCACATTTATTCTCCTTATTTTTTTCTCATTTGCACTGTCTTTGCTATACTGTCTCATAATGCATTGCTTTTTTATTCATTCCGTCTCATTATTTCATTCATTTGCCTCATTGCAACATTTGCATATCAATAGAAAATTATATAAATCTTTAATAGCCTGTTCTTCCACTTACGATTGAATGTACGTATGTATTCTAAGCCTAACAATTGTGATCAATTAATTGAAGGCCCTTCAAACTCCTCAGAAGAGAGCACCATGAAACTATTCCATAACCTTTACATAATGTATGTTTTTATTTATATTATTTTCCCATGTTTCGTGATATTTCAATGGGCATTAAAGGACTTATCTTTAGTGAGTACAATTGTATGCTTTGCTATGTTCTATGCGTTTGTTTAATAGCGCTGAATACAATACATGCTGTGGATACACCTGCTGAACAAACAGACCTTTGGAACTGCTTGAAGCCTGTGATAAAGGTGGCTTCAGGATGCGTTCCCACGAATGTTACTTAACATACACACACACAGCATTAATGTGTCCTATCTGGATAGCCAGACATGCACATTAGAATCTATGTTTAACATTCTACCATTGAAAAGATTCATTAATATAGCTTCTGTCGGCTTTTATCAGGTGCGTTACAAAAAATACTTTTTTTACAGCGTTGTAAAGATAAAGGTGCAGCACCGCAATTGCTCGCTCATGCCACGGCTGGCAGAAGAGCCTCCGCAGAGGGAGTTCGAGGTAACCCTTTTAGTGGGTATTCGGACTACTCTACCACGATGGCCAGATGTCTTCTGGTCAGAAGATATGGGCGTACGCACAGAAAATGCTGTCGTGGTGTAATGGTTAGCCACACTTGACTTGCAAGTCAGAGGCCACTTATCGATCACCTGGCAAGTCACTTTCGTAAATCACTTTGCCTCCGGCCAGAAGTACAGGGTGCTTCAAATTTCCTTTTTTTTTACTTCTCAGAATTTGCAACAACACCACGTGACATGTGCTGCTGCCTCCGGGCTCTGGAGACCACCTGGAGAATATTCCAGGCCACGTGTTGACAACGATGGCGAACAAGTGGGAGACTCTTTGACTTTTTGAAGCTATTTACATGACATTAGTTATCATGTTATCCGTTCTTTTTCCATTAAAAACGATCGTGCCATATATTGTGTAAAACATTTTTTTTAAGCACCCTGGAAACATCGGCACACCACAATTGATCGGCAGGTCACGTGTGGTGGGCTGAATCGTGGATGCTCCCACCTGGCGGAGGCTTTGCTGCCGGCAGTGATGCGAGCAGGAAATGTGAGGCCTCCCCACCTAACAGAGGACATCGCTACGTTGATTTTTTTTTTAAGTTCTTAAGCGGTGTATATTATCTGCTATGGCAAATGGAATTGGAGCATGAACATTGGCGTATAAAATGGAAAGGAAACATAAAACTGCACAGAGGTGTATGCGAAGATGCGAGCTTTGAATTAAACAGAGCAACAGAAAGTGGAACGCACGGAACAGAGATCATCAGCATGCTACATACACTTCGCTATAACGGAAGATAGCTCGTGGTTGAGACTAACAATGGAGTGGCTGCCAAGGAAGGGAAGATGAGCGAGAGGATCTTCACTGTGCACATGGAGTGACGAAGTCAGCTGGCGTGCGGAAGCTACGCGGATTATGCATCGCAAAAACGTAACAGATGGAACGACACGGGGAGGCCTTCATCCAGCAGTGGGTCGATCATAGCTGCTGATGATGATATGTTCATTTTAATAGTCACATACCTGCCGCGCAGCTACAGTTATGGGTTGAATATTAACATATATAGTATTAAATATTTCATGACTGCAGGAATTCATACTCTTGGGTCTTTTGGTCAAGTCACGTAAATAAAAAACAATAGATCACGTCAAATTTCGATTTAAAGCTTTCGTGACTGCAATGATTCATCTTCTTTGGTTCTTTCGGTAAAGTCACGTAGAATGAGAATAAAATAATAAATTGATAAAATAAAATAACACAATAATATTCTATGCTAATTCCTTTGTCAAGGGGTGCCTCTGCGGATGTGTATGCTTTAACTTAGCTATTTCAATGCTAAATTCTATGCTAATTCCTTTGTCAAGGGGTGCCTCTGCGGATGTGTATGCTTTAACTTTTAACATAGCCATTTCTGTGACCAGTCACAAGCTAATCACTCAGCCATTTCAATGCTAAATTATATGCTAATTCCTTTGTCAAGGCGCTTTGTTTCCTCTCACACAGCTTAAACGTCGTGATCTGAACGTGGCTTTTTCACTCCAGCGCTGTCCTACCAGACAGTCTCGTCCCTTCACCTGATGAAGGCCGCTTGTGTTGTGGCCGAAACGTCGTGAGAATATTATTGTGTTATTTTATTTTATCAATTTATTATTTTATTCTCATTCTACGTGACTTTACCGAAAGAACCAAAGAAGAATAGATCACGTCGTTTCGATCGCAACACAAGCAATCGTCTGCAGGTGAGAAGACGATTGCTTGTGTTGTGATTGCTTGTGTTGCGATCGAAACGTCGTGATCTATTATTTTTTATTTGCATGACTTGACCGAAATACCCAAGAGTATATATAGTATTAATAATGATGTCAGGGTTCAGAACAAGTTCCCTCTAATGCACCGAGCGAGCAGAACCACGAGTCATCAGGCAGGAATCAATACAGTAGCTGCGGCAAACCGAGGGTACATGTGGTGCTTGTAAGATCACGAAAAGTTTGGCAAAACATCCCCACAGGACCAAACCCAGATGCGATGCAATGGGAACAGAGGCATAGTGGTTATTTTATGAAATTTGTTTGAATCTTTTTTTTTCAGACCCACCCCCTCCCTACCTGACACGTCATGAGATGAATAATCTCCCCGTATATCTCTCAGAGCAGCGTCTCCTTCGTGGAACAGGATGGCTGCGGAGGAGATTTTTCGCAGAACGTCTGCCGAACAGTATTTAATTTACGCCATCGGCGTCATGTCCCGAGGTGAAGAATCCACTCGGAAAAAAATATTGCAAATGTGAGCCCCGTGTGTCAGATTGAGGCTGGAGAGGAGATTTTTTTCCCACTGGACATATTCACGTGACCTTCTTAACCTGAATACAGGAGTGGGCGTACTTTCCCACATGCCGTGTTATGCGATTGAATTTCTGGATTTTAAGAGCACAATTCCTGCTAAATAATAGGACTGGCTTGTCATCAGAATTCATCAAATGGTCTTACTCGTTTTCTTATCTTAATCACTAGAATCCAGATAATGCCAAAAACATAATTTTACTTATTCCATTGTATAATCTGTACCGTCGAAAGTATTACATATTCTGGCAGTCTAAAAATCTACCATTCACAAGTCAGTGTGGAGAAATAGGAATTAATATATGTGAACAAAAGTTTGGCAGGAAAAAATTTGAAATTACTGAATAATTATCACTGTCCATGTGGAACGATGTACGAAATGAAATCGGCGATGATATCAGCATGTGTGCAGAAGGTGGATTGTTCAATTGCGTGACCGTGAGATAAGGCGTTTGCCTGGGAGGCCTTCATACAGCAATGGATAGGTCATGGGTTAATTATGTTGGTAAAATATATATACCGCTTACTATTTGAAAACAGGGGGTTTAAAAACCGCAGAAAGAGATTGGCCAAACATGTAAGAGCATGGTTCCATGAAGATCATTTTTGAGACTCGCGGAGTAATTCCTGTGTCACCACGTGTATAATAATAATTATTATTTAAAAGGAAGGTCCTTTGGAGAGCGGGGATGCAGCGCGACATTAACGCCAATGCAAGTTTCCTTAAGGAGTTCTTGGATGTCTTGACGAATATCCACTTCGGTGTAAGGAAAGCCCGAGGGATGGAGAGAGAGAAGATTATAAAAAATGAGAAACTCGTCCAGCGCGATCATGACAGAGAGGTGCAGCATGAAGAATGATTATCCATGACCCAGTGGAGGCACATGAGCTCAGCGTGCTGCGGCGAAATAAATCTTTAAAACATTGTTATTGCTTTTTTTATTTGTTGCGTATTTAAAAAATAGGTCGTGTGTGTATTCTATCAAGTCACAGGTGGCTCAGCGGTAGAGCAAGCAGCTCGCAAATAGAAGGCCATGAGGTCAAATCTTGATTGGCTGTTGACTCGTCCCATGATCCTTTTCGCATGGATACAATCTGTAACACTTTGTAGGGAACTCAACAATGGTTATCCTATGGATATACTCGCCCCCCCCCCCCCCCCCGCCATAGGAAAGTGGAATTGCCAGGAAATGATAGCCGTCTCTCTGCTCACTTAAGCAAGAAGTCACCTTCACATTGACTTGTACATCTCGGGTAGGATGACTTGTCGTGACGAGTAATGGTGCGAATAATTAAGTCTCTTTTATTATTTTGAACATTAACAGAAAGACTTGCTACGCTGTTCAGCAGGCGTTGCTTTACAGAAGCATGCTGACGTTATGTTGTAGCATTTTTATCATCATGTTCCTGAGACCAGGAGGCCACAGCATGCCTCATGCCACGAAGACAGCACGCGGTACAACGGGTTCCTGAAAAAAGTACTCAACACTTGGAGAGAAATGTCCGGGCATTATGCCGAACAACAAGCGGCAAAAGCCGAAAACCCCACCGGCGAGCTACGCAGCACAACTGCGAAAATCTACAGAGCACCTGTCCATTGGCAATCGTGGTCCCGAAAATACGACGACTTGGGCATTGGTATTTGGTGTGCTGCGTGGAGAGATAAATGCCAATTGGTTCAGGGGTTTTGCAGTTTTTTTTTCCGTAAACAATGCAACGTGTGCCTGGATGGACGGACACAATAATTCCCGGGCATGGCAGTAAGCAGCGGCCTATCGGCTCCGTTAATAAAACTGGCGATGGGATGTTTTAGTCACGCCAACGTGCAAGCAGTGTGCCTTGCGAAATAATGTATTTCTGTAAAGTGTGCGCGCACTGCGCCCACTCCCTCACCTTCATTTAGATGCTACCGTGCAAACTCGCCTCCCTTCCCACCCCTATACACCACCGCACGGTGTTGCTGTGGAAATATCATCCATAGTACAGGTTTTTTGGGTTAGATCGCGTAAATATAGAAATGTGTCTTTAAACCCGCCACCACCCGACACAGCGAATGGTAAGGTTTGTCACGTAACCATCACATCTACCCCTATATTTAAGGAACGAAACAGGAGGATTTGTCCACAAATCTGGCTGTCGCCTGATGAAGCTAGTTGTAATTACTGGCGAAACGTCGTACTCAGATTGTAAATGTTGTGGATTTGCTCTCCAACACACCGGTGTGCTGTACTAGTAACGAATCGGCATGTTCTGTTTACGTAACAAACCTTGCTAATTGGCTGTGTTGGGTGGTGGTGGGTTTAACGACACATTTATATTTTACGTGATCTAACCCAAAAATCTTTATTATGGATGATATTTATCGCGAAAGTCTACGTGTTAAACTGGAAATATACCTCTGCAAACCGAAGGAATGTAAGTTTTGAGCTTGAAATTGTTACGATAATAATGATTCTGCTTGCATCACTTCACGTTTGGCGAGGCATTCATCTTCTCAGTGGTGGATTAAAAACTAGCCCCGACGATGACGTCACCATAGTTGTCAGCAAAATATTTTTCTTTGACACTGAAAACAGAGCTAGGGCACAATATATCAGCAGCATCCAGCGCCACAAAGTATTTCGAAAAGCACACACAACATAATTTGTGTTCATCATCTTTTACACAAACAGCACGTGCAGCGTATTTTATTTTTCTCCAACACACAGTGCTCGGCGCATTATATTTGAAGATTAAATCGAACACATACATATTTCCAGAATTAAGCCCTAACGCACAATTTCCGCCAAATCCAGTCGAGCCCACGATGATTATTTTTTAAAACTAATTTCTCTGCGCAATTTGCTTTGGCGCAGGAAAAGTCAACCGTGGCATTTTTGTTTGTTTACCAACACTTTATTTTGTCCACGTAACATTGAACACAGTGCACTCATTGCTGAAGCTGCTTGGGGTAACAGTGCTGACCGCTGAGATTTGTATCTATCCAAGCCATGTTCACGGCTCATGGTAAAAATGGTAAGTGGAGGCCCTTGTGTTCGCACAAGGGCCTCCACTAGAGGGAGCACCGGTGAGCTCGTCAAGGTAATGCCTACTTGTCCACGCTCGCCAGCTGTAATGGATGAGGTCAGAGTACCCACACTTTACCCCATCACAAGTGACACGCTGATTGACTAACAGTGGCGTGCCCATGTATACTGATGGGTTCACAGAGGTGGAGATTTTGATTTAAAGCTTTCGTGACTGCAGAGATTCATATTCTTGGTTCTTTGGGTAAAGTCACGTAGAAGGGAAACAATATTTTGGATTATTTTATTGTTTCCCTTCTAAGTGACTTTACCGAAAGAACCAAGAATAAGAGATGGAGATATTTAATAAACTTGTATTTTTAAACTGTTGCTCTGGAAAGACCTAACTGGCGATCTCTGGATTGTAAGTCATGAGTGCTTAACCATTACACCACAACCGCATTACTGACAAATAAAATAATGTTGATTTAAAGTGGGCTCAATAGTATAATATTAGACAGCAGTGTATCATCTCATCAGACTTGTGCACTGCTACCCTAGTACAACAACTCTTTATATACACAAAATATTTCTATATATATACTTCCAGAAAAATGTGCTTGACTTTGCTGCATCTCAAAGTCACTGGCTACATTAACACAAAGGACAGGGCGAAGGAGCGAGTCCTATTTTTGGAAACAGTTGGACACTGTTACTTGTGCAAGTCAATATTCGCGCTTGAGATTTTTCTCCAAGGCTACTGACCAACTCAATAACAAATCAAAACTAAAGTCTTTAGAGATCTGCTTTGTCTTCCATTACCACTTTAGTTCTTTGACTGATCTTGTTTTTAATTAAAACAATCCTAATTGACTTAATGAGCATTTAGACAGTACTCAATCTCCGGTTTCCAGCTCCGAACCAACAGTGAAAATTCCACGTTCTTGCGGTACGGGTTGAGTCTCCCCATCGGACAACTGCTGTTGACGCCCCCCAAAAAAGGTGCTGCCTATTTTATTGACGCAGGATGAAGAATGATGGGATGAGTCAACCCCCTCCTCGGATTTGAACTGGCAACCTTCTGACTGCAAAACCGCTCACTCTCCAATTGGTCGGATATCAATGTCATGCAGTATGCGGTCAGCAGTTATGAACTCGTCAGATCATTGTTAAAAGTACATGTGCATATTACGTGCAATTTAAAACGATGATTAACGTCTTAAGGCGGTTTTAATCGTCGTAATTGTTCACGTTGATTTATATTCTTGGTAAGTATTGAGTTTGCTCTATTGTTTTCAAAACAGGAAGTGTGCCATAATTAGTAAGGTTTCCTAAGAAACGTTAAATTTTGAAATGCATTGGCTGGAAAGATTGTAAGGTATATGGATCTTTTGGGGCAAACTTTGACAAACGGTTGCTGGAAATATTACTGTGTATAACTGAGTGATGGGAAATCTGACTGTTGACATTACACACCTGACACAGCTCGACATATATGTACGCTTCCTTTGAAATGTCATAAAAAATATATTTTTGCTTTCACTACCCCCCCCCCCCCCCAAATGTAAGATGACTGCCAGGCAAATTTATGGAATCGAAGGATGGCGTAGCATTGGGCACAATGGATTACGATATCACGTCTGCTTTTCCCGTTAACTTGGTGATAGGCGCAATGTCACCGTATAACCACTGTTACGCAACTGTCCTCTCATAGCCCTTGGTGGCTCTCATCATTGAGGGTTGTCAAATTGCAGTACCATTGACAACCGCTGGATGGAGGCCTACCATGTCGGTCATTGGCATTGTTCTTCCGTTTTTCACAAGGTTGGTCAGTGCAGGCTAGTGGAGAAGGTAGGACCGCTAGGGTCGGTTCGGATATAACTTATCAACGATGTTAACCATAGCCAGGAATCGAATTGAGGCCCCCAGGTTTATATGTCGCAATGTGCCACCGATAATCCTCCGCTTTCCAACATTAATTTTGCTTTGCAGTGCCAAAATCCCAGGTGCCACAAAACTTGTGCAGGCCCATTCCTTCAGATCCACTTTCCCTCTCGTGCATTTCCCTTCCGTGACTGCTAATACTGTCACGGATCTCATTTGTCTACTTCAAGAAAGTTTCCTTTTAGAATCAACTTCGTTTAAATCGCTCATTAATTGGAATCGTTAAATCGATACATTGATTAAATATATATGACTCGTTTTTTGGTGGTCTATTACTCAGACTCCTTTAAAAATGGATACCTAAGGCAGGAAACCCCGACAAGCCACGCCCAGCGTTAGGCGGTTGGTGATGTCGATGACGTCCCAAGCCGCGCCCAGCATCTCCCATCCAGTGGCACAATTGTAAAACGAAGGTGATATACTCGATTAGGTGAGTAATCAAACTCGATGGAATATTTGTGTACATCAGCCCAGCCTCAATGTGGGCTCAAAGTTCAAGCCACGCACCTGGATCTCTCAGCCCTCCCATGATGGGTTTCTCTCCACTCGACCAACCCAACAAACCGATAATACGGATTTTATTTTTGGGTTAGATCGCGTAAATATGTGTCGTTAAACCCGCCACCACCCGACACAGCCAATTAGTAAGGGGTTGTCACATAAACAGAACGTGGCCAATTCGTTACTAGTTACAAGCACACTGGTTGTGTTGGAGACCAAAGCCACAACATTTACAATCTGAGAACGACGATTCGTCAGTATTCACAACCGGCTGCATCAAGCGGCCAGCCAGATTTGTGAGAAATCCTCCAGTTTCTTCTTTATATAAAGGGGTAGATGTGCCATTTATATATTTACGCGAACTATTGGTCTCGAAAAGCCTACGTTGTTAAACTTACAGCAAACCGATCCTGCCTCGAACATGCCACCTTGCCTACAATGGCCTCTACTGGTCAATACGTGGAACTCTGGCATCACCGTTCACTTTTACGAGGACGAAGAAACCGTCCCTGTGTACAGCCGTTTATCTATAAACGCGTTGGTGAAAATCTGCAGGTAGTGCATTCCATCAACACTGGAACCGTGCCAGAATTGTGCACCAAAGCCCCAGAACCAGTTTCTCCAGCTGCACGGCGTGTTTCCAAACGATGTTGGCACGATGCAGATAATTAATAAGAAAACATAAACGCCCGCACATGTTTTGTTTTTTTGTCAAAGACAGCCTGCTGCTAATCCTAGCCTCGTTCCCGTAGTTGTGTCTTGATGTGCTCGACAAGGGCATGTGTTGAGACACGGTGGTGCATCTTGGCTCGGCGCAAGTTGAACCTTCATTTTTCGCGATACCGCACGTACGTGACTTTTCTTACATGTGCCGTGAGTTCAACCGAGCGGCAGACGTACTCTTGGAGGCAACACATTTATTTAACACCAACACACGGGGTAACTGCCCCTTAACAGAATAACAACCTATTGTGGTGACCACCAGGCTAACTACACGAATTACAACGTAACTGGCTACGATGGACCGCGGCCACAGCTCGGGTCCAGGTCCACGTGCTGGAGCCTCGGAGTAAGTAGAACGTTGACGAAGGTTTCTTCAGGATAAACAACAACAACAACAACGCCGGTCCCTCTAGGGGCCCGGCTGATATTCTCTGCGGCGTGGCTGGCTCCGCCCTTTGCCACGACCACCTTCCAGAATCCACGAGCAGGATCTGGACTCCGACCACGTGGCCACCCCTAGCCACCCCACTTGGGGCCCCTTTGTAGACTTAACTGCTCACGTGTCCTCTCGGGTCAACCAGAGTGCCATGGCCTTTAGTAACCAAATTCCGACGGCCGGCACCCCCCCCACCCTGTCCTGTAGGGCTGGCACTGCACGCCAAGCGTGGTGCCATCCAGCACTATCAGTCAACGCTCACCGAGCCCCTCTAGGGCCGGGACTACACCCACACCATTGTGGTGTCCGCGATGTCGTTACACCGCACGCCGTGCCTCTCTACGGCGGGCACTGCACAGTGACATCTCGCGATGTCACTACACATGGAACAAGAATGGTCTCGACAATGAAAATGACCCTGGACAAAGCCACGCCTTGTTTGTCTGGGTCATTGATGGATATTTCTTAAGGAACTGTCTTGGGTTTAGTTATAATCATTTCTCCTGATACAGAATTTTACACATGGATTACAGTACTTGTTATTGTGTGCGCTTGCAACTCACCCTCTCGTGTGTCGTAGGTGCTCGCGAACAGCACTTGTCACAAAAGTCGTTTGAGGCTATAGGAGGGGGAACTTTGTCTTTGTATACTACATATGGTCCTTATGGCGTTACCCCATGGTACCAAATAATGCTAAATGGGCCGAGGCAATGAAATATTTTATTTCTGGGACACTATTTTTTCCAGGGTAACTCCGCGACTGGGGTACCAATGAATCCGAAATCAGTGTCACACTCCGCGATGTCGAAACGTCAAACAGCATAAAAAAAATCCGTTATCGAAAATTTCAACTTTGAATAGTTGCATCGTGTTCAGCTCGTCGAGATGAGTCGATTGCCACATCGCCGACCATCAACAGACTAAACGTGACTGCATCACGGGACATTATGCGAGAGCCGGGGTCATAAACTACAACCCTGCAACTGCTTGCTCACGCCACTGCTGGCGGAAGCGCCTTCACTCGAGGGAACTAAATGAGAATACCTTTCGAGGGTATTTGGCCTACTCTTCGACGCTGGCACGATGTCTTAGAAGAGGGGTCAGCACAGCAGTCACACTTTACCCCACCACACGCCACCAGCTGATCGACTGACTCGTGTTTGCTGCTCGGTTTTCAGGACCGGGGGGAGATGTTTGGGAACTTTCACCGTTGTTTCAACTGCCGCGCTGGACGATTGAACCAGCGACATCTGCATTGCAAGTATACTATACAAACCATTACACCACGGCAGTATTCTATAATATATTACATATACCCTTAATAATAATGCAGCAACTCTTACGCAGGGACGTATGGCTGAGTCAAATGAACATTTTCTGGAGGGTCCTGCATTGACTTGTTTGGCCGGTTCCATGAATGAGTGTGTGGCTTTCCGTGGGATATACAAACGAAGTGCTCGTAAAAGACCCACGGTCGTAAAGAGAACACGCTCAGACTTTCACACAGATGGAGTTAACCCATCGCTGCACGGCGATCTTTCGACTACATCGCTGCCGAAGTCGACAATGCGTGGCTTATACCATAACAGCCTCCTCCTCCCATCCCAAGGACTAACTAACTCTGCTCAACACCTGCTTAACCTTTGAGAGGTGACAAGATCGGACGCATTTAATATGAATAAAAAAAGCTCTTGGCTAAGCATGTTGAAACGGGAATGGCCAACATTACCGTTAAGCATTTAGCTATTCAGAAATACGCATCGCGCGAACGTAAGTGTGATAACCACAATACAAAAAAAAATCTATCCACATTCATAAGCGGGCGCATTAATTGACAGAATCCACGTCACACGGTATTGCGCAAAGAGGGAACACCTTTTTTTGTCTTGCCCAGACTCATCCGCCACCCCCCCCCCCCACCATCGTTCCTTCTCCTCCTCCCATCCCTTCAAAGCACCCAGCCCCCTACCAACAAGCACCACCAGCAGCAGCACCACCACCACCACCACCTCTACCCCCATCCCACTCAGCGCTCAACCCCTTCCCGCTGCCAGCGGCTCGACCAGGCAGCCCCCGACTCCACCACACCACACGACCGTCTTTGCCTTCCTTTCATTCCGTCTAGCGGACAATCCACTGCGCTTGAATGCACCGCGCTGCTTATCAGGCACACACATTGGTACACGTATACTAACACGCGCAAGCCTTGTATGTGCGGAGTAAGCACATGCTAAAATATACATTCAGTAAGTCTACAGGATTATAGGCTGCGTTGCAGCTGCGCGCGTAACACGCCTTCAGGCCAGGTCCGTACCTTTACAACATTAGGGCATTCATATTCCTTTTACCGGACAGTGAATGCATCAACACATATTAAAACAGGGCATACATAATACATACCACGCCTGCATATAATACGCCTTAGACCGTACATACACGCGCAAAGACAAAGACACGTGCACGCGCGCACGCACGCACGCGCACACAAACGCACGCGCGCCACACACGCACACGCACGCACGCGCGTGAAGTGACATCGACTCGCACCGGGAGCTCACACACACACACAGCCGCTGACATCATCTCGCAGGCGCGCACACATACAAATCCGGCATAATTTATGAAAAAAACCCCATCCATACATAACATACACACGTACATACAGAGGGGACACACACACACACACTCTCGCTCGCACACGGAAGAAGGAGAAGCAGAGAGGGAGAGCAGCAACGTGACGAATCCAGACTCCCGTGATCCTGTCGTGATTTTTGAGAAGTGAATGCTGCTGCTGTAGCTGCTTGTCGTGTGTGCTGTTGTGTTGCTGCCGCTACAGCTGCTGCTGTAGCTGATTGTGGTGTGTGCTGTTGTGTTGCTGCCGCTACAGCTGCTGCTGTAGCTGCTTGTGGTGTGTGTTGTTGTTGCTGCCGCTACAGCTGCTGCTGTAGCTGCTTGTGGTGTGTGCTATTGTGTTGCTGCCGCTACAGCTGCTGCTGTAGCTGCTGTGGCGTGAGCTGCTGCTGCTGCTGCTGTGTGTTGACATAGCCGCTGTCAATAGCTGTGTGTTGCTGCTGTGTGCTGATATAGCTGCTACTGCTGTGGTGTGTGTAAGCTACTGTCAGAGCTGCTGCTGTTCTTGCTACAGCTGCTGCTATAGCTGTTGTAGAATCGACAAAGGCTGGGTGGGCAAAGCGAGGACTCATCCTAAACAAGAAGACGCACCACAGCCCCATCATCATGGGGAATTACGGTACAGCCGGCTTTTGGATCAGAGGAGGCTACAGCGAGAGTGGACACGGGCACGCCAATTATACCACTTACGGTAAGGCGAGACATTGTGAGTTCAATGATAACGTGATGGTGATGATAATGTTCGGAAATTGTTTTTTTTTAATTGATAACGCATGTCCGTACTCGAGATACTAATAATTACAATGCACGGTTTATTAAAGCTCCCAACGCTCGTTGCAGTGCACGTGTGTATGTATCCCGGGTGGCATTGTACACACGCGTGAATCTCTATGTGCCGTATTCTGCCGTACTGTTTTAAATAACCATTGTATTATTACAATTTCTGTTTCTTTCGGTAAAGTCACGTAGAGATATATATTTTAAAAAAATGTTTTAATGACGGACGCTTGTGTTGCGACCGAAACGTGTTCTTTTTTTTTCTACCTACGTGACTTTACCGATAGAACCAGAGAGCATGGTTTCCTGCAGTCACGAAAGCTTCAAATCAACACTTATTTACCATTTGCTGGGCGTTTCACGCGGTTTACAAATGCAGACTTGTGTCAAAGAGGTCGCGTCAAAGCGTAGCGCGTCAAAGCCGAAAGCTGCACGCGTCCCCGAACGGACTGGTGTAAGATGAAGGATTATGCTAACGGTGAATAACCCCACAATGGGATCTCGTTGTGTTTTTTTTCTGTACGTATAACGTGGAGTTGAATTGCTGTGTGTGTGGTTGTGTGTGTTCATTTGTGTTACCTTTAACCGCCGACCTTAATGGTTGGGGTTGGAGGTGGTGGTCCATGGGTTGTTTGAGGGTTGTTGTTGTTGTTGTGTGTGCCGCTCGCTCATCCCTCTCTCTGCCTCTTTGCTTTGCCTGGCCAGACGTTCGAGATTAAGTCACGGTAAAATGCGAGGTACAAGGGAGAGGGGGAGATTCACGTTGTCGGCAATCGACGGTCGACGCAGTAGTTTTTGTGTTCGTGTAAAATATTTGCGGGTGTGTTTGTCGCGACAGTTTGGGGTGGAATGGGTGAATCTATTCCGACACGTGTCAGAGCGTTTCCTATTCATATGCCACGCCGTTTCCACCGCGGAAAGGAAGTAATAATACATGGTGGCAGTGATCAATGCATGAAGGACAAATGGGTTTTTACCCCGTCACTGCCACATTTCCATTCAGATCACTCGATTGCATATATACTGTCCATATGGTACCAGAGTTTCCGGAGTACGAGACGGACTTATCCCCGTGTATTTTAAAACAAAAGTAGTTTGTTTGCGTGTGTGTGATCAGATGTGTATAACATGACTGATCTGATAGCTTGGCACAATTATAAGGGTTGCATCTCACTGACCGGAGGCTCCGTCTTGTAATCGGGCAAGAGCGATGAACCTCATTGTTACAGTCGTACAAGGTAGTAGTCACGCGTTTGAAATAATGTACACTGCGCATGAACACAAGCTGTTAATCATCGAGGCTCGCTCGACTTGAATTTAGCAAAATCAAATGTATCCGTGAAGACCAAAGAAACTTCGATGAAACTGGCGCGAGTGAGTGAACTTGTCCGCGTGATTGCAAATGTATATTTAAATTTATGTAAGTTGATGACTAACGCCGGAGCGTGTGCTTCATCATGCATGGCATGCGGCAGGAATGTCACATTTGAAGAAGAAAAAACGACTACTCGTCACTATAACAGGAAGGTGGGGTAGTGATCGGTAAAATGCAAAGCTGTTCGTACTGTATGAGAACTCGACAGTGTTTAATAAACGCTTGCGCCAGCATTCCCGGGCACATTAATCAAATATAATGCTTCACACCCGGCGTATGTAATAGGGTGTGAGGAGCGGTGGTGCAGTGGCTAGCACACAGCTCTGTGAATCCAAGTTCGATGATCATAAACACCTAATGTCAGCCTGGATTCGCCCCCCCCACACTCCACTACATCATCAACACGCAATAATAATCCTGGTGAGATATGGGCAAAACCCACCGATAATCGACACCCTAGCAGTGCCGGATTATCCCAGTAGCACAAGTAGCTTCATTGGCTACAGGCCCCGCACTTTCAAAGGCCCCGCGCTAAATGCTTTCAAGCTATCAATTCCGATTCAGTGATTCTGCACTTGCTCTATTACTATAGTACTATACTATCTTCAACTTTTATGAACGACTGGGTGTTTAAGGTTAGCGATTTGTCGTATTATCTGGCAAATGAAAAAAATACAATTACTATGCAAGTTAAACATTGATGTGTTTTAATATATACGTTTTAAAAAAAATATATAGGGCCCCTTTATAGCATATGCTACAGGCCCCGCGCTAGCTTAATCCGGCACTTCACCCTATGGGAAAGACCTTTAAAATCATCATTAACTAATGGCTGCCCGTAAATGAAAAAAAGTGGCAACCTGTTCAAACGTCTAAAGAAAATTACTAATTTATAGGGAGTGGGAGTCCTAGTATTTGTGTAAGTCAAGCGAAGAGTGTTTTGGATCCAATCGTTTTTCAGATAGAGCTTCCTGAGATAAACAACACTAATTTTAATGCTGCCTTAGCAACTGTGCTGTCTCCTTTGCCACCCTTTATACACGCAAACTGCCATCACCGAATCGCATTACAGTACTATCTTTGGGCACGTCATAACAAGTGGTTATCCCTACACATTTGACATTGTGACTGCGCGCGCCTTCGCAAGAGCCCGTCGTGCTGTGTTAAATTTTGTCGCTTGTTTTGCCCACCAAAAATTAACGAGCATAGTCGCCAGCGAGGAGCGTCGCGCGTTTAGCCGTCCGGCGGTTCATGAAGGAGGAGGACGTGGAACGTCGTCGTCGTCGTCGTCTTGACGTGCGCGTGCGGTGGAGTTTGACGGCGCCGCTCGTGGCACGAGGGTCACCGTAACCTTGCTCGGCGTTGCTCCGCTCTGCCGGCAAATGCATGCGCACGGATGCTACGCAAGGTGACTTCAAATACGGCTGGCTTTATTTTCAGGCGACATCTCGAGGGCGTGGAGGGGTGGGTGGGTGGGGTGGGGGGGGATAGGCTATTATTACGTCTCTCTGTTTTAAGAAGAAGGTGGGGGGGACCTCCCAAGGCCCCTCGATAGAAATAGAGCGATAATCCTTAAGCTGGTGTGTTGGTCGAAGCATGTGTCTCCCTAGCCAGGGTTATTTGCTGCGGTGGTATCGTCGGGCGTTCCGTTTGACGAGAGCCCAAATATGCCACTGATGTGAGGACGTTCTGTCACCGTATGCTCTTAATTTAATGTCCTCACTAATGCTACGTGAAACAGTTTCTTTGCGTTGACTACTCGATCGGTTACAGATGAGCATAAATATAGGGATAATGCTGTATTTGGGTGGCAGTGACGGTGCGGTTGTCAGTGTACTGCAATATGAACCCTGCGATCTAAATTCAATTCCCGTCCATGGGAAACATCAGTGGATAGTAATCTCTGAACTGGTCCTGGGCTTCTCTGCCTTTACCAATCCACACAGACCAGCGAAGTGAAGTTATGGTCAATCAATCGACTTGACTTGGAAGGGGCCTTGATCCAGTAGTGGATTTACCAAGGGCTGCACGTACAATGTCAAATCACATTTATATGTTTATGAGTACACATTTTTTGTAATATATAAACAAACCATATGAATATGTTCTTGGTTCATATTCTTGGTTCTTTCGGTAAAGTCACGTTGAAGGGAAACAATAAAATAATAAAATATATATAATATATGTGAAACATATATTTTATTATTTTATTGTTTCCCTTCAACGTGACTTTACCAAAAGAACCAAGAATATGAATCACTGCAGTCACGAAAGCTTTAAATCAAAATTTTAATCAAAATGTTTTTGGTTCTTTCGGTAATGTCACGTAGAAGGGAAATAATAAAATAATAAAAATAAAAACAATAAAATTCTCATCATCAGGTGTGAAAAACCTGATGATTGCTTGTGTTGCAATCGAAACTTCGTGAGAATTGAATTGTTTATTTTTATTATTTTATTATTTCCCTTCTACGTGACTTTACCGTAAGAACCAAGAATATGAATCCCTGCAGTCACGAAAGCTTTAAATCGAAACATATGAACATGGTAAACAATATATTTCTGTAGACATGTCTCGTTTTGTATTGGGTTTTGGGAAAATATTTAAGTAAATGTCATGGTATTTATGCAAGAGTTATCTCGTGGTTAGAGCACTGTACCAGTAACCTTTGACCTTTGCTTCCCAGCCATGGCTAACATCACTGGCAAGTGATATCTGAACTGAGGAGTGTGGTGCAGTATGTTCAAACAAGTATGGTCTAATGGCCACTATTGAGGCCTGAAATGATTTTGTACGGCAGGTAATGTTTTGCATTCTTCACTGCAAATGTGGCAAAAATTGCATTGGCAGCATATGATATTTCAATGAATGCTGCTTTTTTTAAGAACAATGCTGAGAATTATCCACACCTTAAGTGTGACATCTAAAAACCTCCCAGATATTACTTGGCATCTCATAATGTCGATTTACAGGCCAGCGTAGTTTCCCCATCACTGTAAGAAATATTGAATCGTCTGCTACCGGTGCTAAAAAAAAACGCTTTTTATTTCTGGTAAATAATCTGCGTGGATAGACAAGCACAATAACAACTGTAGGGAGTGGAGTAGTGGCACAATGGACTTGGGTTTACTCACGACTGAGTTGTTTTTGAACCAGTCCCTTACACCCCCTTTACCAACCCACACTGACCGGTATGGTGAAGTATGGTAAAATAACACTCATGGCCAAATTGGTGTAGAGTTGGCCTTCATCCAGCAGTGGATTGATAAAGGCCTCATAAAAAAAGAAGGCTACGTGATGTTTTTTTGTGGGTGAATCTTCTGACAAAACGGTACAAATTACCGTGTTATGTAGAGGACAACAACGTGGACTGTCCGGGGGCCTTGTAATGCAACAGTTATACTCGTATGCACATGCGGTGGCGACAGCTCTGGGAGGCCTTCATCCAGCAGTGGATTGATCACGGATGATAATGTTGATTAAATGAGTTGCTATCATCATGCCATTTAAAAATATATGTTTATACTTAGAAGATTTTTTTTCCATTCCAACACAAGCTAATGTGGTTCAGGATCGTTAGAGGGCAGTGCCAACAAAAATACCTATGGTACTGTACAGTACTTCTGTGCTCCCTACGTCCCTTCTCTGTGCTGTCTGCCTTTACCAACACGCACTGACCCAGCGTGCTGAAGTATGTTTAAATAACCCTCGCAGCCCACGTGGAATGCTGTGGCCCTCATCCAGCAGTAGAATGACAAGGCTCTACACGTACAATATATATTTTCCATAATAGTTTTTTTTGGGTTAGATTGCATAAATATTTAAATGTGTCGTTAAAACCCGCCACCACCCGACACAGCCAACTAGTAAGGGTTGTCACGTAAACAGAACGTGGCCAATTCATCACTAGTACAGCACACCGGTGTGTTGGAGAGCCAAGCCACAACATTTACAATCTGAGTACAATATATATTTTTTTCTTCAAGCACATTGCTGATTATAATAGCACCCACACACTGCTATGCAATCTTTCAGTCACATTGCACAGCCAAGGGCTGTGTTTTTAATTTAGAAAATTGTATCCTCACAATTAATCGTGTACACTACAATAAAGTGATAAACTTTCCAAAGCATTGATGCACTATTCGGGCAGATTGAATGGGATCCTCATGCAAGGCAGTGGGTTGCCGCTTGTGCATGCTAAGTGTTTCCAGTGTGTGTGGGTAGGGACAAAAGGCTCCATCATCATCACTCAAGCCAGAAAAAAAACAAATGCATTGTAATTTGATATTGTCCACCACTGCCAAACATCCAGCTCTCAGACGTGATCGCACCTCAGCGTCGATGACTGCAATATTGAACAAGTGCCTTCACCTGGCATAAAAGGCCCAATTAATCCTATTGCATTATTTAACCTTCGCCAGAATACGGAAATTCATCGCAGTCCGAATGCAGCGATGTTGGCCAAAACATCCATAATAGAGTGGATTGTTGACGCCAAGCATACATTTAACAAAGACAAAGATTTCCCCCGTATAGCCTTGACAGACTGTAGGGGCAAGTGCTGTTAGCGAGCCCCTATGAAGGCCAGCACGGCACACAAGGGGGTGGGTGGCCGTCACCACGCCTGGCCGTCTTTGTCTCCTGAGTGGCGAAGTTTTTACACATCGCACCAGGTGCTCGTGTGAGGCTGAGCCGACGTAGGGGAGGCCCAAGACCGGTTAAGCTAATCGTCACTGGTGTTGGCCGTGAGCGGGAATCGAACTCAGGTTGCTGGGTTCGTAGCGCAGCGTGGCGCTAACCGCCACACTACCGCTCCCCATATACATTTTACGGCAATGTATTCAGATGCGTCTACACTGCCATGGTGTACTGGTTACCACGCTGGACTTTAAATCCAGAGGTGGTCGGTCTGGTTTGATCTCAAAACAATGCCCAAGTTTCTTAAATCCCCCACCCGCCTCCAAAACAGGTTACCACCAGAGTTAGTCGATCGACTAACTCTGTCACGTGTGGTAGGGGTAAAGTCTGGGTACTGCCACCTTTTACAAGTTGCCTGGCCAGTGTAGAAGAGTAGGCCAAACATTCCCTCTACAGCTTGCCCTAGTGGAGTGGTGTAAGACAGAAATTGCAGGCTGCACCTTTAAGTTTACTGTGGGTAGTCCTCGCCTGGAGGCTGCTTTTGAGTGATTTAATCACGATGTAAAATGTCGATGTGTCCTAGCATGTAACTACAAACGTGAATTCAAACAAAATAACTTTAGTCGAAAATATTAAATAATCCATTTCTATGTGGGAAACGTGATTCAAATCACCAAGAAAGCTAATAATGGGGCATTGTTCCACAATTATGATGTAACGTGACATTTTTTACCTCAACGGATTGATATAGCAACCTAAATATTATAATAACATCTGTTTGGCGGTTTTGAATTTCTGCTCCCTCAATGGAAAATATTATTTAACATAAATGTTCAACTATGCAACAATATACGTGGGACACGTGTAAGAGGCTGTGAGTTTTATCTGTGCTAAATGTACAGCCCTTTCGCCAATCAACTGCTGGTTAAGGGCCTTCCACAATGCCTTCTTAAGTCTTGGGGGTTATTTGACAATAATTCACCACCCTGGTCAGTGTGGGTTGGTAAAGGCAGAAAGCATAGACGCGGGAGCATAGAAGTACAGTACACCAATGCTCTCTGTTACCCACCACGAAATCCCACAGCCTATAACACCTGTTGCTACGCATGGTGGTTGCACATTCGAGCAATATCCGGGTTCAGCTAGGCTTCGCTTTCAAGATGTGATGGGACCGGGCACATTTCTGGCGATTTGGTGAGAGAGTGCTTTCATATCTTAAATAAAACTCAAAAATTAATACTCTGTAATATGGTGCATATTACATCGAATACGTAGAATAGCAGCAGCAGTAAGAAGAAGAAAACCCACAGTCGTTTTTAATACGCAGTGAAAAAGTAGTGACCGATGTTTTATAGCTAGCTACGCGGTGGGTGGTTCTTTTTTTTAATACGCAGTGCCTCCATATAATTGCCGTATCGAGCTATATTTGAAGGGTTAGACATAGCACACTGATTGCGTCCACACTTAAGTTATGCCAACTGCTGATAACCGCTGCGGTAAGGGGAGACGGCGGTGGATGGAGAGCCGTGGAGTCCACAGTGGTGTTCTTGAGAATCTTATTAAAGCCAATCACTGACACGCGTTTTAATAAATTGCTTGGCCCACAGTCCAACTGGGAGTGAACGCGGACATGTAATCAACTTCTGCCAATCACAATCATTTGGATACTTTCTTTCAAGGTCATAATCCGTATGGTATTGGCACAGCAATCAATTAATTTATTATTATTGTGGTTATTAACAAGAACCCATTGTGTACGCACCGAGATTATTATTATGGTGGGGGGGGGGTCTCGCCTTATTAATGATATACGTGTATGGCTGTTCCTACCTGGCATGCTTTCGATTTTACTGGCCGAAAATGATTACTCTCCGTCAATTATCGTGTAAAAATTATACCCACCTCGACGTCTCATTTGGCTTCATTGTTTTGTGTATTTCTTATTCATTTTCGGAACCAACGAAGCACGTTACATTATGTAGGACCACGAGGGGTGGCATGGGGAGGCCTTCATCCAGCAGTGGATAGAGAATGTTTACGAGGATATTGATAGTCCTCAAACCCCTCTCTTTTTGTGGTTCCTGAAGATTTCACATTATACATCTTAGTGTGATATAACAATTTATAATAGATCTAGAGAGATTACTTTTGTAGTAGATGTGAAACTTTACATTACCTTGGTGAGAACCCCGCAGAGACTTCAGGTCTCTGTTGCAAGGGCGACCCGGGCCGAAAAGTGACGGCCAGTACAATGCGACCCGTTGTGTGAAGATCGGTCTAAGCATCCTAAGTCCAAACATAAAGATCGTAAAAGAGGAAGGCGATGGAAACCAGAGGACGCGAAGGAAAATGTCAAGTTAGTTCATGCTTGGTCTTGACTTGGGCAATGTGTTAGTGTGACAATTTGTTTTGGGCAGTATCCAATCCACTCATTCATAACCGCTGTGTAAATAGAGTAACATACTTATTGGCTTTTGTCTCTAAAACTCCCTTTTAAATGCACCTGTTGTTATTACATCAGTCCTTGTTTAATGACCGTGGGTTTTTGTTCATGGCTCTTTTGAAATACTTCTACCAGCGGTGCAAGGATGATCAGTTTGGTTTTTAATTCGTGATGAAAGAAAACGCGAGCATGCGCGGATCACGACTAAAGGACGTTCACTTAACGTTACAGGTGGCTCATATGATAAAATAATGAGTGCGCCTTATCCGGTAATATACAAGGTAATCTGCTGATGGACTTGTTTTGCTTTTTTAAAAGCATACTCTTGCGGGGAGAATGGTGATGCAGTGATTTGCAGCACTTCAGCCACCCGAGTTTGATTCCTAACCGCAGCTAATGTCAGTTGCGAGTGAAATCTGAACTGGTCCTGACTGCCCCCACCCTCCAGTCACCTCCACCAAGCTGGACTGGCCATTATGGTGAAGTAAGGTCAAACAACCTCCATTACTGACACGGCGTGGGGGAGTCCTTCATCCAGCAGTGGTTAGGCAAAGGGCTGTAGATTATCATCAATAGTCATTTTCATTCACAATCAGAAGCGCACGGCGTATGCCACCAATGTGAGAATCGCCATTGGAATAAATAATGTCTGACTTTGTAAGAGATGGCTCATCCACTTATGCTCTTTGTACTGACTAGATGCATAACATTGCAACAATTATATTCAACTCCATTGTGAATCAACTGCTCATGAAGGCCTGCCGACATGGCATCATTCGTGGCGCTCAATTCACCACAATGGGTCAGTGCAGGTTGGTAAAGGTGGATGCCCGGCACCGGTTCAGATATCACTCGCCACAGATGTTAGTCGTGACCCGGAATTGAACTGAGATCACCAAGTTCACAGCATCGTGCGCTGTCCATCTCAGTTTTAAGCTTGAACAGGCCAGAGCTAGCAGCGGCACGGCAAACTTTTAATCAGAATATCGTTGTTTGCTTGGAGCAGTTTGCAATTTAAATGCTTTATTCGACGTGCAATATGCAAGGGTCGGTATTGCTGGCTGAATTCCCGGCTGTCGTGCTCTTCAAGCACGAAGGACTTCGCATGGCTCCCCTTTTGTTTTTCGCATGCTGCTGTTTATGTGCATGCGTGTACGAATGTGATAGCATGGCATTTTGAAAATCTTGATTGATAGCAGTTATTTCCAACTAGGAACTAGCTTTTTCCCTGCCAAAAAAAAAGGAAATCCAATGTGTTCTGATCTGACACGGTGCTTTGGCAGTCTTCTCTTACACGTGTCTAAGCCAGGCTGGCTGCTGACTGCTGAGCATGCTTAGGAGCCACCTGTCCATGACTATGAGGTGCATAATTGTCCCATGTTTCCATACGCTTATGGATTTGTTGTTATCATCCCGCAGTCGATAGTGATGGACATTTTGCTCGTTTATCTTTGAAAATTTTACCCAGGATAATTGGGGCAGGAAAAAATGAAAATGAATCATGCTCCGGTTACCCTTTTGAAATCGCAATGAAGATAGAATAGAATCAATGGTGTTATAAATGAGGTCTGCATCCATTTCATAGTGGGGTGAATGCCACATGCATATATCACTGCTCTGCTGATTAAAAAAAACACCCCATTGTTTATTTGAAGTATGGTTGAAGGATGAATTTGAATGATGTCGTTGCTGGCAGGAAAGGCATGTAATGGTAGAGAGGGCAAAACAACTTATGAAAAACATATTGGAACAGCGAACATGTGAGAAGCATTTAGAAATATGAAAAGCTTGCTTTGCATTATGGCCATACGAGTTAAAAGCCAATCAGTCCAAAAATAAAAATGTGAAACATTAATTTTTGTTAGCTGAACAGACAATAACAGCTCAGCTGTCCATGATATGAAAGACCAGTCAAACGGTTTGAATAAATCATTCTAAAAAGTAAACACGCTCAATACTTAAGATGAATAGATTGTTTTCTGTCACTGCACTTGTTCCCATTATATGATTAGTGACTCAAGATGGGATGCCAAGATAAGTTAAATATTATTTTGTCTGGTGCCTTGTCTGATGTCGCTTTCTATAAAAAACACATTTTAACTGCACCCCTTGTGTATGCTGCATATAATCAACAGCAGGAGGCGGTCACTTTTTCTTGGAATATGCATTTGCAATGCGATTTGTTCCAAAGACAGCAGCATCTGGCTATAGCCTCGGTACTGTTTTATTTCATTAATGTGCCAGTAGTAGAAAGCAGATGTGGGAAATCTCAACCAAAGTCCAATAACTGGATGGCATCAGTTGAAGTCCTCGTGCCAACATTGTGCCAAATCCTCTCTGCAAGCATTGGCACAAATGTTTTTTTTTAAAGCACATTTTCATTGTGAGTGGTCCAACTTGTTAAACTGTACTTAGAGCCAGATTTCATATATTTTGCTCATCGCGCTTGATTATACGAGCGGTCTTTATCTGATTAAAAGCGCAGGCATCATGTGAAGATTTATTCTGCACGTACTCTGTGTACAATTGTGCTGCAGACTCAGGCCTAAATGTGGATCCATTGTACGTACTGATTATGTTAACGACCTTCAAGCTACAAAATGTGCTGTATCACCCCAGTAATGGAATTTAATAATTCAAGACCATTTTACCGTGGTTGTTGGCCAAACACAACATGTAGTTTACATGTGTAAAAAAAAATGGAAACACTCCAATCAAAGCTCTAAATCATGAAAAAAACATTTTTTTCTGTTAACAATCCTGTATTAATCCATGTTCCAAGTGGAAAAAAAAGATATTCACGTCTCAATCAGAAAATAGTAACGAGTTATTGAATGCTATATTTATATATATGCATAAAGAAAACTTGTTTAAGGGTTTTACATTATTTTTACTGAGCAGTATTGGATAACTTTCAATTTATCACAAATTTATAATGCGGTAGCAAAATGTAAACTAAAATTAAAAATAAATGTATTTAAAAATAATACATTATGGAATAAAAAAAAGTTATTTCAATAAATATTTATAAAATGTTTATGTTTGTGTTTAAATATCACGGTGATTTTATATGGACCAAATGATGAATTTACACGTCAGTAGCGCAAAATGAATATCTGTCCCATCCTTTGTATCATAGGGATCTTTTATTAACACAGTCATTCCATTTGGTTGTTGACCAGAATGTATTTTCATAGGCTTACTGTAATACGCTAATGTGTGTGCATTTCACCATTGTCAACTCACAATCAAATACCATTTTACAGATGATATATAATATATTAGTTATACTTTATGCTGTCAATATCATCATCAGCTATTGTCTATGCACTGCTGGACGCAGCCCTCCATATGCAATCGCCAATGTCATATTTTATTCCAGGAAATTAATCTTTTTTGCACAAAATCATGAATAAAAAAGAACAATGTTCAGCCTTTGCTGAAGTGGTGGTTCAGATATAACTCGCCAATTATGCTATCCATGGACAGAAATTAAACTTAAGACTGCCAGAGTTCACAGTCCAGTGTGCGTATAAATACACAGTGGTTGTATGTGTAGAGCTGCTTTATACACCTACTGCTGCATGGTGCCGGTTGTTGGGCTTATTTGACCACCACATATTGATCACGAAGCTTTAATTGCTGGACGTCACACTTTAACTCGGCGTGCATTGCATGCTTGGGAAATGTTGGACCACATCCAGGGCAATTCAAGTCACAGCGAATACAGCTCTCTTTTGATATGTATATATAACCACAAGGATATACTGTGGTCACCTCTGGAAAAGTCACCTGGAAACTGAGTAAAATTGGGCCTGGTTACTGCTTGCATGGGTGAACGCCACGCACTTGCAGGTTGTCGTAGGCAGCCGCTGGGCTGTGTTATGTTGTAGATATATCAGTGTGCCAAGATCCGTCGTTGTAATATGGTTCTATAATTTTACCACGTCTGTGTTCCCTGCCTTCACCAACCCGCTCCGAAGAGCATAGTTTGAAGTATGGTCAAATAGCCCCTTATGATCCACATGCGGTGGGAGAGTCCCTCGTCCATTAGTTGATTGACAACGGGGCTGTGCATGTGCACATACAGCCAGAGAATCTCATCGACTCTTAGATGCAGCCCGGTTGAGTATTTGGTTGGACAGTGACCAAGGCAAAGCAATGTTGCCGCACGACAACGACCGCCTTTGACCACTTAGTGGTGGTGATGTTGCCGCGGCATTTGTGCCAGGTTAGGTGCACCTTGAGGCCACGTCAAGTGCCGAAAGCTTGCTGGCAGGAGGGCACACAACTGACCCAGGTGCCATGGGTTCAGGGGTTATTTAATAATAATAAATTTTATTTGTGAGCGCTTTTCTGAATACTCAAAGACACTTTACATAAAATCATAAAAGCAGCAAAAACAACATCAAATGGTAAAAACACTAAAAACACATCAAACTTAGCTAAACATTAAAAGCAATTTTAAAAAGGTGAGTTTTAGTCAATGATTTAATCATACTTGGCGAAAATGCTGCACACACATGCACACACACACGCAGTGCCTGGGCCCATGGTGCTGGAGGAGGTGCTTGTCGTTTGAAAGGGCTGTTGGATCGAGGACCGATCTGTTCTGCAGACATTAAAGGTCCCGTGGTTGTCTTCAATAAAAGCAGCTGCATTGACCGCAGCGCCCCAACTGAAATCCCAATACAGGTCAATAACTTCCCTGTCCTGGTCAAATTTCGCCCGAGCAGACTAATTCACAAAATAAACGATTCCCCTGTTGAGGCTAGATATCTCAGTAAATAAGATGTATGCACCTCAGTGGAAAGGTATAGTTTACAAAAGAGTATATAAAGGGAATATGCATGCATTGACAAAAAGAGGCGTATATGCACAAGTGCATTTTACAGCTCGTTTGACCATCTAGTTCGAGGGGGTTATTTATTTATTTAATCGAATTTCACCACTGGTCAGTGTGGGTTGATGGAGGCGGAAAACGTGGATGTGGGAGCGTACAAGTACAGCACAACAATGGCTATTGGTGTACTGCCGTTTGCTGTCCACAGCGTAGCTCTGAAGCAGCCTATAGCACCTGCTATGCAAGGCGGTCGCCCTTACAAGCACTATCCAGGATAAAGCCTGCTTAGCTTCACAATATCTGACGAGATCGGACACGTGGTGGGTGATTTTCCCATCGGTATATTTGCTGTATAAGGAGGAGAAGTCAAATATGTGTGAACAACAAAATGTGAATAAATGTGTGGCACCAGAATCAATGTAATCATAGACACACTCCTTCTGAGGATAACCACATTATGTGCTTCTGTAGCCTATGCGGGCCATGGATCACCACAGAAGCCTCCGAGGCAATAAATGCGAGCCTAACTAGGATCATCCTGTCATGATGAGCACATCTTGGCCAGAAAAAGGATAGAAATCGTCATTAACGAGGGAGTACTCCTTTGAAAACTGTGACCTCTGTCATATATGATGCTAGTGACAAATGTGTGGATTTTGTTTTATTCTTTTATATATCTCATATCTGTTCTTGAGATAATACCATAAAGAGCTCGCCATGTTTATATGTAACATTTTTTTTAAAGTATATCCCGTTGCTTTTTGTTGTTGTAGAAAGAGTCTAAATTGGATTTGGTTGGATTTTTCAAGGTGCTGATTACACTATCCAGATGCATAAAGGCACCGGGTATAACATTTCCCCACAGACCTCCACAGAGCAATGTGTAAATTAAACTGGGGGACGTTCTCTGCACGACCCTTTGGGATTTATTAAACTAGGACAGGCCACAAATATCAATGAGACTTCAGCACCAAGCATGCACACACTGAACGGTCCATGCCTTCGTGATATCTTGTAGTCATCGCTCTATTTCCTTTGCGTGAAACCTATGGCTCTGTAATCCAAACACCTCAGGGAATCTGTAAAACATGGGACTTGGGGATGGATGCGGCCAATAATGGCAAGTCGTAGTTTGGTGTAATACTGTACTTTTTAAAATGTAATATCATACATCATGAAAAATCCCGTGGTATGCTTAATAGCTCAATTTGTTCATTAGAAAATTTAAATTAAATAAATCATGGCATTACCGTAATCATAATTGTCATGATCGTCATCATCATCTTTACATTTGAAGCTAGAGCATAGATCATCAGTCGTGATCTATCCACGACTGAATGAAGGCTTCCCCAAGCCATCACTATCTCTCACAGTCTTACGATGCCACAATCCAGCGAGCTCCTTGCATACGAGCTGGTTCCATCGCTCCGCCTCTACGGTGGACGAATACTTGGGGGATTTTCCTCCTTTGGCTGCCACTCTGACGTGAGTTTCAACCGCAAGTCATCATCCGTTCTATCGACGAATTCCCTGCCCAATCTCACTTAAATGTTTTTTTTTAACAGTCAGTACGATATCCCAAGCTTTAAATACGTTTTATAATCTACGCGCTAAGGAAGTATTGTTGCGTATACTGTAAGTGCATGTTTAAAACAAAAATCATTTAAAAAAAATATACAAATAAGCCGCATAAACAAATTCTGCCGCTACAGTTTTATAGCTCCGGGAACAACAGTACTTTATTTATCACTCCTCCCCAGCTCCATTAACTCGCACGAATGGCGAACTTGCAGTCGGAGGTGCTTGCACTGTGAGGAACACGGCGGAAAGAAAAAATAGTGAGTCGAAAAGAGGGGCACGTTGCCCCTCGTGCTCCCGGGACCGTGAACTTTTAAGTCACGCTCCAATTTGTAGATGTTAATCCTCATGGAAGCAAGCGGCGAATGGCAGGAACAACGTTTCTTTTTTTTTTAAAGAAAATGTCTCGTTAGGGCAAGTAAAGCCTTTTCGCCTTATTATTTTTTTGTCAGCCACATGGAGGGGGAGTGGGACGACTGTGGGCCAGTTCGTCCCTCGTCGCAGTACAAACAGTGTGCGTTTGGGGAAAGCCATTTGGGAAAGCCAGTTGGTTACAATCACATTGGCCATCTCTCTCGCTAACGAACGTACAGTGCCCGTTTTTTGGCTTGCTTGGGAGAAAGAGAGAAGGTGGTGGTGGGGGGAAGGCCCAAATCGTGTCACCTTCTCTGGCTTTTGTCCAATTAAAACAGCAAAAGAAAAATCGAGTGTCCAGTGCATATGTCAAGGGGCTTGGATATTGCCGATATATTTAACAAGGCTTCAGTAAGAGCCGTGCAAGCCGTGCACAGTGAAGGGGGAGCGGGGAACCCCATTCCCATTATGTAACCGTGAGCTGTGTTTATTTTTTGTGTTTTCTTTGTTTTGGTTTGAGTATTTTATTTAATTCAGGAGATCCTCGTTTGCCGTTGTTGCCATCGCGCAGCGGGTTATTCTACCGCGCAGCCCCTCTGCGCCTGTAAATGTCAGCTTTTTCATTTCCCCCGTGACGATCTTAGCATCTCGAAGCCAGACGCATCTCCCTACGGATAATATTACGCAATCTCTCTCCAGGAGCCCGATGAACGAGCCCCCTTTTACCGGCGTTTTGCGTTGCGCCGCGCATGCAGTCGCAAGCAGGGACACGCGTGCAGGACCCTCCTGCTGTTTTCGCATCAAATTCCACCGTTCTTTGGTTTGTTGCCGTTCCACATTCTTGTTTGCTGGTTAGATATCACTCCGTTGAGGTCATGCGAAGTAGAATGACGTTTTGGAGATTTAAAAGAAAAAAAAATGTGTAACTGAATTCTTGGTCACCGTTTCTTTAATTCGTGCCATTGTGTGCACGTATTCAATATAGAAACTAGCAAGACAGACCGCATGTCCTTTGGATGTGACCGTCCGTGAAGGGTTAGGGGAGGGCAGCACCGGTCTTAATATCGCATGCCACTGACGTTAGCCGTCGACGGGAAGATAACTCGGGTGGCCAGGTTCACAGCACAGCGCAATAACTGCCGAACCACTGTTCCCAAGTATTTATCGCATGTTCTGGTGTCCTTTATTAAAGCAGGTGACGGGCATGCCGAGCTACAACACCTCTTCTGCTGTAGACAAGTGTGTGCCTTAAAACAAAACAGCAAGGACTTCTTTCGCTGCAGGATATCATTTTTATATTTAGGTAATTTTTTTAGGGGGGAGGGGGGGCTATCACGTTAACACGGGGGGGGGGGTGCTATAATGCTGACACAAAGGGGGGCGGGCTCTAACGCTGACACAATGGGGGGGGGTGATATCACGTTGACACGGGGGGGGTTATAACGCTGACACAACGGGGGGGGGGGGTGATATCACGTTGACACGGGGGGGGGCTATAACGCTGACACAATGGGGAGGGGGCTCTAACGCTGACACAATGGGGGGGGGGGGGTGATATCACGTTGACACGGGGGGGCTATAACGCTGACACAATGGGGGGGGGCTATAACGCTGACACAATGGGGGGGGCTCTAACGCTGACACAATGGGGGGGGCTATAGCGCTGACACAATGGGGGGGGGCTCTAACGCTGACACAATGGGGGGGCTATAACGCCGACACAATGGGGGGGGGGGTGATATCACGTTGACACGGGGGGGGGGCTATAACGCTGACAATGGGGGGGGTGATATCACGTTGACACGGGGGGGGCTATAACGCTGACACAATGGGGGGGGGCTATAACGCTGACACAATGGGGGGGGGCTCTAACGCTGACACAATGGGGGGGGGCTATAACGCTGACACAATGGGGGGGGCTATAACGCTGACACAGTGGGGGGCTATAACGCTGACACAGTGAGGGGTGGGCTATAACGCTGACACAGTGGGGAGGGGGCTATAACGCTGACACAATGGGGGGGGCTATAACGCTGACACAATGGGGGGGGCTATAACGCTGACAGTGGGGGGGGGGCTATAACGCTGACACAATGGGGTGGGCTATAACGTTGACACAATGCGGGGCTATAACGCTGACACAGTGGGGAGGGGGAGGGGACTATCCACGTTGACACAATTGTGCCTCTTCCTGTGAATGACGTCAAAAGGTCCGTGGCGTTTATTTTTACGGCAGATGGCAAAGTTTGGTAATGTCTCGCAACACCAGCAGTTATCTGTGGAAAAAAAAAACTATTGACCCCGTGGAAATTTGCCGGCAAACACATTAACCACTGTGCTATTGAGCCATATTCACATAGGTCATTTTAATATGCGTTTTTAGTGGATAATATGAAAATGCACATTTGTAAGGCACATTTTATCCGTAGATCCCAATGCGCAATGCATGGAAAGCAGGGTATAAACAACCAAGGTAAACGGCCAAAGATAAGGCCAGTGTAAAGAGGTGAGTATTCAATACAGACTTAAATATGCCTAAGAAATGTAGTCCACCACTAGGAGATGGAGTGACAAAATGAAATGTGCAGAAGTTAAATTAATCGTTGCATTACCAGCCTGCGAGAAACCACAATAGCTTTGGAAGGCCTTAATCCAGCAGTGGACTTGTCATAACTGATGATAGGATTATATTTATCAATGTATACGTATCGACGTTATGAAAACCTTTAACGCCGCTTTCATTCGCAGCAGTGCCCTTTACATGATAGCGTCAACTTGTAACGCGCAAGGTATCCGATCGCACTAAAAGAGAGGACTCGAGTTCTGCAGTCCTCTATATAGTCAGATGTTTTCAGCCACTTGAGGAGTGTTTACGTCTGGAAGGAAACCGGAATTAAATGTATAAAATAATAGTAATATATCAGTGCCGTTGGTTACGTGATCCTTTATAAAGCAACGAGTGCAACGGCAGAAGGCCGTTCCTTTAATTGTAGCTGCCAATCTTTTTTTATTTACCATGTTATGCCGGGACAACTGCCCGTAAATTTGCAAAACGTCATTAAAAATAGTTGGTGTGAGCTGAGCTATAAAGTAGCATTTGTTAACGATGACTTTAATAAACAATTTTTCATGCTGTGTTTCTACACCACTGCCACTTCAGTCTGTGGCATTTCATTGAAGTTCCAAACATAGAGGAAAGCTGCTATGGTGTAATGTTTAGCACACTCGACTTACAATCCATACTCCCACACTCGACTTGCAACCCACACTCGATTTTAAATCCGCAGTAGGCTTACAATCCATACTCCCACACTCGACTTGCAATTCGCACTCCACTTGCAATCCACATTAGACTTGCTAGCTGGTTCATTCTGTTCTCCCGGTGCGGCAGTTGAAACAATGGGTAAAGTTTATTCAATCACCAATCGCCTCTGTCCTAGCGGTACGAACGGGTTCACCACAGTCAATCGGCATGTCGCATGTGGTGGGATAAAGTGTAAGTACTCCAACCTCTTCAAAGACATCTGGTCAGTGTGGAAGAGTTTGTCGAAAATACCCGAGAGAGGGTCGATATAGAGTTCCCACTCGTGGAGGCGTTTTCCAACAGCAGTGGTGTGAGCAAAACACTTGCAGGCCAGGACCTTTGCCTCACATGTGTAGCGCACACCCGGAGATACTAAACTGTTGCTAGCCTATACACAAGTAAAACGTGGGTACACAGTATTACTGTTGCTCGCCTATACACAACACCACGTGGGCACACATAATTACTGTTGCTAGCCTATACACAACACTATGTGGGTACACGCAATTACTGTTGCTAGCCTATACACAACACTACGTGGGTACACACTATTACTGTTGCTAGCCTATAGACTACACTACGTGGGTACACACTATTACTGTTGCTAGCCTATACACAACACTACGTGGGTACACACTATTACTGTTGCTAGCCTACACACAACACCACGTGGGTACACACTATTACTGTTGCTAGCCTATACACAACACCACGTGGGTACACACTATTACTGTTGCTAGCCTACACACAACACCACGTGGGTACACACTATTACTGTTGCTCGCCTACACACAACACCACGTGGGTACACACTATTACTGTTGCTAGCCTACACACAACACCACGTGGGTACACACTATTACTGTTGCTCGCCTACACACAACACCACGTGGGTACACACTATTACTGTTGCTCGCCTACACACAACACCACGTGGGTACACACTATTACTATTGCTCGCCTATACACAACAACGCGAGCCGTCTAACACCGACGGCGCTGAACCGAGACAGCCAACTACGGTCTAGCAGCGCAATATCGAGTGAAGACGACAGCGACGATGGCAGCGATCTTTAACAGCACGACGGGGATCCACTCCATACGACAGCCCCGAGCTCTCGCTCAGGGCTCCCTTTTATGCTCCCAGCGTGGCCACGCTCCGCCCCGGCCACGCCCCCTCTCAAGAACCTACCAGCGGGTTCCCCGGCTTCCCCCACGTGCCCCTTCTGTGACCTTTCCCCCAGATATTCCCCTCTGGTGTATCACCTGGCCTGCTGACGTCAAGGGCTGCTGTAAGCCGCAGATCCCCTTCCCCACCAGCAACCAGCGCTATGCTGCTACGTTACTTATTCTATGCCACTACACATGTTTACATACATCGCATTTAATGCGTGCAAAGCCTTGGCTTTGCAGTGCACCCCACCTATTGAACACATTGGCATTTTCCATGATGTCCTTTATCGAGTGCAAGTCGGAAGAGATTATTCTTCAACTGTAATTTTGGAAACTTTTCCATGTCCCCTGGTCTAGCTGAGGCCCTCGATATTCTCCCTGTGACTGACCTCTTTTTTTGTACACACATTCTACATAGGTGGCTCTTTGCGATGCTCATGCCCTGCTGTTTGTACTGCGTCTTGGAGATGCAGCTACGCGCATACACTTGCAGCCCTTTGTCAAGCCACTCAGAAACGAGGGTCCTCCACACGCCGTTGCGGCTCACGGGGGTTATGTGACCACACTTGCATTGTAGACATCTCCGCCGTGCGCCGCAGAAACTCCTTGAGACTCGCAAGGACAAGGGCCGTAATTGCTTCTCGTCGTTTCTCCGTTGCAGTTCCCGTCACCCGGAACGCCATCCCTATTCGTAACGATCAATAATTTTCTTAGTTCAAAAATCCATCCGAAGGCGCATCTCTTCAGCCCGACATTTAACCGAGTCTCACCATACCGCGCGACGCGATCTGACACTGAGCTCGGCTCCATGACTCAGAATTGCGTCTTCCCGTCCGTTTTAAATTGTATTATTATTGTTATTACTTCACCGTGCCGGTCAGTGCGGGATGGTGAAGACATTGAGCATAGGAGTTCGAGGGCTGTGAAGTACAACACTGGATATTGCTGAACTGCCCTCTGATAACAGTTAGCCCGAGAGCCTATAACACCTGTTGTGCGTGATGGTCGCTCATCCAATGACAATGCAGGCTTAACCTGCTTCGCTTTTGAGACGTCACGTGCAGCTTATACTGGGTGCTTCAAATACATGTTAACACTCGTATAGGACTATCGTTTTTAATGGGAAAAGAACGGATAATACACTGTGACATGATAATAAATGTCATGTTAATATCTTCAAAAAGTCAAAGAGTCTCCCACTTGTTCGCCATCGTTGTCAACACGTGGCCTGGAATCTTCTCCAGGTGGTCTCCAGAGCCTGGAGGCAGCAGCACATATCACGTGGTGTTGTTGCAAATTCTCGGAAGTGTTAACATGTTTTTGAAGCACCCTGTATTTATGTTTTATAAGTCCAAATAATAACAATTTGTGAAGTCAAAATGCAGTCTCTGAGGAGTGATGTCAGATCATGAAACGGGGTATAAAAGCGAATCATTTCAATTTAATGAGATATCATTAATCGTTCCCGCTGAAGGGCTGTAAACTCTACCAGCGCCAAATGATCGTAGTAGTAATAATAATGAATAAACGTAAAGCTGGCAGGTGGAGGGAATTGTAACCTTATCTTTTACTTCACCATTAAAACTGGAATGCCTCAAAGTAACACGCTTAAGGGCATTTCAGATGCTGCTTGACAGTTACGATGCATTACAACGATCGGCAGAAGCATTCAACGTGAAGTGTTTCAGCTCTGCTTGGAATTACGCCCCAATAATCTGGTTGTTTAGCCTGAAACCCGGTCTGAAATTGCACACTCTATGCTATAAATGTGTCTCTGTGTTTTGATATTGTCAATCCTTTAGTTTTGTGTTGAGTAAGGTCCATCGTGCTAAGAAACTCCTTTTCAGTCGTAAAATAAATGAATAATTAGAGTTTTAACAAGGAGCATGGATACATAAAAATGTGCACAAGGGAACAGTCAAGGTTGTGCATTTCTTTCAACTTCAATGTCCGTTTTTTGTCTTTTCTCTCAAATTATGAAGCATCTGTTGGGATCTCTTGCGGTCGAGTACAACCATCCACAGTAGAGAACATGAACTCAAAGCAGATACCAAAGAGTCACCTCCTCTGAGTTACCTCCTTATAAGGTCGCACTCATTACACAAAGTGCATCGCCATAAATGAACCACAGTACCTTGCTGATCTCGTCAAGGAGCATAAACCATCTCGTGAGCTCCGGTCATACTCGCAGCAGCGGCTTTTGGCTGGACATCGAACAAAGACGCTCACCGCATCGGGCGCTTTCAGATGCGATTCTGCGTCCGTCCGGAACGCTCTTCCTTCCGATGTTGGCACGCCACTGGAGCTACGCACTTTTGAACGTGGTTTGAAATACTCGTTTCTTTAGAACTGCTTGTTGTGTTCAGTTTGTTGTCCTCCCCGCCCCTCCGGTGAGCACGGTGTGGGCTACGTATGGTGCGAAAGAAGTTCAGCATGCAGACTCTGACGCATGCCATCACGTGACCTCTGGTGCGCACGGCAGGGGGCAGCATTTTGTCATCTGGGCTGCCAATGAGAGCGACGCTCGTCAAACTGATGCTTTTTAATTCTCTGCGCTGAACTTTAGCCAAAGCAAGCCACGAGGCCTGACAGTTGAATTGTTGCAGTCATCGTTGACTGGGCTGGAACCATCGACTGAACCTGGCTTCATCACACGTGGCTGGCTGCCTGTGCCACTTTCAACAGGACCAACATTGTTCGTTAAACCAACATTGTTAGTCCCTCAGCTCAATACTCAGCCGAACACTTGGTTGCTTTGGTTACATCAAGGTTGATATTGGGCTAGTCCTACAGTCGGCCAGTCACCTGCAATGGTACATAGAACACACAGATATCTAAACGTGCATAGGCACGTATGCCACACACACACACACATATGTTGCTGTGCGTGCGTTGTTCGTATGTGGAGTACATTTGCAATGCTGCTATTTTTCACCGGAGAGTACAGACATCCGCAGTGTTCATAGAGGGCCGTTGCCGAGTCTCGGAAAAGTCACACGTGGTCCAGTGTTGAATGCTGCTTGAAAAAAAAATGCTACAGAAGGCCTCTTTGCTTTGAGACCTACATTTTATATTGTTTATTTTTAAAAATGTTTGTTTCGTGATAAACTAAAGCCTCGTGTGTTTCCTTATTCGTTTCTTGAATTATTGCAGCCATTTGTCAATCCACGGCTGGAGGAGGGCTTCCCTGCTTTGTTGGCCATAAGGGTTTATGGATCATGCTTCACCACGCTGGTCAATGCAGGTTACTGAATGGGGGCCAGGAAGAGTCGAAATATCACTCGCCACTGATGTTTGCCAATGACTCGGAATAAATATCAGAACGTCGGGTTCGTAGTGGTGTGCGCTCACCACTAGGCGCATGACTCCATCAATACTGTAAATAAATACAGATTCGTGTGCTTTATGTAAATCTAAAGCATTATGTGAAAAAATTCTAACGGCATTTGGAGCATATTTATGCAACCTTTTTGTCAGTATCAAGATGTTGAATGGTAGAAAAGGCTTTACGATTTCTGACACAAATACAAATGTTAAGATGTTCAAACACCAAATAGACGCAAGTTATAAGGCATCAAGTCTGCATTAACCATACATACTTGAAGTAATACTCTTTGGGTCTTTCGGTAAAGTCACGTAGATCGAAAAATAATAAAATAAAAAATCACGACGTTTCGATCGCAACACAAGCAATCGTCTTCAGGTGAAAAAATACAGCAGGTGGACTGCTGAGGCAGGAAGAAATATGAAGTAATCTTTAAACAGTCTAGCTGTGGCCCTATGTAATGAAAATGGACGGATTTCAAGTTCGTGTGACGTAACATGCTAAAGTCAATTTCATGCATTGAGTTAGGTTAAGATTCATAGCTTCCAAGTTCGTACTACACAGTGTATAAAGGTTAATTACAGGCATTCCTTTTTGCTGGTCTTATCAAGCTTTAGGAGGTCGTGAGTTAAATCCCGACCCTGACGCCTATATATTTGGCATTTGCATTTCTCTCTCCACGTGGTCGAATGGATTTTTCTCCGGGTCCTCCGGTTTTCTCCTCCGCATTTTAAAATCAACGTGCAGTTAGAGTATTTGGCTGCTATGAATGTCCACGTGATAAGCCACTTCGTTGAGCTTATCATTTGTGGCCAGGTCGCTTCTGAAAAAAAGAGCTATATACAGTGAGAGAAAAAAGTATTTGATCCCCTGCTGATTTTGTACGTTTGCCCACTGACAAAGAAATGATCAGTCTATTATTTTAATGGTAGGTTTATTTGAACAGTGAGAGACAGAATAACAACAAAAATCCAGAAAAACGCATGTCAGAAATGTTATAAATTGATTTGCATTTTAATGAGGGAAATAAGTATTTGACCCCTCTGCAAAACATGACTTAGTACTTGGTGGCAAAACCCTTGTTGGCAATCACAGAGGTCAGACGTTTCTTGTAGTTGGCCACCAGGTTTGCACACATCTCAGGAGGGATTTTGTCCCACTCCTCTTTGCAGATCTTCTCCAAGTCATTAAGGCTTCGAGGCTGACGTTTGGCAACTCGAACCTTCAGCTCCTTCCACAAGTTTTCTATGGGATTAAGGTCTGGAGACTGGCTAGGCCACTCCAGGACCTAAATGTGCTTCTTCTTGAGCCACTCCTTTGTTGCCTTGGCCGTGTGTTTTGGGTCATTGTCATGCTGGAATACCCATCCACGACCCGTTTTCAATGCCCTGGCTGAGGGAAGGAGGTTCTCACCCAAGATTTGACGGTACATGGCCCCGTCCATCGTCCCTTTGATGCGGTGAAGTTGTCCTGTCCCCTTAGCAGAAAAACACCCCCAAAGCATAATGTTTCCACCTCCATGTTTGACGGTGGGGATGGTGTTCTTGGGGTCATAGCCAGCATTCCTCCTCCAAACACGGCGAGTTGAGTTGATGTCAGAGAGCTCCATTTTGGTCTCATCTGACCACAACACTTTCACCCAGTTGTCCTCTGAATCATTCAGATGTTCATTGGCAAACTTCAGACGGGCATGTTCATGTGCTTTCTTGAGCAGGGGGACCTTGCGGGCGCTGCAGGATTGCAGTCCTTCACAGCGTAATGTGTTACCAAGTGTTTTCTTGGTGACTATGGTCCCAGCTGCCTTGAGATCATTGACAAGATCCTCCCGTGTAGTTCTGGGCTGATGCCTCACCGTTCTAATGATCATTGCAACTCCACGAGGTGAGATCTTGCATGGAGCCCCAGGCCGAGGGAGATTGACAGTTCTTTTGTGTTTCTTCCATTTGCGAATAATCGCACCCACTGTTGTCACCTTCTCACCAAGCTGCTTGGCAATGGTCTTGTAGCCCATTCCAGCCTTGTGTAGGTCTACAATCTTGTCCCTGACATCCTTGGAGAGCTCTTTGGTCTTGGCCATGGTGGAGAGTTTGGAATCTGATTGATTGATTGCTTCTGTGGACAGGTGTCTTTTATACAGGTAACAAGCTGAGATTAGGAGCACTCCCTTTCAGAGTGTGCTCATAATCTCAGCTCATTACCTGTATAAAAGACACCTGGGAGCCAGAAATCTTTCTGATTGAGAGGGGGTCAAATACTTATTTCCCTCATTAAAATGCAAATCAATTTATAACATTTTTGACATGCGTTTTTCTGGATTTTTTATTGTTATTCCGTCTCTCACTGTTCAAATAAACCTACCATTAAAATTATATACTGAACATTTCTTTGTCAGTGGGCAAACATACAAAATAAGCAGGGGATCAAATACTTTTTCCCTCACTGTAGCTAGCTCAGTGAGCCTTACTTGGTAAAAAACTAAATGTTAAAAAAATCCAGCTCTTTCCTGTTAAAACACAGGGTATGACACTACATTATGGGGAGTGGGGGGGATGTGCGTAGAGAGGATGAGTGTCCTGTTCTCTTGGGCGACACATCCAGCCGGCTAAATCAGCACGCATCTCGCTCCCTTAGCTTGGGGTTCCACCGCCAGACTAAGCTTGCTTCGGCTAACCAGCAGGTGGTTTCTACTACAAATGTTTATACAAACACATTGAAGTAAGGTGAGTCATTGAAAGTCGTGTTTTTCCTTTTGAAGGTCACTCTCTAGGCGTTTTTATAGCTTGGTTAATATTCCAGTTTGAAGTATACAATAATAATAAAAAAACGAGTTACAACCGTGAAGAGACAATTTATGAGAATTGCTTTAGATTTTTATGGAAATGTGCTCCGGTAGACTCCCCGGCGGTTGATGGGTGCTTCTTAACCACAGCGGTGGTAACGATAATGAGTTGTGATGGTATTTATGTAACATCTGATGAAGCTGTTTGATCTCAGATGAGGGGCGATAACGTTTTATCAACTACAACGGCTGAATGGACACACTATTATTAGCATTTGCAGTGAGGAAAAAAAACACACACACTCAGGGGAGTGTATAGATTTATTTTTGTTGCAAGGCACGGGAAAATTACATTACCGCATCATCATTCCCAGCTAAGTGCAGAGAGTTAGAGGTGGCCGCTGGCTCAGAGGTCAGGGGGCAGTGGTGGTGCTGGCCCATTGGGGGCTCTAAGCAGAAATTCAATCCTGGTGAGATGACAGAAGATATATCGGCAGGACATACATATTTAATCAGATAAGATACATTTAGAGACAATAGAGATATAATAACATGAGATAAGAGATGCAGAACATATAGAGATGAATTGGTTATTAAGTTAAAATTAGCATGCTAAATGTATTACGATTTGAATTTGAGCTGATATTTGATGCACCCATATATTTCTATTTGTTATTAAACCAATGCCCTTTGAGCCTCATGTGGCCCTCAGCTTGCTTATGCTGAGCACCACACCTGACACTGCTGGCATCCTGGGTTTGAATCCAGGTATTCGCTTGTGATTGAGCCAGGTTCTCAAGTTGTAGTGAGTTCATTGTTTCAGCTAAGCTATCCGCGAATGTGCAAAAAGAAAACCCCGTCATATAAAAAGTTGAGTTTCACTTCATTTGGCTCAATTACAACTCTGAGAAGGAGAACTATCCGCATGACTGCCATGCGACGAATATTACTCTTGAGTGGCAGAGTCGGTGGGAAGAGTGCTACGCAGTTCTGTAGACCCAGATGTAACTTGTAGGGATTGTTGTGGTGATATCTGCTGGGCCAATCTCAAACACTGCTCTACTTTGTCCCATGGCTTGATACTGACAGCACAATGCGGATATAATTGGGCAAACGATATAACAATAAATAGGTGCTGAGAGTTTTGGAAAAATTATTGCCCAGTATTCAACTAATCATAATCTGGCTGAGTGGCACCGTGGTTGGCACACAGCCCCATAAATTATAATGTTGCCACTCCGATACCTGGTTGGGGGTTGACATGGGGTCGATAAAATAGGTGTCACTTTGTGGGAGGTTAAATTGCCCCCACCAATGTGGAAGTTTCCACCACTGACTCAGAGCAGCAGCGTGAGCGATGCGCCATGCTCAATGGAGCGTAAAAAAATCACTCTTGGCTTTGCCATCTTCAAACTAGTCGTGGAACTTGCATTGCAATAATATTTACTATCATGGCAGATATGAAAACCACCCAGATTGAGGTGTATCATTTAAAACATGAATGCGTTAACTTGTCCCAGCATATATTCAGATTGATGTGCTGTGCTTCTACGAGCTGGTCCAGATGTCTTGCGATCCCAATTGAATTCCATAAAACTTCCATCTTTAAAACAGTAATCAATATCCAAAGGAAACGAATGTTAGTGGTCGATTAACTGGGGAGGGGGGTCACAAGACATCTGGACCACTCTCTATTCCGCCTGCGACGCCGGGCGCCATCGTCCTCACGGCCCACCCGCCGGCGTCACCCGCAGGGAGGGGGTTGCCACGGGCGACCCGGTGCGGTGATGTCACCGTGACGCAAGGACGCCGCGGCGTTAATTGGGCGGCCGTGTCAGGTGTCTCTGGCCGTGCCCGCCGTGGTGGGGTGGGCTGGGGGGTGGGAGGGGGGGGCTGGGGGGTGGGAGGGCGGTGGGAGGGGGGGGCTGGGGGGTGGGAGGGGGGTGGGAGGGGGGGCTGGGGGGTGGGAGAAGGGGCTGGGGGGTGGGAGGGGGGGCTGGGGGGTGGGAGGGGGGGCTGGGGGTGGGAGGGGGGGGTGGGAGGGGGGGCTGGGGGGTGGGAGAAGGGGCTGGGGGGTGGGAGGGGGGGAGCTGGGGGGTGGGAGGGGGGGAGCTGGGGGGTGGGAGGGTGGGGGTCAAAATGAATCCCCGGGCCCCAAGCGCCCGCCAGCTGTCGATCCATGGAAAGACGAGAGCTCAGCGGCAGGCGAGTGAAGAAGAAGAACAACAATCATCACCATCATCACACCCGCACCTCGCCGTAGCAACGGCGGCTCGGAGAGAAAACGCCGCGAGGCTTCTTCTCTCGTTGCGTAGCCCGCGACGGGGGCCTCCTTTGTTTCAGTGTTTTCGTCAACGAACAGCGATTTTTGTGGAAGAAAAAAAATTCACACCGGATCTATGAGCCGCCGCTTGTGCAGACAATGTCGATCCCGTTGTTGTCAATTGTAGTTGCGTTCAATTAGACCGCGTTGCCGTTTGCGTGTGTATATTCGTGGCAAGAGATACGAGTGTCGTGGTTGGTGCAATGCGCTACAAATCCGGTGACATTGAGTTCAAATCCCAACTTTGGCTAACAGTGTGAATAAATATTCTGATTCTAAACAACAGTGGTGGCGAGCGATACCTAAACCAGTCCGAGACCTCCCTGTGCCTTCCCTTGGGTGGGTAACTCCACCTTATTATATGAGCGCCTGGCGCACTCATATAACATCATCAGCACTGGGGAGACAAAGGCTGCTGGATGTGTCTGAGGCTAGCCACACCATCCCCTGTGGTGCACCATGCCGGGCTTCAAAGATGGGGAGCCGCAGTGACACGATGTTAACGCCCTCGCCTGGTATGCAGGAGGTCTTGGGCTCGATCCCTACCCTGACGTCTGTATATTTGGAGTTTGCATGTTCTCCCCCCTCCCTGGTCGCGTAGATTTTCTTCGGATCCTCAATTTTTTTCCCTCCACGTTTAGAAACATGCGTTTATGAGTATTTGGCTGCTGTACATTTCCACATGATAAGCCACTTCATTGAGCTTATAATTTGTGGCCAGATCGCTTCTGAAAAAGAACACTCTAGCTCAGTGGGCCTTACCTTGTAAAATAAAAAAATAGTTTAGGTTTTACACTTTACTGACAGCACGATGTTGACTACATGGGCTGGTCTTTTGCCTCTGGTGTGCTCGCTCACACAACTTCAGCAGACATGGAAATGCGTTTGACCCGCAACTCAATGGGACGTCGCGTCACGTGAAATCGAAAAGGATAAATGGGCAGCGCCAGCTCATGCCACACTGTTCACGCCACACCAGAGCGGCATCATTTTCCCGGCACGAGGCAGCAAGCGTTTGTGGCGGCATCGGTATTTTTTTGTAATTAGCACAGTGGGAATCAATTCGATTGAGCGCAGATCGTTAACGTTTCACGTCCGCATTCCGTGTCGTGAAATGCCTGGAATAAATGGCAGTACGTGTTTCGATTTAATTCCTGGGATATAAATTAAAATTACCCTCATTGTAATCTTGTGGGAGCAGCTGGGGAGGGACGTGGTTTGTTTTCCTTCGCCCACGGATCTGGAGTACGCTGATTAACATTACAAGGTGCTTTGCTTCATGCGAGCTGCGTAGCAAAAGTCTGTGCCATCCCGGCACAGTTCGTCCAGGAGGAGGTGGTGAATGAGGCGTGCGGGACACACGTTTGCTACGCGCCGCTTATGCTCCAGGTTAACGCACCGTGGGGGAAACAGTGCCGCAGTAATTAGCGCACTGCGCTATGAATCCAACGACCTTCGATTCCCAGCCACGGCTAACATCGGTGGCGAGATGGTATCTGAACTGGTCCTGGCCACCCCTCCCCTTCACCAACCCGCTCTGACCAGCGTGGTCAAGTATGGTAAGGAAAAATCAAAACCCTCTAGCCGACACAGTGTGGAGGACTTGTAATTAAATAATCATTTACATCCTTTTGTCGATCCACTGCTGGCCGAAGGTCTCACGGGATCCAGTCATTGGAATTGTTTGACTATACTTCACCTTACTGACGAGTGCGGTTTGGTTAAGGGAGGGTTTTTGAGTCGGCTTAAATATTACCCACCAATGATGTTTAGCCATGGCCGGGAATTTGACTAAGGTCTCCGGGATGATAGCGCAGTGTGCAAACCATTGGGCTACCACCCCCCCACCTCCCAATCATTGTGGGCGCTAAAAACGGCTCCAAAATATTGTGCCATCGATGAAGGTCCTGCTGCTGGGCTCAAATACGCACAGTATTGTGAGGCATTGGATCAGAGAGTGACACCGATAAGTTGGTGTTGGGACGAAGGAAGGACACCTCTGAAAAACACACATTCATCACTCAGCGGCACACCATGTATCACGTTCATTACAATGTGCCGCACGGTTGAGAAAGTGACGTTCCATTCGCCGTATACACAACGCGGGACAGGAAACCTTTAATGCACGATGTACCTTTACGGTGACCTAAGCCTTAACAAAGATATTGCTGCTGCAGCTGCCGCTGATGTAATAGAATCGCTTTGTTATAGATTGAGCGTTGAGTCATATCGGTGTGAAATGAATAATTTATTTTGGGTTATAGATTTTTTTTCCTTCTCTACAGGACCATCCCTCATGCAGGGCATGCCATTATAACTATGAAATGCCAAGGTTATGCAGCATGCGGGCAGACACCTCTATACACCGCGCCATAAACTATAAAATTGGCCAAGTGTCTCAGTGGTAGAGCGAGTGGCTTGCAATCGGAGCATTGCGTGCTTAACCCCTCTGGTTGTGGTTTTGACTCAGCCCATCATCTGTCTGGGTGGGGGGGGGGTCAATATAATAAGTACCACTTCACGGGAAAGTGAACAGTGGTTGTCCTGTGGATTGCCGCAGGAAGGTAGAATTTCCACCACTTGCTTTCAGGGCTGTAAACCGGCAGTGGAGCACCGCCGCAAGCTAAACGATGCGGACGTGGCCACTGGGCCGGTGGCTGCGAGGGGGGGGGGGGCATTGGGGGTTTCACTTTCTGAGACGTGCCGTCGTTAACAGGGCCCACGCCGGTGTTTGCTTTCGCCCAGTCCGCAGCTCACCATTGTCCTGGAATAATGCCCGCCAATTACGCTGCATTTCCAATGCACGCCGACCCGTCTTAATTTGACCCGACCGGCGAGGCCCTCCCTTTCCCCGTGCTACCTTTGTGACGCGCCCGACAGGTGCGCCTCGTCCCGAACGCGGGCAGGCGGTGGCCGCGGTGGCCGCGGTGTCGGCCGTGTCGTCACGTGAGCCCCAAAGCGGCACGGTGGGCGGCCATGTCCCCCCAGACGCTCGCCGGCGGCGGTGGTGGCAGCTGACGACGACGCGCTGCAGCGGTGACTCTTGACCGCCAGCGGGATGCGTAAGGATGCAGAGGAAGCGCCTTCGCCCCAAACCCCCTCCCTCAACAACCCCGCAGTTCTGCGATTAATCAAAAATACTTAAACGACGTGCAAATTAGGCGGTTTTTTTTATTTATTTGACATCCGCACGTGGATTTTCAACAAATATTCGGCGTGAGCGTCATTTGATATTTCTGGGGAGCGTTCCGTAGCCAAGCCGGATGCTATTTGAAGTGAATTCGGCGAAGTGATCGAGAGCCACCCGATGCCAAATTGAGCTGAATCGCCTCTCGGGCGTCAGCCGCGAGTTTTAGCGTCCGCGCCGCGCGATGGACGTGAGCCGGGTGAGCGCGATGCACCTGAGACAGCGTCGGTGTGCGTCGGCGCACAGCGTCCGACCGAGAAGCCCTGCGCGGGGCCAACTCACAGGTGAGCCCTCAACTCAGAGGTGAGGGAGAGAGAGAGAGAGAGGGCTTCTTGTGTCGCACCACCGCTCTGCTGCTACGGGTTCGGCTTCTAATAATTGATGTAATTTGCATGATCCTTACTATTGTGATCGATTTTATTTTTTGTTGCTAACAATTCATGGGATTTACTGCAGAAGTTCCAGTGGCATGGCTGTTGGGTGTCCAGCCGGTGATAATACACTGAGGCCTACGGGCCAGAGTGGACCAGGTGCCGGCCTACGAAGAGGGCACACAGTGGACGTTAGTTTCCCATTGCATTCCTCACACCAGGACCCAGACAACTAATGCTACGCCACCACTGTGATTAGAGGTGTAACAAAGGATGCATTAATTAATCTATTTGTATCGATTCACGTGTATTAACATTATGCGTGTTATAATCAGCGTTTCTAGGTTTGTAGAAGCATGTACGGAACGGATTCATGCGTCCGAGGTCACGTCCACCAAAGAGATAGAGCGATGAGAGCAAGTCGTGTGCTGGTGCAAGGTGGTCCGTTACATCACAGGATCTGTGAGAGATACAGGTGGATTGGGAGGCTTTCATCCAGCTGTGGATTGTGCATGGCCGATGATAAATGGCTTCTCGTAACCCTTGCAATACCTTTCACAACGTTGCAAAAAAAATGATCGATTCAATTCACTGAGGTGGGATTGTTATTTGCAAAGTAAAAACATTATTTGAAATTGGACCATCAAAACAAAGGAATAAAATTGGAATAGAGATCAGTTGAGCACCCTATTCAACAAACATTATGCAAGCCAAGCTCATGTTTATAAATGACTAAACATCCATATCACATGAGTAATAATAAACACAATAATGCTGCACTTTATTAAGAAAACACAGTAATGTTTGCATAATGAGCTTTGCTTACTCGGCCAATTACTAAGCAAATTACAGACATGGGTAAAATAAAATAAAGCAGCCTGAAAACTAAGCTGTTAAATCTTACGAAAACAACCGTTGATGATTGCTTATGTTTAAGAAAAATAAATAAAATGCCCGTGTGTGTGTGCTGAGCATTTGCTTTGACATAAATACACAATGTAAGCAACGCAAAATAGTCAGAACCAATGCGAGCACAATTCTAATTTGCCTTTAGAAACTTTTGCAGAAGTTTTGAGTGTCTGCGCTGCATGGAATGAGGTACAGCATTGATCACGCGCCATTACTTACGTCCTCATTTCACAATGAGAGGCGTTGCCAAGCCACACCAAATAGTCAGCAATGCCAACTTACTATTACCAAGTTATTACATTTATTTCATGGATAAAGCCCACACAACGCAATTTGCCAAAGTAAAATAACGGTGAGTGTTTCTTAATGAAAATAATGCTGAATGTCAAATATATCACTTGAAAGATTTGTTCTTTATCTTATTTTAGATTTAGGAGTGGAGATAGCCAGGTGACTTATGGGTCAGGACATTGGGTTCGTACCTCTGAAATGCTGGGTTTTTGAACGTTGGTTTCAGCCCAATGTAATTAACCTGAGCTGCATCGGCCTCCGGTTGCCGAACGAACACATTATAAGGTCGCACTCATTACACACAAAGTGCTTGCCACAAGTCAACGACAATATCTTTGCTGATCTCGTCAAGGAGCATAAATCATTATGCAAACTCCGGTAATCCTCGCAGCAGCTTTTGGCTAGCCATCAAACAAAGATGGCCACGCATCGCACGCTCTCAGATGCGCTTCTGCGGCCGTCTGGAACGCTCTTCCTTTCGATATTAGGAAGCCACTGGAGCTATGGCACTTTTCAATCATCTAGATTGAAAATTAATTTATTTAGAACTGCTCTTTGCGGTGGCGCTGTAGTGGCACTGTGGCCCCAAGTGTGGATGAAGAAAACCCTTGAAGTGACTTCAGGTCCATGGTGTCATTCTTCAAGACTTTTGCCCGACACAGGGTGATGCACTGCTAGCTTGCAGCATTTTAAAAAGAAAAATGTCTTTCGAATCGGATATAATTGGGGAACAAGCAAAAAAAATGCAAGATTAATCAGCGGTTTTAAAGTTCACATTGGCTCTGGTAGTGGAGGTGGCTGTTGATCACTGCTGCAAATTCATCTAAATCAGAATCATCGTCTTTGTCCAGGAGGAGGTGGGCAGGGGGTTGGGCTGTTAAGGGTGGAGCAGCCGAAGACAGTTTTCCCTAACCGCAAGGGCATTGTAAACTGGTGCAACAGAAAACTCAAAATTCATTGCATGGATGTCTCTTGCTGCATGTGATCGGTGGCACTCGCGGGAGATCTGCCTGCCCTTCTGTCCAGCCGCGCTGTCATACGGCACGCAGATCTCTGCACAAAATCTAACGGACTCCAGCACAGTGCTTGGCAACTTCGGTCCCTCGCATTACCCCCCCCAACCCCCTCCGTGATTATCAAACATAAGGCGCAGACAGCGTGCGCAAGTGGCTTCGTTCGCTTGCCATCAGAAAATGTTTGTAAATCGTGAAAAGGTGGGTGTGATGGGACCACCGTGCAGGGTTGTGAGCAATGGAATTGAGAAACGCCGCTTGCGCTGGCATCTCCGTGTTGGTGTTTCGTTTCTGAACAGGCCTTTACACACAATGCAACTTACAAAAAGGATTTTTTATTTATTTATTTCCACTTAACCAGCAAATCAATAAATTACTACAAAAGAGTAAAAACATAATATTGTACGTGCTGGCCTCCTGCATCAACCAAAGTGGGGAAATATGAATTTGTATACTTGGGCCAAACGCAGCAAATTTGATGGATGGTGGTTTGTGAAAAGGGTGGCTCGGAAATGAAAGGAACGGCACTTTCTTTAAAGCTGTTTTGAATTATTTGTGCTCTCTGGGGAGAATTCCCTTCTCGACAATTGCAACACTGGACTGGGTTCGGTGGCTCCGAGGGAGTGCGCTCACCCATTACTGACTAAGGTTCTTTCGTCTGAACGCCACAGTCCCGACAGGCAAGTGCAAGATTTCACGCACACTCCTTCCCTAGGTTTAACATTTGCATCGCTGTCCCATTTGCCGGCTCATGGACATTAAAAACGCGCGCAACTGTCTGTGGAAGAAACCACTGAGGTGAAACACGTGGCCTGATCTCCCTGCTCGACACAAAAAAGAGACAAATGCATGCAGCTTAACAGCGCCACCGTGCATGTAAATAAATAAACACATACTTTCATGCATAGGATAATTAGATTACAGTATTCCCTCGTTATTCACGAACTTGCTATCCACGAATTGCATCTGGATTTTGAGAGAGATGAAGTGATGAGAAAACGTGATGATGCCGATCATAATTTAAGGTAAGTTCATATATAAACTGTTATTTAAGATATTATTTGGGTCTTTCGGTAAAGTCACGTAGATAGGTTCAAGGAAAATAACAAAAAAATAGCAAGACTTTAAGATTACATTTGTATTCACTTTATTTTTATTATAACAAATTATTTTGTGTTATGATACATTTTCACGTATTTAATAGCTTTTTTTTATATATTAACGGTAATTCATGAAAAAAGCCAAAATAATATGCAAAATGTGCTATTCACGAGCATCTCAGGTAGGTATCCCTGGTGAATAACAAGGGAACAACTATTCTGCAAAAAAAGATCATTTAGAATGGATTACAGTTATTATTAAGAACGTCATTAAGCATGGATTCTAAAAAAAAAATTTAATTGATCTCACGTGATGCTGATATTTTACAATGCTTCTCCAGGTGATGTGGGACTGCGAACAGAATGCCATGTTTATGCAGATTCCATAATTATTTTTTAATCCTTTAAATAATATTAATGGACTATCTGTGGCATTAGTCCTATGCAGACATTGCATGCACGCGCACGCGCTCTCATATTCACGTGAACATGCGCGCACACACACACACCGAAACGCTGCATTAAATTACATTTTACAATGTTATTTAATAACCTTATAAATTACAACCACAATGCCCCTTTTCATATTCATAGCCTTTGCTGTGCAGCATGTACAGCAACAACAGAGGCATTGCGGGGGTAAATTCTGTGAGCAAGCTTGGGTTGGAATTCTTTCCCATGGACCGCTTACAATGGCTATTTAGGATTGACACGATGCTTTGTAGCCTCACTTTGTCGTTCCCATTATGATAATGTGCCTCTTCTAACACCTAAGTATGACATATATTCCATTTTTAGTCCTCATGTTCTATTTATAATGTAAATTAGCTGACACAGAGGTTAATATTGTTCACGATCCTCTGTAAGCCGAAATAACTTGCTCCGGCACGGCAATTTATTGTAATTTGTTATAGCTTCAACCACTGTGTGTGTATTTTATAGCGAATGTATACAGCAAACCAATATCCCAGCCCGGTTATAAATATAGACATGCACATTAAATAATTACATTCTGCGGAGCCTGTGTTTTATATGTCTCAATGCGGTGCTCACTTATTGATATTTAAATTAAATTTTAAATTCATTCCAAGGCTGCACATAATGGATTGTATGGCTCGGCTTATTTAATCGCTACACAGAAACAGGGGGAAAAAAGATAATAAATATAAAATAAACATTTTAATTCATGAGTTTTATAGGTTAGATGACGCAGTTGGAGATTCGATCGTGTGGAATTCTTTGCGTGTAATCTGCAAAATTACGAGCGCAAACGTTTAACCATCTCTACATTGCTGGACATAACTGTAGCATTAGTAAACGGACAGTAGTGCACTTAACAATATCGACAACGATGAGAAAAGTGATGATGACGAGGATGATTGTGTTAACAATAGTAATAGCTGTGGTGATGGAAATGGTGGTCGTGGTGGCGGCGGTGTTGGTTACAGTGGTAATGGTGGTGAGCAGAAATGTTAGTGCCCTGCGCGACGAACCCAGCGACCCGAGTTCGAGTCCCACTCTCGACCAACATTGGTGACGATTATCTGAACTGGTCCTGCGCCTCCCCTAGATCGACTCGGCATCAAATGAGTAGCTGGTGCAGTGTGTAAATATCGCCACTTAAGGAGACAAAGGCAGCCGGACATGGCGCTGGCCACCCACCCCCTCGTGTGCCGTGCCGGCCTTCATAGGTGCTCGCTAACAGCACTTGCCCCAACAGTATGTTGAGGCTATACGGGGGGGGATCTTTGTCTTTGGTGGTTGTAGTAGCGATGATAGTGGTGGTGGCCATAGCAATGGTGTTGGTGGCAGTGTTAGTGACAATGGTGGTCGCGTGTCGGTGGTCTTGTTGGTGGCACTGATGTGGCATTTATGTTGCTGTTGTTGGTGGTAATTGCAGTGGTGGTGGTGGTGATTACAGGTGCATGCATGCAGGCAGGTGCCCATAAACTGCCAATCTGGGTGTATACCTTGAGGGTGAGCAAAGGGACACTTGGTGTTCTGCCAGCCAGATGGTGGGCACCCAGGGGGATAAGCTTCGATCAAATTTCGTGGCATTCCCTATCAGCTCTCCGTCATCGCTCATACACGGTGGGTCTCTGTAAGCAAGAGACTGCATCAAGCGGATCTTTAATTGCGCACACTTGCACAAAATTCTCACTAATTAATTATTTCCTGTGCAGCAGTGTGTGCCCTTTCGTGATCACACTGTTGTGGCATGCTCAAGCAAGAATACGGTCAATGATGATAACTACGGTATTCGTATAACAAAAAATCCAGATAATTGAAATGTGTGGCAATGCATCTCTTTGTGTATATATATAGCAAATTTAATTATTGCGCTATATAGTGCAAGTGATATCTACTCTATATGACATCGTCAGTTTTGTGTTTAAGTCAGCTGTAATTACGATTTCAAAATTTGTATTGGTTATTATTACACTTGGAGTGGACACTTGGAGTGGAGCGGTGATGCAGTGGTTATTGCACTGCATTATGAACCTGGTCACCTGAGTTCGATTCCCGAGAATATCTGCCAAAATTGTCTAGCGATAAACAAAACAACCATGTTCCCCTCATTTCGCCAAATTAGTAATGACCGGCATGGTGAAATATAGTCTAAAAATCCCCTCATGGCCAACATGGCATGGAGAGCCTTGCATTACTAAAGGGCCCAATATAATAATTATTAGTTTCAATTAATATTCTTTATACTTTTTTAATCATCATGTCATTGGTAATGCGTTGACTTTTTCTCGGTTAATAGCTTTGATGTTTACGCTCGATTGCGTGGCAATTTATGTTGCATTGTTTCGCAATAAACATTTGCTCACGAAGGCTCTATGCACGGCGTACAGTGAGGGAAAAAAGTATTTGATCCCCTGCTAATTTTGTACGTTTACCCACTGACAAAGAAATGATCAGTCTATAATTTTAATGGTAGGTTTATTTGAACAGTGAGACACAGAATAACAGCAACAAAATCCAGAAAAACGCATGTCAAAAATGTTATAAATTGATTTGCATTTTAATGAGGGCAATAAGTATTTGACCCTTCTGCAAAACATGACTTAGTACTTGATGGCAAAACCCTTGTTGGCAATCACAGAGGTCAGACGTTTCTTGTAGTTGGCCACCAGGTTTGCACACATCTCAGGAGGGATTTTGTCCCACTCCTCTTTGCAAATCTTCTCCAAGTCATTAAGGTTTTGAGGCTGACGTTTGGCAACTCGAACCTTCAGCTCCCTCCACAGATTTTCTATGGGATTAAGGTCTGGAGACTGGCTAGGACACTCCAGGACCTTAATGTGCTTCTTCTTGAGCCACTCCTTTGTTGCCTTGGCCGTGTGTTTTGGGTCATTGTCATGCGGGAATACCCATCCACGACCCATTTTCAATGCCCTGGCTGAGGGAAGAAGGTTCTCACCCAAGATTTGACGGTACATGGCCCCGTCCATCGTCCCTTTGATGCGGTGAAGTTGTCCTGTCCCCTTAGCAGGAAAACACCCCCAAAGCATAATGTTTCCACCTCCATGTTTGACGGTGGGGATGGTGTTCTTGGGGTCATAGGCAGCATTCCTCCTCCAAACACGGCGAGTTGAGTTGATGCCAAAGAGCTCCATTTTGGTCTCATCTGAACACAACACTTTCACCCAGTTGTCCTCTGAATCATTCAGATGTCCATTGGCAAACTTCAGACGGGCATGTATATGTGCTTTCTTGAGCAGGGGGACCTTGCGGGCGCTGCAGGATTTCAGTCCTTCACGGCAAAGTGTGTTACCAATTGTTTTCTTGGTGATTATGGTCCCAGCTGCCTTGAGATCATTGATAAGATCCTCCCGTGTAGTTCTGGGCTGATTCCTCACCGTTCTCATGATCATTGCAACTCCACGAGGTGAGATCTTGCATGGAGCCCCAGGCCGAGGGAGATTGACTGTTATTTTGTGTTTCTTCCATTTGCGAATAATCGCACCAAGCTGCTTGGCAATGGTCTTGTAGCCCATTCCAGCCTTGTGTAGGTCTACAATCTTGTCCCTGACATCCTTGGAGAGCTCTTTGGTCTTGGCCATGGTGGAGAGTTTGGAATCTGATTGATTGATTGCTTCTGTGGACAGGTGTCTTTTATACAGGTAACAAGCTGAGATTAGGAGCACTCCCTTTAAGAGTGTGCTCCTAATCTCAGCTCGTTACCTGTATAAAAGACACCTGGGAGCCAGAAATCTTTCTGATTGAGAGGGGTCAAATACTTATTTCCCTTATTAAAATGCAAATCAATTTATAACATTTTTGACATGCGTTTTTCTGGATTTTTTTGTTGTTATTCTGTCTCTCACTGTTCAAATAAACCTACCATTAAAATTATAGACTGATCATTTCTTTGTTAGTGGGCAAACATACAAAATCAGCAGGGAATCAAATACTTTTTTCCCTCACTGTATATGGGAGCCTGCCAGAATTAGTGTGGATAAATGCGGTTTTACTGGATTGCACTTTTTGTGGAGGGTTCAAACACACTTTGCTTAAGGTTTTTTTGTGTGTGTCACCTTCTGTCAAGGTCATTCAGTAGCCTTGGACACTCATGGGTATGCCGTGTCCTCAGATGTCCTCAGTGCCTTGGAGACACTAATCTTTTTAATAGCAACAGTTAGGACAGCTGTGTATTATTCATGATGACATACGAAACACATGCCTGCATAATATATATCCTCATCATCAGCATCATCAACTTCGATATAATCGTAATCATTGGGTTTGGCTTATTGTTCTCATTTTTGTTATTATCATAAATACATTTTTGGGGCAATATAAACAACCTATTGTAAATTAGAAAATGTGGCATGTCAAATCGCATAGATTGAAAGGAGATAAACATCTTTAAAATGAATTGAGCGTCTTTTTTGGGCCATTTATCAACAAGAAAAAATCGTCCCCGTTTTGAAATAAATGATATTTTGCAACGTGGCGCACATTTTTTTGACGTGCGCATGTCAGCAAGTTCTATTCTAAGACAATTTTCCTTGCAATTATTTAATTTCTTGCCAAAAAAAAATTTAGAGGGGAAGGGGGGAGGGGATCGCGCAGTGGGTGGGGAAGGGGGGGGGACAATGATTGTTAAAAGTTTGATACCTGAAGGCAAAAACAAAACTACTGCACAACTAAATTTGCTGAGCCTATATATGAACGAAAATGCATGGCAAGTGGCCTCGTGGGTGTAGTGCCCGACAGGAGAATGAGAGACTGTCGTAGTCTAAAGGCAAAAAAAAATAAGATAAAGATGCAGCCCTGCAAGTAGTCGCTCGTGTCACTGCTGGCGCAAGGGGCTGCACACTCGGGCGATCTCGAGAGAGTTTCCCCCCGCAGAGGGTATTTGACCGACTCCACCGTGACCGGCCAGACATCTTGGAAGAGGTGGAAGTACCCACGCTTTATACCCACCGTACACGGCCTACCGACTAGTGTACACATGCTGATGGGTGGACAGAGGTTGGCAGAGGGAGGAAAGGGTGATCGAAGCAGCTGGCACCATTGTTTTCAACCGCCGAGGTCTATTTATTTAAAAAAAAACGATAATGGTACAACTGAAACACACACGCGGCGCAAAAGCGACATGTTGGAAGCTTAAATGAGCCCCTGCGCTAGTAGGCTTATCGCCATTACTGTTTAACGTTCATGTCTATCTTGGGTGAGAGGATACGATCGCTGCACTCTGCAGAGGTTTGTGCTACCATTTGAACACCATCATTAGGCATTCAAATGCCATAAGATTGTGAAGAACGTTGGACGAAAATCAGTGATGTGCTTGCCAGCTAAGTGAAAACGCCAGGCTATCCAAAAATGCAGTGAGATCAACATTTTTTGGGCTGTAAGATTGCATTCAGTCTGGCCTGTGGTTTTGTAAGTATGCACACACACACACAAACTTGGATTCTGTTCGCATGACAATAAAAAAAACCCCACACATTATTTCGAATTATTATACCAGACATGATCTATCTACTGCTTCGCTCGAGTGTGCACTCGAGTACAGCTGTAATGCATCATGCTTTTATAGTCCATGAGAGCATGGAGGTTGGTTGGTACCAGCTGTGGTAGAAAAATCCACCATGGGCAGTGTCCACCATGGGCTGAAAGCCTGGCATAGATACTGCCTGTTTCATATATACTCTTCCTCCTCGGTTTTGATATGCCATGGATATTTCACGTGAAATTATTTTTGTTTATTTTTCAAAACTATATCCTCTGTCAAACGTACCACCGCACCTTTTATAAATGGCATTCATCGCGTAAAGTGCTGCCTGGTTGACTTTGCTATCGTGCATATTTATGATCTAAGAGATAAACATGTTGGAGGGAATCATTGTTACCATCTGCCACCCTGGGTGGTACTGAGAAGTCACGTTTGGACCAGTGGCTCGAGGACCAATACCTAGAATTAGCTGTGCACATTCCATTTTGTCGGGGCAGATCTACCGCAGAGTTATTGCCATATTTTTCATGCTCTCCGTGCAACCAGGAGTACGTCCTTAACCCTCAGCTGAACTTTCATGACAGAGTAGGGTCAATCAGCATTACAAGAATTGTAATGAGCGGCGCAAGATAAGTGGTGTAGATCTAATAAATCACAGGTTGCAGCCAAATAATCCTGAATGCACTCGCTCTCGTTAGTTTTTCGCAAGATAAGGAGGGTCAAATCTCCTTGTCGCTTGAATGAGTGACCACCAGTGCATAGCAGGTGTTATAGGCATATCCCTGTGCAGGCTGTGAAGTGTCAGTTGATGGCAGAACAGCAATGGGATCGGTCCACAATTATGGCATCAACTCACTGGAATGAATGTGTTATTTGTTCATATGTCTGAGTTTTCTCCTGGTGCTCCGGTTTCTTCCCATAATCCAAACACATCAATGGAATTGGTCAAACATCACATTAAAGGGAGTCTTGAGACTCAATGAGACTTTCCTGTGTAAATAAAGGACATTGTTATCTTTTGATTTAAAGCTTTCGTGACTTCAGGGGTTCATATTCTTGGTTCTTTCGGTAAAGTCACGTGACGTTACCGAAAGAACCAAGAATATGACATTGTTATCATTAGGAATAAGAATTTGTGATGAATGGGGCACCTTTTGTGGGCTGGAGGAGGGCATCTGACCACGATGGGCTTGAGACTAGGTGCCTATGGTGTCTGGATTTTGGCACCGAAAGACCAGAAACTGAAATAATACTGTCGGAGAAAAATGTTGGACTGTGCAACAGTGGATGAATCTGGTATTCTGTCCTGGGAATCAAAGCTGAAATATGATGTGATATTTGTATATACGACACGAAACTTTTTTTGTGTTCATTTTTTGGAATGCTGTAGGCTAAAGAATCGGTGCTACACTCACAAGGGTGTTATCCATGACAAAGTGGCCGGGTGGCTCAGAGTTCAGAGTGCTGAGCTGGCACCGCTGAGGTCCTGGGGTCCTGGGTTTGGTGCTGCGGTGGCGAGATGTTAACTACCTCGCCTGGTGTACAGGACGTGGGTTCGCTCCCGACCCTGACGCCTGTATATTTGGAGTTTGCATGTCTCTCTCCCTGTGGTCACATGGATTTTTCTCTGGGTCCTCCGGGTTTTCCCTCCACATTTAGAAACATGTGTTCAGAGTGTTTGGCTATCAGTTTACACGTGATAAGCCACTTCATTTGGCTATCATTAGTGACCAGGTCGCTTCTGAAAAGGAGCTAAATAGCTCAGTGGGCCTTATCTGGTAAAATAAAAATAGTTTATAGAATCTGGGGCAGCCACTTTCGGTTGAAACTGAGTTGTCAAGCATAGCGAGTCGATGGCCTAAACCGGTCACCAATGATTGCTCAATACAACCATCATGCAGTGTTACATTTGGTTTTGCACTTAATTTGACTAAATTCCTTTTTCGTGAAGGATAAAAAATACCCAATGCTTTAATTATCATGTGACAGTCAAATTACCGTGGAAAAGAAAACAGGTTGACTTATGGTAAACTGCAACCCCCATCTTGTGTCAAGATAAAATGCCACTTGATGGGTTTGTCAGAAGAGGTTTCAGTGAAGATATTTTTTTACGCAGCCATTCTTTGGTCACACATGGGGATCGCACGGCTCCGAGAGATTTCTGAATGAATTCTTTGTCTCGTGAAGTGCCGCCAACAGTGTACCAGGAATACGATGGGGTAAAAGATGAAAACATTTCAGAACATTAAATTTGACCTCAACAGCGATTGTGTTGTGGTTTAACTGAACCAGACATGTTTAAAACACAAAACCAAACCAAGAATTTGCATTAAACGCCAAAGGGCCACAAACATAACAATATACATTCCTCCCTATCTGAGGCTTTTCAAGATTTCTACTGCTCATAGAATGGTAATGAGTTATCTGAAATAGTACAAGATGTTGTGCCGTGCATATATACCTATGCAAATACAGGAATACATGAGGTAGGCAGGTAAGTAGGTATGTAAGGAGGTAGGGTAGTGGTCGTGGGTGAACTGGTCGGTAGTTAGATAGGTTGGTAAGTAGATAGGTACAGTAGTTGGGTTCCTGGGTTGGTGGATTGGTAGGTGAAATAGGTAGGTTGGTGAGTGGGTGAATTGATGGTATGTAAGTAGGTACGTGAATGCATAGGCATGTAGGTAGGTGGGTAGGTGAGTAGGTAGGTGAGTGCATAGGTAGGTATGTAGGTAGGTGGGTAGGCAGGTGGGTAAGTAATAATCAGCAAAGTGTTGCTCTAATGTAATTTAATGTAAAAATTGACTCCGAATAAACATTTATTCTGAAGAAAATGTGGATTTGATTGGACCAGCAACTCATGCGTGGAATAAATGCTCACCCATGTGATACCGGCATTCATAAGTGAACATTCTAAAACTAGGGCATTTTAAAATACATTATATATGATTTACATTATTTATTGAGAGTAGCAGCAGCACGAAGCAAAATCTTCGCTTGTCATTTTCGTTTTACAAATAACACGGTTATATGACCAGGAATGCATTTTCAGATAGTACGGAATATTTTTTTTTATAAGCCACAATATAAACACTAAAGCAATTATTTTTTCATTTCAATATATGTATTGTGAATGGCTACTGTGTAGCTCTATTTTATAATCCCCACGCTCCGTGCAGACAAACCGAGGCGGCAACGGGGCGGGGAAGCGAGCCCAGCCGACACAGATTCAGACAGATTGCGCTGCAGCTTATCTCTAGATTTAAACGTATCGAAAATCTTCTTTAACCCGTTGTAAAGGTAAAAAAAAGTCCACGAATATCAGAGACTGGAGTTCATTTTTTTTTTAAATCGATTTCTGGCTGCAAGTACGACAACTACAGTATGTATTTTTGCTTGTCCCCTCAATTGGAGAGTTGTATGCGACCTCACTGCCTGAATGCATCATCATCAACATCGCTCTTGCTGGACGAAGGCCCTCCTCTACCTATCATAGTCCTCACAATGCACACATTCACATAGCTCCTGCACGCAAGCCGATTTATGTATTCGCTCTCTGCTGGTGGATGCCCTCTCCCGGAGGGGGGTGGGGGTGTTTGATTCTTTTGTTGCCACTGTGAGTTGTCTCAGCCACACCCGGCCACCTCCCGTCCGAGTGGCGTGTGTGGCATCGTTTTTTAAAATTTCAAAATGAAAATGTTCGTCATGAACCGGATAACGATAATTCCGGGAGCCTAATTTGAAAATGATTACATTCCAAGACATTACTGTGAGTTGTGAAAAACATCACATTCCTCGCGTGTTGTTTTGAAGTCAATTCTGTAAAAGCTAAAAATTGTACACGTGCCAAATATGATAACACGTACAAATGCAGCAGATAAACACGGACATTTATAAAATAGTAAACGTGCATGTTTATATAATGAAGCACTCTACGGTTCGAACCTTCAAGAATGAACCGAATAAAATTAATAAGCAATAACACTGAATTATATATAATGTGCATGCATGCATTGTAAATATAATGAATTGCAAGCGTATACATTACACCAATGAATTCCATTGAACGGAGGGACAGGTGTTCCCTTAAGCCACTCTGTCAATGCAGTGAGGTCACCTGCTGCTGCTGCTGCTGCTTTTTCATCATTGGGCTTGCACAGCAGTGAGATGCGATGCGCATTCGTGGCCAACGCGACAAACTTCGCCAATCGTGACAAATGCGTTTGGTGCAACACTCTTGGGGCACGCGAACGACCTTCTTGCAAACCAGTTTTTTTTTTACACGCGACAGTGATTGTTGTTTGTATCTTTTTTTAAAATCGCAAACACGTAACCTTACAATTGATCCCTTTTCGTTATTAGTCAACTTGCTAAGACCAGATGCGGCTGGCTGATCTGCGTTGCGCGTAAATAGATTAAAAGGATAAAGGACACCTCATTCTGGCTTGCACAGGCCCCAGCTAAGCCCACGCCGGCTGCCCAAGGCGTCAGTCACATTCGGAAGGCCCCTGCCGTATATAGCAACCGGGCCGTGATTGGCCCAAGTCTCTGGTCTTCGCGTGCCATGTACCAAGAGCACACTCCTACCAATCCCTCCCCTTCATCCCCACCCTCCCCCCTCCAGCCTTCCCCAGGGCTCTGCTGCACGCCTATAAATTAATGCTATTTGTGGAGCAGATGAGGTCTGACGTGTGTATCTCCACGTCCAGGGTGGCTGTCCCCCTCCCAGCAATCTTCCCGTGTGGGGTTTAGCTGGCCTTCACGTGTGCAGGACACCCTTAACACCGAAGTGACTCCTCCTCTTCCGTCAGCCCCTCCGCAGTCAGCCACACTTACCTCTCAGAGCCCTCCCCAGTCCGAGCCCCCCTTGGGCTGCTCCTCCAGATTCTCACGGTTCTTAGTGTGCGCTGCTATTCTCAGCCCTGGAAGACGGCAACAGCAGCAGGAGCGGTTGAGCCCGTCTCAACAATTCTGTGAATATCATGGGTGGAAAGCAGGTCAAGCAAAAGCCATGTGGTAAGCAGGGGAATTGATTTTTTTTAATCATCACGTACATTGCGTGTGTTGTGCTAACAAAAAAATGTTGGGGTGGGAGGGGGTTGCGGGGATAAATTTAAGTGGAATTTTAATTATTTTTGCGGTTATGTTTCAGAGAACGACGTTTTTAAGAGGTAGCCTGTTGGAATTATTTACGCCGGTTGTTAAGAGCCAAAACTGGGAGGTGTGTGTTTCGTCAAGATGTTTGAATGCGTTAGTTTGGGCAGACATTGCTGTGTAACCGAGCTGTACTGATGTTACGTAGACAAAATCAATGTTTATCCAAAAATATCCATCTCCCTCTCACATTCTATAGAGCGAATATAACCCATTCATTGGCAATGTCATACTTAGGGCAGCCAGCTGTTGCTAATCAAATTTCTTTACGTTTAGCCTGCCGTTAACACTTTGACATGTTGTTCACTTCATATTGAAAGTGTTCACAGTTCCAATCATTTACAGCCCTTGCCATTCTGTTGGTTGATGGTCTGCTCATGTTGTGTCAGCCGTGCGAGTTGTTTGACCATACTTCACCATGCAGGCCGGTGCGGATTAGTTCAGGGGATTGTAAAGGATCCCATTTCAGTTAGCACCGATGTCCGGACTCAAACTCAGGTCTCCAAGTGAATAGTGCACAGTGATGCAGTGGTTTGCGTACTGTGCTCTGACACTGATCACTCAATTTAAATTCCTGGTCACAGATTGACAAAGGGTTGTAAATTATATATTATAACGATATTACGTTACCGAACTCACTATTTTGTCGATTTGAACTTGTTTGTTTAAACAGATGAAGGTTAAATACATTGAACTGGAAGTCATTTTAGAGGTTAAACTAACCTACTTACCTGTGTTCTTATTACATCTCATCAAAATAGCACAAAATCAATTTGAGCGTTAATGAACTAGCTGGCTGGCTGACCAGCGATATTTTTTTTGTTTTAATTTAACAAAGATTGACAGAGTATTCTTGGTTCTTTCGGTAAAGTCACGTAGAAGGGAAACAATAAAATAATAAAAACATAAAACAATAAAATTCTCACGACGTTTCGACTGCAACACAAGCACTCATCATCAGGTGATGAGATAATTTTATTGTTTTATATTTTTATTATTTTATTGTTTCCCTTCTACGTGACTTTACCGAAAGAACCAAGAATGAATCCCTGCAGTCACGAAAGCTTTAAATAAAAAATTGACAGTGTACTTAAGACGGTTTTTAAGTTTTGACAGATGCTGACATTACGTAGTGGTTAGCACACTGGACTTGCAATCCAGAGGTCGCCGGTTTGACTCCATCTTCTAGCGTAGCGGCGGAACCAACGGTGCAAGCTTCTCGACTTGTCCCGTTGCCTCCGTCCACTCGAACGGGATAATTGGGTGGACCACAGTCGGTCGGTCGGTCGGTCTGCAGGTCCGGTGTGGTAAATTGTGAGTACCCACGCTTATTTCAAGGCATTTTTGGCCGGCGTGGAGGAGTCAGCCGAAATCCCCTCTGGTTCCGTGTCCCCTCTAGTTGCCCTCCAGTTCCGTGTCTCTCAAACTTGTTTTGGGCCCGCAGACCACTCAGCTGATGCAAACATTTCCACGGAAACAACCCAGCCCCCCACCACCCAGCCCCCCACCACCCAACCACTGGTGACAAAACGAATTCGCTTATCTCTCTCAATATCAATAATTCAAAACCATTCATATTACCGGGACATTTTTTTTTAAAGCAGGTATAAGGTTGTCGTGTTTTTTTTAGGGAGGGCATTTAAATCTTAGGGTTAGGTTAGTTTAATCAGGGTAGTTTATCTAACTTCATGTTTTTTTTAATTAAGTATCGTGAGCAAAATAGAAATCAATGTCCGAAACAAAAGGTATGAACATTTTTATTATTTCCGGATCAACCTGGAATTGAAACGGCAACCCGCAGACCACCTGGAGGACCCTCACGGACCACCGGTAAATCCGGGGACCACACTCTGAAAACCACTGCTCTAAATTTCGATTTAAAGCTTTCGTGACTGCAAGGATTCATCTGTCTGGAGGACAGCGCTGTCCTCCAGACAGTCTCCTCCCTTCACCTGATGAAGGCCGCTTGTGTTGTGGCCGAAACGTCGTGAGAATATTATTGTGTTATTTTATTTTATCAATTTATTATTTTATTCTCATTCTACGTGACTTTACCGAAAGAACCAAAGAAGACCACTGCTCTAGTTGACGCCCTTCTGCCAACAGTCCCGAGAGAAAGACATATCAGGGCTGCACCTTGACCTCTTTTTATTTTAAGTTTGGGGGTCACATAACAGCAAAGTGCTCGGACGGCTGAAATTGAGGTGGGGGAGGCTTGTGTTCTGCCTTTCCTGCGAGAAAACCTCCCTGGCAGCTCTTAAGAGTGTACAGTAGAAATGCTCTTATAACTGGGTGTGCTTGGAGTGCTGTAGCCTCTACTCATTGAAATCACATTCGAGTACCCTTAAATATTTAAGCACCATCAAATGCACACAGTCGCTACTTTCATGTTTGTCGACAGCGGGTTTTTTTACCGACGTGCCGAGTGGTGCGGAGGCGTTCGTCCAGCAAAGATTTTGACAAAGGGCTGAAAGAAGAGAGAAAAACGATAACAGTTTCTGCATATATCAGCCGTTTAAAAGTAGTATAAACAAATGTCTCGGATTGACTTGTTTTTCTGAAAAATAAATCCCCCCCTCCCCCCGCCCGCTATAAACTACCCACAAAATGTCACGGTGTTTGTGTAAATGTGCACTTCAAATACGCAAAGCCGGGTTGTATGTTTTTCAGTGACCGTGCGCAGATTGATCGTGTTGGATCACGGAGCAATAATCGTTTCCTTCTCTCTCCGAGACAGAGAGCTCATGCCCAATGTGTTTTGTCCCTTGGATTTTTTTTTCTCGAGAAGGCATTAACTTGAACTTACCAAGTGTTTAAATACAATTTTGAGCGGATGCGAATTACTGTACATATCTCAGTTACTCGTCTCTAGAACAAAAATATCAATGCTTTTTTTTTCAAAATCGTTTGAGCTAGAGAAGATTGCTCCTAGCTGTAAAAATAGATATTTCCTCAATCTGATGCTGCATTACATAAGGAAATAATTGGATGTATTGGAATTGTATTTCTTGGATATGCAATTTATCAGATTCAATGCCTGCCTATCAAAAAGTGTTCATAGTATGCTGATGGGCAGCAGAGTTCATAGCGAGCTGCCTGCTGCATACTTGCCTGAGTAAGTAGGTGCATTTATAAACTCCTATAACCTAGATTATCTCTTATATCACGGGTTTGCTGTTTCAACGTTCATAAACAGTGCTGAATCGCAGGATCATGAGATACGACGCCTTTCAACCGGCAGTGGAATTGCCAAATGGCTGCTTGAGGACAGGGACGTTGCAGCGGCTGCTCCGCGTAGCACTTTGCTCCAGCGTCATCCTCGACTGCAGCTTTTTCATTCGAGCCTTTGGTGCTCGTGAAGTCCTTCGCTAGAATCAGCGCAGTTTCAAGGAACAAGTCTGCACTGCAGGAGCTCGGCGGTGAATAAAAGAAGCCCGGGGCAATGCTGGTCTGCGATAACTGCGGAGGTCTGGCCACATCGCCTGGACCCCACGAGCCACGTTTCTCTCTTAAGAGCCTTTACCTATTTTCGCACGGTGTCAACTTAATTACGCGATTCATTTATTATTCTTAAGGTCGGCTTCCCAACAACAACAACAAAAAAGAAACATGCCGCTCGTTTTAGTTTTTTTCTAATGCGGTGATCAAAACGCCAAACTGCAATTCCTTTCTTCCGGCGGGATTTCACCGAGTGGCTTTTTAAATTAGAAACGCGATGAAAATTCACCTGCGCCGCATCATTACCGCGGCAACACGAAAGCGGCACTGTTGCTTGACACGGACCTGTAGCGTGAACTTGTCTAAAGGGGAGGGGGGGGCATTGCAAAATCCTGCGGGTGGGGGGGGCGGAGGTGTGCACGACACAGCCAGTGTTGATTTTTTTTTAAAAACTGAAGTTGAACGCTACGCTCCGCTTTTGTCTATCGTTCATTCCCGTCCGAGATTTTAGTCCCTGCGAGGAAAGACCGCGATGTCCATTGTTTCATTGCACCCTGTTAGAATTTACGGGTTAGCCAAGGGGGGGGGGGGGGGGGTGAAGCCTTCATCAGGGTGGGTTCAGCCTCCTCCAATCTCCCCTTATGCTTGGGGTGGGAGGGGGGGGGCTTCACACTCTTCTCCTACAGCTTCGGCATACACAAGACAGCTGAACACAGTGAGGTGGGGCACGAGAGAACGGGGGGGGGGGTGGGGGGGGTGCAGCGGGGGTGGAAGGGCAGGGACGGCTGTGTGGGTGCTTTGGGATTTGGAGAGCAAAAGCACTTTGGTAAGGTCCCTGAGATGTGTGTGCCAGTCGAGCTCTGTGGGCCGTGGGCACGACAGCAGAGAACAGGTGTTGGGAATAGGCAGCTGAAAGAGCCCCTCTGCTCCCCTTTGCACGCAGCGCCCCACGCGCCTGCCTTGTGTACCCGAAGAAGTTTGATCGCTCGGCAGTGGCTCGGGTCAAGACCCAGGATTATCTTGGGGGGGGGGGGTGGTGGTGGGGGAGGGAAATAAATAACGAAGTTAATGCACGTCTGATATGTATATATCATTGTAACTGTTGTAAATTACAATGACGTTCAGTTTACGCCTTATCTCCCTCTCTATCCCATCATATTTTGGAGAGTCTATAATCTTAAACATATGATCATATGTCTGTAGGAATACAATGCTGTATCTTCATGTTTGTTTAGCAATTGTGGAGTGCAAATTATTCAATGGATTTTGTATATAATTTTTTGAAAGTATATTAGCAATTGTCATCCTACACATTTAAACTGTGGCGATAATAACGCTTATAATAATAACATTATCTCAGATTTATGTTTCGAGGAAGTTTCCTTCCAAAGTTTATAAAACATTCACGTGAAATAGTGTATATTTATGAATGCAGGTATTTGTCAACGAAAATATTATTACGTACATTACTTTGAATGTTGAATCAGTCTTTTTTTTATCTGACCGGGCATATCCGTTGTCGTCTCGCTCCCAAGAATGCAAACTGCGGTCAGCGAAGCATTGAAAACAAATACATGCCAGCGTTGAAGACAGCAATTATGCACACGTTTCTATTTGCCTCACATAGCTATAAACCTTTCAGAAGCATGTATCAAATTAGTTATTTGCTTATACCGTCCTGTTGCCAGTAAACGACTAGCATGAGGGTTTAGAGTTCATGTGAGGGTTAGAGTTCGTGTGAGTGAGGGTTAGAGTTCGGGCGAGGGTTTAGAGTTGGTGTGAGGGTTTAGAGTTCGGGCGAGGGTTTAGAGTTGGTGTGAGGGTTAGAGTTCGTGTGAGTGAGGGTTAGAGTTCGGGCGAGGGTTTAGAGTTGGTGTGAGGGTTAGAGTTCGTGTGAGTGAGGGTTAGAGTTCGGGTGAAGGTTAGAGTTCGTGTGAGGGTTAGAGTTCGTGTGAGGGTTAGAATTCGGGCTAGGGTTAGAGTTCGGGCGAGGGTTAGAGTTCGTGTGAGGGTTAGAGTTCGGGCGAGGGTTAGAGTTCTGGCGAGGGTTAGAGTTCTGGCGAGGGTTAGAGTTCGGGCTAGGGTTAGAGTTCGTGTGAGGGTTAGAGTTCGGGCTAGGGTTAGAGTTCGTGTGAGGGTTAGAGTTCGTGTGAGGGTTAGAGTTCGTGTGAGGGTTAGAATTCGGGCTAGGGTTAGAGTTCTGGCGAGGGTTAGAGTTCTGGCGAGGGTTAGAGTTCGTGTGAGGGTTAGAGTTCTGGCGAGGGTTAGAGTTCGTGTGAGGGTTAGAGTTCGTGTGAGGGTTAGAGTTCGTGTGAGGGTTAGAGTTCGTGTGAGGGTTAGAGTTCGTGTGAGGGTTAGAGTTCGTGTGAGGGTTAGAGTTCGGGCGAGGGTTAGAGTTCGGGTGAGGGTTAGAGTTCCTGTGAGGGTTAGAGTTCGTGTGAGGGTTAGAGTTTGGGCTAGGGTTAGAGTTCGTGTGAGGGTTAGAGTTCTGGCGAGGGTTAGAGTTCGTGTGAGGGTTAGAGTTCTGGCGAGGGTTAGAGTTCGTGTGAGGGTTAGAGTTCCGTGCCGGCAAGGTTATGAGCATGAGATTGATGATGTTCCCTTGAAGCCTTATCTCCTCGTGGCCACGTGACTAATATTGTGCTCATCACAAAATACCCACGATTGTGGAAAAATATCAAAAGCAATTCCACAATTCTCCCCCCCCCCCCCCCCCGCTGGAAAATGCTTCCGACTGAGGTCATGAGTGAATTTACGCACTCGAGTTAGTCACCTTTATTTGGAATGGGAACACTCTGTCTACACTATGTAAATAAGGCATACAACAATATGCTGAATCTTGACTTAAACATTTCGTGACTGCAGGAATTAATATTCTTTGGCTCCTTCGGTGAAGTCACGTAGATAGGTTCAAATAAATAAAAAAATGAAAAAAAAATCTTTTTTTTTATTTGAACCTATCTACGTGACTTTAACGAAAGACCCAAAGAATAACAATATGCTGCATTACAAATTACAGCCCTTTGTCATTCCACTGCTGGATGAAGGCCCCCCCCCCCCAGAGTCTCAGTTATGGTTGTCATTTGACCATACTTTACCGCGCTGATCAGTGTGGGTTGCTGACGAGTGTAGACCTCTACTGGTTGAGATACAACTCGCCACTGATGTCACCCGTAACCGGTAATTGAACTCAGCTTGCCGGGTTCATAGCGCACTGCGCTGCTCGCCACTACGCTGTCGCTTCACCACCAGTTTATTTAGAGATTCATTAAAATGAGCAACGCTTAAGTCACACGGGCAGCAAAACCATGAGGTTGCCTTTGCAGCGCAATTCATCTACAGGGTGTCCTTGAAAGATATTGTTCATGAAATAATTCATAATTGGACGGTAGCCCGAATGGTATGGTTGAATTGTGGGATTACGTTAAAGATAAAGTGTGTTTATTAAAAAAAACATGAAAAAAAGCTTGAGTGATCTTGAACAGCGCCGAGCATTAGCATTAAAAAAAAAATCTCAGCCGAGATGCTGGTGAACATCTCAATACGATGATGCTACGGCGGGCACGTGTGGGTTTAAATGTTCGCGCTGCCAAGTGCGAGTGTGTGTATAGCGTTATTGGCGGAGTTAATAACCACTGTCTAATTATAATTTAAAAAAAATGGACAATACCTTTACAAGACATTTATTTTTGTCACATCGGTGTGACTACATGAATTTCGAAACGTACAAAAAGACTGCAACATGTACGCATTGTGTAGTTAAAATAAGCCAAGATCAAACTGCTTTCTAATTATAATGATTTTATAATGTACGAGAGCTTGATGATCACCTTGTACTTGGCGACATTGTTGTCCTCGGGAAATGTAATACATTGAGGGCCGCCATCGTAGGTAGGACACTTAAGCACAATGCGGTGCGATAATTATTAACGTAAGGGGCCGTCCATAAATGACGTCATGCGATTTTAGACGATTTTTGACCCCCCCCCCCCTCGTCACACGGCGTCACAAAAAGTCAGACCCCCCCCCTCAAATATGACGTCACAAAGCTCTGCCCCCCCCCCAAATAAAACATGCTTCAAATCGGTTTAAACTATTGTCATTGTAGTGCGTATTTAATGTGGCGCAGCACTCTGATGCTGTAGGAGAAACATGTATTAAAAAGTCGATTTAATTAAGTAGAACGTGTTGTCTATATGTATTTAAAGTTGCGCATTTTGATGTGACGTCACAATTTCTCAAACCCCCCCCCCCTCGTCACACATCGTCACAAATGTCTGACCCCCCTCCCCCCCCCCAGGTGCGTGACGTCATTTATGGACGGCCCCTAATACCCCTCGAAACTTCCACGCACGCGTATTTCCGCACGTACACAGTGTTACCTGGGGAAACGGGACCTATCCAATCTGGGGACCTCCTTTCCGCCAACATCAGCAGTCGAGTTACTTTCACCAGACGATCCTTGCGTGCGCAGGAAAGAGAAATGCACCCCCCCGCCCCCCACACACAACCGTCTGCACGCCTCGGGAGACGATACTTCTCTCTGAGATCAGAAGCTCAGTGCCGTCACCCCAGTTTAGCATTTCCGCCTTCAGGCATCAATAATGCAGAGACACGGTCCACGTGCGAGGGAGTCAGCCCGAGAAATGATCTTGACAGACGTCGACCCGCGTTGCAATGCGTCTCGACAGCGAGTAGCCCGGCACGACAAAACGTCGCTGCAAGCGTTTTCTGCGGAATTGTTGTTGTCAGTGGGGAAGACTTAAGTGCTGTGATCAGAGCTCGAGAGGAGCTCGCGTTAAAGATGGGAGCTCCATTTATTTATTATTTTTTTAAACCCAGCCCTTTCATTTTTACATCGCGCTTAACAAAAAAAATTGTGGAGCAAACGTTGTGCCAGCTGGGGCCCGAGCTGCATTTGTGGTTGTGGCAGCCGATGTGAGGTGACGTTGGTAAAGACGATTATTGGATGAGTGGGTATATCTGTGCTTCATCATTACGCATTGTGCCTCCTCTGTAGGTACACACATAACATTGGTTTAGCATTGAGGAGCTTTTTTTTAGCTCATGCGTGTTTTATGGGTTCTACGTGTGTGGAGAAGGAACGGTAGTTTTGCGTTTAGAGCGCTGCGCTACGAACCTGGAGGCCCGAAATTTATTCCCGTTCACAGCCAACATCGGTGACGAATATCTGAACCGGTCCTGGGCCTCCTCTAGGTCGACTCAACCTCGAATAAGTACCTGGTTTGGTGAGTAAATATCGCCAACTGGGGGGGCAAAGGGTGTGTTGCTGGCCACCCACCCCCTCGCGAATTAAACTTGTTCCAAAAGTCTGTTTAGGCTATGCGGAGGATCTTTAACTTAGGAATTTTACGCGAGCTTTTATTCTAATTGAGAAAGATCTTTTACATTACATTTTTAGAGATGGTCCTAAAAATTTGTGCAAATGCAAATTAAATGAAACGTTCATGCAAATATAATACAAACACATCTTGCATATAAAAATTGTATTACCATAAGCAAAACAACTTTATTAAAAAACTTGAGTAACACATTTGCATACTTCTCCCAGACTACTCCACCAATGTCAATGAAGGAGAAGTCATTTTAAAGCTCAGACTATGCATTTTTAGTGAATGTTGTCACCGTTTCAAAATATTATTGATATTGACTCAATAATGTGGCTCACGGGTCTTAACACTGCGTATCCGGGCACTCTCCCACTTACAGTGGCCTAGAGCATGCTGGGCGAGGGTCAGGTGACTGGTGAATGTCTGACGAGGGTAATGTGGGTGGCACGTCACCTCACCCGCAGAACGTGCTGCTCACGAGCAAATCTTACAATGGCTGAGACAGAACACGGGACATTGGGGCGTGCAATGCAAAAACGCTGGAATGCCTCCGTCAAACAATCGCAAATTTTATTTTGCCAGGTAAGGCCCACTGAGCTGTATAGCTCTTTTTTAGAAGCTACCTGGTCTCAAATGATAGCCCAACGAAGTGGCTTATCACGTGGAAATTTATAGCAGCCAAATACTCTAAACGCACGTTTCTAAATGTGGAATGCCCAGAGAAAAAAATCCACGTGACCACTAGGAGAACATTCAGACTACAAATATACAGGCATCAGAGTCGGGATCGAACCCATGACCTGTATATCGGGCGAGGTAGTTAACATCTCACCACCGTGACACCCACTAACCCTCGCACCGCTCGCTTCGCGTGCCTTCCCTCCCGATTGCGTGCACGTGCAGACTCCGGCCACCGCTCTATGGTGCTGTCCCCCGACGCGCTGTGCTGCGACACGGCCGTGCGTCCCGTGCGCAAGCGCGGCTCCCAGCAGCACCCGGCGTCGGCGGTCACGGCCACCTCCTCGTCCGCCTCTTCTGCCGCGGCGGCCGCGGCGGCCGCGTCGGCCGTCGCCTCCTCCTCGGGCGGCACCCTGGCGCCGTACGGTCAGCTGCTTTTCCACCCGCGCGCGAAGGGTCGCAACGTGACGCTGGACGGCGGGCGGACGCGCGCCACCCGGCGCCACAGCTTCTGCCACGGCGTCGCCTTCGGCCACCGGCCGCTGCGGCCGTGCGAGCGCGTGCGCCTGCGCTTCACGGCGACGGCGCCCGGCTGGAGCGGCGCGCTGCGCTTCGGCTTCACGAGCCGGGACCCCGGCACGCTCGACTCGGCGCGCATCCCTCGCTACGCGTGCCCCGACCTGGCGGCGCGCCCGGGCTACTGGGCCAAGGCGCTGCCCGAGAGCTGCGCGGGACGCGGCTCCGCGCTCGAGTTCTGGGCCGAGGCGGACGGGCGCGCGTTCTACCGCGTCGACGCGGGCGAGGCCGTGCCGTTCCTGCGCGGGGTCGACGCCGCCGGCCCGCTGTGGGCGCTCATCGACGTGTACGGAGTCACGCAGCAGGTGACGCTGCTCGGTGAGTACTGTCCCACCGCGGTCACGCGCGGTCGCTTCGTAGCCGCGGCGTTCTCGGCGCGTGTTTTGTGCACAGACGGGAGCGGCGGTGGTGGTGGTGGTGGTGGTGACCCGCGGCAAATGCGCTGTGCTAGGATAAGAGGCTTGTTTGGACGAGCACGGTTGGCTACGTGTGGTACGAAAAAAAGTTCAACCTACACACGTGGCTAAGGATGGCTGTTGGCGGCCGATCTGGGTGACGTGCGTTTTGATGAAGCAAATGGCCGATCTGGGTGTCGTGCGTTTTGATGAAGCAAAGTGGATTCACTGGGGTTGAAACGACCCGTGGACTTTGTCCATTGGAAAATCGAGTCTCGTGCTCATGATAAACACTGCATTGACTTGTGCATATGGTAATCGGTTACGGACTATTTTCTGAAACAAAGAAGCCAACGAACTTTACAAACGAGCCAAAAAAAGGAACTGATTCGTTGATTCGAATTGCGAACCCGAATTGTGACAATTTGCTGGTTGTCTGCGAAAAAAAAGGTGGCGGGTTTTTTTAACGTTAAAAAAACCGCCACCTTTTTTCAAATTTTCTTGCCGTGGTTTTCACACCTGATGATGATTGCTTGTGTTGCAGTCGAAACGTCGTGATAATTTTATTGTTTTATATTTTTTATTATTTTATTGTTTCCCTTCTACGTGACTTCACCGAAAGAACCAAGAATAGCAAGATATAATTTGAACAACAGGAACACTCAAGCCGTCCCTGTAATGTTGAGCATCTGTATGGCTATATCCTTGCAGGTGTTTTATATAATTGTGTAATGACCGCAGTGTCTAGATTGCCCCATGATATATTTCCCATCTAGACCTGCATTCGCACACATTTGCTTAGATGTGCACAACAATGTTTTGTTTACACATACGCTCACACCCATGACCGATTGGGGAAGATTTTTTTTAAAGTTGTGGGAGTATCCAAATCATGGGCTCGAAGCCACGCTTTGCATCAGAAGTGAAAAAATTGCTTCTGATTATGTTTTTTTAAAAATAAAAAAAACGTAAAGTAACACAAATGGCAGGATCGTCACGCGAGCCATGTTGGCCCAAACTGGAATCGCACAAACACTTACATCATGGCCAAGTGTCGCGTATCAGAGGCTCTCTGCAATGTGGCGTGATTACGCGAGGCGGAGAAAAGCCACCGTTGACCAAGAGACATTTAAGGGCGAGCCGAGCGATAGCGGCGAGGGCTGCGTAACTTCATCCCCGTCGCCCGCTCTGCTTCCATGCAGCGACACTTGGTCATCGCCACCTCTTTAATCCGACCATATTTGTCCCATTGAAAACGGGTCCGATTAGGCAGGTGTGGTGTTCGACGGAAGGTGATTTGTCCCGCAGAGCCAGCTTTCGTTTCTGCCCATTTGAGCCGGCAAGGTTCAAAGCACGAACTCTGCGCTGCATGCGCAGCTTGAAAGCGGATTTTTAAAAATATATATACGGTATATTTATATACGGTATATATACGGCCATTGTTCGATCACACACGAGATGGAACTCAAGTATTTTGGACACAGCTGTAGGTGTGATGGGGGGAAACCTGTGGAAACTGTTGATGATGTAGACAGACTAAGTTTATATGCATAGTTTTGTGGATTTAACGGGGAGGACAGTTATACCAACGTTAAAGCAAAACTCAAAATTGCAGATAGATCATGGACACTCAGTAATGAGCCGACTGACGGAGAGAGAGTTCTTTCACACATGTAATACTCATTTACTTATTTTTCCGAAAAATTGGCAGTGAATATTTTTTTACCGGTGAAATCTCAGAGTTGCATTTCTAATCTTTCGGCTGCAAAAGTGCACGAGTCATTGTCAGCTTAATCCTTGGGCAGATGGATGCATGGGGTCTGGGTATCAACGCCACTGGGTTCTGTACCTTAAGCAGCCTCCCCATGTCAGCAGATGTCATGTTGAAAGGCCCTTGATTATCCATTACCAGGGACAGGTGCCTCCAGCCAGATTTCTACTTTGCCAAGTGTCCCCAAAATAAAGCTTATCAGTTGCTGACGTTTTTTTTTGCCCCACGCTCAATAATTGTAAATATATAAAAACTTTGGGGTGGCGGCGTTGAGCCCCAGTGACCCGAGTTCGATTCACAGCAACGACTAAAATCGGCGGCGAGTGATATGTGAACTCGCCATTGGTCCAACCTTCACCAACCCACGTTGACCAGAGTGGTGAAGAATGGTCAAACAATCCCCACCATTCACACAGCATGTACAATGGTAGATTGACAGAGGGCTGTATATCATTATTATAATTAAAAAAATATATATTGCATTGGACATGCTTGGAAAAATGAATGCAACCTAGATGTGCTACATGTGAAGAGCACGCAGGCAGAGTGCATCCGATTTTACAGTAACTGGTGAATGGAAATAACGTGAGTGCCTCCAAATTACCCCTAGAGGCAAATAAACGGGTTAATAATAGCTCGTGGCTGTAAAGTCTGCGGCGTATACCTTCGACAGCCCAAGTCTATTGTCCGTCATCCAGAATCAGCTGTGACGCCGGGGTGAGGATGAATGAATGTGGCTCCTTGTCCTGCCGAACAACGCTCTGCCTTGTAAAACCAACACGCGGGGTCCCCAACAGCTGTGAGGTCCCAGGGCACTTGACAGCCCACCAGATGAACGTCTCCCGAGACCGCATCTGTGGCTTTTAACCCCCCCCCCCCCCCCCCACGTCATCCTCCTCACCAGCAGCACCCACTCCGTCACAACTCCCACTCCCGACACAACCGCACATCTAATCGAGTGGCTCAGTCAAAGCCTAAACATTCCCTTTTTTTCCTGCGGTGCCCTTGCAGAAGTTGTTGGAAATCTGAGCGTTTGAAGTGGGCCTCCAGACGGAACATGGACATGTTTGAGAAGAGGCAGTCGGATTCACGCCTTCCGCCATCAAAACATGACCATTGGTTGTTCTGTCCGAGGTCATATCGGAGCTTGAATGCAGTATTTTGATTTATTCGAAGCAAGGAACCGTCGAGGGTGGTTGGAGAATAGTTGCCTCCAAAGTGGACAACTTGATCACATCCTCGTCAAGGAGCGTAAACCATCACGCAAACTCCGGTCATCCTCGCAGCAGCGGCTTTTCGCTGAGCGTCGAACAAAGGAAGCCACTGCATCGTGAGCTTTCAGATGCGCTTAAGCTGCCGTCTGGAACGCTCTTCCTTCCGATATTAGGAAGTCACTGGAGCTTTGTTTTCTTATACTAAATTGAAAACTCATTTCTTTAGAGCTGCTTTTTGTGTTTAGTTTGTTGTCCTTCCCCGCACCTCCGATTAGTAGTTGGCTACGTACAGTTTTGGAAGAAGATCAACACACATACATTATTTTGGCCAGTCCATCAGTGGGTGTATTGCTTCCGTCTCCGTGTCCCCAAGACGCCTGGTCAGTGTGGAAGAGTAGACCAAAATACCCTCTAGAGTGTCTCTGAAGCTTCCTCGAGCGACGGCCTATCTGCCAACGGTGGCTTAAGAGCAGGCAATAGTTGGGCTGCCCCTTTTACCTTCGCGTCTCTCCTGTGTCCCCGTCTGGGAGGCCGTGTGTCCATGGGGGAGCAAGGTAGGGGGAGGGCGCTCCGGTGTTATCCGTGCTTTGCACATTTTCGCCGGTGCATCAATTCACTCGGGAACACTCGCACTCGGTCGTCAAACTGTCTCCCGCGGCGGTGGTGCTGGTGGTTATCACGAAGCCCTCACCCTCATCGATGTAGGAGTCTTTGCTTTCTTTTCGATTGAAAGCATCGGTGCAATGTATAGCTCACAGGATGTACCGTTTTGTGAGGGGAGGGGGGGGGAAATGCGTCCTAGAACATATCCCTTAGAAGTCGCTTTTCTGGCGCTCTGCACCGGAGATTTTTTTTGAAGCACATTATATTGCCTGTGTTTCATATTCAGGTGCGTGTTAGCAATTATTATGCCAACTTTTTAGGAGTTCTTTGCATTAAAAAGCACAATGTACAGTCCACCTTGCTCCCCCGCCCCCCTTATCCCCAAGCCACCAGCATCTTTGCCAACTTAGCCGAGCGTGATTATCCCTGCAGGGAAATCTGCTGCAGCGTTTTTATATCTAAATTAATTATGACATACATCATTGCAGATATTTAATAAGCCCGGCCTCTCTGTGTTCCGGAAACATGTTGGACAGGGTTCCAAGCAGACTAATCAAAGTGAGCCCATTTATAACTATTTCAATTTGTAACGTGCCGCATAGTATTCTCTGAGTCCCTTGGAGAGAGAATGACTCAGAGGTGCGAGGAGGAAGGCAGCCAATTGATGAGCCAGCACCGACAATTACCCAAGCTCTACGTTTCTCTATATATCAAGGCGTTATCGACCAATGAATGAGTGTTTACATGCAGGAGAAATCCGGAGCACCCGTAGAAATCTCCGGGCATTCGACGGGGAGGGGAAACGCTTCATTCGATACAGGGCATCATGCCAGAACTCAAATTAATTTACGCTATCCCTTTGCCCATGATGCTATTTTATATTCTCCGCCGCACGTACACACCGTGACGTCAGGGTACTTATAATCACGCCGCGCCGTTTGCGTGATTAATTATTTAGGGTGCGGGGTTCCCAATCAATCGTACCAAATTTTTTGTTACTTTTTTTTTTGTCACCGTATAATTATATCGTTGTCTTCAAGGCACTCGACGGGCCATGATTCAGGGAGCTGTAAACGTCGGCGCTTTGAACGCGCTGTCAATTGGCCGCGCGCGCGAGGAACGGCGGCCGAGTGTCTGCGGCACTGTCGCGCGTATCCCTTCGCTACTGCTCCTATGATTGCTACTGCACAGCAACGCAAAAAGCCTCATGGTTTGTTTTCTTCTTCCTGTGGCCGTACCATATTCTTCAGATTATAAGATGATGCGGGGAGTAAGAAGCACCCCAGCATTTGCGGTATTTTTGTAAATAGTTTTAAAAAATATATATATTAAATATATATTTATTATGATCCGGAGAATATGCTACTGCCATGGAGAGCCGTCTCTCAGAAGTCGATTTTGAACGCGCCGCTTTAAAATAAGGGAGAGGCGTCTTGTGGAAGAGATTTTAAATGGCTGGTGGTGTTTTCTCTTCTCTGCGTAGTGACATATTGCTACGGAATTTGAAACACATCTTCTGGAACACCGATGTGTTTCTCCAGACTATGAGACACACCTCCTCTGCTTTTGCTTTCGAATACAGGGGAGAAAAGGGGGCATCTTATAATCCGTAGAATTCCGTCGCTTCTTCACGTACTTCAAATTGGCTCGAATATGCACCGCTCGTTCGAGAATTATTTACAAACAAGCAAAAGGAGCTGGTCAGCACATCTGTAGGCCATTGGAGCCACTTGCTGTGCGGCTGGCAGGTTTTAAAATAAAACCCTTTGCCGGATGTTAAAATAAGAAAGTCGTGGGAAAGTCGAGGATAGGAATGCCACGGTGAAGTGGGGTGGAGGGGGGGAGTAAAAAAAACGTGACGTCTGGCATCGGATGCTCGCCACACTTAAAATAAACAGGAGCGATGGCGTCTTGACCAGGAGATTCAAGATGGCGTGTGTGCGTGGAACACTGAGCAGAAACAAACGTCCTGCGGCCGGCCCCAGCAGAACTAAAGTAAACAGCCGCTAGCTGCCCGCAAACTCCGACTACGAACGAAAGAATCTGGGTGGTTTTTTTTTTTGCCCAGAGAAGTGTTTTAGTGTGGTTGTTTCCCCCCGCCCACCACCACCACCACCACCCCCTCTCAAAACTGGGGGGAGTGAGCAAGTGCGTGTGAACGTGGTCGTTGTCTATATTTGGTGAAAGTCGGTGCGGTTTGTTCTCACAAGTGCACCCGCGTCCCCAGCAGGCTTCGGTTCCCAGCCACGGTGGTGGAAGACAGTTGGAACAAAAATTGACATCTCGTCTCCCTCAGGCTCCACTCGGCCTGAAAATGGGCAGTGCTTGGCACGGTTCATCAACTTCAATAACGGAGGTGGCGGGGTTGGGGCGGGGAGACCTTGCGTACCTGTCCCAGCCGAATTGTGTCGCGTGCGTTTTTTTTCCACGGGTTGTGCTTCGACGTGCGTTGGGCTGTAACTGCGTGTCGCTCTACGTTATCTCGCCCCCCACCCGTAACGCGGAGCGACTCCTCGGACGTGACGCCCGACGACACGCGGCAAAGCAACCTGAAAATGCACGGCAGGGCCTTAATAGGTGTTCGGTAGTAGCCCTCGCCCCAGCAGCCTACAAAGGTTATCTGCGTGGCAGTGATTAAGCAATTGTGAGCAAGAGCACAGCCTCTGCAGTGCATTCCACTGCTAAGACAATGCACTTCTGCAAGGTCAGAAAGGACACAGCCTGAAGGCCATTCTTGATCCTTCTTTGAAATTATGATTCTTTGAAAAACCCTAAAAAATGTGATTCACGTGCTTTACAAGCCAGTATATCTTGCGATATATACCGCTGGGTCAGGTGTTGTGGTCATATATCCCCCATCCGCGGACGTGTTTTACTGCTGCTCAACCGTTGCCTCCCGCGCCGCGTGAATATTAATTGGAAAATAAACATCAGGAAGGATCATTGACGGACGCGGGGAAATGTCGAGAGCCCTCAACTGAAAGGACGGAGAGAAACCGTGAAAACAAATGTACGTCAAGTCGTGAATGATCTTTGAGAAAAAAATAAGCGAAAATACATCGAATAGCTTCACACTCATATGACGTTTATAAAACAAGCTCAGTTGAACACTCGTAATGAATGTAATGGAATTGCGACCGTTATGATACATATGGTCACATTTTCTACAAAGGTAGAGATAGATTTATGCGCACGCTTTTAATAACTGCACAGGGCCAGTGCAGACAAATAAATTATGTCGCACGGTCTGTTTGTATTAGAAAGAAATAGAGGGTGAGAGAGGTGGGAGTCAAAGTAGCCCTTAATGACAGAACTCTGCGGGCGATTATTTACACTGTGGCAAGGCTCTCTGAGCAGAAAATTATTTTCTGAACCGGCACAAATGATGCATGCGCAATTGTAAGCATGTGTGATGGAGGGGTGAGTTGAAAGAAGCGAGCAGGCTCTCTGGCTAGGTGCGCGCAACAAAGCCAAAGATACCCCGTATTGCCTTCACAGTCTTTTGGGGCAAATGCTGGTAGCGAGTACCTATGAAGGGCGGCAAGGCACACGAGGGGGGTGGGCAGCACCATGCCCGGCCGCCTTTGTCTCCCCAGTAGCAATATTTACACACCGCACCAGGTACTCATTTGAGGCTGAGTCGACCTAGGGGAGGCCCAGCACTGGGTTAACCGACACGCCACGGGCGCGCGCGCGCACACTTACACACAGACTCGGCGCGCACACACATATACGCACGCGCACACACAATATACACACACACAATACACACACACACACTCGCGCTTCCAAATAGCGAGCATGAGGTAATGCGGCCGCCGTTTGGCACCAGATAAGCGTATCAGAGCAGGGCCCCCCACGTGCCTCCACTCTCTGTGTGTGGCCGTGACCGTCTGCGGCCCGCCGCCCCTCCGTGTGAAGCGATCGTGAAAGCCTCTTCCCAGCTGCCCACGCCTGGCACACATCACCGCCTCCCCTTGGCCGACTGCCCCCCCCCCTTCTCTCTCCTCATGCGCGCTAGAGCCGTCGATTCGTCGCCCCGTCCTGTTGATTCGTATATGGTTGTGCGCTGTGCAAGAGCAGTGGCCCACGCCATTCGGTGAAGGAGATTCACTGCTTCGAGGAAGTTGCGTGTGGTCAGTCCGAGTTAAACACTGCAAGCCACTTGTGCGATCATCAAACGGTCAACTTGTGTACATTCCTGAATCAACTTGTGAACGCTGAATTGAGATAATTTATCAAATCATTGGGAGGTTGGCGATATATGATGCGAAAGAAGTTCAACGTACAGAGAGAGGGAGAACCATTGTACCTCTGGGTTACAAAATTATCCTGTTTTTATTCGCGTTAGTTAATTAACTTACCACTTTCCTAAACAAAATTGTTTTCCTTTATTGGTCACTCCCGGTATCATGTACTGCAATATATGCATTGTTATTATTGCAGTGCCCTCATCCTATCTATCTCCGACCGCATACAGTGAGGGAAAAAAAGTATTTGATCCCCTGCTGATTTTGTACGTTCGCCCACTGACAAAGAAATGATCAGTCTATAATTTTAATGGTAGGTTTATTTGAACAGTGAGAGACAGAATAACAACAAAAAAATCCAGAAAAACGCATGTAAAAAATGTTATAAATTGATTTGCATTTTAATGAGGGAAATAAGTATTTGACCTCCTCTGCAAAACATGACTTAGTACTTGGTGGCAAAACCCTTGTTGGCAATCACAGAGGTCAGACGTTTCTTTTAGTTGGCCACCAGGTTTACACACATCTCAGGAGGGATTTTGTCCCACTCCTCTTTGCAGAGCTTCTCCAAGTCATTAAGGTTTCACGGCTGACGTCTGGCAACTCGAACCTTCAGCTCCCTCCACAGATTTTCTATGGGATTAAGGTCTGGAGACCGGCTAGGCCACTCCAGGACCTTAATGTGCTTCTTCTTGAGCCACTCCTTTGTTGCCTTGGCCGTGTGTTTTGGGTCATTGTCATGCTGGAATACCCATCCACGACCGATTTTCAATGCCCTGGCTGAGGGAAGGAGGTTCTCACCCAAGATTTGACGGTACATGGCCCCGTCCATCGTCCCTTTGATGCGGTGAAGTTGACCTGTCCCCTTAGCAGAAAAACACCCCCAAAGCATGTTTCCACCTCCATGTTTGACGGTGGGGATGGTGTTCTTGGGGTCATAGGCAGCATTCCTCCTCGTTCAAACACGGCGAGTTGAGTTGATGCCAAAGAGCTTCATTTTGGTCTCATCTGACCACAACACTTTCACCCAGTTGTCCTCTGAATCATTCAGATGTGCATTGGCAAACTTCAGACGGGCATGTATATGTGCTTTCTTGAGCAGGGGGACCTTGCGGGCGCTGCAGGATTTCAGTCCTTCACGGTGTAGTGTGTTACCAATTGTTTTCTTGGTGACTATGGTCCCAGCTGCCTTGAGATCATTGACAAGATCCTCCCGTGTAGTTCTGCGCTGATTCCTCACCGTTCTCATGATCATTGCAATTCCACGAGGTGAGATCTTGCATGGTGCCCCAGGCCAAGGGAGATTGACAGTTCTTTTGTGTTTCTTCCATTTGCGAATAATCGCACCCACTGTTGTCACCTTGATTTAAAGCTTTCGTGATTGCTAGGATCCATACTCTTTGGTTCTATTGGGTAAAGTCACGTAGGTGAAAATAAAATAACAAAAAATCACGACGTTTGGCCACAACACAAGCGGCCTTCATCAGGTGAAGGGACGAGACTGTCTGGAGGACACTCCAGCGCTGTCCTCCAGACAGTCTCGTCCCTTCACCTGATGAAGGCCACTTGTGTTGTGGCCAAAACGTCGTGATTTTTTGTTATTTTATTTTCACCTACGTGACTTTACCCAATAGAACCAAAGAGTATGTTGTCACCTTCTCACCAAGCTGCTTGGCAATGGTCTTGTAGCCCATTCCAGCCTTGTGTAGGTCTACAATCTTGTCCCTGACATCCTTGGAGAGCTCTTTGGTCTTGGCCATGGTGGAGAGTTTGGAATCTAATTGATTGATTGCTTCTGTGGACAGGTGTCTTTTATACAGGTAACAAGCTGAGATTAGGAGCACTCCCTTTAAGAGTGTGCTCCTAATCTCAGCTCGTTACCTGTATAAAAGACGCCTGGGAGCCAGAAATCTTTATGATTGAGAGGGGGTCAAATACTTATTTCCCTCATTAAAATGCAAATCAATTTATAACATTTTGACATGCGTTTTTCTGGATTTTTTTGTTGTTATTCTGTCTCTCACTGTTCAAATAAACTTACCATTAAAATTATAGACTTATAATTTCTTTGTCAGTGGGCAAACGTACAAAATCAGCAGGGGATCAAATACTTTTTTCCCTCACTGTAGCTCACATCATCTTCCAACTCATTCACTGCATAATAAAATACATTTTTGACAACATATCAAGCAATGTAAATACATTTGTAATATGTTAGTTTTTTGCCCCCAGCAGTACATTTTCAAAGGCTGTACGTGTACATATATACTTAAGCCATCCATTCCCACACGTCGAATGAGCACATTTGGCTACATACGGCGTGAAAGACGTTCAACATACATGCATAAAACTTGATTTGAAGTTTTCGTGACTGCAGGAATTACTATGTGACTTTACCGAATAGAACCAAAGAGTACTATTTGGTTCTTTCGGTAAAGTAATACATAAATTAAAAGAAAAGACAAATACGGACATTGCTATTCAGCCACGCTCCTTGTTAAAACTGTAATGAAAGTTGACTACTTTCAGTGTGAAGTTCAACATTCGTACGTCCCATTCAATTTACAAATAAACTTGTATTCGAACTTCGGGAGAATTTCTTACAACACGTAAAAAAAACACACGCACACGAGCGCTATTTATTGGAAGACCCCGCAATCAGCCTTGCCGCCACGTCCTGGCACACCTCATCGCTGCTCTCCCACGCCGGGCATCGTCTGCAATTACACAGTGCACTCTTGCGATACGCTGGGGCGCACGTCGGCATGGCCCTATCAGCAATTGTCCGAAACGCGCTGGAGGGCACGTGTCTGGTCCATTAAAAAATAAAACAGCGAGACTATTTGGACGCTACACGCTCGCCCCGGCATTGTGCCCGATCTTCGTTCGTTTGTTCATTTATTACGAAAATTACGCGTTCTGCTCGCGCGCAGATGGGTTTGATGTTAACGTGCCGTTTCACCTAACGTTGCCTGTTTTAATAGCTTAAGATGGACATGCAAGCCATTTATGAGTACGCATATATTACGTTCATTAACCCGGACAATCTTTTATTGTTTCAACCGTCAAGTGCGTGTGCTCGGCATCAAATCCTGCATAATTCACAGATGCCATCATCACCACCACCACCATCATCATAATCACTGTCGTATGTTTATGTTACAAGCCCCTAAATCCCCTAAATTGATGATTAAATGAACCTTGTGCATCAATGCTCCCCGTCACCTTCACCAAGCCACACTGACCAGTGTGGTGAAGTATGGTTATACAACCCCCACGGCCAGCACCAGGTCAGGAGACCCTTATCCAGCAGTGGATGCACAGCCGGTACATGATAATGATGACGACGATGTGAAGCTTCCAAATCTTGCCTTTCTTAAATCATGGAAATGCATACGCAGTCTCTGTGTGATTGATGGCAGTGGCATATTTGGTTGTCACTTGCTGCTATGGATATATCAGGGTCCTTTTGCAGATGTTGTGTAGTAACTCTTGACACCCAGGAGACTTTTAGAGGAAGACGGAGACGAGTATTCTTATAAAGGGCTGCTTGCCGTGTATTCGCACTCTCGCACACTCTTATACACTCTCTATACACTCGACGCTTACGCACGTCAGAACTCTGTCCTTTACGCGGACATCCCCTCAGCTATCGACGGCTTCCCCTATGTCTATCGCCTCGTCTGTCCCGGGCGGGGGCTCACCCATCACCGCCCGGCGACGAGGCGAGGCCTCCACATCACTAGCCCTTCTTCGGTGGCGGCGGCGGCTGGGATGTCTTTCACGCGGGCTCCCGTTCCCATCTTATCTCTCCCCGCGGCGACCACCTCGCCTTCGTCCCGGGGTCCCCCTTAAGTACCCTGCCGCCTCGATGACATGACGTCATCACATTACGTCATCCCACTCCTCTACAGCTGACATGACGTCATCCCACTACTCCTCTACACCAAGGCTGGCACGGCCCGGTTTCATTCATTCGGGTTTTAACTGGTTTTTATATGAAACCGGAGCACCTGGATCCTGCCCAGATCCGGTTTCATTCGGTTTTATTAAAGTTAAGTCGGGATTTCAGTCGCACGCACCCATTAGCTTTCAGCTCCTGGCCAAGCGGAGGAAGACCCCTTCGCTAGAGTGGTGGCTGACTATCCCGCGCTCCAGAAGATGAGCCATCAAACTGTTCAGCATGGCCACGTCGACCGCTGCCGCCGCTGCTGCTGCTGCGTCTGAGCGAAACTTCTCGACGATGGGATCTGTCCATTCCAAGTTGAGGAACAGCCTGGCGCCCAAACGCAGTCGAGAAGCTCGTCCTCGTCAAGTCGAACCTCAACTCGTTCTACGACTGCCCAACGTCGGCGACGACAACACCGAGTCCAGCGGCGAGAGCGAAGACAACGAGGAGGAGGAGCAGGATTGAAGTGTGCACGAGACGCCGATAATAAAACCAGGTTTTAATCGGCAAAATCGGGTTTAATTCCATTACAGCCAATAACCCGATTTGTCGGGCAAAAAAAAAACCCGGGTTTTTCCCACCCTTGCTCTACACAGAGGTTGTGTTCATTCGTGTGTATGTGTGTGTGTCACAAATTGTGGGAGTGGTGGTGCAGTGGTTAGCGCTGCGCTGTGCTTCGAACCCGGCGACTCAAGTTCGATTCCCGCTCACGGCCAACAGCAGTGACGATTATCTGAACCGGTCGTGGGCCTCCCCTAGGTCGACTCAGCTTCAAATGAGTACCTTGTGCGGTGTGTAAAAGCATCGCCACTGGGGAGACAAAGGCAGTCGGGCGTGGTGTTGGCCATCCACCCCCCTTCGTGTGCCATTACGGCCTTCATAGGTGCTCGCTAACAGTGCTTGCCTCAACAGTCTGTTAAGGCTAACACGGGGGAATCTTTGTGTCACAAATATAATTAATGCATGGCTCTTAATGGTTTAAAAAAAACTGCGTGATCAAATTTACCGAAGAATAATACGACCACAGGCACAAATCCCTCATTGGCAGGGACCATAAATAGTCTCAAAGATATTGCGGGATCCTGCCGCGGTGAATCGGTCAGCGCGCTGGACCTGCAATCCAGAGGTCGCCAGCTCCATCAGTTCCTCCTGCCGCGAAAGTTAAAACACCGGTGCAGATTTCTTAATTGCCACCCCTTCTGCCGTCTCTCCACTCAGCAGTATAAATGGGCACCCTACAGCTCGTCGGTTGGCAGGTCGTGTGTGGAGGGATACGGTGTTGGTGGTTACTCTCACCTTTTCCAAGACGGTCTGGCCACTGTGTGTGTCTGTAGCTCTTAATCACAGATGGAATGGCTCCGGCCCACCTTTTGGCTGTGGTCCGTTTGCAGTGCAGTTTGCGGCTTGCTTTGAGTCTTTAAAACGGCTTTTTCGAAAGCCACCACAGAAAGCATTTCGGAAGTGTATACCCGCGACGAATGAGGCCTCATGGATTGTCAATAGGTCTACAACGACTCATAGCCTCCCTTATCCCCTTGTGATACGATGGATTGTCACATATTGGGGGCCACGATTCAATTCCAGAATTCGCACTTTTTTTCTCTTTTACATCGTGGCATATTGTAGCGGCTCTCGTGGCTGTAGGGAGCAATCCTCAACTGGATGAAAACCTCCCCTCTTCCATTGGTGGGGGATGTTATGACCGTACCTTACCACGCTGGTCGCTACAGGTTGGTTACAGGTTGCAATACTGGACATCTGTGAAAAAGAGCTTAATAGTTAATCGGATTCGTCCAGTATAAATAAATTTTCTGATTTCAGGTGAAGATGCTCGCCCAGCTAGGGGAATGCAGCACTCACGGTTAGGTGATTCTGGCCACTGTTGAGGATTCAGGGTGTACGGATAAAAAATAATCGATTCTCGCCCACAGCATTCAATATACTTGTGCCGGGATCGTAAGGATCGACTTTGGCCGATGAGTCGACGTGCCGTTTACCGCCCTCTGCTTGCCAGTGACCTAGCAGGTCCTCCGACATGCATGGTGACTGTAAGGGTTGGTTAATGTCACTGTTAGAGCGGCACGGCTCTGTGGTATGTGTCGAACAGAACACGTTAACTGGGAAATAAGAGCTCGACAGCGGTTTTGATCATTGCATCACTGTCGACACGAAGTTGGACTGAACAGATTTTTTAAAATACACAGTGTGGTCTGCGAAATATCTCCGCTGACATGCTCTGCTCTCATTTGTACGTACGGACCTTTGTCAACCCACGTTGTTTCACTATACTTCACCACCCTGGTCATTGAGTGTTGCTGAAAGGAGAAGTATCGCAGGACCGATTCAGATTTCATTTGCCAGTGACATTAGCCGTGGCCAGGAATCAAATATGGGTGGCCAGGTTCATCGCGCAGTCCGCGAACAACTGCACCACCGCTCCACCCCCATAAATCTTTCTAATCAGTACTTAAATTAATAACTACAATATGCACAGTGCTAGTTGCTGGTCATGGCTTGCTGAGAATTTCTTATGAAGCGAAACGTGTGGGGAGACCAGAACTGGTTCGCTCACCACTGACGTTAGCTACCAGATGCTCGCTTACCCCAAGACAAATGTGCCTGTCACACGTCACAGCACGGGCTGCGATGCCATCCATGCTACTTGCTCCATGTGGCACACTGAGGCTGGAGAGTGCATTCTGTCGGAGCAGTCGACTGGTTTGGGGCGCCACGGTGGAGAGATGTTAACTACCTCGCCTGGTATACAGGAGGTCGTGGGTTCGATCCTGACCCTAACGCCTGTATATTTGGAGTTTGCATGTTCTCCCCGTGGTCACATGGATTTTTATGGGGGTCCTCCAGTGTTTTCCCTCCACGTTTAGAAAATGAGTTAAGTGCATTTAGCGGATGTACATTTCCACATGATAAGCCACTTCGTTGGCCTATCAATTGTGGCCAGGTCATTTCTGAAAAAAAGCTATAGAGCTCAGTGGCCCTTGCCTGGTAAAATAAAAAAATAGTTAAGTTTTAGTTTGTCAAGTCATGCATGAGAACAGCAGGTCCTGCTTACGTCGGGGAAATTGGCTCTGTAATGGCATTTTCGTTGGCCCACATTTGACGCGCGCAGAGATGGCACGCGCCGCCTCCGTGACCTGGGCTTGTTTCAAATCATTATCGAAGAAGGTCCACATGTGCTCGGGCTAGAATTTACCATAAATATGCCAGACCAAGTGTCAGTGTCCGTCGGTGCGTGACCGCCACATACCGAGTGATTTCCCACTGCGAAGAAAATCTTCACTCTGGACACATTTCAATTTTTCGTAGGAATGTAGATGGGGGCAGGGGCAGAGCCAGGATTTTCAGCCCGGGGTGACATTCAACAAATTTTAATTTCAAGAATGATTAGAGAGTCAGGCTGTTGAACTAGAGTTCAGACGATACGATTGCGGCGCGGGCGCATCGACTGGAACTGCTCCATGATTTCGTCGTTGGTGACGCCTTTTGCGACGTCGTTTTCGACGAACAGGAGCATCGCGTCAGTAAAGTACTCGGGTCTTAATGTGCTTCATCGCGCTAAAGATGCGCTTGTCTGTGGCGGTGGCCACCGGTAGGGTCAACACGAGGCGCACCAGGCGGTAGACCAGGTGAAAGCGGGAATCTCTGCGGCCGCTTGTCGCCAGGTTGATGGACAGCATTGGCAGCGTATTCACATTCTTCAGCTCTTCATCTCGCCGGATTTCCTGTTCGAAGTGGAGCAGCTGCTGCTCGAGGAGAAGCATGTCGAGATCGGGAAAATCGCGCTTGTAAAAATCACAGGCCAGCTCCAGGATCTTGCTGACTTTGAACGACTCAAATCGATTGCGGGGCGATAAATGGACCGCCAGCCGCAACATCGAGCTCGACCAGCATATTGTCGATCGAGGCGTTAAAGAGGTTGATGTGAAACACGTGGTCTTTGAAGATGATGTAGGTGCAGCGCCGAGGACGTCCAGGGCGGGTGCAGTTCGCGTTCATGTCGACGACGGGTACCTCGTTGACGTCGCAGAAGGCGTTGACGTCCTTGAGCAGATCGTCGTAGCCGTTCTCGCGCAGCTCCTTCAGCGACTCAATGGTGCAATCGACAAGCCGCATCGCATTGACAACGTCCTGGTCCTCTTTCTGCAGCGCCACGTGCAAATCGTTCGTGATCTTAAGCAAGCGCTCCATCGGGTGCAGGCAGAACGCGAACTTGAACGAGAACATGTCGTTGAGAAGGCGATGAGCTTCGGCCCGTTGCTCTGCCTTGGCGCCGTCCTCTTCCACGTTCTGGATGACGACGGCAGTCGCGTTGAATATCTCAATCAGGCGGTGCAGCGAGCGTCAGAAAGGCGACCACCTCGTGTTGCCCGCCGCCGACAATGCCGTCTCCTGATTCTGACCGCGGCCAGTGGAAACCGCCAGCTCATCGACCAGGTCGTCGACGAGCTTCTTTTGCTCGGCGAGCAGTTGGTCGTTGCGCTTGCACGAGCTGGTGGCAGTGTGGATTATGTCCTGGACGAGGTCAAAGAACGCGGCAATGTCGGCGACGCCATTTGTGCAGGCAGCGACGAGAGCGAGCTGCAGCTTATGCGCCCAGCAATGCGTGTAGTAGGCCATGTCGTTCATGGCCTTGATCAAGGTCTGCAAGCCAGCGATCTCACCGCTCGTGCTCGACGCGCCATCGTATCCTTGGCCGCGGCAGGTCTCAATAGGGCGCTGGCGACTCGAGAGCAGGTTGACAATGGCGCTGCAGAGGGTGGGCGCACACGTGTCCGACACGTGCTGAATATCGACGAGTCGCTCGCGCAGGATGCCCGTACTGACCTCGACAAAGCGGTTGACGACGACCAGCTGCTCCTTCTTACTGACGTCACGCGACTCGTCCGCCATGATGCAATAGTACGCGTCGCCAATCTCGGTGTCGAGGCGCCGGCGCACCAGTTGAGCGTGAGCATGGATCAGGTCCTTCTGAACGTCGGGGCTGGTCATGGTCGTATTCTGCGGCGCGTTCTCCCAGGTGATGGCCGCAAGCAGTGCGTCGCGCTTGCGTAACATGTTGAGAATCTCCAGAAAATTGCCCCTGTTAAGAGAGCCAGGCGACTTGTCGTGTCCACGCATCGCAATGCCCTGGTTCATGCAGACGCGCATGACGTCGACGGAGGCGTCCAGGCGCTTGCGGTTGCCATCAATAGTTTTGGCATTCTGTCGGGCCAGCCCAGTGTCGCCCGTGATGACGTGCTGCCGGGCGTTGGGAAGGTCCCTGGCCTTCTTCACGGCGATGTTGTGTGCCGACTTGTGCCCACCCTGATGCTTATTCCAGGTTGAGAAGCCAGGGGAGTAGATGAATGCCGACGCAACGTTATCTGCGCTTGACGACGGCGGGAAGAGGTAGCAATAAAATCAGTAAACAGACTCACTGATGAACGAGTACTCGAGCCAGTCGAACTGAACAAACAAAGACGCCGTCGGGCGGCGGGCAGCGCCGCCAGCGAACTTGGACGGGTATTTCAACGTCCCGGTCAGGCCAGGTTGTGGAGCCGGAGGCGGTACGAACCGTCCCGCTTGCAGATACGCGTAGCGCAATACTTCGGCGTCCGACTCCGCCATCGCCGCCATCGGTAGCCTCGTGGCGGGGTCGCGATCCAGAGCGCGAACAGGCCGTAGCTGTCGCTCTTGCTCATCGGACTGTGGTTAAATCCGTTCTTCATCCGGCGGTGGCGAAGGCGAAAGATCACGCCTCCACTGAAGGGCAGGCTCGTCTTGCGCTTCAAGAGCAGGCCGAGGAGGACGCGCTAAGAAATCGGCTATACCCCACGCCATCGGTTGGCGGACACACTCTGACAATGTAGTTGCACGGAGTCCGCCAGACCGAGTGTCGTACACTTATACGCAGAATGTTTCAGATTTTCGATTTTTTATTTTTTTTCGGGGGTGACAATTGTCAACCCTGTCACCCCCCTGGCTCCGCCCCTGGATGGGGGTTAGGGGGCAGTAGGGGAATAAATCCGCCATCGTTGTATTTGTGTTCTTCAGGTGTTCGTTGTGTAATTCAGAGTTAATTTAGTGATAAGCTGCTCCTATTAATAACCGGTTCACTGTCGTGTGATTACTGTGGCTTATTTGGGTTAGGGATGTCCTTCTTATAGTTGTTCGTGTGTACTATTGACAGCTTACGCGGTGAAATGTGAGCTGGTACGGGAATTCATTCAAGCGTATGTGTGTGTTAATTTAGCTTCGTGTCCTCTGTGGCAATAAATAAATAAGTAAAGGATGGAATTGTGTTTCAGTGGGTCTCACAGGATGTAAACCGATAGACAAAAATGTGCATAAGTCAGGCCTACATTAAAATCCATTTTGTACCATTGGACTTTATTGACATTTTTTGTTAAGGAAGCCACGGTCACTTTTAATTAAGTCTGACAAAATAAAAAAGAAATCATCACAAAGGAATGCATGACCTCAAACACAAGAACTCTCCCAGGATCTCGCTGATGGTTTGTTGTATAATCCTGGTGCAATTTCTCAAGGATAAGCAGCGGTGAGAAGAGCACACATCGTTTGAACGGACACCTCACTTGTTTTCCCCGTTTTTCACAGAAACGGGTTTGGTGAAGCCCCCACGCCGGCTGGCATCCTTCCAGCTGTGCCCACGTCTGCCGTACGGTGCGCGTCACCCCCCAGCCTCGTCCTCTGACATCAGCCAAACCCAACGTGGCCGCGGAGGCGGCGCCGGCGCCGGCGGGGATGGCCGGGAGGGTGAGGACGACGAGGAGGAGGAGGGGGAGGAGGAGGAGGCGGAAGGGGATGCGGCGGAGGCTCGCCCTGGCGAGGCGCTCGAACGCGCCGTGGCTGCGCTGCGCGACGTTCGGATCGGCGGCGAGCCGGCGCCGTCGCGCGCGGCCCGGGCGCCGTCGCTCGGCGCCGTCGAGGGCTCGCGCCGGCAGCAGCAGCAGCAGCAGCAGGGCCCGGACGCCTCCTCCATCGCGCTGCCCGATGACCTCAACCCGGACCTGTGGTTCCACGCGATGCACGGCAGCGGCGTGCTGCTGTCCGACGACCGCAGCCTCGCCCGCTCCGCCCCGGACGCGGCCGGCAGCGAGGCGGGAGACAACGAGAGCAACGGCAGCGGCAGGTTCAGCGCCGGCCAGAGCTTGGTGTTCACCAACCGGCCCGTGTTCATCGGAGAGACCATCTACGTGCGCGTCGGTGGGCAGCAGCAGCCCGGTGACCCCATCACCTTCGGCCTCACGTCCTGCGACCCGGCCACGCTGCGGCCGGACGAGCTGCCGACCGACCCTCACTCACTGGTCGACCGGAGGGAGTACTGGGTGGTGGTGACCGTGTGCCCTCTGCCCGGGTCCGCGCAGCAAATAAGCGAGCAAGGTGCAGAGGGGGAGGGGGCGGGGGAGCGAAGTGTGCAGTGTGGTCACGCCACGCACGTGCTTCCTTTCGTTTCATTGCGAAGGCTTGCGCTGTGCCACAGTGGGTGTCAGCGCGACAGCAAAAGTGGCACAATGGGAAATAAAGGCAGCTGCAGCTGCTGCTACAGCAGCGTTGCCCGTAAATAAATTAATATTGTTTGCCAGCAATTCAGAGTGCTATATTTAGGCCGATCGAGAGTGATGACGGCCAGGCAAGAATAGTCGATAATTATTTAATACACGAGTGGAAGCACCCATTGGTGAGCGATGGTCCCCCCCGCACTCCCCCCACCTCCCCACCCCTGGGTGCCCCCAACCCTCGTGTGCGATAACCCCCAAGGTTAAAGCCCCACCCGCGGTCCCGTCCCAGGTGCCCCCCCCCCCACCGCCACTCGCCACCCCCATACACGTACCAGCCACCCGTACTCTCCCCCTGCACGCTGGCACGCGGCCTCCAGCCAATCAAAACGTGCGCTGAGCAGCGCGCGGCATGCAGCCGATCAGCATGCTGGGAACTGACGGACAAAGCCATTCGTTTTTTTGCACAATATGATTTGAACTTTGCAGTGTTTAATCCAAGTAAGGTATTTCTGAAGCTATTTTGCTACATGCTATCCAACCCCATTTTCTTGTTCACCAAATTTCCACATCTCAGCATCATGATTCGATTCAAGAATTGATTTTTTTTTTTTACATGGAGGTGTCTGTCGAATTTGTAGTGGCTGCAGGTTTTACTTGGGAAAATTAAATACAGCAGTCATGATCTCTCCACAGCTGGACGAAGGCCTCCGCAAGCCACTCCCACCTCTTAATGACCCTGCGATGGAATGATCCACAAAAAATAGGCGCACAAAGGGATTTTCATCGCTCCATCTCCGCGGTGGTTGTTCTCAGAGTCATCTTCCCTCCTTTGACTGCCACTCTAATTGTTAGTCTTGACCACCAGCCGTCGCAGCTGCCAGCGACGTGACGCCTGCAACGTATGCAAATATAAATCAATGGATTTGTTGCGTGAGTGCGATGTGTCGTCAGAACAAGAATCAATGTCAAACGATGACTGATTAAATAAATATGCATAGTACTGTGTTGCCAGGGTAGATCTTTGTATTATTAGTATTATTGTTAGCAGCATCGTTTGAGAGAAATTAGCCCACCAGTGTGTGTTCAGGACAAGACATCCGTCTTTTCAACGACATGCAGTGCAAATCCGAAAACACATCTTAGGGCAACACAGCACAACCACGGAAACCTTCACAGCACGCATTAGTGAACTCATTTCTCCATGTCAACAAATACTTATTTTTAATGCCCTTGTATTGATGCTTCCTTACAATAGACTCTATTCGTAGCAGGGGCCCTTCTGTTCAACACAGGGAGACAGCTGATTATTTTAAGCATCTGGACGAGCGCGGGTGAGGCGATCTGAACCACGACCCCTTTGGACCCCAGGCAGACACACTAACCACAGGGCGAGCGGGTCAGCTATTGATACAGAACCCAATTTCTAAAATTAGTCCTCCCGACAGCTGAAGCAACTCATCTTTTTTTTCATAGCGGAAGGTTATTGAGGCAACGGTGTTCCCGTGGGATGCCTTTATACGAGAGGCGATGAGTTGACATCCACAGGATTTTCGCGAGTGGTAATAGCGTAAGAGCAATGGGGTTGTTGTTGTTGTTGAAAGTGAGGCACTGTCGCGAGTGGAAATGAAAAGGCGCACAGCGGGTCGTTTATCCGCGTGGCGGGGTCGTCACCGCGCAGGCTGTCACGTCAGCCGCCCCTTGTTTCGCCTCTTCTCTTCCCATCCCATTTTGCTGCAATTTCCTCCGTGTGCTCTCCACTCCGGCTACCGCGGCCTCACGTCAACCCCACCCCCCCCCCCTCTAGCCACTCGGCTAAGTAGCGGGGAGCTGCCGTCTGAAACCCTTTTTCTCTTGCCTCTAGGCATTGTGGACTCTATTCTCCTGTTCAAATTCAGGCTCACAAACTTACTCTTCTCTTCCAACTATCACCGGTTGCTTTTTTTCTCTTCTGAATTCTTGTTCCTCGCCCCACTGCATTGCACAGGGTGTCCTGTTAACCCCATGTTATGCATTTACAATATACATTTACCCGGCCTGGTGGAATTTACCCGGCCCATAGGAATTTGGAATTTCGTCCACTGGCTTATGGCCGCAAACAGGAGGGCGCGTGCTGTCTAAATACTAATTTTACTAAGAAATCACATTGACTTTGACTATGCTATACATAACAAAAAAACTAAATCTATTTTTATTATACCAGGGTCAGGCCCCACTGAGCTATGTGGCTCTTGTTCAGAAGCGACCTGGGCACAAATGATAGCTGAACGAAGTGGCTCGTCACGTGAACCTTATGGCGGGACCCCAGGGTCCCGAATAAACGGAAGTCAAAATCGTAATTAATTAATTTATTTTTGGCGACTCCGTCCCACCGCGCACATAAACGCCGCGACTCACCAGAAATCAATCCTCTCCTTCTTCACCAAGCGCCCGTCGTTGCCAAAATTGTCGTAGTCATAAACAAAACTTTGAAACTTTGATTAGCGCATCGTGCAGAGCTCGTCGAGAGGAATAGATTGCCGCACCGTTCGCCTTCAACAGACATCAAATGACGTCGCAACGCAGTTTATGCGAGAGCCGGGGGCTTATGAGATCCCGGGGTCCCGCCATAAGGTTCACGTGGACATTTATAGCAGTCAAATACTCTAAATGCGCGTTATAAATGTGGAAGGAATATGCTGATACTGAAACACAAATTACGATGAGTTATTTACACAAACTTGACACCAACATTGCATTTTCTTGTAGCACTCAATTGTCCAGAGGCCCATTGTCTGTCACCATCCTCATGTAAAATCGATAATGCTATGCCACATTTGTGCATGCCATTTTTCCCGACCCTGTGTTATACTGATTACGTTACCTACAACATGCACAGCAAGCAGAGGTAAACCAAACAGTTTCGCTCACGTAGGTATAACCAGGACATTGGGGACACGCTGACGAATTATTTCCCTCCTTCGCCGCCTGCTTCCTTCCGGTGACACACGACGGCCTCTTTTGAACAATGCCTTGAAGATGTCGTATTTCAACATTACATCGATTCCAATTGCATTGCATTTCTCTGCACACCTGGCCTTTTGGGCTCACTATTCAGATGGAATGAGGCCAGAACGAAACCTGGAAGAGGTCCATTGATCATCTAAGGTACAGCGCCTGGTCGCAGCAGTTCAGGACTAACCCAGGCTTTGAGCCTCATGTCGCATTGAAACCAGAGCTTCATTTCAGATGGATCTGTCCTGGTTGGCAAAACCCGGAAATTATTTTTGGCACATAGCACTCAGAATACTACTTGCTATGGCTTTGGCTGCTATAGTTTAGTACCCACTCCGGTCTCCCACTAATTCGGAATGTATTCAGTGAGAAATTAAACCCTGCACGGAACGCTGTGTTTGACTGCTTGTTGTGGAGGTTGCGATGACACCCAGAGCCGGTCAAGCGTATTCGAAGTAATTTATTGGTAGCCGATTGATGTTTTGAGCGTTTGGATCTATGCTCAGCAACTGTGATGATGAGAAAAAAAATCAGCAAAAACAGCAGGGCTCAATTTTTTACTGAATATTCACTGGGTCGCTGGTAGACGGGAGTAGGTGGCACGTGACTATTAGCCACAGCCATAACGGAGAACATACTGTATGTATGTATGTTGAACTTGCACCGTACGTAGCCAACCGTGTTAATCGGAGGTGCTGTGTCGAGTGTGGGAATGTTGTCCCATCGTTGCCGACCTGAGCACACCTGACTGAATAAAGCCCCCCTGAGCAGTCGCAGTAATAGGAGTCACAATTGTGTTGCTTTCCTCCTCCGCCGCCGCTGCTGCTGCTGTGTCTGCAGATGAGGGCGGCTGCATGGGAGAGGCAGTGCTGGGCCTGGTGCTCATGCCAGATGGGGAGGTGCACCTGAGCCTCAACGGCACGAGAGAGGGCATGCTCGTGTGCGCCGACCCAGGCCCCCCGCTCTGGCTGCTCTTCGGATTCCGCAATGCCACTGCCACCGCGGAGATCGGCATTCTGGGTAAACGATGGCCTCTCTTTGTTGTTGTTGTTCTTGTCGTACGGCTGATGTAGGTGCAGAGCAACAACTACAAGTTAGCACTCGGGTGGCCAAGCGAGTTAACCGCGTCAGGAGCGGGAGGAAGTGTATCGCCCTGATGTCTCCTTCGCACGTGTGGATCGGGCATTGCGTTCGTGAAACGTTCTGGATGACCACAGTTGCACGTTGGAGAGTTTTTAATTTTCCATTTGTGCATCTGCCATGGTTTGTGCGGATGTGGTTTAGGGTGGACCATGAGAAGGAATGAAAGACCGGAGCACGGCATTTATTTCTTTTTAGCCAGGGAAAATTTACGCTGCTGGCCGAGGAGCTAATTACAACTGGTGCGGTGTGCGATGATAATCATACAGCTGTGTTTGGCGAGATCGGCTCGTGTGCGGGTGTAGGGTGGATTGTTTCATCGTGGGACCAGGAGGCGTGACGGTGGCTTGGGGAGACCATCCAGCAGTGGATTGATCGCGGCTGTTGATGATGATGATGACGACGACGTTTGGCCGGCCACTGTGCGTTAGTTGCGTTGCGAGAGCATTCCATTGGTAGGCGGTTTTTGTGGAGGCTCGGGTAATTGTAGGAATTATAAAATATAATAGAGTTTCGGGTTATAAAGGGTCAAAATGTGACCGCGTAACAAAACCGTGTACGTATGTATGTACGTTGAACTTCTTTCGCACCGTACGTAGCCAACCGTGCTAATCGGAGGTGCGGAATACAAATAGGGAGATGCGTGCGCATGTTTAGAGTTTTGAGAAGACGGGTGATTTTGTGCGTGCATTTTAAGAGGGGAAGAATGTTAGAGGTCAGAGAGAGAATTGGTAGAGGTGCAAATGAAGACATTTTGTAGAGAGGAACCATATCTATATATAAAAGGGAAATTTGTGAATGTGTGTCTGTTCAAAATGTTTAGCGTACTTCTCGACATGCAACCAACTTGAAATTTTCCATGTGGGTACTTTCCAGACTGTACACCATGCAAAAATTATAAAAATAGACTTTTGTATTTTTTTTGGGGGGGGTGGGGGTGCAATAATGCACGGCAAGTGATCTGTGACGTCACATCTGTCATGTGACCCGCGCATGTGGAAGCGTAACGCATTGTAGTGTAGCGGTTAGCGCGCTGCGCTACGAACCCGGCGACCCGAGTTCGATTCCCGCTCACGATCACCACCGGTGACGATTATTTGAACCGGTCCTGGGCCTCCCCTAAGTCGACTCAGCCTCAAACAAGTAACTGGCGTGGTGTGTGAACATCGCCACTGAGGAGACAAAGGCGGCCGGGCGTGGTGAATCCAAGTCCCGGGCAAAGCCGGGTAGTAAAGCTAGTATATTATAAACAAAGACCGACTACATTGATGGGTTATAGTTAGAGCCTTCGGAGGGATCGTGGGGTGCAGGACCTTCGCTCTTTCTGACCTTTCGCGAAACACATTGCTGAATTTTGCAATTACATTTATTGCCAGCAAACACACCTCTTTTTTCAGGTAAACAGACTTCACGCAGATCGCCAGAGATGACAGAGGCTTACGCAACACATTTAAATGCTGCCGAGTAAATGTCGCACGAGTCGCCGGCGTATTCTAGGTAACGGTGTCTTTAGAGGTATTTTCTGGGTAAAAAAACAACTGCACAGAATCCTAAGGCCGTGACCTCCATGGCATGCGCAGAGCTCTGTGTATTTTTGGAAAGCCAAGCTTGTCCATTGGTTGGGTGAGGCTTAGAATGTTGAACAGGGCGGGGCCCCCTTGTGGTGACAGGCTATCCAGATTATTTCATTGCGGGGCAGGCTGGTGGTTGGGGGGGTTATTCTGGATGAAGCCAAAAAGCTCGTTTAACATTCTGCGCAAGGGCGCCCCCTCACGTGCCATTAGTATTCCGTGTCGGGGCGTCTGGTGGCCCACGTTGGCATTTAGCAGCAACGCTGGAGTAGATGCGAATTGCCAGAGTTCTCACCTCAGCCGGTTTGGAAATACAACACAACTGTGGCCCACTCTTGTGCAATGGAGAAGGGCCATTTACAATTTCGATTTTTTTTTGTAGTCTATATTATTGATGACGTGTTGATTTCCCCCCCCCCCCCTTCTCTTCTGCGAAAGACATTAATAGGTGTTGGATGCTTTTTGTCATTTGAGATTTCAATCGGCACATTTCAGGACTCATTACATCTCGAAGCAAATGCGAAGGGGTGCTGTGTTGCGCACGCGGTTATAAAGCTCTACAGCATGTGTAATGCCTAAAAGCACATTTTTTTACATTTCCCTGGCAGCGGTCAAGAAGCACAGGTTGAAACTACTTTTGCAGCTTATCACGAACAAAACGTGTGTGAAAATAATTTTGTGTACATATATACACACCCAACACTTTGGTTGTGGACAGCAACCTTTTTTTCAGAGCAGAGAGCAGGTGGAATACAATTTTAAATACAATTTTGAGCTGTACTGAGGTTGATTGGATTTGGGGTTTGGGGTTGGGGGGGGACTGCAGCTACATGGATAGTTTCCATGAGAAGATAATGGGCACAAATAAATAACTAAAATATGCTGTGTCTGTAGCTGGCCCATGGCTTGCTGAGGATCCCTTATGGAGGTTATACACATCCTTGTTTACCATGCTGGAGACCAAGTAGCATTTTTTTGGAGGGCTTTAAGATAAACAGTTGAAACTATGTTTCTCAGCTGATAAATCTCACCACGCATTTGTGTAAATTTATACATTTTAGTGAAGCAGCGTTAACTTCACTTGTTACAACGAGTGTGTGTGTGTGCGTGCGTTTCTAGGCACCCAAAAAGCCAGCTTTCTGGGGTCGTCGTCTCCCTCAATGGGCAGCAATCTCCCAAGCAGCGACTCGGACATCACCATCAGCAACAGCATCTCCTTCTCCTCCTCGTCATCTTCCCTCGGTACAATAAACAACGACGACGATGCCGCCTGGTTGTGCCCCCGGAAGGAGGGGGGGTGGGGATAGTGCCGCGGTGTAACGGTCGGCACGATGGATCTCCGTAGTCACCGGTTCAATTTCCCGGTGAGGCGGTTGGAGTGTAGGTGCTCCCGCCAGCGTGGAAGAGTAGGCCAAAACGCCCCCCGAGAGGAGCTGTCGAAAGCTCCCTCCAGCCGAGCCCCTTCCACCAGCAGCGGTCTGAACAATTATGGATATTGATCATTAAAAGCGAGCGTGAAACTATTTGCTAAAATAATCTCATCCTAAGGATGAGACGAATTTTTTGCTCACGTGTTAAAAACAATATCTCTTTTGTTAGTCCGCTGCTGGATGAAGGCTACCTCATGCCACGTGGCTCACAGGGGTTGCTTGACCATACTTTACCACGTTGGCTCAATGTGGTCCGGTGGAGGAGGGGGCCCACAACCGCTTCAGATATCGCTCGCCACAAATGTGACCCTGTGCCGGGAATAAAACTCAGCTTGGTGCATACATCCTGCGGTGCCCTAACCCACTGCACAACAGCTCCCCCCCCCCCCCCTCATGTGGTAAAATCACAGCGTGCCGATCACATCACACGTTTGCTTTTCCTTACCAAGATAATGAACAGGCAGAACTCGCCGCATTATTAACGGCAAACGGCTTTGGCGTTTTTTCCTTCCCCCCCCCCTACCCCCTTTTTCCCCCGTGAAGTGACAGCGCCCGGCTCTCCGCTCGGCGACGGCCCGACCGCCGTCTTCCCAGCTTGCCCGGTGCCCACCACCACCACCACCACGGCGGCGGTCTCCGTGGCGGCAGTCTCCGTGGCGGTGGGCGCCCCGCCCCCGCGGGGGCACGGCGAGCGTGCCGCGTCCCCGCGGGGGCGTGGCGAGTGCACAATCTGCTTGGAGAACCCGGCCGACTCGGTGATCTACACGTGCGGACACCTGTGCCTGTGCTACGCCTGCGGCCACAGGCTGCGCCGGCAGATCAACCCGGCGTGCCCCATCTGCAGGCGCCTCATCAAGGACGTCATCCGGACTTACCCCATTTAAAGGATGGTGGGGGGGGGGGTCGCTCGTGTCCCCCGCCTTCCCCCCGTGCGCCATCGCCCCCCCCCCCCCAACCCGACTCTCCCGTTCGCCACGATTGCCGCATCCCGCCTCGAGCTCCGCGCTCCCCGCCGCTCCGCCCGTCTCTGCCAACCTCCGTCCCTGTTGCCCGTCGTCAGTGCGCCACTGCTCCCCCAAAGCGCCTCCTCGGCTCGCCGCTTACAAGCCCGCTTCGCTCCGGGCACCCGTCTGCATGTGCGAATGGTGTTGAGTGTCATACCTTGACTTGTGAGCCACACCCATTCACTTGCTCATTCATGGGCACACATGGGTATGGGTTAAGTGTGCAAGTTAGAGGATTCGTTTAGTTGCCGCTTTGATGGTAAAAGAGGATTATTGTTTTTTTTTTTACGTCGGACTGTCGAATAAATTGTTTCATAATAGATAGATCTATATTATATATAACATGCTCAGACATGCTTTTCAAGATGACCTACAAAGCTAATGTTACACGTACCTTTATCTGCAGCTTCACCTCAACTCATCCGATCGTGGCAGCTCCATCAGTGATTGAAGAGCTGGCTGCCAAAAAAACAAACTGTAATAGAATTAAATTATTCACGTATCTCTGCCATCTGCATGTGTATGAGGAGGCATTCTGTACATTTACACAGCCAGATGATTGTTTTCACAGTGCCCGTCCTTTGTTGGTTCTCATCGATCATTTTTAAGTTAATTTTTTTTTCATTTTATTAGAGATTTGTAAAACGTATTTGTGACCCACGACCGTGACGTTCTGTGCCTCGCAAACGAGGCGTACGTCCGTCGTCATGAAGCGGTTCTCATTATTTATAGCGAACGTGTTGCAGTAATTCCACATAGGTGTTAATATGCGCGTGTGGTGCTTGTTTGGAACTGGTAGTCATGAGATTTTGACCTTGACGCGTGAGTTTTCGCGGCCGCTTGTCCAGGCGTAGGTTTTAGGGGCTCGGCCGCGCGCCTGGCGTTTGTTCCCCCTCCGTATTTTGCCGCGCACTGCCGCGTTCATCTCATCCAACTCCTGAAGTTGCCCGCGTGGCGAAAGCTTGAGAGAGAGAGAGAGAAGAAGAAATGATCAAAACGCAGTCCCCAACCCGGTAAACCGCCCTGTGAGATTTCAACCTTTGTTCGGTCGAAGTCGTTATGAATGGGGCGGTGTGAATGTCTCTTTCACAGCGTACAACACCGCTGTAGCAGAGTGCGGATTCGACGATCACGTGTGGCGGTCCTGTCACGTTTATTTATGTTTCGTTGACACAGCCTGCTACACTCACTTGACACTTCTCCACCTAATTATTTCTTATCTGCACAAAAGCAATGCTTGGCTGAAGACGATGAAGGTTTGACCGGTCGCTAGTCCGCTATTTTATGGCTTTCGAAGAGTGCAATGAAATTAAGAGAATATACTCACTTAGAGCTCAACATGAATTTTAACTGTAACCTGTGAGCAGAAAATTTGGAGGCACATTCCTTTAAATACAATTGGATCACGTGGGTTTGTATAAATAAACAAAAAAACATGACAACTTTGATGTGCGATTGAATGCAATTTTAATCATAAAAAAAACAATCTGAAGAAAATCGTTGTCCACAATTGACTTTTTCCCTGTTTCTGCTGTACTTTGATAAAAGGGCAGCATTGTAGAGTGGATGATCCTGGCCTATGTGTTCAGAGCCAGCAATTTATCCCCTCATTCAGTTGTAGTTTCTCCACGCACTCTTGTGATATTCCTACACTGAAACACACGCACACGCTAAATAAACTGAAACTGTTCCCACACTAAAACGCACAATAAATGTATTGGCCGAACGTTCACAAGTATGACCGTCCCGAAAATAATATTATTCGCGCTCTGTAAAGCACGTATAGTGATATCAAAAGTCTCCCTGCCCACTTCGGGCTATGGGGGCTCATCTCTGGCAGAAATGGGGCGATCCTTTGGTGGGGGCCAGTCTGTCTCTAGATCCTGGGGAAAAAAAGAGTAAATTATTTATTATTGATATTATTACGCGATGCGACAATTTGGCGCAACTCGTGAGATAAATGTTACAGAATACGAAGCACTCACTATCACGTGGACACGTGGGATAAAGGGAAACTGACTCGCAAATTGTTTGAGACTCGACGTGTGTCTGGTTATAGAGCGGGCGGCTATTATGTAGTTGGAGATGTAACGATGAAACAGTTTAATTTTTTTTAATGTTCATATATGAGATGTGTTCGTTGGTTTCTTTCGTTTTTGCAATAAAAGAGAAAAGTTTGTGTTTTATGTAATAAGGTGTACACGCTTCCGTTGCCTTGTGGTTTTATATTGAAATATGCCTTCAGGCTTATTCTAGCGACGTACAATATTGTCATCGTATGCGATACAAACGGATTCTGCCGTTGTGTATAACTGTTAGCACACCAGATGTGTAATCCAGAGGTTATAGTTTCGATCTCCAGGCGCGGGCGGTTGAAACAAGTTTGTGAAAATAATTCCCCCCATATCTCTTCAAGCCGGTAGTACGACCCGGGGTAAGGCCCGGTTAAGTCGACTGGCATGTCGCCTGTGCTGAGGTATGGTCACGAGAGCTCACCTTCGTGGGGGCCTCTCCACCAGCAGTGGCGCGAGTAGGCAATTGCAGGGCTGCACCTTTATATGATGAAAAATGGCAACCAAAATTAAATTCGCTTTATACAGCAGGCAATTGTTTTTAACGTTTATTTTCAGTGATTGAAAGTTGTTTATATTTTATTCTTTACCTTGCTTCATAATTCGCTGAAACATTAGTTAGCATCATGCTTATCCTCATAATGTTGGTTAATTTAATAGCAGTAACTGTTTGGAATACTATAGACTTGTGGAATATGATATTAACATGAATTGAAAGCATATTTATATTTGATTCAATAACTACATTTTTTTAAACGTTTACAAAATATTGCATATATTGCACAAGGTTTTTTTTTTACGATTCTAACCTTTCACTGAAAAACAAAAGTTTTGGCACAAATTTAGCATGACATTTAAAAAAATTATGTTAAGTGTGCTATAGAGTTAGCTCGCACACAAAACGAATTGCTTATGAATATATTTGGGAAGACATCACTGTAAAGTACCATTTTTATTCTCTCTATTACATTTTTGATGCATACAGTATCTTTTAAAATTATATTGACAAATAATTGAACTATTTCCCCCAAATGTTGGTGAACCATGCCACAGGTACGACTATGATAAATTTATACATAATGTATGTTTAATGTTGCTTAGCCGTAGCTCACTCGTCACCACATTGGTAATTGGGCTTTGTTTGACCATATTTCATCACGCTGGTCACTGCAGGTTGGTGAAGGGGGCCCCGGGATAGGTTCAAATTATTACTCGCCACTGACATTAGCCGTGTCCGGATACCCAAATCGGGTAGGCGAGTTTTTACTGCACAGTGCGCTAACCACCGCGCCACCGCTCCACGTTACTGGGGATAATCACAGAGGAGATGTTTACCGACACCTGCAACCGAAATGTGTCCATCCTTCAATACGCGGCTGTAATGACAGAGGAGAAAAACCCAGCGTCTCTTGAGAAATGACCGCTCCTGCCAATGTCTCGCGAGGCCTGCCTCTCACAAAGCACACGCCGGCGAGAGAGCCTCCCAGAGCAACTTAACAGCTCAACACAGTTGCACGTCCCAGCGCATTCAATTACAGGAGCAATCTCGTACGTCTCACTCCCAGCGTCGGGCTCTGTGGAGAAAATTGAATATCCACCGGTCATGAGATGGGTGGTTTGCGAAGCGTGTGGGCGGTGGGGCAAGTGCGAGGCACCGCTGCTTATGAGGACGTTCGAAGGTCGACGGGGTCAAGCGTGAGGTCGGCGCGGGTGTAAACACGATTATTTTTAGGGTTAGGAGGGATTGTCAGAGAGGGCGGCTCTTGGTGTTGCGGTCGATGTCATGCTCATAATGTCACTCGTGTAGGGAAGCCTCGTGTGGTCAACGGTATCTTTCGTGAGAATCCTGCATACATTGCGATGTTTGACCAGTTCAGTTTTTAGAGAGTGGAGTGTGTGTGTGGAAGAACATTGGAGAACCCAGAGAAAACCCACACTTGCGTGGAGGGGTAGGGGGTGGTAAACCAATGTTCCGCATGGAAGAGTTCACGACTCAACTTTTGCTGTGCTTCCATCTTCTGGCCACATAGCAGCCCAGCGGGTTTCGGGAGTTTCACGAATCTCTCTCTCTCACACGACGTGATCCACCAATCAAGTGTTGGATCTTCGGCGTGCGTCACCATGCCAGGCCTTAACATGCCTGTCGTGTGTGCAAGCCAGGGCCGGAAGATAAATGTTGAGGTCACCCTTCACGGCTTCACCCCTGCTGCCGAATCAAGATGTAGCCCGCGGGAGATTTCACCTTGTCAACATAGGTGGTAGAAATGTACAAAAGTTCAAACACCTTTAGTCCCTGGCCGCCCCTCGTGCATATGTCACGATAAATACACCCGGTGGAAGATTTACTGTCAGGAATATATGGGCCATGACAAAGAGGCAACTGGAATGCACAAAAGAAATGAACGTTTTTTTTTTTCTGGCGTGATATATGGCAGCGTAAGACATTTTAATGCTTTACATTTTGTTTATGGCGTAATTATTTTGCAGAGTGACACAATATTTTTCTTTCCCTCTTAGCCGTGTTTGTGAATTACACATGCGCGTGCGAAGATCCCTGCATCGGGGTGATTACAATACATCGCTAGCTGTTTTTTTACGCCACACATTTCAAGGCATCGCTGGATTTTACACAGCAATGTGCTTTTTCTGGAATTTGCTCATTCAACAGCTTGGCTGCATCAAAGCTGAATCGTACCTGAACTCAGTTTTTCAACAATTTTAACAAGCGGTTAACATTACAGACACTTATGTATACGTTTATATGTTTTTTTTAAGAGTCTGTCATCATAGGAAGGTAGTGGCAGGAGGTGGCACGAGAATGGCACCATTCCCCGGGCACGAACATGTCAAGCTGCGGGTATGAACTCCACTCTATGCCCTGCTCTATATTCTGTATCCTGGTCGGTGTGGCTTGGAGTAGGGAGCCAGATCCGGTTTAGATATCACTCGCCACTGCTGTTAAGCCATGCCGGGGAATCAAACTCAGGTTCGCTGGGTTTAGACCTCAATGCACGAACCACTGTGTGCTTAGTTGTAATCGTTCCTTCTTCTTCACGTTGACATTTCTTCTTTGGATGGCGAGTAAAGAGGTAAACTGCCATGGCGTCCATGCGTGAATCTGATGTCTTTCTCTCAAGTGAAATCTGTAATAAGAGAGTACACCGACGGTCGCTGACCGGCTGGATAGGCTCCACTGTGTCAGCCATGAGCAAATCAAGTTAAGTCGGATCATCTGGGCCGAAGTTCAGGGGCGGAGCTCAAGGGTCCTTGCGGGGAACCATCGGGAAGGTTCTAGAAGGGGCGTGGCTAGAAACGGGGCTTGGCTCCGCGTGAGAGGGATATAAGGGGAAGCAGGAAGAGGCTAGAGGTCAGTGTGGGAAGTCTGGAAGCGGGACCGCGTCTCGCGCCTTCGGAACGCCAGCGGCCACGTGGCGGCTCGAGGGTTGCCTCCTTGCGCGCCGCCGGCCAGCGGCAGGCAGGAGCGGGGAGCGCGAGCGAGCCGTGCGCGGGACGGAGTCAACGCACGCCGCGCAGAGAAGAACGGAACGGTTAATATCCGAATGGAGGAGCGTGGAGCTGTTCAGCCGACACAGATATAATAAAGAAAGACACAAGTCAACGTTCGTCGTCGAAGTGTTTTATTACACATGTGGAGTGACATCGAATGGGTCACTACGTAGCATAGCGCGGGTTCCTGGCAGAGAAGGGGATCTGCAGTTGCAGCAGCCCTGTCTGTCAGCAGGTCACGTGATAAGTCCAGAGAGAGGGATGTAGGGGAAAGGTGATAGAGGGGGCACGTGAGGTAATCCCGGGAACCCGTGAGTAGGTTCTAGAAGGGGGGCGTGGCTGGGGCGGAGCGAGGCCACGCTCGGAGGATAAAAGGCGACCCCGAGCAAAGGCTCGGGGCTGTTGCTTGGAGTGGAATCCCGTCGAGCTGCTGGAGTCTTCGTCACCGTCTTCACCTTCTCGGCGTCGTCAGTCAGGCAGTCTGTTAGCTGTCCTGTTGTAGTTATCCCTTGTAAATAGAGTGCCTCCAACTCCTATTGTCTCTGAGTGCGTCACAACACATCCATGATAACACAAAATCACCGCCACCGCTGATGCGAGCAGCTTTGGCACTGAAATAGTGAGCACGCCACAAAACATACAAAAACCCATGACTAAATACACTTTGAAAAAACACAGCCTTGTGGGACAAACAACGCTTAATTCTGTTTGTGTACGTTCAATTTTGCCCTCATACGATTGATGCTTTAGCTTCAGTCGCAAGGTTCAGACCGCAGGGCGATAACCACTTGCGCCACTGCTTCACGCTTGTGTTGCGCCCGAAACGTCGTGATTTAATTGAAATGGTTGTTTATTTATTTATTTTATTTTTGCCTACGTGACTTTACCGGAAAAAAAACAAAGAATATTCATCCCTTTGTCAACGATACACATTTATATCTGCATGCGGAACACTTCATGTGAACAATGTGATTTTTTTTGTCCATCTTCCACCGTTGGACGTAGCGCAATGCGCTAACCGCTGCGCCATCCATCGCTACATCCATATAAAAGAAAACCCTAACCCAGTGATCTTCAACATTGTTGGTATGGTTGGCCCCCCAATCAACACCACTGGGCCCCACGCATCCGTCCCCCCCTTCACAACCACTTAGTGCACTTCCCTATTTGCGCGTGTGAGTTGCTTGAACACACGTATAACCGTCCGTAGATCAAACTGCAGTGGACATTCGGGAATGTTCTCTACTTTGGCAGCATGTCCATCATTCGTCTTGTCCACTGGCCATGAACGTGTCCTGCCAACAAACTCCCTTGGCTTTTCCTATCATGCAATATTTTTGTGTGTGGAATATTTGCTGGTTCATTCCAGGATGTTTCTGTTACGCGTTGTCGCTTTAAGATGTTCTGTGTTCAAATTGTGTTTGTTGCGGTTGCACCCGACTTAAGAGCCGCATGGCTCACAGGGCTATAACTAATAAATGAAACTTGAAACTAAGCATCCCTCAATATATGCTATCCTAACTTACATGAGGGAAGGCAATGTAATTTTTTTTTTACACGGTGGGAAATTTTGGCCCCTAGGAGGCAGTGCTAGGGGGCGCTGTTTAATTAAATACTCATTGGGAAATGTCGTTTTCTTGCAAATAAACGGATTTAAACAGGGGTTTCAACCCTTCAAAGATTCAAATTACTATTTTATGCAAAATCGCGGTTAAATAATGCCACCAAATGTCCAAAACTTAATGTGACGAGAAAAATTGGCATTGTTAATGAAATTGCTGTTTTCAGGAGATAATTGTTTAACAACGAATAAGAGAAAAAACATGATTTATCGAGCAAAAGTACTGTTAAATATTACTTAAACCTTGCTTTGAAATCGACAATAATAGTAACCAGTGGTGAAATATCGTGAAAAATCCCTCATCATCCACAGACGAGAAAGGCCTTCATCCAGCAGTGGATTTACAAAAGGACTGCATTGTGTACAATCTGCAACCAATAAAAAAGTTAAAAATGTGAACCAATACCAAACTCACTATATCCCTCTGTGTAACTCGTTAAAGACCATTTAAATATACAGGCCATTTTTTACGTAAAAATTACATCGACAAAACATTTCTTATCGACAAATAAATGGTGTCTAAAAGGGCAACCCGTAACTTTCATGTGAACTGCCATTATGGAAAAAAAACAGTCGGCAAACCCACGTGAGAAAACATTCAAAACCATTTTTATCTTATCTCTCCCCTCTCACCTTGCTCCACTCCCTTCCCATGCTCTCAGCTCCAGCAGACGAGACCTGTTCCAGCACTTTTTCTCCTCCACTGCCTTTGACTCTCTTTGTGAAGGTCATTCTTTCCCTGTCCGTCCTGTACCCCCCTGCCCCCTCTCCTCCTGCGCGAGTGACAGAACACGCCCTTCTATCTCTCCTTCGTTCCCAGGATCAAGTCACACGAAGACCCTTCATAATTCCAGTGCTGTGCCAAAGATTTTTACTGCGAGCGCCGCCCTCTTGCAGCACAGCACTGGAGACGCAAGCCCACTGAGTTTGGACAGAATAGATGGATCCCTCTGCCTGGTGCACAGTGCTACAATCCCTCTGCATCTGTCAGTCTTGAGGGCCCCGTATCCCCTCGTTGTGGTCACATGAGTCTGTGCACTGTTCTCATCTGGTTTTTTTTATCTTTACGGATGGGAAAAATCCGTGATCTGATCCCATCCGTAAAGGAAGTCATCACCTGACTTACAGTACCCCGGTGTTTACAAATAGAGTTGTATCTGCGGTGACTGCTATATCGGGGAGACAAAACGACATATTTCTGACCGAATTCACGAGCACAAATCAGATTTGAACGAATTCGTCGGCCGTAGCTGATCATTGTCTCAACACAGCGGGTTCTCATGAGATTGTTTTTCTCCGATACCAAGGTACTATGCAAACCTCCCGGTTATTACCAAAGATTTGTCCACGAAGCCATCCAGATATACAAACATAGACACACCTTCAACCGAGAGGATGGTTTTAAATTAAGCAACCACTGGAAAGATGTCATAAACCAAGTCAAAACTTTAGCTACCTTATAAGCACGCAGCGTATTCTTTCCGATCTTTGCCATTGTTGTTTCCATTTCCCATTGCCCCCGTGCAGTCACCCACCGCATCCCCCGCACCTTCAACATAACAAAAGACGGATTAACTTAGCCCCGCACCCCATCAATGTCCCCTACTTGGCTCCACCCCCCCTTAACCTGTATTTAAGCTCGAGGCTCTCAGAGCCTCCCCACTTGATGCAGCGATCTTGCTGTGACTGTTCCACCTGAAGACGGAAGCTTGTGTTGCCTCCGAAACGTCGTAATTTAATTGTTTTCTTTTATTTTCATTTTACCTACGTGACTTTACCGGAGGGGAAAAAAACCACAGAGTACAATGAAGTTTCCTGCACCGTGTGGGACATCACGTGGGTGCCGAGTTTCACACCTCCTCCCCGACTCTACAGAGCGTCACTCACCGCGCATCCAACACAAAGCGTCAGCCCCAGTGAGGCAGCAACTCGCGCTTGAGATGGCTCCGTGTAGAGGGTCCCGGCTCCACGTGCGGAATCTCTAGGACCCAAGATCGCTACGCGTCGTATGCACGGAGCTGTGTCTCTTTATTTAATTCCATGCCGCACCCCTCCTCCCACTGCGTGTTTTTAAATCTCCCATCTCAGTGGCTCTGCGCGTCTTGCAGCGATCGCTCTGTAAGCCACCTTGCTTGCGTCACCTTCACCTGCCACGCCACTGGCCAATCCTGGATGTCACGCCAGTCCTTTCAAAACTGGAAACATCTTCCCTTCTCCCCGTTTCTCTCCACCCTGTCGTAACCATCTAATTCCCCTCCCTTCTTCCTCACTACCCCCGTCTCCTCTGCTCGCCTCTTCAACTCCTACCCACTCCAACCACACATCTGCCACGACTCTCACTCGCCACCTTCCACCTATTCAATATTCGCATAATCCGTCCCTTTAGCTCACTCTCTGCTGCTAAACTCCCGGTTCACTTCCTCGTGTTCGCTCATCGTTGACTCCTGCAACTCTCGGATTCACCACCTTCCTGCCTACGCTGTGATTCCTACCCAACAACAGATACACAATGCCTCAGCTCGGGTCATTTTTACCCTTCCCCACAATTCCCAACACTTCTGTTCTACCTTCCCGACTCCACTGGCTCCTCCATGTCTGCTGTCTGTTTATGCTTCTCACTCAAGTCTACAAATCCCTCCATGGTCTTGCCCCACCTTAGGGTTCGTCCATAAATGACGTCACGCGATTTTGGATGATTTCTGACCCCCCCCCCCTCGTCACACGGTGTCACAAAAAGTCAGCCCCCCCCCTCAAATATGACGTCACAAAGCTCTGCCCCCCACCCCCCCAAAAAAACCTATATTTTCATTTTGAAAATAAAACATGCTTAAAATCGCTTTAAACTATTGTCATTGTAGTACGTATTTAATGTGGCGCTGCACTCTGATGTTGCAGGAGTGTTGTTATAACAATTAAGTGTTGTTATAACAATTCTATACTTATGAAAAAAGTTGTGCATTTTGATGTGACGTCACATTTCTCAACCCCCTCCCTAGTCACACACACATCGTCACAAATGTCTGACCCCCCACCCCCTAGGTGCATGACGTCATTTATGGACTGCCCCTTATCTCGCTTCTCTCATCTCTCACTATGCCCCCATTCCACCCTCTACGCTCCCAGTCCCGCTCCCCTTCACTGTGTAACCGGCCCGCACTATCCCTCTCCTCCCGTGTTCATTACGAGGGGAAAGGCCGGTTAATAAGTACACAAAAAAACAACATCAATAATCATAGATGAGTTCGGAGGGCGATGAGTGGATACTCTGCGTTGTGTTCTGCACTCCTTCTGAGAATCGGATGACTCCACCACCAAGGGACACCAGAGGATTGTGTGGCTGCAACTCTTTAATTCAAAGTGTTCTTCTGAGGAGCAATTCGTGCATCTGTAATTATGACCAGATGCATAGCAATCAACCCCAATTCACACCATCTCACTGTTCAACCCCTGTACAGCGTCCACCCGAATCTGAATAGGTACCCTATACCCTGAATTGATTACTCTACTGGTGGGCGTGGCCTAGTGTGCACTCACGTGACCCTATGGGCCCAATCCATGGTCATTATTACTTTCATTCACAATTCTACTTGTGGTTCATTTACATTAAGCCCATACTGGCTCCAATTGCAAAAGTCTCCCCGTGCACAAAAACAACCAATCATCTTCATTAAGCTGCTTTCGTTCCTCCCTTAAAATCGATCTCCTCCCCCTAACCCAGCCTACTTAACTCCCTGTACCCCGCGCCCGGCTACGACCAGGCATACCCCAACCCCTATGACGATCCCAACCTCTCTCAACAACAGCCACCAATCGCCACTCAGTGACGGTGACATCTCCACGACGCTTGTGCCAGGCTAGGTGCACGTTGAGGCCACGTGAAGTGTCGAACGCCAGCCGGCAGGTCACGGTGCAGACCCAGCAGGTGCCACGGGTCGACTGGCTGAGATGACCACTGGTAGACCACCGCCTGTGCCCCCCGAGTGTGCCAACTTGCTGTGTTTTAGCCACCCGGCGCTTCTCGCGTTGTTGTGAGCGTCGCTGCTCTTTCCCTCTCTTGTTGCTGGAGGGCGACTGCCTCCAATTGCCCAGTAGCAGCAGCAGCGTCCTTCACGAGCCTCTACCACTTACCCCGACCACTACCAAAACCCCTCCCGAAACTATTCCGCCCCTTCTGTCCACCATAACTACACCACCGCTCTTAATAAATAAATAAACCCAATCTTGAGCTAAACCACTGTCCATCGTATGCACAATTTTAGAATTGTTGTAAAGTGCCTGAAGGCGCTGTATGCATTCGTAAAAGGTAAGGTAATCAGATGTGCGGACACACCGCGGTTCGGGGAGCTTACCCCGATCTCCGTAAACCTCTCACCCCAGTCTGGGATCGAACCGAGACGCCAGCGTTCTGAGCCAGGTCCGTTCCCGCGTGGTGTGACGCTGGCCAACTGTGTAGAGACAACTCACCTGTGTAGAGACAACTCACCTGTGTTGAGACAACTCACCTGTGTTGAGACGGTGCTCACCTGTGTTGAGACGGAGCTCACCTGTGTTGAGACGGAGCTCACCTGTGTTGAGATGGAGCTCACCTGTGTTGAGACGGAGCTCACCTGTGTTGAGACAGCTCACCGGTGTTGAGACAGCTCACCTGTGTTGAGACAGCTCACCTGTGTTGAGACAGAGCTCACCGGTGTTGAGACGGAACTCACCTGTGTTGAGACGGAGCTCACCTGTGTTGAGACAGCTCACCTGTGTTGAGACGGAGCTCACCTGTGTTGAGACGGAGCTCACCTGTGTAGAGACAGCGCACCTGTGTTGAGACAGTGCTCACCTGTGTAGAGACAGTGCTCACCTATGTTGAGACAGCTTACCTGTGTAGAGACGGTGCTCATCTGTGTTGAGACAGCTCACCTGTGTTGAGACGGTGCTCACCTGTGTTGAGACGGAGCTCACCTGTGTAGAGACAGCTCACCTGTGTTGAGACAGCTCACCTGTGTTGAGACAGCTTACCTGTGTTGAGACAGCTCACCTCTGTTGAGACGGAGCTCACCTGTGTTGAGACGGTGCTCACCTGTGTAGAGACGGAGCTCACCTGTGTTGAGACGGTGCTCACCTGTGTTGAGACGGTGCTCACCTGTGTGGAGACAGCTTACCTGTGTTGAGACGGAGCTTACCTGTGTTGAGACGGAGCTCACCTGACTTGGCTAGTTGTGTGGGTTCCGTCTAATCTGTACGTGGCACGGCCACGTGTGTGTGTGGGTATCACAAACGCACCCACTTGTGTGTACATATGCAAGACAGTTTTTATTGCACACACACACGCGCGCACGAAACAAAGATAAAGACAAAGATCACCCGTAACAGCCTATTCAGGCTGTTACGGGGGAAGTGCTGTTAAAGAAGCGCCTATGCAGGTCGACACGATACACGAGGGGGTGTGTGGCCAGGACCACGCCCGGCCGCCTTTGTCTCCCATTTGCTATACAGCCAGATAAGACGACAAATCGCTAACCTTAAACACCCAGTCGTTCATAAAAGTTGAAGTCGGTATAGTACTATAGTAATAGAGCGTGCAGAGTCACTGAACCGGAATTGATAGCTTGAAAGCATTTAGCGTGGGGCTCTTTAACATTCGGGGCCCGTAGCATAATTATGTAATTACTTTTGCTCCTAGGTTAATCCGGCACTGGATGGGGGGGGGGGGGTAATGAATCAACGTACATTACGCATGCGCACTCCGCATATCCAGTCAATTCAAAGCGGCGCGCGAAGGATGCGCGTGGCCACGAGAGGGCGGTGCGTCCGTGCCAGCGACTTGTGGCACGCCAGCTCCTGCTCGGTGGGGGTAAGGATGTCTCAGCTCACGCACTGGAGGGACTGGGTGCAGACGCTCCTGAGGTCCTGCTCAACGGCAACACAGATGGAGTGAGTGATGTGACACTCGCCCGACTCCATAATATCGGTTTTTTTGGGGGGGTTAGAGGGCGTACAAATATAAATGTGTCGTTAAACCCGCCACCACCAGACACAGGCAATTAGTAAGGTTTGTCACGTAAACAGAACGTGCCAATTCGTTACTAGTACAGCAACACCGGTGTATTGGTGAGCAATCCACAACATTTACAATCTGCGTACGACGTTACGACACATTTATATATTTACGCTATCTAACCCAAAACAACCCTGTATTTTGGATGAAATTGGTCGCTAAAGCCTACGTGTTAAATTGACTCACTCGACTCCCAACAGTTACCATTCACTGGACAATCACACTCACCGCTCAGGTTTTTTTTTCAGTTTCAGTTCCATTTATTTGGTATAGTCCTGTGAGCCATTCGGCTCTTCAATCGGGTGCAACCGCAATAAACAAAAAAACAAAAACATGAATAAGAAAACATCTTAAAGTGACTATGTGACTGTGCAAACACAAAATCCAGGAAAAAAACAGCAAAATATTCCTGAAAAAGCACCATACACCAACGTTGTGTGCAAAAATCCAAGTGGGATGCAAGTCAAACAAAACAACCACAAGACAACTTAGATTAAGGCCATCAGTCTAACTCCGTACTGCAACAAACATGGCCAAACCAAAAAACGTTTTCGACATCACACTCCACACTAACTAATAAGCTGACACGAGACATTCACCACTCACCAAACACACTCGCCACTCGCGCCGACACTCACCTGACAATCGCCTCTTATACTCACCCAGTCACCACTCACCGATGACATTACGCTGCTTCGCCGTCACTATACTAGGTATAATTACCACCCTTATCCAGCAGGCGGCGCACCAACAAACAACCATGGAAATTTCGATTTAAAGCTTTCGTGACTGCAATGATTCATCTTCTTTGGTTCTTTCGGTAAAGTCACGTAGAATGAGAATAAAATAATAAATTGCTAAAATAAAATAACACAATAATATTCTCACGACGTTTCGGCCACAACACAAGCGGCCTTCATCAGGTGAAGGGACGAGACTGTCTGGTAGGACAGCGCTGTGGCCGAAACGTCGTGAGAATATTATTGTGTTATTATATTTTATCAATTTATTATTTTATTCTCATTCTACGTGACTTTACCGAAAGAACCAAAGAAGATGAACCATGGAAATGATGAGTATGATGAGTATACCAAGGTTCCCAAACGTCACGGTTTAAGAAAGGCCGTCCCACTCTCATTGAGTCCGGCTGTATAATTTTCTGGCTTCATGCACGAATACAGGCAAAGTTGTAGATGTTCGGGGCTGAGCGCTGGAAAATATTTCTCCTGCCCCCAAAGTCTAGGGAGATGTGGGGTTTGGCGGCTCCAGACTATATTACAATTATATATGAAGTCCAGGTGGGCGACCTGAGTAGTGGGCAGGGTTGATGAGTAGGTGGGTAGGGCTAGTAATTGAGTGTGCGTAGGCTATGTAAATGGAGGTGGAGCTCAGAGAGGGCAGGGGGCTGCCAAACTTATTGCGAGTCTCGGTTGAGCCTCCCAGAAATTCAGTAACCTGATTGTGTACAGAACTGTCAAATTGCTTGACATTATAGAGTGGATTCTGATTTATCGTACAAGTCGAAAGTCATTATTTTAGTGGCTTAGAATGAAAACTTGTACGCATTGCCACATATTCAAACGCGCACACATGATTACAATTTTTCCTCCGGCTGAACAATCACTTCCCCTGTTATCGCATCCCTCCTTCTCCCAGTGTCACCATCCAAGAGAAAGCGCCATGAAATTGTGCCATTTAATATTTTATTGACTTTTGAAAGCGACGTCAACAGTGCATACAGAAATAACATTAATAAAAAATAATTTTGGTGTGAAGCATGTAAAGTACTCAATACTTTACCGATTCATGCAAGCGGAGGTCACATAAATAATTTTTTTCTTAAAAATCAGACAATCTTTGACGCTTCCTACAGGCTATGGGGGCCAAGGGTTAAACGATTTGAAAAATACCACCGAAACATTTCATTTTGCATAAAATAGCTGAAATTCTAATAAACAAAAAATAAAGGTTGCACATTTGGTTCCTTCCTTTAAGAGTACAAAACAACGAGAACACGGCCATAACCAAAAAGCAATAACACCCCGCACGCTTCACCTACAGCAGTAATTAAAAGCATATTTGCCCGAAGAGTGTGTCCCCAAAAACGTCGACTCAAAACACGCTACCACAAGCAATGCGAAGGACCCGGTGGAAGCGTCATCCACTCGACAGCACAGAGATTGCGCTAAGCAACACAACACGACCAAGGGCAGCGATCGCTTAGGTTCGTTTCGCGCATTCGTCCTTTTTAACCGAAAATCCCTCGACGTGACCAACGCCTAAACTGCGTCGCAGACAAAGGGTTTGCTTGAAACGTGGCGGGAGACGATGGCCATCCCTCGCCGAGGTCTTATCGTTCCACATGTCATTTATTTTGTATATTTGGACGTACGCTGTACAATGGCCAATGTTTGGGCGATTGGTTTGGGCAGGTAGTGTACTAGTCTATACATCTGGAGACTGAGCACAGCTCTTGGCGGGACAAATCAGCTGAAAAACCTCATTGCCCCGAATGATGAGGTATTTCATAACTGTGGGTGATGAGTATTGGACTTCTAAGAAGTCACCTTGAATGAGCCCCATATCGTTGGAACATGGAAGCCAATGAGGGTCAGGACTGGAAAGGTGACCCACCGGTGTTGTCTGCATGGAGCTGCGATGGCTGCGAGGTGCCAACAGACGCAGGACAAGAACGGCTTCGGTCCGCAGATCGACTTTGGCCAACCCACTGGATTGAGTCCATCTGCAGGGAGCTCTTGAGTGATAGCCCCTCGTAAGCTTGGTGGGTTTTCGCTGGGTTCTCCGGTTACCTCTTGCATGAAGCCAAACACTCGTGGACTTGTCTAAATAGTGCAGGACCCCCCCCCACCCCCCCAACACATTATACGTAAACTCTTTGAGGCTTACATGGGTAAATCATTGGCATTATTATTAGTGTTCAACAATAACAATATCGTGGGACTCCCATCTTCGTGGGAATTCAAACCAATGATTACAGATGTCACAATGCAGTGCTTAAAAAAAGTCTTAATTCATCAGTCACAGCACTGCTGTTAAGTCAGTGTCTATATTTAACCTGCACATATATTCCTTTTAATGCCTTTAATATATACGCTACATTTCAGCAGCGCTTTCCTATTCCCCTGGCACTTTATTAAGCTTACATAGCCTTTTAAAAGCTATTAAAAGTAATTCCCTTGACTTATACCGCGGCGTAGGTGTTAGCAGTTGTGCTGTATGGCTCTCCTATGCGTTTTCCGGTAGGTCCGTATGTACCAGTCGTTCAACTCCACCGTACTGTGTGCTGCTTCTTGAGAAACTGAACGATGTCCGACCTTTCCAATACCGTTACCTAAAGAAGCTTCCAACATGTGGAGCGAAGCGTCAGACATCAATGCGAACAATGCGTGATACAACCGCAGAATGAGAAGTTGACTTCAACGAATCATTTATTCGCTCCAAGAACTATGTCACTGCAGTTCAAATGGCTGTGCCAGAACTACGCCTTTGGGACGGGGGTGGCCTGCGACTCCCAGTAATGTGATTGCACGAAACGTGCAGAGGGACAATTCCATTGTGAATGTCAGCCAAATGCAAACGCCCATCGGCAAGCCTCTTCCACTGGACCATTCCCTGTGAGCATATTAGAGGTCACAACTTGAATGGTTTTAGCCATCTTGTAGTAAATGAACAGAAAATAAGATTGTCAGGTATAAACAAAAATATATAAGTGAAATTACATTTTTTAAATACAAATATAGGGAATTTACTAAGAAAGTAACACTATTTTTCAAAAAAATGAAATGGTGCTGAGTATGGCTTGCATTCTGGGTCAGAATGTGTAAACGATTGTTGGATCGCTTTCCGATAAAAAATCAAGTGCTTCGCGATGGAGAATTTCAGTTAATTTCGTGTCGTTGCCACTCAGACCCATGCAGAATAAACAGGGCATCCCAAACTATTTAATTTCAAATCGCTCGACGCTGGGTTTTTTTTCCTCCCCTAAAAATAAATACATGTCCTTTGATGTTGATGATTTTTGTTTATATATACACATATAATTGCACATTACGGTTTATTACAGGACATTAAGCAGTAGTTTCTGCATATGTGTACACATTTCACTGCACTTGTGTTACGAATAAATCTTCAGGGACGTACATTTGTTTATCGTGGGCAATGCAGGTACATTAACATCCACAGGACACTGAGCAGTAACGGACTGCAAAGGGTGGTGGACAGGCACATTTAAGTCACGAGGCAACACTCAGAAGTGTCAATTGGAAGAATATAGGAGATGAACTGAAAATAATAACCGTTCCCGAAACGTCTTGCTGTCATATTAAGACCGCGATTGAACTGCTATCATGCGGACCACACGCATACGCGACATTGACTCGTTATGAGATGCTGCTTCAAACGTTTCAACGATAATCCATTTTACTCAAAGCTCACGGATTTTTTTTGTTTAAATTGAGAAGTCACATTTCCCCTCCCCCCCGCCCCCTGACACCTACACACGGCAGTAATCCACGCCTCACCTTTGACGTTATGAATGTACGATGCGCACGCGCGCGAACACATTAAACACCAACATTGCCCAAATTAAAATTACGCGCGACTCTCTCTCTCTTTTTTTTCTTTCCCTTTTGCCGACAAATAAAAAGGTGCCGCGATATAAGAAAGAAAATTACGCTTCCATCGCACGCGAACGTCTGTCAATGTGCTACCCCTCGGCGTGTGCGCCGCTGGTCGCCGGGGCAAGACCCCCGGACGGTGATGACCTCGCGATGCAATCAACGGCGCTGCCACGCTTTGCACTCCCAGGGGCTCGTTTGGCAGGCTTCGGACTGGCATCACCTTGACGCCGACGCGAAACCCACGCCGCTCCTCCTCCCGAGAGGGGGCCCAAACGAATTCAATTTAATCACAAATCGAGAGCAGCGCGTCACATTTTCAACGTCTATTGCGGTTATGAGCAAACTAAGCAAGATAATACTTTCAAGCTGGTTAAACATAGTTTTAATTATTATTTTTAAAATCTAATGATGAAATGGCATTGTTTGGAGATGTCCTCATGTGTGCCTAACATGACGTTTTTTACAGTGTCTGGGAAAAGTATGGTTTATGAAACAAACTTTTGAATAGGGACGAAACTCTGCATTGATTAATTGCTTTATATCTTTTCTTAAGCTCACGATGCACGGTTGTGTAATCGTGTGCAATGTTGTTTCGCTTTGTGTGACGTTCCATCTTAGGGATTTAATCTTCGCAGCCACAAGAGCTGCTGCCATTCGCTGAAATATTAAAAATATATATTATCGAGTCAAATATTCATTCAGTTGTCATGGAGAGGATGAATCATTCCACCTAGAGTTTTAACCCGTGCCATTCAATGTAAGCTGCCAGCTCAGGTGAATCTCACACGTACACATTTTGGCCCAAATTGATGTAGAATTGTCATTCCTTGCACTGTGAAAAACCGAATGGATTTTCTAACTCCACTCTCGATTGATATCACTCACAAATTCGTTTTTTTACCCTTACAGCTCAACCTACTATACCAGCTCAACATCATTTATGTATTAAAAATGTCAGTGGTAACCTTTCAATTACCACCAACATGGATAATCTGCATCACTCGAATTGCAGCCTGCCATCACACCCGGAGTTCCAAGGCTGAACACAAAGCGTAGCACCCAGGAAAGGAGGTTCCCTCGGAAACACGGCAATCTTGGACACGCGTTGGAATTAGATCCCATTGTTTTCAATTCCAATTTATTCAAATGCCAAATCAGGAAATTAACTTCATGTAGGAACTGAGCAACGGTGCCTCTGCACAGTGATAGTAGCCGCAACATTAGGCTGAATGCATACAAAGTAGATCTGTACGCAGAGGTTTTGGTCGCTGGCCTGTGTTAAATGTTTGACTTATTCTTCTCAAGTGTCACATGGGTTCCCAATGATAGTATTTTTATGGCTTGGTATATCCACTTTTGATGACCGTGGATATATTCCCCCCCAAAAAGTAATGTTTTTTTACATTTGAAAGGAATTGTTTTTTAATATTAAATATTGATTGCCATTGAGAATGTGTAATTGTTTTATTAAAAACTGCCCAAGGTAGAAAAATCAATAAGGCCAGTCAGTAAAATAATGGCCTTCAGCCAAACATTTCTTTCCAAGTCTTGCTTGATAAATTGTTACTTAAATTAATAATAAAATGCTTAACTTACCAATGTTTTCAAAGACTATCGTATGTTAACAGCACAACAATGGCCCGCCGAACCTTACTAATACATTGGAGAAAAAATCATCCATGAGTAACGAAGTGAGAGCGAGTATTATACATTTTATATCTTACTTACAAAGATGCGTCGACTGCAAAGTATAACATAAGCTATTTGCGTAGGTATTCAAAAGCAAATGCATACATCTTCAGCATATGGAATCACCTATTCGTACCATGCCTTTAAAGTAACATAATGGTATTACATTTGGAAAAGAAAACAGGCGAGCTATATTACATCAATGGGATAAAGATATGGTACACATATACGAGCCTTGAAATACACTCTTGGTTGCATTTGATTGCAACCTTTATGCACCCAAGAAAAAGAAGTGGAAATAAAGCATTCAATGTGGGTTTCCTATCATGAATTTTCTTAAAGCTTTAGCTACATTTACACTTGGGGTTTTAAAATTATTTTTTCTCACTTAGTTTGTTTCCACCTTTTTTTTTTGGTTCCTTTGCAACTCACTGTGGATATCACCGTCTCTAATCAAATTGGCCATGTATACATTCAGTGCTCGAGGCATACAATCAATCATGGGTTTTTTTTGTCGTTGTTGTGGCCAGAGCTGGGAGAACGCTGGCCCCAACAGATGTATCAAAATACAGAAAGCAGATAACAATGCGATAGGATGGAGATGACAGAGTGAACTCAAAAGACCCTGGCCACGTTGAGCAGTGACGTCACGTGGCTTTTTTCTGCACGAGCTCAGATTTTAACCCCTGCGAAGCTGTGCTTTATAACAACAATAACAATCCTTCAAGGATAACGGCAATGATAAATCAAAGCACTTATCATTTGGGCATTGCTCTGCTCCGAGACAAAACACGTTCTATCCCCGCTGTTTGTTTGGATATGGCAAGGCGGTCATTTGGTGCCTCAGTAGTCAGCACCGCTGACAACCGAGTCCAGTTTCAGTCACTCGTGGTTTGACAACTATTATTGTCAACAATGATTATCCTGTGCGAAGCTGGCCCCTGCCATAGGAATACCGAGTGGTCGTCACTTGCAAAACGCCACCCAGTTTATAATTTCAATAAGGCGACATACATTTTTTTTTCACAAATTGAAAAAAAATGAACTTGCGGTGGCTGACCTGTTAGTGACCTTCATTCCAGAAAAAAAAGCCTCGACTGTTTATTCTTCAGAGGAAACAGAATGCAGAACAGCCACCAAATGTAAGCGATAACATGAGCCAAATAATTACTTTAGAAACCAGATTCCAGATCTGGAGAGTTTAATGCAATTCGTTTACTCATCACGCCCAGTCAGCGGAGGTCCGTTGCGCCAAACGTCTGACCTCCTGCGACAGCGAGAGGTCAAATGCAACACCTTTACCATGTTACTTCGGCTACCTTTTCAAGTAACATTATCTGAGTAGAAAAGTAATGCTATTTTTTGCATAAATTAAAATAAAATTGTAATTTCAATTTCAGCAGTTCTCCATTCTAATTTAATTTACATCAGTTTGTACACACGAAATATATTTTCCTCAATTGCAAAATTTAGACCCAGACAATATCAAAGACTCAATTCATGAGTAGCACCAACAACTGTGCAAAATAACCCATATCGCGGCCAAAATGCAACGAAACAATTCGTCGTAAAATGCAATGTGCACCAAGAATTAACTAGTGAATGCTATTTCAAATTCCAAACGTACTAAGCAACTTTAAAACACTCAAGTACAGTTGGTATTTTTTTTTTATATTCACTGCCGGCATTCTACAACTGTCATGTGCTTACCCGACAATAAACCGTGAGACGGATTTCATCACTGTCATCAACAGCCATGCTGTCCCATCCTCCATGGTTCTGCAATACCTCAATCCATCTCGCTCCTGCACGTGAAACGTTCTCATCGTTCCCTCTCTGCAGTCGTCACACTTTCAGACCCTTTCTCTCCATTGGCTCCCAGTCCATCACCAGTCTCATCTATCAATCAAGATCCCTTCAAGGGATGTGTCCTGTCCAAGCCCACTTATTGTGCTTAACAGGCAACGTGATTGTTTCCTGATCATACATTTCCTCATGCTGTCTCTCATGCTTTGAATGACAAGAGACACCGAGAGATAGAAGGATTTGGTGTGGTATAAACACTAAAGTAACCTTATAAATCTGCTACTTTTGAAAAGGAATTCTTGGTAATTTGTAATATGCATGTGGAATTTTTTTTGTTTCACCACAACTTAAATGAGCAAAAAAATATCTTAAAATTTTAAAATAAGGCCCCAAAATCAGAAATACCGCAGAATAAAAGACCCACAATGTTAGTGCCCCCCAAATTGTAAGCCTCCAGCTTAGCTCTTCCTCTCCAAGTAGTTGGAGGGCACCCACCCCTCCCGTTCCTCGTCTCCTTCCAGCACCTTGCAGTACCACCATCCGTTCGGATTTCGCTCGATCACTTCCAGCGACGACCCCTCCAGCAGTCCCATCGTCTCCTCGTCGCCCGCGTAATCGGCAATCGCCACGAACACCTCCTCGGGCCTGCCGACCGGCCTCGAGATCGAGATGGCTATGGCACGAGCCGCGGGTCTTTTTCCCCCGGCCGCCCCAGCCTCGGACTTGGCGCGGCCCCACGACGGCCTGGCAGCTCCCCCTCCGGCCGCCGCGGCCGCTGCCGCCGCGGCCGCCGCGACTACGGCTGCCGCGTTCGACGTCGCGAGCTGCTCCGCTTTGCCGGCGCTGCCCCAAGGCTTGGGCCCGTTGAAGGAGACGTTGCGTCGCACCTGCACGGATGGGCGCGACGTCGAGCCCGCCTGAAACGATTCATTCCGTTTCACCGCCGCCGCCGCCGCCGCCATCGCCTGCCGGCCGCCGCCCTCGCGCCCGTTGGCGCTCCTCTTGGCGTCGCCGCGTCCCTGCTGCTGCTGCTGCTGCTGCGAGGCGGCGCTGCCCAAGTGTCCCGATTGCAGGGAGCCATTGGAGAGTTTCACCGGAGTCGCCTGAGGCTGCACCGACGCGTTCACGGCGGCCATCGGCTTCCCCGTGCCCACTGAAGGCCTCTTCGGTGGGGGCGGCCGTTTTGGCGGGACGCCGTTATTTGCCAGCTTTGCCCCTCGACCGCCATCACCGCTCGCGGCCATTCCTCGCGCCGCGCCCTCGAAGAGCGTGTCCCCTTCCCTCTGCTCAACTGGCTCCAGGTACGTAGACGGAACCCATCCGTCCTCGCCGCGGAGCCGCACGAACCACCAGCCTTCGTCCCGCTTCTCAATCACTTCCGCCTCCTCGCCGATCTCAAAGCCAACCTGAGACCTCTGGACGCTCTCAAATCTGGCGATGGTCCTGTACACCTCCCCGGCGCCCGCGCCCAGCTCCGACTTCGTCAAGATCTCCGACCCAGTGTGGTTCGACGGCTTGGGGCCGCCGCCGCCGCAAGCGTCCGCCCTGCGCAGTTCCGGCCCACCGTGCCTCCTGGAGCCCGCCGCCGCTGTCGCCGCTCCGTTCGGCAACTGCGCTTCATCCGAGGCCACCCTCCGCACGCCCCTGTGGCAGTCTGACGTGGCCGCCGACCGGCTCCCGTTCGAGGGCCTATCCTCCCTCCTTTCGGGAGGGACGTCCGTGCCATCGGATGAGGTCTGGTGCACGGGCTTGAGCCTATTTCGAAGGCCCAACATTTCCACCTTGCCCGGGAAGCCCTTCGAAGGCGACGGCGTCGCGGGCTTTGGCCGGACCGCCGGCTTCGCTGGGCTGCTCACATCCCTCCTCTCGTTGTCGCTCGACGACTCCTCCAACGAATCCGCTCGGCAAACCGACGGCAGCCCCGGAGCGGCGTCGAGAACACCCCCGGAGATCTCCTCCGAGGAGTCGTCTTTCCCCAGCCTCGGCCTCGCGGTCACCTTTTGCGCTTTCGGCGACGCCACTACCGCCGCCGCCGCCGCGGATAACTTGGGGAGCACGACCAGCGGGGACTTCGGCGTGCCGTGGCAAGACGAAGGGACGACGGAGGGGCTCACGGTCACCGCGGCGGCTTTCGGATCGTCCCGCGACCCCGACGCCGACGTCAGGAAGCTCGGCCGCTTCGTCAGCGAGCCGGGGCCGGTGGAAACCGCGGAGGCGTACTTGGAGCCGAGAGGCGAGTTCTGCGACGCGCCTCCCGGCCGCGCCCACGACGACTTGACGGGCGAGGGCTGGGCTCCGGGCGGGGCACGGTCGCCTTTGGCGCGCACCGCGCGGTACTGGCCCGGCGAGCCGCGCGGCGACAGCTCCACGTTCTCATAGTGGGCGCTCGCCTCCTCGACGGCGGGAACGTCGTAGATGTGCGAGTCGCTGTCGTTGCTCTCGGACGACGCGCCGCCCACGCTGCTCGACGCCCCCGAGCGGCCGTCCACCTCCGAGTTCCGACGCTCGTCGGAGCCGGAGGAGCCGCGCGACTGCGCGGGCGGCGCCGGGGGCGGCACCTTGGGCCTCGCGATGTTGCTGTTGCGCCGCACGAGGTTCGTCTTCTTCCGCTTCTCCACGAAGGACGCCGGCGCCCAGCCCTCGTCGCGCCCGATCTGCACGTACCACCAGCCGCTCGGGCACTTCTCGATCACCTGCCACCAGGGGAGCGGGCAACCCGCACTTAGGTCAGACAGACGACGCGCAGTGACGGGCCCCGCAAGATCCGGTGCTCGCCGAGCCGCGTTGGCTTCCCGGTGCCGAATTAATAGGTTATGAGGTCGCGCGCTCATTGCACACAAGGTGCTTGACACAAATGAAACGCAATACGTCGCTGAGCTCGCCAAGGGGCATGAAGCGTCACGCGAACTCCGGTCATCCTCACAGCAGCTTTTGGCTAACCATCAAGCAAAGACGGTCACTGCATTACGACCTTTCAGATGCTCTTCCACGACAAATAATGGGCCTATTTTGTGGCCTCCCGTCAGTGAGCCTAAGACTTGGCGTGGCCTCAAAGTGCACCTAGCCTGGCACAAGCGCTGCGGTGAGGTCACAAGATACGTGCCCATTATTTCAACAATCGAACTGGCGACCTTTTTATTACAAGTCCAGTGTGCTAATCATTACACCACGGGAGAATCTATGAATAGCAATGTACATGTCTTTCCTTATCGTATATATTTTGTTTTTATTATATGCATGCGAGTCGGTGATACCCGTATTTATGACAGTAGTCAATGGACATTTATGCAGTTGTTATGTTTACGCAGTTGTAAATTTAAATACAGAAAATCAGAATAGGAAAAGAAAATCCACTTGTATAAATATACTTTCGTTTAAAAGTTGGGCTACCAAATAGTTTTTTTTATGCAGCATAACAAATCATTCTCAAAGTATCCACTGAATGATAGGAACATGTCACTGAATGCATCCATCGCAGGATTAACACAGGAGCCCTTGTTCACTAATTGGTGAGCGTTGACGTTTTTAGTCCCTCAGCTGAGGGTCATGGGAATCGGCTGTTCCGTGCCACGTGGGCTGGGCTGGGCTGGAAAGGAAGGCCCGGCAGGAATGGGAAGAATGGGTTGGGTGGACTCTCAGCCACGACACTTCCCTCCATTCTCGCACGAGTTGGCCCAAGGTCAGGACGGCGCAATTTCAAGTGGCACGGCAAAACAAGGACGTACGTGTGTGCGCCAAGCCTCTCTCCGTGACCGTTATGTCAGCAGCGAGTGTCATCAACTTGGCCTGCGGAGGACCTCGAAGGGTGCACTGTGCAAATTCCCCGGTCGTGGCAAGAAAACATCGAGGGCGTGGCTTTGTTTTTTTTGCTGCGCAGACTCCAAACAAGCGCGGTGGTCTGTTTTCAGCGGGCAGGAAATACATCCTGAATTAATCTGATGAACCGAGTAGTGGCTCAGATAAAGTGGGAGCAATAACAAAACACTCCCTTGCTCTTTGTAACTTCGATGTAAGCAAATGATAACGGGCATCTTCTCATTCCAAACAAAAAACCCCATCACGAAACGGAGTAGTGTTTTGGACTGATATAATTGGTCAAATTTCCTTTGTTTATACAATCGTCCTGTTGTTTATGTCGGAAGCCACTAAAGTGTGGTGCGTGATATAAATCTGACTTTAAATACCATGTGCTGACGTTGACGAGAATAAGATATTGCATATTGGCTTCAGATTAAATTTTCATATCTAAAAGTCGAGAGATAAACCGAAAATGCCGTCATTAATTTGTACGGAAGCAATTACAGCCACCAAATTGTTCCCGGTGAACAAGAAACGTCGAATGGAAATGCACCGATATGCTAAGTGCAACATACCAGGTTGATCATGCGCATTACGTTATTGTCGATCCGCTGCTGGATTAAAGGCCCTCCCCCCACAGCATATCGCTTGCCAGGGTCGTTAAACCAAAGGTCACCATACCGGTCAGTGTGTGAGCTGGTGAGCCCACGGTGTGACTGCGGTCACCAACCTCAAACCACGGGCCTACGCGCTGCACACTTCGATCGTTCACCGGCAGAATTTGAGATATCCACCATGAGACTACCCCCCCCCCCTTCCCCAAAGCCATCGACTGGCTCGCTCACCAACGTGAATACGTCAACGTTGCTGATCAACTGCCCGTTCGATGAAAGAAGAAGTGAGAGTCGGTTCTTTCGCCACTGATCAATTCAGTTGCGCTAACCACTGCGCCACCACTCCACCCTTGGTTGTTGTTCGTTTTGACGTCAAGGGCGAACAAAAACCGAAACGTGTGCAAAGAAAGCGTGGCGATGTGCATGCTTGGAATTCCACTGAGAAACAGAAAGAAGAACACGTTAATGAGAAAACTAGTTAATAGCATAAAAAATTCTGAAGAATACGAAACTGTTAATAAAAGTAAGTGGGCCTAGGCGGGGGACATCGCAAGGAAGAATGATGGCCAACGGTCAAGAATAATAATGGAGTGGCAGCCAAGGAATGGAACGCGTCCCAGAGCACATCCACCCAGGAGACGGAGCGATTGTAACCGCCCGTGTGCAGGTGTTGGGTGCATTGTTACATCGCAGGATCGTGGCAGATGACGGCGTCTTGGGGAGGACTTTTGTCCAGCAGTGGACTGACCAAGGCCGATGATGGTGGCGGTGGTGGTGGTGACGATGGGCGGCCCTCACCTCGACGCGCTGCCCGGCACGGAAACTGATGCCGTCGGCAATGGTCGTCTGGAATTCGGCGATGGTGTAATACTCCATTTCCACCGGGGGGGGTGCCGGAGGCTTGGGCAGCTGCAGCCCCCTGGCCTGCAAGTACGGTCACACGAGGGAATGTAAAAAAAAAATCCCACACACACACAGACGAAACACCCCCCCCCCCCCACATAGCCTGCAGCAGACTGCAAGGGGAAAGTGCTCTGAGCTAAACACTTATGAAGGCCGGAACGCCTCACGAGGGGCGGGGGTGCTGTTGTGGCCATGACCACGCTTGGTCGCCTTTGTCTTCCCAGTGCTGATGTTTTCGCAATGCACCGGGTACTTATTTAGGGCTGAGTAGCCCTTGGGGGAGTTCTGATTTTTGCCACTTAAGCCAGTCATTTCCGGGAATGGAACTCAGCTCACCAGGTTTTGTAGGGCAGTGGCGCTCCCTACCACGCCACCCTCCCCCACACATACAAACACAAAGATCCCCCGTATAGTCTCAAACAGACGGCTGCAGCAAGTGCTGTTAGCGAGAACCTATTAAGGCCCCAAATCATACGTAAATACACACACTGGACACATACTTATACATACACAGGCACCATAGCAACACAGCGGTGCTTTTGGCACACGTGCGCACATCACGCACACGCCAGCACTGATGGAAGGCGAACCATAATTTAACCATGCATGGTTACAGACTGTTGAGGCAAACGGTGCTGTTGGCGAGTGCCTATTAAGGTCAGAATGGCGCAAAAGAGAGTGGCAAGTGTACGAGTTCGGTGCCATACCCGACCGGGTGACCTGTGTGCAGTTATTTCGGCATGCAATGATTCATCACCACTGCGCACCCATGTGATTCAATGGATTGTTATGATTCAGGTTTGCGATTTGTATTCAATAATCGATTGTTTTGTCTAATTTTAGTTTTTCCATTATGATTGCACTGCTTTCCGTGAAGTTCTGTGTGGTCCATCGGGCTAAATGTAATATTATTTGAATACATCACGATCAACTCTGAAACACATGATGTGACCCAGGCGTCACGCGCAAAAGAGTCGATGTTGATTGCTGATTCGATGCTTCGTTACGTAGCTAATGGGCACTCATATTAGGCGGAGCTGACTTAGAGGAGCACCTAGGGTAGGAGCAGACTCCAAATGCTACTTGTGACATGCAAGGTTTGGAATCGAACCCCAGACCTTTATTCCTCACTGAATATTTTACAGCTCGCCGGTAAGCGGGAAGTAGGTGGAACCTGACCAGTAGCAACAGACACATCCAAAGGTATAACGGATGTGGTGTGCCGGGTGCGGATGTATTTTCCGGGCAGTCTTCTGGCTGAAATGAATCCTGGCCAGGAACTCGTGTTCGTAGTCGTAATGCAGTGAACTAAACAGCTTGCCACTATGTAAACACACACGCGGAAATGCGCGCACACACAGGCAGGCACAAGCACTCCTGGCTACCTTAATTTACAAGCCTGTCGCTGACTTTTTCTACACCAGGTTAACCAACGTGTAAAAATAACTCCAAGTTACGAGTCGGCGTAATTCACAATCAACTGCCATTGGCTCAGAGTGCCATGGATATTTGTGAAAGTACACAAACTATCATTATTTAGTTTAGTCAGCCTAGTCGCTGGAGTAAAACATGATGCCCGTCCAAAATCGTAGACTACGCATGCGTTTATCTTTTTTTAAGGCCACGTGTTTACTGCAGTTTTGCAATATTTCACCCCTTTCAATTTAGATTTTGTTTAAAAATACTGTGCTGCAACGGTAAAGCTCGCTCCATAAACTCCTGGCCACCTTTGTCTCCCTCAGTGTTGTCACACTACACCAGACGTTCATTCTTAGGAGAGGCCCATACAAGGTACACACATTAAGCCTCACACAAACACAACGATCTCCCTTTAGCCTGAACAGACTTTTGGCGAGAGTGCTGTTAGTGATCACCAATGAATCCCAGCAAGGTACACGAGGGGGTGGGTGGCCAGCATCACGGCCGACCACCTAAGTCTCCCGAGCGGTGATGTTTACACACTGCACCAGGTACTCCTTTGAGGTTGAGTCGACCTATGGGAGGCCCACGACCGGTTCAGATAACCATCACCGGTGTTGGCCGTGAGCAGAAATTGAACTCGGGTCGCTGGGTTCGTAGTGCAGCGTGCTAACCAATGTGCCACCGCTCCTCATAAGACTTACACACACACAACGTTTTTATACACACACACACATAAGTTACCAAGGGGGTGGAGATACCAAAAATAAACCTGCCACTGTACTTGCGAACAGCAATAAGCTGCTAACGTACACAGCACAGAGATAATACGAGAATTGTGAAATATAAATTAAGTCGTGTATGTAACTGTAACACTGTTTACAGAAACAGTCACAAAGTTCTCAAAACAAACCATTTGTAAGATTTATATCAAAGAGGATATATCTTTATATTAGCTCAAAGTTATATACACACTGCGATTGTTGGAACACTGTGTTACTCCACTCCTACAGTCGGCCCTTGTGGCTTCCTCTTTGAACAATAATACCACCACCCTAACGATATCAAAGTCACCACCACCACCATCAGCCCTGATCTAGCCACCAACTGGATGGAGGCCACCCCAACGCCACTGTGATCTCACACCTCCTTGGAATGCCATGATCCATCTACTTGGGCAAATTCCCTTCCTGTGGCTGCCACTCCTTCAACAGTCTCTTCCATCAGGCATCATCTCTCTTAGCTGTGTCCTGACCAAGAGCACTCACTTTTCGTGACAAGTCAGTATGACGTTCATAACTTGTGAACGTTCCCTGATCCACGTATTCCCCTTTCTCTGTCTCTCAGTGCGATCCTTAGCATGCACATCAAAAGTAAAACAGCCACATTTTGTGGCTGAGAAACTTTATTCAATCAAAACCACAATCTCTGTATTCCCCGGACTAAACTCCCTTCGACAGCAGAGAGACAGCAGTGCAGGGAAAATGTTTGTGAAAGAATTTAAAACAGAGTAAGAGTGGAAACGTTATTTGGTACACCGCAAGGCACAAAAACAGAGATAAGAAAGCTAAAGACAAAGTTTATAGCCATAAAAAAAACATCAGAGAAATTCTTTCCAAAAGCAAAAACATGACCAACATTGATCTAAAGCAGAACATCACCTTGAGCGCAAATTTAACCCTTCTCTCCATGCCTCCAACGTTCCGAGGAGTTAGCCGCAGTAAATTTACGAAACCGTAGAGAGCGGTGAGAAACACAACTCCGGGGACACGGAAGCTCGACAATTCGCAACGAAAGTAACTTCACGCCTGTGATAACCTCACGTCTTTTAAGCACAAAACACACACACACGCACACACAACAGAATTAAAGTGCAGAGAAGCTGAGCGGTAAGAATAAGAATACTCTGCACAGGGAGAGGCGAGCGGGCGGCTGTTTGTGCGCTGAACTTCCTTTTGCGCACAACCGCGCGTAGCCGACCGCGCTAATCGGCAGCGTGTGCGCTCGCTCGTCCATTCCCCGTTCCCCGAGAGACGGGTCTCCTCGGCCTCTCGTGCAAAACATTTCCCCGCAACGGGCAGAGAGCGGGAGCTCGCGGCTACTCACGGTGATGGAGGCATAATCGTTCTCGGCGCCTCCGAGACAGGCTCTCCACATCGGCGCAGCTCGACGCAGTCGCGCTATTGTAGTAGCCCGACCGCGAGTCCTTATTTTAGTCCGCCTCCTCGCAACTTGACACCCCTCTGTGACGGCGATAGCCTCTCCGCAACAACGGCGGCGGGCCGGGGAAGGACGCCCAAAAGGAAATATGCCCCCCCCCCCCCCCCGGTTATTTATTTAATTTACTTTCCAAGCCTCGCACAGCGGCGGAGAGCGCCGTTTTGTGCCCGATCGCAGTTGTGCACAGGACGGCGGAAGCCGGGAAAGGAGCGGGGAGCGCGCGTGCGCTTCACTGCGGAGCCGCTATGTAAACAGCCATTTCCTTGTACTGCCTCAATGCAGTGGTTGGGCGGGATTCGAGCCAAGGAATATATCATCATCGTCATCAGGAAGGCTTTAGAGCAAGCCATGGGAAAAAAACGTCCGTCTGGGATACACGGCTCGAGTTACAGCGAAATGACGCCCAGAGAGTGTGTGCTGGGGGGAAAAAGACGTCAAAAAAAACGGCAGTGGGTTTTCACAAACGGTATTAGATGTGTATCTGCTTCAAGAAAAGTCAATTCGACTTCTTGTTTGAATGAGCATCGAAACGGTCGCTCATCACCCGTTTACAGCTCTGAGCCAGTGGTGAAAATTCCATGTTCCTATGGCAGGGGAGAGTCCGTCCTAAGGTCAGCCACTGTTGACTTCCCCACGAAAATTGTGAGAACGTGCGTTCAGTATTTGGCTGCTATACATTTCCACGTTATAAGCCACTTCATTGGGCTATCATTTATGGCCAGGTCACTTCTGAAAAAGAGATAAAAGCTCAGTGGGCTTTACCATTTAAAATAAAAAATAGTTTTGTACTCATTCTATCGAACCTGGAGAAACGGTGGGCTGACTTTAACCCCAAACCAGTCACAATATTCCAACTATGAGCAGCTCACTCAATCACTGAGAGCCCCCTGGCCGGTTATTATATATTCGCTCGAATAAAAACGAGGCAGTTCTAATTTTGCAAAACGTCAAAAACACATGATGTCACGTGGAATTGTCTTACACAGACACAAAAAACCCCCACAGATACTAAACCAGCTGCGAGGAGAACTAGAGTTAAACGCATTCGATAAAAAATGTACACTTTGCAAAAAAGGAGTCAAACTGGTTAAAACGTGAACGCAGCACCCGCTGTAATTGTGAGGCCACATCTGGTTAAAATTAAGTGCGGACGTACGTGCGCGCACACACGCACACACACGCACAACACACGCACACACACGGCGTTTCATGAAACAAAGGGAACCGTGTGTACCAATTGCACAAAATGCCAACACCAGCAGGAACACCTTTGGGGATAAACTGCGTTTTTAATGACAAGGCTGCCAGGCCAAGCTTCATGAAGGCCCAACCAAAACGCACTTAATGCAATGATTGTTCTCAAATCTGGAGTTCACCTGGGTGGCACAAAAGGCAGCTGACAGCAGCACCAAAAAGAGGCAACCAATACAGTCCAATCTTTTGAGCGAGTTATTCTCGGGGCATTTTTTGCGCGTTCAAATCTGTGTGGAGTCACGCATAGAAAAGATGGAGAGGTGTGTGCTCGGATCTAAAGGCTGACAATCAGCAAAGGGGGAACCACGTGGGTTGGAGAACGAGCAGCAAGTTAAAGACATCGTGTTGACGGCTAAGTAAGCCGAGTGGTTCTCGGGCGGCACGCGCCACAACAACGGACGGCGGCCGGTGGTCGAGACGAGTGTTGCGGTGGCAGGCAAAGGAGGGGACACGCGTCACAGAGGACGTCCGATAACGGAGGCGGAGCCATGGAATCAGCTTGTGCTGCAGGAGCTGGCGAGGCAGTTGCATTGTGACATCACTGCGAGATGGCGAACGGTTTTGCAGACACCTTCATCCAGCGGTGGAGAGAACGTCGCTCAGGATGATGAAAATCGGTGGCCAGGAGGGTGTGATGTGTTACTCAACGGATCTGCGTACGATTTTGCCGAGATTGTTGGCGCATAGTAACAAAAGGAGGCTGTATCGGCCGACTGGATAGCCGAGCGATGAGAGCGATTTCCACTCGAGGAAGCAGATCCCACGGGGTCCCCCCAGTGGCTGAAATCCTTCCTCTGGCAAGTAACGATGTGGGGCACGTATGTGGAGAGCGAGAGTACCGTCGTGACGGTTTTAAAGGCTTCTCGGAGTTTATGGGGGTCTGGCAGCAGAGTTAAGGGGCCTAGTGGGCTACCGTTGAGGCCTTGAGGGATGTGAACAACATGAAACAGCCTTTGTTGCCTTATACTGCGGGGCCTTCGAGTAGCTTGAGCTTGCGCGCCGTGAACACACACTGCAAAATGTGGAAATGATGTTACTCTGGTGAGTTGTCCTGGAAAAATAAACATCCAGCCTCAATGGAGTCCTGATCATCATAACCACCACCATCACCACCATCATCATCATCATCATCCGCCATGATTTATCCACTGCTGGATGAATGACGGACTACCCCAAGCCGCCATCATCGTTCACGGTCACACGATGCGACAACCGATGCAGCTCTTGCACAAACTCATCGCGCGATCTCCACAGTGGCCGTCCTCTCGGGCGCGCTCCCTCCTTCGGCTGCCACTCCGTCGTCAATCTCGACCGTCGGACATCGTCCCTTCGAGCGACGTGCACTGCCCAAAACCCACGAGCTCTTCTCGACAGGCAATACGATGCCCCTAATTTCCATTTGTCCTATGACCATGAGGCATAGTCAGCTGAGGGACCGTTGCGTCAAACGTGCGACCTCTTGCCGACAGCGTTTGCATAGACTCCTCTTGCTGCCATGCACTGTTTGTCTTCAAATGATTTGTTGTATCCACGGAACACGGGGGGAGGGGCCACCACGGGGGTGATGCCATTCCTTTGAGAGGAATCGCGGTCCTCACTTCGAATGCCGACCGCCAACTGGAGTGAGCGCAGTTTGTTGGAGTGTGCGCATCAATACGGGGCGACGTGTCACGACGAGGCGACAGCCGTCTTTCTCCTCTAGAGCTAAGCCCTGGATCGCTAGGAGACCGGTCGCAGATGCAACGGTGACGTTTCCGACGAAGTCGAACCATCGAATGCCAAGAGGGCGTCTTTGGCCTCGCGTGTGGAAGGACGGCAGCCGATCAAAATCAGCTTGACACAATGTCCAGGCCTCTGCACAGGACGACAAAACTGGCGAAACAAAGAGGCTATCTACGTATCTATCAAAGTGCGAATGAGGAGAAAAATAAAAATAAACGTATCCTTGCTACGTGAGGGGAAGACGGAGGGGTAACGCTTCACTTTTATGGCTGTTTAGAAGGCCGATGCAGGACATCTTAAGTCGTAGCAACTGCTTGGGAGTTACGGAGGCTGTCCTGTGACGACTGTCTGCTAGATCCTGGAGATAAACATGTACTAAATAGACGACAATAAACTCCACACCTTCGTCAATAACGCTGTGGTCGTAAAAGGAAAAACATATAATCGGAGACGCTTCGAGCCAGAAAGATAAAGTGAATCACCACGCTGTAAAGCACACACTCCAACTCCAATCCACGTATTCACTCTATCTCTCTCTATATATATACGTGCTCTCTATGAAGAAGGGGCATTCTTAGAAACGTTGCTTATTATATACTTCTCTTATTAAGGCCACAGTGTTGTTGATGACTGTGTTGAGTTTTGTGTTGTTACATGTGCTTGTGCGCCACTGCAAACGCAGTATCTCCAATACTTTGCTTTACAAGATAGGCCACTGCACGATGGTATCATGGCCCAGAGATGCCCATTGATAAATTAGGCCACAAATAAGGGGTCTGGCCGTATAGAAAATAAATAACACGTAATTGTTCCTTTGCACCGATGAAGGCCCCTTTGATTTCCTTCTTTTTTTGTTCCAAACTACTGGAACACAGCGAGCATTGCTAACTCGAGTTGCAAGGAAAGAGAAGCAGAGGCAGACGAGTAATGAGACGGACCAACAGTGGTAAAAAGTGACGTTGACCGAAAGGCCGCGAAGGGTGGCTGCAGCAACAAAGCTGGTAGGGGAGAGACAAAGGTGGAGGTGGTTTATAAAGCCCCATTGTCACCCTCGAGCCAATGGAAAGGAAGAGAAGACTGTAACACGATTAAGAGATATACATAACACACAATCATTCCTTCCACCCACGCCTGCCACTTTGTAACCCTCATAATATTTCCAAACAAGGCTGTACTGACGAGCTCAACGTCAAAGTATTTCGTGTAGGTAAAAAAACCTCACCACATGCATCGTTAATAACTACAATCAATTATAATAGCCACATATAACAAGCTAATGTTTCAGGTAATGGGCCTTCTCAAGGGCCCTTGATATTTCTTTCTTACGTACAAAACTACTGATGACTGTGCGGCCGGAAGCTACGATACATCAGTACATACAATAACAGAATACGTATTTGCCACATAAACAATTGAGTAAGTTATACATTTGAAGGGAAATTTAAGGTGGGCATAGTGGGACACATACATGTAATAGAGGTTTTTTTTGGGGTTAGATCGCCTAAATATAAATGTGTCGTTCAACCTGCCACCACCCGACACAGCCAATTAGTAAGGTTTGTCACGTAAGCAGAGCATGCCAATTCATTACTAGTACAGCACACCGGTGTGTTGGAGAACAGATCCACAACATTTACAATCTGAGTACGACGTTTCGCCAGTAATTACAACTATTTACGCGATATAACCCAACGGAAAAAAAAAAAAAAACCTATACAGTATTATGGATAATATTGGTCGCGAAAGCCTTTGTGTTAAACTGATAGTGGGACACGTCTGCAATCCATCGCCTCGGAGGAGAGGGTTTTCGAACCGTGCAGAGATTCGTGAAACTTCCAACGCCAGCTGGGTTTGTGAGGGGGCCAGGATACGACAGCACAGAAAGCAGATTGAATCCATCGGTACGGAGCTCCGAGGGTCATCCTCTCGTAGGTGCGGGTTTTCTCCAGGAAATCTGGTTTCCTCCCACTTGCGAAGTGCTCGCACGTGGAATTGAAAACGAGTCTTACGAATCAGAATCAGAGTATTTATTTATACTGGAGGAATCCAATGAGCTTTCGAGCTCTTTTTCACAGATGTTCAGTAGTTTCACAGACGTCCCAGTAATTTCGCAGATTCGGGGAGGCTTGAATCGACGTTGTTTATGAGCAAATACAATGCAAATAAACGTGCCAATGAATTCCCTTGCATCTAACAAGCTGACAGTGAGACGCACGAAACGGCAACCGTCTCTGGAATACGTTCAGACGCTCCGCCTAATTAGACAACCACACGAACACGTGAAGCGCAAGCAACGCAAGAGACCCAAAACGCAGCGGAGAGTTGCCGTTGTCACGTCGGAATGTTTGCTGCGGAACAAGCATACATGTGCCTCGAGATGAAATGAAAGACAGAGAACGAACCTGCAAGTCTACACTCACCAAACTGGCATCGCGTTTTGGGGAAACGGACTTGTACAGCTCAGGAGAGCCTGAAAACACACACGCGGGGAAAAGACAAAAAATCACACCGGTGAACGCATCGCAGCAGCGGCACAATTTGCTTCAAATCCAACACAAGACAAAGATTCTAGATTTAAAGCTTTCGTGACTGCTAGGATCCATACTCTTTGGTTCTATTGGATAAAGTCAGCGCTGTCCTCCAGACAGTCTCGTCCCTTCACCCGATGAAGGCCGCTTGCGTTGTGGCCGAAACGTCGTGATTTTTGTCATTTTATTTTTTACCTACGTGACTTTACCCAATAGAACCAAAGAGAAAAGACAAAGATTCCCCCCCCCCCCCTCCGTACAGCCTCAACAGACTGTCGGGGAAAGGGCTGTTAGCGAGGCCAGCAAGATACACCAGGGGGTGGGTGGCCAGTGTCGACCTTTTGGAGGGCAGGACCGGTTCATGAAAATTGTCACTGGTGTTGGCCCCGTTAACGTGAACCGAACTCGGGTCGACGGGTTCGTAGCCCGGCCCGCTAACCGCTGCACGACCGCTACCAAGACACACGCAAACACACGCAGGGTAGTGGCGTGATGCGAAACGTCATGACTGCAGCGTTGGCTTTTGCATCCATAAATTTTAAAAAACTAAGATCAGCCAAAAGGGGGGAGGAGGAAAAAAAATAAGAAACAAAGCCAGTTTAAGCAAGCGCCCTGGAGCCGAGTTTTCTGGCAGCGGAGGAACATGTGACCCCCCACAGTGCCGTCATGTGCAGTTCAACTCAAATGCTTGTACAGTGAAGCTCTTCTTATCCGTGTTGATGTGGGAAAGGTTCCTATTATCCGCGCTTATCCGCGTTAATCATTTATACTATCAAGCAGGCGTATGCGGATAATAGAATGACTACGCCACAACTTTCTGGTCACCCACTTTTTTATTTGATCCGTGAAAAACTGCGGATGAAAGGACGGCTGGGAGACCACTTCCTGTGACACCTCACCCACTAATTAGCACCGATAGCAGGAGGAATTGTTGCACAGCTTTTGGGGCACGCCTCATATTATCTTATCCCGCACCTCCGATTAGCAAGGTTGGCCAAGTACGGTGCGAGAGAGGTTCAACATACATACATCTGCTGATATACGCGGGTAAGAGTACAGAAAAACAGGACAGCTGGCAAAACCTAGTAGCAAGGCATAGCACAAGTAAAATAAACTAAACTTTTTTTTATTTCACCAAGGCCCACTAAGCTATGGAGCTCTCTTTCAGAAGTGACCTGACCACAAATGATATTTCAACGAAGTGGCTTATCACGTGGAAATTTATCGCAGAAAAATACTCTAAACGCGTGATGTTGACCCGGAGAAAAACCCACGTGACCACGGGTAGTCGTGCAATGCAACGATCCATATGGCTCCTGCCCAAAAAACTGATTTTTCATTGACCTGAGAATTGAGAGAAGTGAAAACGGTTCTCTCTTGTGTCTCCACGAGCTGAAAAATCGCATCTTTACATGGAAACAGCCCGCATAACCCTCCGTTGTTGTGGGTGACCAGAAAGTTGTACAGTAGGCATCAGGGTCGGGATCGAAACCCACGACATCCTGCATACCAGGCGAGGGAGTTAACATCTCTCCCACCGTGGCACCCCTGCTTGAGCGAGGGGCAAGCCGGCGCAGCAGCAGAGGAGGAGGAGGAGGCGGTAATCTGACCTGTCGCAGGCCTCTGCGGGGCGATTCTTGCTACGGCGGGAGACCCGGGGGCGCGTCTCTCGGTGCCACAGCCCGCCGGCTCGGCGCACTTGGCGGTCGGCTTGGGCGCCGGCGTCGGCTTGGGGCTCCCCTCCTTGGCGGGCGGTGGCTCCTTGCCCGGTGAGGCCTGGCGCCCGGGCAGGTTGCTGACTTCCATCATGGTGCTGATGATCTCCACCGGGTGGAAGGTGGTCTTGCGGCGGGTGGCCGGCTCCTCCGGGACCTTCTGGAGGCACGAGGCCGGCGCCCAGCCCTGCCGGCCCTGGTGTCTGCTCGCGAGAGTTTGGGTGGCGCCAGGTCAGTCGGTCCGTGTGCTCGATGGCTCAGAGCAAGGAGGGGGGTCGGGAAAACCCGCGGCTCCCGAGCCATCTCGTATTCACGGAGCATTGGGGCTCTTGAAATATTTGAGTTTCTTACCGAATACGAAAAAAATGGCTCTTTTCGTTGTTTCGGTTGCTGCCCAAGGGTGGGGGGGGGGGACCAATGGCGTTCCTTCACGTGGGCCGAATAGGGATTTCAAACACCGTGCCTTTGGTGGTCCACGCATTAACGCACACCTACGCACTGCGCAATAACAATGTACGTGAAAAATAATTATGGCTATACCTGCACTGCACTGTTATGCTCTGACCAGCGTGGTGAAGTATAATAAAACAACCCCACTGACTGGCAAGGCAATGGGGAGGCCTTCATCCCTTCAGCCAGCAGTGGATTTTAAAAGGGCTGCACATTATTTGTGTTATAAATTGAAATCCAAACTGAGCTGATCGTCAATAGCACGGTCCACAAAAGACAAAGATCTAAACAAACTGTTGGGACAAGCGCTGTTCGCGAGCACCTATGAAGGCTGGAATGGCACACGAGGGGGTGGGTGGCCAGTACCACACCCGTACACATTTGTCTCCCGAGTGGCGATGTTTACACACCTTAACAGGTATTCATTTGAGGTTACGTCAACACTAGGGGAGGCCCAGGACCGGTTCAAATATTCACCACTGTTGCTGGTCGTGAGCGGGAATCGAACTCAGGTCGCCGGGGTTGGTAGCGCAGTGCGCTAACCACCGCACGACCGCTTGCCGCTGCACACACGTGCACGCACGCACAGACACAGGCGGTGGCTTCACGTCCTCACCTGACGAGCCACCAGCCCTCGGTGTCCTGCTGGAGGACGTCTAGGGTGGCTCCCTTCTCAAAGCTGATCTCATCCTTGTCCTGCGCCGTGTACGACTGCACTGCCAGGCACCGCTCTTCTGCGCGAGTGAACAATCGGAGGAGACGCCAGTGTTAGGGTTGACGAGCCATGCGATGTATCGCAGAAGGGCAATCGTTTCCCTAACCCTCGCTAAAGCTGCCGAAGTGAACGATTTGGGGCTTTTGGCTTTCCATCGGAAGTGATTTACAAACAAAAAAATAACGGCCATCATTGTAGCAATTGTCTTGAATATTTCTTTAAAATCCACGCCCATAAATCCGAATAATGGTATCGTACAAGATATTTAATTATTTGGTTGGAAAACATTTCCGATGCTTTATTATATTCTTCTACCATTCGCCAAATGTCACACGAGCGGGGAACCTAGCCAAGACAAAGGAGAAAAAAAAAAACCCGGAATTGAATATCCGGGCCTTATTTTATCGCCAGTAACTTTGCATCCAAAGGCTGGCGACAGGAAAAGAATTGCGCATGCAGGAAATTCAATGAGGCCTAAACTACAAAAAAACAAAACACTGCATCCTTACCCACGACTTGACAAAACACCACTTAAACAGGGGTGTCACAGCCTTTGTAATCCCTTACGTGCAGTAACTGTTTCTGCATAGCGTTGTTTACTTTATACACCGAGGGGGTCGAGGAAATAAAAGGCTTGACCCCTTTATCAACAACGGAGGGTTATGCGGGTTGTTTCCATGCAAAGATGCGATTTTTCAGCTCGTGAAGACACAAACTTACGACTGTTTTTTTTCTTCAAGAGAGTACCACCGTTTTCATTTCTCTCAATTCTCAGGTCAATGAAAAATCAGTTTTTTTGGGCAGGAGCCATATGGATCGTTGCATTGCAAGACTATTCGAGATGATGATGGCTTGGGGAGGCCTTCGCCCAGTCGCGGATGGATTGTGGCTGATAATTTATGAATGTTTACCTTCATTGTACCGGTTATTAGTGCATAAATATTCTGTTTCCGGTTGGGTGGTACCTTGGGTAAAGCGCGTGGCTTGCGGCCAGAAGGTTGTGAAGCTCAAATTCAGTTTAGGAGTTAACTAAGCCTCTTTCATTCGCTTATGGTCATTATAATTTATGGGAAGTCAAAAGCGGTCATTCTATGGGTAGACTTGCTTTCCGCGATGGGAATGTGGAATTTCCACGAATTGCTCTTATATGATGAAATGACTACCACCGCACATGCATATGACTGGCTTTTGAAAGACACACCCTCATGGTGCATCCAGTATCATGAAGTCGAGGGACCTTATTCCCAGTATCAAAGTATGAAAAATTAGAAAAGGTTTTACCCTTTCTGGCAATAAAACATCTTAACACCTGTTTTTTTGCCAGCAATGTAAAACTTATTCTTATTTTTCATATCATGAAGTCGACAACTGTATTCAATGTCGCGAACAGGCACTTTGTGAATGCCCATCGTTTAGTATGGGTGAAACGACGCGCAGATTTATCGATTAATATCAACTTTTCAACCATAATACAATCACTAAATGGCACGTGTAATAATCAACGCTTTTCAAATCGGTATACGTTGCATGCAATGGAGTTACGTGACCCTTAACATCTCTACCAGTGCTACCATTTACCGCAACGTTTAATGTCGACCTTCGAATCAAATTGTGACCCCGAATGTTGGCAATTAATTGATTTCCTAGATGCAAGTGAATCACTCCACCCCAAGTATATGGGTTTGACAATTCCACAAACAAACTGTCACATGCACATGGTCCATTCAGAAAGCAGTCCCGTTTAACACCGCATTGATATTGGGTCGTGAATGGCCTCAATTTGAGAGAGTTCCCATTTCAATCTGGGCCAACGCCACCTTCGTTTATGGAGGTCTCCCACAGGTGACGCAAAGCTGAGCCATACTCGTAGTGTACTGAGGAGGCGTCTATGGCACAGTGGCAATTCAGCTCAGAACTGCCCTTCTACAGGAACACATGCAAGTACGATCTGGTATAAACCAGCCACAGCAGCGATAGAAACGAGGCATTAACTGACTTTATAATTCCACCGACAGAAGTCGCATTACCCGACAAGAGTAGCAGCAGCGACTAATGTCCTGGCTAGTGATGGCCGCTCTGATTTCGTTGTTTTGTTTAATGTCAATTTTTTTCGTGCATCGTAAGGCAAGTGAAAGTTTTCGCAAACACTGGCTGCCTTCAAACGTGCAGCGGAATGTGTTCAGTGATTTGCTCGGTGTAATTTCATGTTCGCAATACGAGTTTCGTGTCATCCGACCTTACGCCGCCACCCCAATTTACCGGAGTGCACGATGAACCGAATTACACTGACCGAGTGACAGGCAAACACCTGGGTGGATGCGTAGAAATTCAAAGCAGAATAGCACCAGCCAATGCAAATATCCTTGCAGATTCACACCAACTCAACGCACCACCGTAAGACACCCTTGTCACGTACTTTTAGGAAGTATGTCCTGATCAAAAAAACTCAAAGACAGCATTTGCTTATACCACACCAGGCATTTAAAAAGTGTTCCTTTACAAATAAAGTGTGATGAGAATACTCGTACGTTCAATAATATGTATTTATTTAGTTGCACTTTTCACGTGCCATGTGATGAGTGATGCCCCTATCCAAATAAGATTTGATGATCGAGCAGTTTTTTTCTCGAGATTTGCTCCATGCTCTCTGCATCAGCGATCACATGTTCAATCTCTGTTATTGATCCTCTTGTGCCGGGCTGATGTGACAACGAACACAATACATATGTATACTTTCTGCTTTGACTCGGATTTGGCTCAAGTAGGTTACAGATAATAGATGTGTTTACAAATCTGCTCGGAGACGAACGTACGGTTGTCGCGTTTGCACTCTATGAATGCGTTTCCTGCTGATGATGATGCGGAGATGTTTGGTGATGCCATTCAGTGGCTGTATAAAACACTGTCCTTTAGTCAAATGGTAAATAGTGGTTTGTGAAAATTGTTCCTATACCTCATAGCCAATCCTGCTCATCAGAGGTGCGAAAGATAACAGTGACTCTACCTCTCTCTGGCCTCTCCATGCACTGTGAAGGGCCATTGTCAAGAACGTCGCCTATTATTTCCTTTTTCTTTGGAGGCCCAAGTGTCTTTGACGAGCGCCTTGAAGATCTCTGTTTATTTGTGCTAGTTTGTCCACCGCTGCCAAAGCAGCGTCGCGAAACAAATGACTTCGTTGACGATCTAATCGACGACCTTAAAACTGCGAGGCGTTTTTGTCGCAAATTCATTTCGAAGGAGGCAAAGTTCTTTGGTTTCGCTCACTTTAAATCCTTTTCACTCTTAATCGCGCGAGGGTCGCCACGCGTAACTTCCAATAAACGAGGCGATCCCCTGCCGGGGTGGGGGTGGGGGGGGGACAGTAACACCCCCCCCCCTGCCCCTCCCCCACCTTCGTCACGGGATTGCCTCGGCTAACGAGGGAACGATCGGGTGTCGGTTTTCAGACCGATCGAGAGAGGAAATGAAGGGCGAAGCTGTTGTCTCTTTACGGCCACCGCTCGCACCTCCGATCAGCACGGTCGGCTACGTACGGCGCTAAAGAAGCTCAACGTGCACGCGCACACTGCCCCAGCAGTCGCTCTCTCGAGCTCGCGATTCGTGCACCAGCACTGCGCGTGCGATCGCAAAATGCTTCTAGATATTTGCACACGTTGCAATATGGGTTAATCTGACCGCTGCAGCCACTGGAGGCCGCTACGCTAGCCACCATATTGCAGCGAAAACAAGAGCCGTCTCTCGAATTGAATCGTGACAATTCATCCACTCGCCGGGCGGGGTGGGGGGCGACGGTGGGGGGGGGGGGGGAATCGCTCCACAGAACGAGTGAGTACTACAGAAGCCAATGGACGATGAAAAAAAAGACTCAAACATCAGAGTTTTGATCAGCACCAGGGGCCCAATTGCAGGGCTTTGATCATGGCTCACTGGGCTTCAGTCGGCTACACCTCAATGCACAAGCGCCCTCGTCGTGAACACGCACACACAAGGCAAGCCGGCGTCAAAGAACATTTGTTCCACCCCTGAATGTTCACTTCCCCAGGAACTTATTCATGAAATCGCTGTTTAGTCCGCCTTCGTGTATGTGTATATATTGAAAGTCTTTCCCACCATACGTAGAGAACCGCACTAATTGGAGGTGCGGGAGAAGGACAACAAACTAAACACAAAAAAGCAGTTCTAAAGAAATGACTTTTCAATTATATTTAAAAGTACATAGCCTCTGTGGTTTCCTGGAGCCATACACTTCTTCACACCAGCTGTTTGGTCCTCACGATGTTTGAGCCAATTTAGCATCTCACCCAAACCCTAATTTGGTGATAAAAAATATTATAATAATAATAATAAGCGGCAGGGTAACAAATGTTGACTGGGGCGGAACGAAGATTTGTCCTGGGAAGAACAATTATTGTGCGGGAACCAAGATTCCTTCATCATCATTGTCATCACCACAATCCATGGGCAGATAGCCCGTAGGTGTCCACCGCACATTTCGTGATTTGTTTCCACTTTTCTCTGTCTTGTGCCAATATTCTCAAGCAGTGCGCACATCTTTCTGGCACCAACCTCTTATGCCGTCGTCGAGCCATTCTCTGCGACGTCTTCCTCCTCTCTTTCCGGTTCCTTACATTTTTACGAACAACAACAACAACTCACTTTTGCTTTTCCTACCCTTGTCCATCCGTACATGTGTGTCAAAAAAGTGCCAGTTTCCTTCTCATCCCTGCCTGCATCATCAGGTTGCCTTCTTCCACGCGCAACTTTTTTCTTACTTCTACGTTGGTCACTCTTTTGGGTCCAGTTCGGACGCAGCATCCTCCTATAGCGATACATTTCGAATGCCAAAATCTTATCTCTGTTAGGGGCTTGCCCATCAAAATTCCTGCACACGGGCTCAATTACAGGGGGGTGGGGGTGGAAGAAGCAGACCGCCAGCGTGAGAAGTTTGATAAGAAGCATGCAAATCGACGGGGGGGGGGGGGGGGGGGGAGAATAGCAGGGGGCGCACCTCTGCTCTGGTGCCGGTTCGTGAAGCCCCCTAGGGTCCAGCGCCGATCCAGCCTCTTCAAGTGCGGCTTTCGCCGCTTAGCCACTGACCACGAGCGAGGAGGTGTCGGGGATCGAGGAAGAGACAAGGAGGGGTCGTGGATGGGTGGGGGAGGCAAGAGAGGTGAGGGCAGACCAGTGATGTGTGGTGGGAGGGGAAGGCGTGTGGGTGAGAGGAGAAGGAACATCCACTAGGTTGGGTGAGGAACGGGAAAAAGACAAGGACGGCCTGCTGGGCAGATTCAATCAACGCGTGGTGGGGGGGGGGGGGGGGGTGTGCAGGGGCTTTGTAATCAAGCATCAGCGACGTGAATAATTAGGTGAGCAACATTCACAGTGAGGCACAATTTGATGTGTGAAGGTTGATCAGAGCAAACAACACAATGTAGGCAGGCAACTGCCCGATCACATCATCTTCTTCTTCTTCGTTCACATTCACGGGGTCAAGCCAGGTAACCGCATCACCAGCAGCGGAGTGTATCGCCGTGATGTCTCCTTCGTGTTTGTGGATCGGGCGTTGCGTCGTTATAGGTTGTACGCTCTGTTCTGGATGACCACAGTCGCACACTGGAGAGATTTGAAGTTTCCATTTGTGCATCAGCTATCCGCATCAGCTGCCATGGTTCGTATGGATGCAGTTTAGGGTGGACCGCGTGTTTTCGTGGAAGATCAAACCCAGGGATCTCCTGCTTTGGGTCTTTCTCAAGGTGTTTGTTTGCGAGTTATTTTGAACTCCATTCAGCTCTCCAAGCTTCATCGGGGTTGAACTGCCTGATGATTGTTGTTGTGACGGCTGTAGCGGCGAAACGCCTGCACCCGATTCTTAAAGGTTGCGGATCGCCCTCCAACAATAACACGACCGCAGTGGTGCTGCTGAAGCAGTCACAGATTGGCCACTTTTTTTCACGTGACAACTATCATCAATTGGCTGTGTTGGGCGGAGGAGTGTTCTACGACACACATTTTGCTCCAGCGATTTAACCTAAAAATGTATTATGAATCATAATATTGGTCGAGAAAGCCTTGCGTGCCATAAAAACAAACCACTCACACTTACAGTGAGGGAAAAAAGTATTTGATCCCCTGCTGATTTTGTACGTTTCTCCACTGACAAAGAAATGATCAGTCTATAATTTTAATGGTAGGTGTATTTGAACAGTGAGAGACAGAATAACAACAACAAAATCCAGAAAAACGCATGTCAAAATGTTATAAATTGATTTGCATTTTAATGAGGGAAATAAGTATTTGACCCCCTCTCAATCAGAAAGATTTCTGGCTCCCAGGTGTCTGTTATACAGGTAACGAGCTGAGATTAGGAGCACACTCTTAAAGGGAGTGCTCCTAATCTCAGCTTGTTACTTGTTTAAAAGACACCTGTCCACAGAAGCAATCAATCAATCAGATTCCAAACTCTCCACCATGGCCAAGACCAAAGAGCTCTCCAAGGATGTCAGGGACAAGATTGTAGACCTACACAAGGCTGGAATGGGCTACAAGACCATTGCCAAGCAGCTTGGTGAGAAGGTGACAACAGTTGGTGCGATTATTCGCAAATGGAAGAAACACAAAAGAACTGTCAATCTCCCTCGGCCTGGGGCTCCATGCAAGATCTCACCTCGTGGAGTTGCAATGATCATGAGAACGGTGAGGAATCAGGCCAGAACTACATGGGAGTATCTTGTTAATGATCTCAAGGCAGCTGGGACCATAGTCACCAAGAAAACAATTGGTAACACACTACGCCGTGAAGGACTGAAATCCTGCAGCACCCGCAAGGTCCCCCTGCTCAAGAAAGCACATATACATGCCCGTCTGAAGTTTGCTAATGAACATCTGAATGATTCAGAGGACAACTGGGTGAAAGTGTTGTGGTCAGATGAGACCATAATGGAGCTCTTTGGCATCAACTCAACTTGCCGTGTTTGGAGGAGGAATGCTGCCTATGACCCCAAGAACACCATCCCCACCGTCAAACATGGAGATGGAAACATTATGCTTTGGGGCTGTTTTTCTGCTAAGGGGACAGCACAACTTCACCGCATCAAAGGGACGATGGACGGGGCCATGTACCATCAAATCTTGGGTGAGAAGCTCCTTCCCTCAGCCAGGACATTGAAAATGGGTCGTGGATGGGTATTCCAGCATGACAATGACCCAAAACACGGCCAAGGCAACAAAGGAGTGGCTCAAGAAGAAGCACATTAAGGTCCTGGAGTGGCCTAGCTAGTCTCCAGACCTTAATCCCATATAAAATCTGTGGAGGGAGCTGAAGGTTCGAGTTGCCAAACGTCAGCCTCGAAACCTTAATGACTTGGAGAAAATCTGCAAAGAGGAGTGGGACAAAATCCCTCCTGAGATGTGTGCAAACCTGGTGGCCAACTACAAGAAACGTCTGACCTCTGTGATTGCCAACAAGGGTTTTGCCACCAAGTACTAAGTCATATTTTGCAGAGGGGTCAAATACTTATTTCCCTCATTAAAATGCAAATCAATTTATAACATTTTTGACATGCGTTTTTCTGGATTTTTTGTTCTTATTCTGTCTCTCACTGTTCAAATAAACCTACCATTAAAATTATAGACTGATCATTTCTTTGTCAGTGGGCAAACGTACAAAATCAGAAGGGGATCAAATACTTTTTTCCTCACTGTAATGTCATTAGTTTTGCGCCAACACAGCGCAGAATTGTCAGGATAAAATATAATGCAAAAAAATCAGTTGTTTATGCTCTCATTGTAAAGGTTATCTGTATTCACATGTGCACACATATGTGTTATCATGTGCACATCTTTGTGAGTGACTGGCTCAAAATGTGTAATTGTTCAAGCGTAACCACGATTTGAGATTATCGAAAAACAACTGGCCAAGACAAAAAAAACTATACAAACTGAAAACATAATCAATGACTTACAGTTAGAAATAATAATATTATGAAGTTAAACGTTAAATTTGTTACATAATCTAAAATACTAAATGGCATTTTTCAAAGAGAAGTTTACATTTTATGAATATTCAACCTGGTGATCGCAGGTGTAGAAAACATAATGATCAAGTTCACCTTCATTGTCGTGTTATACATTCAACCCCCCATATACTAACTAAGTGACATTATATACCACTGAATGGAATGGTGGTGCAATTATTTTTGCACTACACCATGAACCCTGGGAACCGAGTCACATTCTCAGCTAAGGCTAACACAGAAGTCTTCACCCAGCACTGAACTGAAAACAAAGGGTCACGAATTAACACCACGAAATTAAAAAATAAAACACCGCATCTGCTTCTGCTTCTGCCGAGACCGAACTTGCCACGCCCGTGGGCATCACGTGCCGCGGCTGGATTTGTAAAGATCCCGCTCAAGTGAAGCTCACCTTCTCCCGTCTTGCTCCCTCCGTTGGCGACGATCTCATCCTGGGTCTCCTTCTGCGGCTCGAGAAAGGAAGCCGGTACCCAGCCCTGCTCGTCGGAGCTGCTCACGAACCACCAGCCTGTACCCCAAGCAACAGACCAAATCACACGCCAGCCACGACCATCCGTCAGAAAACGGCACACCGATGCTCCACCAGCCAACAGGAACGTGCCCAAAAATGACTCAGGATTGTGAAATTCTTCACGAAAATTCCTTCGCGATTACTACCTATACCGACGGTTGGCAAATGTTGTGTAATCTAACAGATTTTTTTTTTTACAATTCACTAAAAGTCTACAAAGTACAATTATTTACTCTTGCAAAATTACAGTATTTATTCGAGCTGAGTGAAAAAAAAGATATTTTTTAAAAACTTGTTTTAAGGGCACAGCACTTCCCCCGCACACCCTGCTGCTCTAGAAATGTTAGGTGGCAGTCAAACCGACATGTTGAAGTCTCAGAGCTGGAATTCTGACAAATACGTCAAACACCAAATGTAAATTGTCTTTATTTTTCGATTTAAAGCTTTCGTGACTGCAAGGATTCATCCTCTTTGGTTCTTTCGGTAAAGTCACGTAGAATGAGAATAAAATAATAAAATAACACAAACGTCGTGAGAATTTTATTGTGTTATTTTATTTTACTATTTTATTCTCATTCTACGTGACTTTACCGAAAGAACCAAAGAAGTTGTCTTTATTTGTTGTGAGATGTCGTTGTTGATCATGCTGAGGTTCTCGACTCTCCACACTTGAGAAAACCCATCTTAATCATGGGCAACTGAAAGCCACATTCAAACACAGGATCTCAGCGGTGCCAGATTAGCACTCTGACCCCTTAGCCGCTTGGCCATCTCTGTGTTTTACCCCCAAAAAATCCCACTTAAAATACTACCATTAACCTGATGAAGAACGTGAAAAGGATTGACAGGACATCCCATGCAATGGGATACTCTCCCAGCGTCCAATTCCTCGTGAAATGGCTAAACAAGAACTCTTCCCGCCTGTTGGCACCCATAGATTTGTGTCGGTGACTTACACGCAGCTGACAAGTCACGCAAAGGTCCGAAATTACTGTCGTCTGTGTATGAGTTCAGACCATTCTTCCCAAGCAAATAAGAATTCTTACAATGAACCCAACATTATTTTATGATTGTTTGTACGTGTCGACCATCACTTTTGGCTCAACGTCTACGGCTATCACTTGCCACAAAATCGTAAAGTCGAGATCGTATATTTTGACATTATGTCCCATTATACATACGCAACTTAGATACACATATGCACCGTAAATTTACTTCACAACAATAAAAACATTTTTTAAAAGTGCACTCAGTACGTACAAAAAAAAAACCTCTCCCAATATTTTTCAACAATTCTGAACCGGCACAAAATTTACAATAAAAAATAAAAACAATTAACTTGAGTTTGCTTTGGGATACGTTCTAACGTAAACGCTGAGGGGGGGGGGGGGGTGAGAGGGCATCCCCTGAGAGGGGGCAAAATAAACAAGGCCATGATTAGCCCCCCCACGGAGGAAGTGATGGCGGTCGTCTGTCTTAAGGCAGCCCCCACTTGTGCTCTGCTGGAGTGCGTCATCGCGTCTGGTCGCAGGTCTGCAGCGAGACTCGAGACAAAACACTCCACACCGCAGTCTGACACCTTAGGCCCGAGGAGCAAGATGCAACAAATATTTGGGTCGCGCAGACACGACAGACGCGTGGAACGCACGGACCAGACCGGCTTCTCCCGCCGATAGCAGGGGGCAGTGATTCATGGTCAAAGTGCGGCATAGGTGCTGCCCCCCCAACCCACCACCCGCTCCCCCCTCCGCCGTTCCTGCTGAGCATGGCTAAACATGTCCAGGTTGAGGCTTCCATAAATCACTGCCCCCTTTAATGTGGGAGGGACACGTTGCGCGAGACGGCCACGAATTCTTAAGAGAGAAAACAACATTACGCGAGTCAAACCATGGGTGAGAGCGATTGTGAAGGTCCGTTGAAAAGATGGCTGGCTGCTTTAAGGTTTAAAAACAATTTGCTGCGTATGTGCGTGTGTTGAACTTCTTTGTGCACCGTACGTAGCCAGCAAACTAAACGCAAAAATCAGGTCGAAAGGAACTATATGAATGCTGTATGTTTGGTGAACTTCTTTCGCACCATACGTAACCAACCGCGCTAATCAGAGGTGCGGTGTAAATCACGAGGCAGTGAATGACACAAAAACACTGCTATATAACACAACAGTGTTAAGTAAAACAGAAAATAAATATGAAAGTAGGACCTCACCACCACTATTGAACTGTTGTGGAGTGATTAACTCAGCTTGTATGTATAGGCGAGACGGATTATAGCATTGTAGTAGGTGCACGGAGTATGGCAATGGCTGGGCGAGGCATTGATCCAGCAGTGGATGGATCACAGTTGATGACGATGCGATGATGAGATGGTATACACTAAAAGCACTTACAGTCAGAATCACCAAGCAAACGAATGCACTTTCCCATGTAGAACTGTAACGGAATAGAACACTGCGTAACAAAATTTGTTTTTGTTCCTCGGTAGTAAATGTTATTTTCTAATTGCTTACGCCTCAAAAGTACAGAAAATGGCTATTATTATTCCCCACAAACTTTGCTTTTGTGACCAGGACTTTATGTGAAGGAATGACAAAGGCACACCACGTTTTCTCATTGAAAATAGGTACATTTCTAAATATCATTGTCCTGGTCCCAAAGGCAAAGTGTGTTGGGAATAATAATAATAATAGCCATTTTCTGTACTTTGAGGCATAATCAATGAGAAAATAACGCTTACTACCCAGGAACAAAATACGTGTTACACCGTGCTATCAACCTGTACGAGGCATATTCAATCCTAGCCCATGATGTGTACACACACACACACACGTGCTGCTGTGTATGTGGGAAAACATCCCCCGCCTGCCCCTCCCCAAAACTATTTTGGAATCAAGGAAAAAAAGATGACGCCCAGCCAACGTTTGAGAACGCTCATCAACCGAGGCGACCACAAAACTCTCGCCAGACTGCATGCATCCCTTGAAGCTGGAAGCGTCGTCACATGACCGGCCCTCTCCACAATCCCGGCGCTGTGTGTACGCTACCAACGGGGCCAGCGGCACAGCTAAATGCACTGTTGGGAGCCGTGCGGAGCACAAAGAGCCGCTTCTTGTGTGGTGGAGCAGCAGCAGCAGAGCCTGAACCCCTGCAACTAAAATACTCGATAACAAGCACATTTGTGCCTCGCCGCCGATGCATTTCTGATGCAATTCTGTGCATACTTCAACTGACCGAATCACTCAGAAATGCGGCCAGTCTCATCATTGCTTTACACTTTCTCTGTCTTGCTCTCGTGTGTTTTTTTTGTATCGTTTGTTGTTTGTGCAGCTTGCTGACCCGTCCCTACTGGACGTCTGTGAACAAGAGCTTCATAGCTCATCGGATTCCACCCCATCTACATAAGGACTCTGATTCTGGTCTCGCCAGCGAAGCCGGATTGAGCCTAACAACAGGTGTTATTGGCTGCTGCAGGGTTGATGTATGCAGAATTGGACACTACAGTCATTGATTATTTACAATTTAAGTGCAGCATATTCACAGTAAATGCTGACGATTCTTTGAGGCTAATAGCGTGAACTTTACTGTGAAAATAAGACCCAAAATACGAAGAATACAAACGAAAGGGAACAAATGAGTCACCAACAAAATCGATTGTTCCATTTAATCTCAACCCAAGTCGTGGAAATGCTGGAGGGGCATAATGAATGAATACTTTGCCTGACATGCTGTTTTAATAGGATACATGACAACACAATTTACCACTTGGACTTGTGATTTTTCTTTTGTTAATGGATCTCAAAATCTTAAATCATAAGCAAAGCTTGCTCTTAAATACGACTTGTAACGCAACATTAAACGCATGGGATTTAAAAATAATACTCTGGCGCAAGCTGTGAGACTGACGGCAATGTTGTAGTCTTTACTATTATTTAGGGTCGTGCTATCATGGCAATGAGGCCCTCAGGGGTGAAGTGGCCTGCGCTGTATTATTCTGGGATTTTTTTTACGCTTTCCAACGAAGGCGAAGGGCATTAACTCATGAGTTATGTTCATTCGCTCACGCAAAACAAATGCGCGCACTATAACCCTCATCAAGACGATCCAATCTGAACCAAATTAGGGTGTAAAATGTGGCTATTTGGGATTTACCCCAAAGGTAAGCTGGCCAAGTTTAAACAAAAAGGTTTCCCCCCCCCTAACTTGGAAAGGCAAAAACTTGAAGAGGAAAAAACGCGACGACCGTGTGTACAAATATTCAAAAGTGTTTCCCCCCTCGTGAGCTGCCCCTTGGGCGATGTGTTGCTAATTAAATATTTCTGAAGACGAATGCACGTGGGATAGCATCACATCATTCATGCACACGCATGTTGTAAAGCCAACGAAACCAACTAACAAACCTGCCAATCGTACTGTAATTTCAAAACCAAACGTTCCCAAACAATAACTAAATCTCACTTCAAAATTCCAATTGGATTATTCAGCAAAACGAGCAGAATTCCTTTACCATTTGTAGCAGGCGTATTTGTTTAAACGCTGCAAGAAGGAATTGCATGGCATTGAATCGCACGATGTGCGGAGGCCCTTATCTGCTAGCGGATTGACAAAGGGCAGTACATACACACGTACAATGAACACGATGCAATTATAGCTCATCACTACCACAATAGGAATGAAACAATACCATAATGTGCACAATATTTGCAGTGGCAAAACAGCTCTGCTGTGAGTAAAGGATTTATTGCGTATGGTTTTAACTTTTCACCTGTTCTTTAAAGGGAGATGGTTTTAAGTTCTAACAGATGTCTCTTAATGACAGAATCTAGCAGGTGCTTGAGGGTTGTTGATGGCCTCAAATCCGTATGTAAGCTACAACACTCAATGGGGCTGTTGTATAGCAATATATTTCAGTCGTTTACCAGTTGCCATTTAAAAATGATGTCCTTGTAAAGAATCACGTGAGACACGATGCTAAATAAAAATGTGATGGTTTTAAAGTTGACAAAAATGCTGATAATGCATAAATCATGTTTGTTTTGTGTACCATCTTACACACACCGTACATTTGCACTCAGAATGAATTTCTGGAAATAACATACTTAAAAGATGAATAATGTTATAATAAGCAATACAAAACATTCTTTATAAGCAGTGTTTGTCTTATTGACATTTAAATAATAGCATTAATAAACATTAAAATATGTACATCCTTCTGTTAATCCACTACTGGATTAAAGCCTCCCAATGTCATATTATTTTGGACCATACTTCACCACACTGGTCAGTGCTGATTGGTGAAGGTAATTTGCATGGTGGGGGGAGGGGGGGGAGCAGAAACCCCACACACACACACCACTGTCCTTTATTTATCCAGGAAAGTCGCACTTTCCTGTCTCTGCTTTGGGGGGGGGGGAGGGGCGATATTAGGCCAATCCCATTAATGAGTGTGCTTTCAATCATTTTTATTTCGATACAACTTAGCGATGGTACAGCGAGACTTACGTGTTTCCACACTTACAAATCTGGAAGATGGCTGTCAAACACCAGTCCACGTGTGGCAATCATTTTTAGAGACAAAAAGGGGGGGGGGGGGCTATGAAAGCAAAAAAGATCAAAAAGCGGTTTTAAAAATAAATAAGTGAGAGTGCTTTTGATCTTGGCAGAGCTTCACTCAGGTGGGTGGCAGACTGGTCAATGGGACCCAGGTGGAAAAGACAAGGGGAATAAAAACCTCATGTGCTTACATCTCCGCGATCTGCTGCCAAGCAGGCAATCTTACACAGATTTCACGGAATAGCCGTGGCAGGGAGATAGAAGTGACGCACTTGGAGTCTGCAGACAGCAGGTTCAGTTCCAGCGAAGGCGGTCGGAACTTGAGCCAGAATGATTGACATCGTTTCGAGCGGCAATTTGGTGACACCGAGTCGTCGCCGTGATCGTCAAGTTTATTTTGAACCAATTCTTTGTTCATGTGACACTCCGTTGGCAGTTTTGCACAAAGCATAGTACTACTGCCAGAACGCGTTGAGATTTTGCTGTGAACGACCAGCAGCAGAAGCAGCGGCAAACAACAGATGCAGCCTTTACACGCCGTAACCCTGGGGTCATGAAGGCCCGCAAATAATTTTTGGCCCGATATTTTTCACATATGAAAAAAACCCCGCAAGGAATAAAAACAACATGGAATCTCTCAACGTATTTGTCAATAAATAGTCTGTCTAAGTTTATTAGCTTTTACAAGTTGAATATTGCATTGAGATCTCACTCCAAACTTTACGCAGAGGAGAAATGTCGCTCTTCAAAGTTACTGTAAGGAGTCCCATAATATGCTGCTGGAGATAAATGTTTATTACATTTAGCAATTATTGTCAATCTGGAGAGCAATATCCATGACATTTACGAATGATTGTTTATCTGGAGTTTTGCCTAATTGGTAAAAAAGGCATTTTCACAAAGGGTGCATCATCAGGGCTGTACATTCATGCCATGATCATTTGCAAGAGTCGGTGATCTTCAACGTGACTTTACTGAAAGAACTAAGAATATGATCTACAAACCCTTGTTGTCAAGCCAATGGAAAGTTGGATCAAATGTACATGACCATGTTCGTCAACATCAGTAGCTATTGTCTCTACACTGCCATCCATCACGGTCCAGCGATGCTGAAATCCATCTCACTGAAATGATCTCATTGCCCCACGTCCACGTTTTGATCACGTGATCGATTGTCGTGGGTTGGCGGCACTCGCAATACATCGGGCCTAAATGTGGGCAAGGAATGGTCAGAATGGTCAAGTGGGTTCGCAGAGACCGTACGAGTGCTTGTCCGCTCGTATGTGCACCGGTGATTTTCTATGGAAACTCCAGTTTCCTCCAACATGAATACAACTCACTCAAATGGAACTGATAAAACATCCCAATGCGGGACCCTCCTGAAAATCAGCCTTGAGACTCAGGTGTGCTTTCCTGGATGACGAAATGGCATTATTATGAATAACATTGCATGCTACAACACTAGTGCAAAGCAGATACCAAAATGAAGATGTTTACATATTGCCAATAATAGTATATTTACAAAAGCACATGGTGAATATATCTATATTCCTAAACTCCACATTTAAATATTCTTTGGGTCTTTCAGTAAAGCCACGTAGATGGAAAAGCATCTATCTACGTGACTTTACCGAAAGACCCAAAGAATATGAATTCCTGCAGTCACGAAAGCTTTCAGTCCACATTTAAAGTGCCCTTAATAAAGTATTGCTCCCATACCAGAAACATTAGTTAATCTGACTGCATAATTACGTGTAATTTATAGCCAACTTAACGAGGTCATGGCTATTGTTCATAATAACCTTAAACATATGTTCTGAGCGCTGCTGTGAACCGGCTAAGACAATATTTTTTAATTTATTTAAGGTGGTTCTCGTTATTGTTAACTATTTGACAGAGAAGTGAAAGGTGAGGTCTTGGAGCTTGACTACTTACAAGTAACAAAATGGCAAAGGTGCAGCCCTGCAATTGCTTGCTCGTGCCACTGTTGAGGAAATAGCCTCCACCAGAAAGCCCCTCCCAGAGGATATATTGCACTCTCCCACACTGCCCTGACATCGTGGAGAAGGATGGGAGGACCGACACTTTACCCCGCCACAAGACTTTGATGACCTGCGAACGCTCCTAAAGGCGGTTTACGAGATTTTTCATGTGGAGAGCCGAGGTTAGGTCCGGTGCATTGGCCCTTGAGGATTCGCACTCCTCCTCACGTTTGCTCTCCGCTGTCCAATGGTTGCACTTTCTGTCTGAGAGCCTAATTATTGAGCTGCTGGGGGCCCGGTAGTCACATATAAAGCGAAAAGAAAACATTTAAGGGATTGAAAGAACAGCAACATTAAAATGACAGAATAAATAAACGGCTCGTGTAATTGGTCCACGAGGGACTGTGCTCGCAGCGTTATTGCAGTGCCATCTCCGATTAGTGTGTATTTAGCCATTAACGGTGGGAGAAAAAAAACAATGACAGTTTGAATTACAGTACACCCAAAATGCCAACTGTTTAAAATAACATAATTTATTTCACAGGAAAAGCCTGACTGAATTTCAAAAAACTCTTTCTGCATGGGGATGTTTGGCCAATATAATTATTGAGTATTTGGCTTCGTGTGGGAGGAAACCAGAGGAAACCCACCACGCATACGAGGTGGAGACCCCCACACCTACAACTTCTGGCAAGCCCCAGTCGTCACCAAAACCACATACTAATATTAAGCGGGCTCAACTATTCTTGGCATCCATGCTCATATAAGATTGGGTACAACCAGGGTTATGTTTAGGGGTGTTACAATTCAAGAGTTGCAGGCTGGTTCTAGAATCGATTTTCTTTGTCAACACTGGACTGAGTATGACCACCTCTGGCGAATGGGGAGAGTCACACAAACCCTTTTCACGCAACGTACAAAGCGGAAAAAACATTGAGTCTCACACACCCACGATTCAATGCACCGATCATGAGCTTTAAGAATCAATGTAAAATGTTGGATCAACGTATCATTAAAACGCCTGGGATTTGGTCACAAAAACCTTACAGTATGCCCGTATGCTTCCAATGAAACTTCATCATCATCAGCATCAGACATGATCTATCTACTGCTGGACGAAGTCCTCTCCAAGGAAGACATTAGTTAAACTCACATGAAGCTACAATAAAACAAAACTGCACTTCCACGTACAAATAGACAGAAATAATCCAACAGTGCCATATATTGTGCAAAGCTCCTGAGGATTTCCCCTGAGGCATCTTTGCAAAATTAACAGAGAACTTACTGTGGGAAGAGTGAATGCTCTGTCAAGAAATTCCATATACTACACTGTACAGTCAAAACGTATTACGTTTATTTTTGTTACAAAATTTCCTTGCTACTGCAGTAGCGGGGGGGGGGGGGGGGTGGTATTAATCGGCTCTGCATCGGAATTACATTCCCAGACTGAATTATTTTCCATGAGATCAAATGGGAAAAATGCACTCTCGCGAATGCTTTCAGGGCATCACCAGGAATTTGCTCCACTGCAAGACTTGCAATGAAGAAATGTCTATCCAGGCAACGCAGCGTATGTACTCATTATCCGTGCATATAGTCGGGTATGCGGTAGTTGGGTTCCTGAAGAACATGGCGTTATGGAAAAATCGGGTCGTACTAAATAATATACAGGGTGTTTGAAATATGGACCCGATTTGAAATCGCTATATCTCTGCAACCACGAACTGCCCATGAATGAAATTCTTACCACTTGAAAGGGGCGGGGCATTAAGTTTCAAATGATTACTGCGAGATGCCTCTCCCAGCGCACAAACAGCCCTTAGCCTCAGTCATTCGCAAGATGGTGACGCCGCAACACAAGCGGCGTTTTGCGTTCTGCAGATCAGCAAGACTGAATCCGTTATTGCGGTGCAGCGTGCGTTTCAACGGCGTTTTGGCATTGATCCGCCAATGTCAAAGAGCATGGTGGCACAAAAGACCGTGGTGTTTTCGTGCCACCATTAGCGACTAATCTGGATGACCTCAGAAACAGAATCACGGCAGCGGTGACTTCATTGGAAGGAGACACTTTGAGAGGCGTTTGGGACGAATTCAACTATCGTCTCGATGTTGTCCGTACAGCAGGTGGAGGGCACATAGAGCATTTATAAAATGGTTAGTAAAACTTAATAACTCATTAAACCGTTTGTAACTTTTCGTATAAATTTAACATCTTTCCATGGTGAAATATACTGCTTTGCAACTAGGTCCATCCTTTTAAAACACCCTGTATTTAACAGAGGGTAAAGCACAGTCCGCGATAACACGTAGGATGCGTACGTAGGCTGAACAAAGACTGAGGCGCGTGGGCAGCACCTAGAGGCATCCAGCAGCATCCCGCCATGCATGACGCTACGCAGAGGCAGCCGTACGACCGCTTATTCCTACTCGCGCGACGTAGGTCCGTCCACTCGATCGCGTTATATATCCAATTCGCATCCGCGTTATATATATTTTTTAAAACACGTGTTCCCTAATCCATTCATCGCGTTATATCGAATTCACGCTATGAAAAGACGCGCGGCGTTATAGGAGAAGAGACTATCTCTCTCTCTCTCCATGTGGCACAGACATCGGCACTCCTGGCCTCCTTCCATTTAGCGCCGTCCATGATATTTACTCAACACCGTTGGTGCATTCGATTCTCCCACTTGTGTCCTATTGCTCAAACTGCTCATGTTCTAAATTCACTGTCTTCTCCGTCTTTAAGCACCGGTAATTTTCCCAGTCTCTCGTTTTCCCATTACGTGTTTCAAGAAATAGTACTTATATATTTTCTTCATGTACCTGTTGCTATGCATAATACATTTAAGTTACTCATCTAAGCATATGCCCAGCACATTTTATTGCACCACTTCACTTGTTATTCTAATTGCCACACAACTACAGTGGGGCATGTATAGTAATTCAGGTATATAGCACGACTAAACTACGGCCAAGGACTGTATAATCTTTGATCTGAATGTAACTTATTTCGCACCGTACGTTGCCAACCGTGCTAATCGGATCTAAATGTAATGTCTAGTGCAGACCCTGTCCAAATCTCCATGAATGCCCCCAATCGCACCAGATCTCCGAAGCGAAGTAGCGTCGAGTCAGGCCCGTACTTTCAGGGTAGACCACATGCGGATGTCAGTTGTTAGAGGCCTGAGCTGCAATGTTACCTGAAGATGGCAGTGCAGCAATGGATTCTTGACATTCGGTGCAAATCTTTGGGTGTTATCCCCTCAATTGTGAGCAATTTTCTCCAGGTACTCAAAATTCTTATCACATTGCCATCCCACTTTTTGGAGCAAAAGGCCAAATATCCCAGTGTAGCAGGACACAAAATAGTCACCTTGATGCTCGGTGAGGCTTGCGTGGCTAAATAGAATGCGCCATCATTATTCTTCCAACGTGGCACGAATGTGCATTAATGGTCAAAGGTATCACTTACCCGCGAGATTCGAGGCCATGCTTTATTTACGTGCCGCCGATGCGATGACGCAATCCTATTAATTATTACTGATGGGGCCGCCCGTAATGCACTGGCCGTGCGCCCTAAACGAGGGAGCATTAATTGCCAAGTAATGTTCCGAATGGAGTGTCATGATGCGCATTTGTTGATTATTTTCCCAGTCACGGTTGTTTATTCTATGGCCAGACCGTGGTGGCACGAGGCAAGGGATGTGTGTACACCATATGATCGTGTAAACACATCAGTAAAAATATCAATAAACATGTGAGGCTGGATTCCGTCTCGACCTCGCGGGCATGCGCACAGGAAAGGCTACGTTGCACAACAAAGGGGGCATCGTCTTTGTGTTATGTCCGGTTCTCCGCTTAAAAACAGAACGGAAGACAAGCGCATTTGCAAATGCATCTGTGGTCCCGTGTGACGGCGATGACATTTCGATGAGTCAATGCAGCAACGCGGTTTTGAAATATCTCGTAATTCAGCTGTCCGCCCATAGGGGTCTCTTGCGAGTAGTCACAACCAACCATTAAAAGTCCCTGCCCACTCTCCAGGGTCAGGTCACACGCAAATCTCAAAAGGCAAAACTTGCAATTTGAAGGCGGGATTCTTTTTTTTCGTGCTGGTATTTTGTGCGTTGTTCGTCCTTGTACGGCTTAGCTATGAGCGGAACGATGGACTTATTTACAACTAAATACGGTCGAAGGAGGCAAAGAATACTATAACACGAGAAAAGTTCAATCAAGGTTTTAAAATAAATAAATAATGTTGTCCTCGATAGCGTGCAATGCGCAAAAGGGCAAATATATAAGTTTGGTTCGCATGCCTGTGCAGGTGTGGCTCTCACTGTTATTACCTCGTGCCCTTCAATTACAATGTTTAATTTTACACCCTTAAGAGGATCAGGCTGACTTGCTCAAACTCGCCTGTCCAATCATAAGAGCGCACAGTTTAACACACACCTCAGCTGAAAACTGAAAGCACGTAAAATGTGGAGTATGCCACGACAGTGTTATTTTATAAAACGCTGGTTTTTTTAAAAGGGATTTTAACACGTGTATTACTTCGAAAGCTCTTCCGTTGTACACATTGGAAAGGTAATGTAACAACAAAAATAATAATGAAATGGCAATAATGCACCCTGAAATGCCCCACTGGATTTCAAGACAACTTTACAGGAGGGGTCCAGCGGTGGGGAATGTTTCACCAAAGTAAATGGATGAGAGTTTGGGCTTCATGTGGGAGGAGAAAGTGGAGAACCCGGAGAATCCCCACGACACAAACGAGATGGTAAAAAAACATTCGGCAACACAGCCATCTCCCGGGGCTAACTCGCAGAACCCAATGTCAGCGTAAGAGGAGGAGAGCGTCTTTCGACGAGCCCCTCTGTGCGACGACGTTTTTGGGCCGAGGCCCCGGTGTCGTTCGGAACGATGTCCGACGTTTCGCTCCAATAGCGCTCGGGGAGAGCTCTCCGCCGGAGCGAAACGTCGGGCAATGGAGGCGAACAACGCGCGGCGGGCGAGCTGGCGCGGCCAGATATTCCGTAAGTCGACGGTGGCGACGAGCGAGGCCTTGCACTCGAAGTAACGTCTTTGTTCGGCTTAGATGCTCTGGAAAATGAGACACCCAAATGCCCTCAGAGAGAAACCCGCAATGGGGATTACGCTCAGCCCAAGTGACGGCTGCGGAGGGCACTTGGAAGCTTTATGGTTTCCTGCAGAGTATCATGAAGCTATAAAAAACACTCGTCCATTCGCTTCGATAGAGGCGTTTACAGCAGGCCGGGAGGGAAAATGTACTTGCTCAAGCAGAATCATAGAGAAATAAATACAATCAGGCCGGGTCCGATAAACAAAACGTTTGTCCAATAAGAGGGGTGAAGGGTTTAGTGGGGGAAACACTCCCAGAGCATTTGTCTCTGTCAGCTCTTTCGTCGAGATTTTGCTGCCCTCCGGAATGTTTTATTCGCTTTTTTCTCTCTCTCTCTCTCCCCCGCACCCACCCCCCCCCCCCCAGAAAAAAACCCCCCCAACAAAAAACTCTCTTCTGACTAAGAAAACACGAACTGTCCCGTCCGAGCTGCACCGCACCCCGCCCCGCCTGCACCCGCACGACGACATTAGTCCGCTATCTTTGTTAAGTTTCTGCAGCCATTACCTACGGCGGGAAGACATCCGCGGAGATGCACGCGGCAGCGTCGCGACCCACCGCCGGGAGAAACGTGAAACTTTTTGAAAAACGACCGCGGATCTTCGAGATTTTTTTTTCTGCTAAATCCCGACACTGTTATTGTCCTTGCGCGAGACAGCGCTGTTCTTCGTCACGGGCTGCAAGGGGATACTTAAATGTCCGACTTTGACAAGGGGCTCCGGAATAATACCTCGTCTTAGGGCGCTGCTATGGCGTACCGCTTGCACCGCGCTGGATCACGATGCAGAGGTCACCGTGTTTGCGACCTCCCGGCGCGGCGGTTGAAACAATCGGCAAGTTTCTTAAATAACCCTCCGCCTCGGTCCACTCACCTCGGCCGTATCAATGGGGGTACCGGCGGAGTTAATCGATCGGCAAATCGCGCGCAGCGGGTTAAATTTTGGGTAACCCCCTCTCCCTCCTCCTCCTCCTCCTCCTTCTCCTACCTCACCCCCGCTTTTCCAAGACGTCCGACTAACGCGGAACATTAGGCCGAAATACTCTCGAGAGGGGGCTCCCCAGAGCTCCTGTTGGAGAGCCCCCCGAGAGCTCCCCCTCTCTCGTGGAGGGCCTTTGGCCAGCAGCGGCGCGAGCAAGACATTGCACCCTCGCGTGCCTATTCCCCAGCACCGGATGACCTGTGGTGCAGAGGGGAGGAAGCCTCTGCACCGGTTAAGCAGCGATGCATCCGCACAGCCCTTCTGTCAGTCCGCCGCCGGATGAGGGCCGCCACGCTGTGTGCGGGTTCGCGGTATTTATCGGACCGCACTTCACCACGCTGAGCAGTGCGGATGGGTGAAAGCGAGGAGCACAGAAGTGGGAGACAGGAGTCGAGGACATTTTGCTGCGCCGCTGCTCTGCAGCACTGCGGAGCCCTAGGGCAACCTATCGGTGCATCCACGAAATTCTCAGGCTCGAAGCCTGCTCAGCATCCGAGATCTGACGAGAGCTGGCGCATTCAGGAATGATTTGGCAACAGGCAAGCGGTACAATTCACGAGGTTATTGCTCGTGGTATTAAATAACACTGCGGGTAACAACCTTGCAGGATTATTTGTTTTGTTTGCACGAAACCCACACATGACAAGGGCCCGGGCCCGACTCAGCTTCCAAGAGATGACGAGACCAGTGAGATGCTTCCAGCTGCTTCCAGCTTGCTTCGTTTTAATTTGTCTCATTTCTTGGCTGTGCAGATTTTGATTATTAGTACATTTTCCCAAGCTTTCCATTCCGCTCCTTTGATGTAATGTTTCCGAACGGGACTGCGCGTGAAAGCTGCACCGCACGTTATTGAACGTGCGCGCAGGGTTTTGTGGCATGCTGTGATCATTGTCAAAAGGTATTGGGCATAGTGAGTGGGTGGGTGCTCTTATAAAAATAAACGCGTACCAGTATGTTTACCAATGTGCTCGCATACCCGGTGGATTCAGCCCCTGCGCAACCGGGGGTTAGCACCCCGAATCCAGAGGTCGCTGGTTCGATTTCCCGGGGTGGCGGTCGAAACAATGGTGTAAGTTTGTGAAGTCACCCCACCACCTCTGTCCACCCAGCGGAATATAAAGGGTGCAACCACTGTTCGATGATTGGAAGGTCCCGCGCGGTGGGGTAATGTCTTAGCCAGCGTAGAAGAGTAGGCCAACTACCCTTTGGAAGGGGTATTTCTTCTCTAGAGCTGCCTATCGACAGCATTTAGCATGAGCTCAAAATCGCAAACCTGCACTTTTACTTTTTTTATTACAGTATCCAGAGAAAAGGAGAAATTCCTGAAATATCCCAAGCATTGCTGCCCAATAGGAATGTTTGTATTCCTTCGAGGTTATTAAATTATTTACCCTTAAAGCAATCTGTTAAAGTGGACGTCTTGTCTGGTTGACCCTGCAGTATTAAGTTACAATTAGACATTCCATTAATCTTCCAAGACACAGCATCTTAAAACAGTCTACTCTGCAAACCACAATCCCAATGAACAACTATGGTGAAGGCAGTACAGCAAGCAGGTTTATGAACCATATGTGCATCAGTTTGTTCTCCTCTCAAATAATTGACATTTTTCTGGGCACTATGGTTTCCTCCTACAATTGAACATACTAATAAAACGATCTGGCCGCTGTGACGAGATGTTAACTACCTCGCCTGGTATACAGCAGGTCGTGGGGTGTATGTTTGGAGTTTGAATGTTCTCCTCCGTGGTCCCGTGGACTTTTATTCGGGTCCTCCGGTTTTTTCCCTCAAAATTTAGAAACGTGCGTTTAGAGTATTTGGCTGATATAAATCTCCACATGATAAGTTATCATTTGTGGCCAGATTGCTTTTGAAAAACAGCTATATAGCTCAGTGGGCCTTACCTGGTAAAATTAAAATAGTTTGTAAGTTTAGTTTTAAAAGTTAAAACAGGACTCTCATATAAAGAAGTCTCTACACCCAGCGGAAGCGTTGCCTGTGCAAATAAATAAATAAAAATAACTCTATCAGCACCTTTGGGACCATCGCACCCCTCCGTGGGCCCTGCACAGAGGTAGGCAGCCTTGTACACCCGAGGTTAAAAAAGAAAAATGGATATTATTGCTTTGATGATGATAATGAAAACTTCAAAAGAAAAATATCACGACCAACACAGCGTGTAGAGGCCTTCAACCAGCAGTGGATAGACTGTAAATGAATGAATTAATGAACGATGAATATGATGATGATGATGCAGCATTTAAAAATGCACTCCTTTAAATGTTTAGATGGGTCACACTCACTCGAATCACCAAGTTACATTTCTGGAGTGGACAATTTTTATTTCCCTGATTTTTTTGTACATTGCTCATCCTTAAATTTCGATATAAAGCTTTCGTGACTGCAAGGATTCATCTTCTTTGGTTCTTTCGGTAAAGTCACGTAGAATGAGAATAAAATAATAAATTAATAAAATAAAATAACACGATAAAATTCTCACGACGTTTCGGCCACAACACAAGTGGCCTTCATCAGGTGAAGGGACGAGACTGTCTGGAGGACAGCGCTGGAGCGAACACAGCCAAGCTCAGACCGCGACCTTTAAGCTGTGTGAGAAGAAACAGAGCGCCTTGACAAAAGAATTAGCATAAAAATTTGCATTTAATTGGCGGACTTAGCATGATGAACGGTGTAGAGGGGGTGAACATGTGCAGACCGGCGAGGGGGGGAAGGGGAGTTTACATATTGATGGTGTGAAAAGGGAATTTAAGCTGCTGCGAAAGTTTGGGATACCACTACTTGAAAAAATATACTGTACCATTGAAAATTAGTTTAATGTTTGGTTCGGATAATTTAGCATTGAAATAGCTGCGTGATTAGCTTGTGACTGGTCACAGAAATGGCTATGTTAAAGTCAAAGCCTACACATCCACAGAGGCACCTAGTACAAATCAAACAGGAGAATTTAGCATTGAAATTGCTGAGTGATTAGCTTGTCACTGGTCACAGAAATGGCTATGTTAAAGTCAAAGCCCACATATCCACAGAGGCACCTAGTATAAATCAAACAGGATAATTTAGCATTGAAATAACTGAGGGATTAGCTTGTGACTGGTCATAGAAATAGCTATGTTAAAGTCAAAGCCTACACATCTACAGAGGCACCTAGTACATGGACGCCAAAGGGGACTGCAACCACTCGACTATCATATAGCGCCTCGCAGCTGTCTCTCTCCCCCTCCTCCGTTCCGACCATGGATGAACTCGTCCATCTGAATGGGGCTCGTAGCTATCCGTGGTGCTAAAGTTGAGGGTAAGAATCCACCCATTTTTTCGCCATATAGCATTGTGATATATAACGACTTATTGTTGGTAGCTTAGCTGATTGGAGAATATATAGAGTTTATTGATAACATTGAGGTAGTTTATATTTTAGTTTTTTTTATTGGTTTACTATATGGTATTCATTATATGGTGTAGTGTATACCCAGTTACTGTTAATAGCTCAGCTTATTGAAGAATAAATTGAGTACATTTATTATATTGATGTAATTTAGACTTAGGTTTTTTCACATCGGTTTACTGTATGATAGTCGAGTTGTTGCAGCCCCTTTGGCGTCCATGTACTAGGTGCCTCTGTAGATGTGTAGGCTTTGACTTTAACCTAGCTATTTCTGTGACCAGTCACAAGCTAATCCCTCAGTTATTTCAATGCTAAATTCTCCTGTTCGATTTATACTAGGTGCATCTGTGGATATGTAGGCTTTGACTTTAACATAGCCATTTCTCTGACCAGTCAGAAGCTAATCCCTCAGTTATTTCAATGCTAAATTCTCCTGTTTGATTGTACTAGGTGCCTCTGTGGATGTGTAGACTTTGACTTTAACATAGCCATTTCTGCGACCAGTCACAAGCCAATCACGCAGCTATTTCAATGCTAAATTATCTGAAACAAACATTAAACTAATTTTCAATGGTACAGTATATTTTTTCAAGTAGTTGTATCCCAAACTTTTGCAGCAGCTTAAATTCCATTTTCACACCATCAATATGTAAACTCCCCCTCCCCCCCTCGCCGGTCTGCACATGTTCACCCCCTCTACACCGTTCATCATGCTAAGTTCGCCAATTAAATGCTAATTTTTATGCTAATTCCTTTGTCAAGGCGCTCTGTTTCTTCTCACACAGCTTAAAGGTCGCGGTCTGAGCTTGGCTGTGTTCACTCCAGCGCTGTCCTCCAGACAGTCTCGTCCCTTCACCTGATGAAGGCCACTTGTGTTGTGGCCGAAACGCCGTGAGAATTTTATTGTGTTATTGTATTATTTTATTATTTAATTCTCATTCTACGTGGTGACTTTACCGAAAGAACCAAAGAAGATTGCTCATCCTTGTTTTGGTTCCCAGGTTATACGCGGAATGACAAAACACCTTTCAAAAAGTTGCTCAACGCATTTCAGGATCCAGCTCAGGACCTTGAACCCATCATCTGGAGCACAACATATAAGCATCTAACGATGCCACAAAAAGTAACGAAACTGAATTAATATTAGTCCAGCAGAGGCTGGATCTAAGTGCGCCCCTGGGTGGCAAGGCCACCTGTACGTATGCTTCCATAAGACATTTCCCTTCGCCTTATCCCCATGCATGTCACGTGAGGATGTACTTGATATCAAATCAGTTGCGCTTTCGTTCCCCGCATCAACTGCACTGCAATTGACTGTTTCCCGTTCCGAGACGTGTGCAACTTGCAGGGTGGGCTCCGTTCACCGCTGAATTTCGGACCGTGCAAAGTGGTTCAGCGTGAATTTTATTTAGAAAGGCGTAGCGCCGTCGTTTTAAAAAGACATTGCACTTACCGCAGAGAACTGTAACGGACACGGCTGCACTGTATAGCTGGCGCCAAACTGTGGCACGCCCCTCCCGCGTGGCCTTGTGGGAGCCTCGGTACCGATAAAGTTATTTTATTTGAGTGTACGTCATCGGAACGGAATCGGAAAAGAAAAACCGATGACGTACAAGGACGTTATCGGAATTGGAAAGGGCTCAAAGTGCCCGTGACAAGGGAGTAACCACCACGACGCCTCTTCCCCTCCCCTCCGCCGGCCACGACACGAAGGACTCACCGGTCTCGCTCTTCTCGATGACCTCGACGGGCTGGCCCGCGTGCAGGCTGATCTCGCCGCCCTGCTGCCGCTCGTAGTCGGCCACCGCCACGCACATGTCGTCCGCGTCGCCCTCCGTGTCCCCGTCTGCCGGGGGGGTCAGACACGCCGTGAGCCAGCGCGACGCCATGGCCGGCACGCGAGCGGCCGCACGGGCGGCGCAGAGCCGGTGGGCGCACGAGCGGCGACCGGGGGCGTGCGGCGCCGTGCCGATCGTGCTCCGGTTGAAGCGGAGGGCCACCGCCCCGGCCGGGTCAATCGCGTGAACCGGCCGGGTTTCAAGCGTGCGGTGAATAAGTTCTTCTTTATTTTGTCCAAGGGTCCACTTTTTGACGATTGTCACGACGACTGAAATAATATATATTGTCTCTGATATTAGGGTGAAGCGATGCGAGCGTTGGCTTTTATTGGTGAACGCCAAACAGTACGGCGGTTTTTCCTTCGCAGTTTACTTTTCGGACCAAAAAACGATGCCAAATCCTAGGAAGCTTGCAGCGATAAAACTCCGTCCTTGAGAACACGTTGAAACATCAAAGGATTTTTATTTTTAAATCAAAATAATTTCCCTGCGAATTATTCTTGCCGATTTATTTTTGGTCTGGCTAATCAGCATTACTTTTGTTTAGCCAATGATTGTTCATTTACTTTTCCATTATTATATTTTTGTTTCAGCCACGATGCCTCGCGTCCCTGTTACTTATTCACGCGCAATTGAATGTCTTACTTCACTGGGATGCATCAAGTCACGTCAAGTGGTGGTCGCTGCCCACACTCCCACACAGCACTGTTTGGTTTTTCAACCCCCCAATGTTTCTGTTTATTTTTCCCCCCGAATCGATGCGCTTGCGAGTGTTCCCGGCAAAACACACTACACGCTCTCCTCGCGAGTCTCCGGCTATTCTGCTGGCCCAGCTATGATGCTCACGGGCCACAACGAAAGACACTTCCCTCCCTCCTCCTCCAGCCATCTTTCAACTTGTCTTCCTCCTCCAGAGAATCCATCACAAAGCTGAATAATGTTTTTATGAAGTTCATTCATTCCCATTTCCTAGTAACTGGCTACCACTTTCACGAAGCCTGTGTATGTTACAATGTCTGTTCTTTGTCCTTGTTTTAAATAATATTATTGTTGTGTTCCCCACTGCACACAATTATTCTTATTTGCTCTGCTCTAATCCCTTAATCTGTCTGTTTAATCTGCTGAGCTTCACGTATTAAATGTTTGGATTTGTATGACACGCACAGGACACGGGCTGTGTGTACTCCTGTGAAGATGAATCTCTTGATGTGCTATACCACGTTTCTAAAAGGCATTACAAGTACCGGCTACTTTGCAGCTGAATTAGCCTATCATTTATTTTACCGCGTCACCCGTATCAATTACAGTGGTCACTCCTAATGGCTTGGCAGCATTCTAACAGTAAGCTAAACCTTTCTAAAGGCATTAAGCCATTCGAAAATGTAAAACATGCCAAAGTAATTTAAAAAAAATCACATTAAAAAAACACATTTTGCATGCAATGAGACGAATAAAATGGAATGTGTGTAAAACACACGGATACTTGATGTATTTATTCAAAGACCCATTCCGATAAAGTGATCTTTACCGATTCATTATAATCCCCTGTAAAAATTACAGTGCAGATGAAAAAACTTGTGCTCAAAACGATGCGCAAATCACTATTCTGACCTAGCTTTAGCAAAAAAAGCAGATGTCGACCTTCCCATGATTATGGTGTTCCCAGTCAGTCTCAGTGACCCACATTGCAACATTACTATCAACACAGTCCATCCTTAAGCCCCCCCTCCTGCCCTGCCCCCGCAAGATTTTCTTTCTTTCTGCAATTGTTTATTTCTCCAGCGCACGCTGAGGGGCAACACGTTGACTCCTCGGCTCAAAGGAAGAGAAACAGCCATCCCGACGGGCAAGCGGCCACGTGAGCAACCAAAGCCCTCTCCCGATGGTTTTGCCACGTGTTGGGGGGCGAGGGGAGCCTCTCGCGAGCGATTCCCTGATTTTGCCACGGAGCGCGCGGGATCTTCAATCGGCGCGAGAGTTTTCCTGTCGGGCGAGGACAAACAGCTCCTCGCCCCCTCTCGCCCTTCTCCTCCTCCTCCGCAGCGCGCCGCTCGAGCCAAGCATCACAAGCAGTCCGATGTTTGGCACCGCTGCCGTTTGCAGCCCCTCCCCTTGTCGTCTCTTTCCACCCGTCCTCCGAAAGGTGACACCCCCGACGGCTCAGTAGCGCCTGCAACAATGCCCGGCCAGTCCGCCACGGTCACCGTGTCGCCTTTGCGTCCGGCAAAACGGCGATGACAGCCTTCCACCCGACGATCGTAGAGCCTTTCATCTCGAGCGGTGTGCACGGGGGGGGGGGGGGGGGGTGTGGGATGGGGGAGCCTTCGCAAAAGTTCCGGGCCCCACCGGTGCTTGCTTGCTCGCTCGCCCGCTTGCTCGCTCGCTCACTCTTGCTTGCTTTGGGCAAAGTAAAATCCCACTCGGGTGCGCTGGCCAAGAGCAGACGCCTCGCGCGGGCAGCGCAGCGGGGCCGGCAGCGGCAGACGAGCGGCCGTAGGAGTCTCTGCCGGCTGCCGCATGGCAGCAGGGACGGAGCGCGGATGAGCCGCTAAGTCGGAGGGGGCGGAAGAGGTGGGGGGGGGTGGTGCTTGCTCCACGGTAAAGCACAATTGTTGCGATTCGATCACATGGCCCGGATTGAGTGCGGTGGGATCGTGCTGCTCGAGAGAGGAGGGCGACTGGGAGGAGGGGTGGTGGGTAGGCGGAGCTCGGTCGGCCCACTTAGTTTTTTTTGGGTCGAGTGACGCCGGACTTACGCAGCCCACACTTGGGTTGCTCGCTAAGTGCCGGAGGGGCCCCCACGGGCACGCTGCTGCTGCTGCTGCTCGGTCGAGACACAAAGAAGAAAAAACGAGGAGTGTTTTTTTTATTCCTCTACCCCGCCCCCTTTGCGCCGTGGTGCTCGCTCGTGGATTTTTTTTTTACCGGAGCGTCCGCAACGAAGCAAAGCCAACGTTTATTCCTCGCAGTGTTTGGTTTGAAAATCAGTTGTTGCACGTGTTAATAATCACTGTCAGCTACAATCGATGCGCTCAAGCAGCTGCGGGTGATTTTGGCGTAATTGAAGTTTGGGCGATGCGCGCTTCAAAAAACGGTTTTGAACTTTTCCTTTCGCGGACACGTGGAACAAAGCCAAAACAAAACGGCTATTTCCGTCGATGACGCCCGATGGACGCTCGTGATGAAGCCAGAGGCTGGAGGCTTCCACCCTGGCAGCGTTTCGAGCTGAATTTGTTGTTGTTTCCGTCTTGTTCAAAACGCGAAATTAATTTAAAAAAAACGGCCACATTTTGTTGACGCCTTGCACCCGATTTGTGGACAGCGAGAGACAGAGAGAGACAGAGAGACAGCGAGAGAGAGAGAGAGACAGAGAAACGAAAAAAATATTTGGCTGGCGGTGGTCGGACAGAGAGCAGGAGTTAGTTCTGCATTTGCAATCTCGCCTTTTTGACCCTCCGCCAACCAACGCTGTCGCTGTAACATTTGGAAGACTGCTCTTGGCAGGCGGCCTGGGGTGGTGGGTGGGGGTCGTCAGCGATTCAAAAAACCAGCGCCCTTTTTTAAATTTTGTTTTGACGCTAGCTCGCCGAGACGAACTTGCCTGCACGGGGTTCAGCGGTTTATGCGTGCAGAGTCCTCGCGTGCGGCCAGCCGGACGGAGAGGGATGATTTTAATGTCTTCCCCCTCGGAGCGCCGTGGCGTCGTAAGCAAAGTGGCTCTGGCGATAGCGCGAAATGCTCGCAAGTGGAAAATTGCTCGGCGGTCGGGGGACCGGCGCCCGGTGATGGACTCGGGGGGGGGGGGGGACGAAGCCAGCCGAGACAGCAGATTCAGACACCGCACGCATCAACGAGAGACGGTTTTTCCCAGCCCTTGCACGATTTAGATACGCACGTACGTATGCACGCCGAGGAATATATCGCGTTTGCTATTCCACGCACCTCTGATTAGCGCGGTTGGCTATGTACGGTGCGAAAGAAGTTCAACAAACGTCCTGTGCATATTCCGTGCAATGAATGCACATTACCCGCCACGACGTACGGGATCACAAATCCATGGATGTTAACAGAGGAACCGATCAGAAGCTGAAAGGTACACAAATGACCACTGGGTGGTGCATGCTTATAATTACGCGAGCAAGTTGAAAGGGGAACACGCGGACCAGAGGACAAAACAAGTTGGAGATGTCATTGATTGTTGAAGAAAATCAAGTTGGCTTGGACGGTGCAGGTCACGAGATGATGGCCATGAGACGAGACTCACGACAAAGTGGTGACCAGAGGAGGAAAAATGTGGAAGAGGCTTCCACCATGGAGATGGAGCGATGAAATCAGCTGGTGTGCTTTGCGTAGACGGATTGTTACGTCCAGCAGTGGATTGATCACTGCACTGGGGCACGTTGTACTGCAAAACACAACTGACTATTACGTTGTAGGATCGTGGGAGATGGGGGACAGCTTGGGGATGGATTGCCTTCACCCAGCAGTGGACTGACCTCTGCTGACGACGACGATGACAATGATGACGAAACAAAATAATTACTTTGTGAAGAATGCGGGGCATGTAAACAGCTGCTTGACTGAGTGATATGTAATCACTTGGGTCCAATGGAAATCTGCTCTGCGTGCACCCAGCACCAAGCACACACGGCACTGGGACTTTTGCGCGCATCTACGCCTGTTCAGGCGATGATGACAAGGTAACAGCGGCCGTCTGCCTCTGCTGGGCGGTAATGTTTGAGCGCCGTAACGCCCTTGACAGACGTGCACCAACACGTCAATTTCATATATCCTGCTGCGGGAATGCGGTCCAGAGAATTATCCACTTCTGCCGTCCCAGTGGCGCTTCGCGGATGAAGCTGCGAACCGTCAAAGCCGATAGAGAACATCCGCTATTTAGCGACGAATTTGCTCAAAACACAGCGACGGCAGATAATTACAGAAACACTCTCGCGAAGGCAGATAAATGCAATGGGAGAGGGGCTTGGGTTGGTGGTGTATACCTTCCACATGACCGGTATGAATAGCAATGCTCCCTGGGTTATGAGGAATCGCTGAGTGCAGGAGATAGGCAAGGACAGCTCGCCGTATTGACTCTGGCAAACAACCGCCCACGTGGGCCCAAACAGCGTCAGACGACACGGGCAGCTGGGGCCACAAACGTCTCGGTTAGTGTGAAGCTGCACTGGCAGGCACATGTTTACACGGGCAACAAAAAAAAACATTAACCTTCTGCCCCAAGCTGCCTGCCCGGCCCAGATAGAGAAAAGATGTGGTTCATTGCTCTTGATGCCAATGCCGTGGGCGGCTGTAATGAATGCACTCCGCTTGACTGATTGTGGTAAATGTCTCATGTGGAGCGGCAAAAGTTGATGCACGTTACAATATTGCCAATTATAAGTTTGCTCGCGTTCGCTGAACTTGAGCCTCAGACTTCACGAGATGAAACTTCACGAGCCGACGTGCGGTTAATGAGAAAATCTGTCCGTGTGACAGCCACCACAAATTATTTAAATAGTTTGCTCGCGAATCGCTTAATCCACATGCGAATACATTATACTAATTTATTATGTGGACGTTGAACAAAACGCATTTTCACGAAAATATAAATAAAAAAACGCCAATGCATAATCTTCTACCAGCAATGCAGCGGTGCAAATGATATAACGCCAATTAATTTCAACAATCACAAAGGAATCTCTATCTGGTTCTTGGTAATTACAGCGAGAGACACCAAATCCTATAGCAGAGGGCTCTGGAATGTTATCTCGAGGGCAGGCCTTTGAGATAAAAAGGTCTTCTCAAATTGGGAACACATGCTGAGCCATTATGCGCACATTGATTTCCAGGCGTGACACCATTGCCCCGGGATAGATCCCACTCACATAGCATAAAGGAAATGAGACTTAAACGTGAATGCGTCAACTCGAAATTGACCGTTCATTAGAAGGACACAAGCAGGGCTTGTTCAGTGTGTAGCTGTGGCAGTGAAGACTCAATAGGCAACACACAACGGGCTGGTTTTAAGAACCAAGACTTGGGCAATAAAATTTAAAATGTCTTATGATTTTCATCTGCAAAAATGCAACACTAAAGACTCTAAACACGTTTAAGGGTCGGCGCAAAGCTGCTTTGGAGATGAGTGGCTTTTAAAATCTGGCAGCGCTTCTTCAAATATACAAGTTACGTGATGGACACGGACGTGTATGCCGTGTAACAACACGCACAACGCCTGTGCTGTTACACGAGGGTTTGTGTGTTTTCTCTTACTCCTTGTTCGCGGTGCACACGAGCCACGAGTGTGATGAGCACGAGACCCCTCGCGTGGAACACAAGAGGAGGAGGGCAAGCGGAGATGACGCGAAAGAGGCCCAACTTGTGAACAGTAACATCGGCCGTACGCACAGTGCTTCGACAACGCTTTCCGTACACACTTTCAATTTTCCGCACAATCCCGCCGCATACGCGCGAGGAATACGACAGGGATTTTTTTTTAATGAAGCCGAAATGTATAGCCAAAGCTGTACTTGAATTTCCACAATGCTCTGTCGGAGGTGACCGAAGGAAGTCAATGTGCGGCTTTCAAAGCAAAAAACCGGCCCATCACTCATTTTTTTCTTCTTGCTTGCACGAAGTGGCAGGTTTATGGCAACATCAGAGAAAAATCAATGCATGCCACATTAGGCCCCGACAATAAACACGGGCCAAACTATGAATAATACATGCGGCTGAGAGGTACGAGGAAGGAGGGAGGCATTATAGACTCGTATTAAACGACGCGCATTCATCGCCGCGCAACTTTCTCAATCTTTCGAGGGGCGCTTCACGCGGCACCACCCTACGGATTCGATTTGAGGCGCATTCGTTAAACGTGCCCGACGACGTTTAATACGAATACGAATTGTAGCGCCGCGGTGGCGCACTTGACATTGGCTGCGCGCGAAACCGTCACATTGACAGCAAAATCCGTGAGAGCATGAACATTGTACACAAGGTATTGAGCAATGTGGACATGGCCAATGGTGGCATGCAATGCGATAATAGCGTAGATCCAGTCAATGCCCTTTTTGGTCGTGAACGCCTGCAACCATCCCTCAACTCTTCCTCATGCTCAGTGATTGATTTTTGATTTGTAAACAGGCTAATTGGAGCATGCTTCGCATGCACGAAGTACGAAGACAAAGATCCCCCGTCCAGCCTTTAACAGACTGTTGGGGCAAGTGCTGTTAGCGAGCACATATGAAGGCCAACACGACACACGAGAGAGTGGGTGGCCAGCATTGACACAAGCCACCTTCATCTCCCCAGTGCTGATGTCTACACACAGCAGCAGGTACTCATTTAAAGCTGCGTCAGCATAGGGGAGGCACAGAACTGGTTCAAATATCCAACACCAATGTTGGCAGTGAGCAGGAATCGAAGTCAGGACACAGAGTTTGTAGCTTAGTGCACTAACCACTGCACTACCGCTCCCTGCTACACAGGATACACGAACAACATGTATGTACATAAGAGACATTTGAAAATTATATCTACAGCATATTAAAATAACCTATGGACCAACTGGTGTGTTACACAGTACTCATGATTGTATGTATATAGTTAACGCTAACACAACTGGATTATTTCACTTTTTTTCTAGCATATGTGGAAAACGGCTTCCTAATATGCCTAACGTAAGATTTGTTGGATCTTTAAAATATATATTATGACTGCCAACACAGTGGAGTAGTGGTGCATTTTTGTTCTGATATCTCTGCTTTCTATCTTCAACATGGTGACTCAGGTCACTCTTGACAATGACGCTTAATGTGGTCTCTCTGGAAGACTCACGGTTAAACAAAAATATTTTTTTTACTCGAGTGGTTCGCTTACTGTACTATTATGAAGCTAGCAACCCGAGGTTGATTCCTGGCCGGCGTTAACATCAGCAGCAACTGGTCCTGATATTTGAATCTTGGTCATCTCACAACAACCAACGTGGTGAAGGAAAGTCAAACAACTTCCATCTACAGTGAGGGAAAAAAGTATTTGATCCCCTGCTGATTTTGTACGTTTGCCCACTGACAAAGAAATTATCAGTCTATAATTTTAATGGTAGGTATATTTCAACAGTGAGAGACAGAATAACAACAACAAAATCCAGAAAAACTCATGTCAAAAATGTTATAACTTGATTTGCATTTTAGTGAGGGAAATAAGTATTTGACCCCCTCTCAATCAGAAAGAATTCTGGCTCCCAGGTGTCTTTTATACAGGTAACGAGCTGAGATTAGGAGCACACTCTTAAAGGGAGTGCTCCTAATCTCAGCTTTTTAGCTGTATAAAAGACACCTGTCCACAGAAGCAATCAATCAGATTCCAAACTCTCCACCATGGCCAAGACCAAAGAGCTCTCCAAGGATGTCAGGGACAAGATTGTAGACCTACACAAGGCTGGAATGGGCTACATGACCATTGCCAAGCAGCTTGGTGAGAAGGTGACAACAGTTGGTGCGATTATTCGCAAATGGAAGAAACACAAAATAACTGTCAATCTCCCTCGGCCTGGGGCTCCATGCAAGATCTCACCTCGTGCAGTTGCAATGATCATAAGAACGGTGAGGAATCAGCCCATAACTACATGGGAGGATCTTGTCAACGATCTCAAGGCAGCTGGGTAACACACTACGCCGTGAAGGACTGAAATCCTGCAGCACCTGCAAGGTCCCCCTGCTCAAGAAAGCACGTATACATGCCCGTCTGAAGTTTGCCAATGAACATCTGAATGATTCAGAGGATAACTGGGTGAAAGTGTTGTGGTCAGATGAGACCAAAATGGAGCTCTTTGGCATCAACTCAACTCGCCGTGTTTGGAGGAGGAGGAATGCTGCCTATGACCCCAAGAACACCATCCCCACCGTCAAACATGGAGGTGGAAACATTATGCTTTGGGGGTGTTTTTCTGCTAAGGGGACAAGACAACTTCACCGCATCAAAGGGACGATGTACGGGGCCATGTACCGTTAAATCTTGGGTGAGAACCTCCTTCCCTCAGCCAGGGCATTGAAAATGGGTCGTGGATGGGTATTCCAGCATGACAATAACCCAAAACACACGGCCAAGGCACCAAAGGAGTGGCTCAAGAAGAAGCACATTAAGGTCCTGGAGTGGCCTAGCCAGTCTCCAGACCTTAATCCCATAGAAAATCTGTGGAGGGAGCTGAAGGTTCGAGTTGCCAAACGTCAGCCTCGAAACCTTAATGACTTGGAGAAGATCTGCAAAGAGGAGTGGGACAAAATCCCTCCTGAGATGTGTGCAAACCTGGTGGCCAACTACAAGAAACGTCTGACCTCTGTGATTGCCAACAAGGGTTTTGCCACCAAGTACTAAGTCATGTTTTGCAGAGGGGTCAAATACCTATTTCCCTCATTAAAGTGCAAATCAATTTTTAACATTTTTGACATGCGTTTTTCTGGATTTTGTTGTTGTTGTTATTCTGTCTCTCACTGTTCAAATAGACCTACCATTAAAATTATAGACTGATCATTTATTTGTCAGTGGGCAAACGTAAAAAATCAGCAGGGGATCAAATACTTTTTTCCCTCACTGTACGTATGTGGAACTTCTTCCGCACCGTACGTAGTCAACCGTGCCTCCCCATGGCCGACGTGGAATGGGGAGGCCATTATCCAGCAGTAGATTGATAAGGGCTGTAAGTAATAATCATTGTTATTCTTGTATTATTATTATGAATGTATTGTTATTATCATATACTACATATGTTGGCAACCGTGTAATGGTAAGAACAAAGGTTCCATTTAATCTCTTAGCGTGGCAGTTGAAACAGTGGTGGTGAGATGTTAACTCCCTCGCCTAGTGTGCAGGAGGATATGGGTTCGATCCAGACCCTGACACCTGTATATTTTGAGTTTTCGTGTTTCCCCTGTGGTCGCGTGGATTTTTCTGCGGGGCCTCCGATTTTTCCCTCCACATTTAGAATCAACGTGCATTTAAAGTATTTGGCTGCTATAAATGTCCACGCGATACGCCACTTCGTTGAGTTATCATTTGTGGCCAGGTCGCTTCTGAAAAAGAGCTGTATAGCTCAGTGGGCCTGACCTGGTAAAATAAAAAATAGGTTTTTTTTGTAAAAAATGTCTCCCGCTTTTGTCCACCCTGCGGTATTAACGGGTTTTCCACATTGCAGTCACACGGCAGCTCTCACATGCCGTGGTACTCCCTTCGTCTAGCCAGGAGCGCAGGTCCTTCTGCCAGCGGCGGCGTGAACACGCAATTGCAGGGCTGCCTTCTACGACTGACGACGACGCGCGTCGTCTCTGTATATAATTACAACGCCCTACGTTTTCCGGACGTGGTCCGACTCGGATGGGGCACAAGTAACGCGTGGTACATGTTGCACCGACGCGCAGCTGGCAGATAACACGCTCAACAGCCCCCGTTTTTTTTCGTATCGGTCAAAATTAGGATCAGTTTAACACGTAGGAGGCTTTCGCGACCAACATCATCCATAATAGAGATTTTTTTGGGTTAGATCGCGTAAATATATAAATGTGTCGTTAAACCCGCCACCACCCGACAAGACCAATGGGCTCGTATAATGCGCATGCATAATGTACGCGCAAGAGCGCACACAAGCGTGGTCACCACATCTATGCCTCTGTATGAGAAACAAAACGGGTGGACTTCTCCACAGATCCGGCTGTCGCCTGATGAAGCTAGTTGCATTTACTGGCGAAACGTCGTACTCAGATTGTAAATGTTGTGGCTTGGCTCTCCAACACACCGGTGTGGCTGTACTAGTGACGAATTGGCCACGTTCTGTTTACGTGACAAACCCTTACTAGTTGGCTGTGTCGGGTGGTGGCGGGTTTTAACGGCACTTTCATATATTTACGCGATCTAACCCACAAAAAACCTCTATTATGGAAAGTTAGGATCGTTCCTCGGGCGCTGTGTGGAGGGTGTCACCGTGACGTGACGGGAGTGCCGGAAGTCAAAGCCGCCACTGCTCCAGCGGTTTCATGCTGCCAGCCGCATTTCCCTGAGACACGCCGCGATGATGATGGCAGCGTGTGGCATTTCTGTTTTGTACGCGGCTATATTTGGTAAATGAAGACTGGAGGGACGTTTAGAGAGCTATAATAACATCGGCAGTGGGCAGCCTAAATTCGGATTATGTAAACATAAATATAGATATTGGTGTCCCACGAAGTGCGTTTACTTTCATAATGTGATTTTCCATTTCCCGATATAGAATTTTTTGCTCATTCTATTTTCTGGATATGAAACCGATTGCCTCAGTGACTCAGTTGCATGCACACAATGGCTTATAAAATTACGAGATAGAAAGCCACTTTACAAATAGAAAATGTTACGCTGCTTACATTGATGTATAATGTACAGCATTTTGTGAATGCGCTGCTGGATGAAGACCAACCAATGCCTTTTGGTCATTTTTTTTTCTTCAAAATACTTGACCGAGCTGATCGGTGCAGGTTGGAAAAGGCGGGCACCCAGGTCCTGTTAAAAAAACTATAAAACTACACTACTTTTTTTTATTTTCCCAGGTAAGGTCCACTGAGCTACAAATCTGTTTTTCGGAAGCGACCTCGCCACTAATCTTTGCTCAACAAAGTGGCTTGTCAAAGCGGAAATGTATAACAGCCAAATACTCTAAAAGCATATTTCTAAATGTGGAGGGAAAAACCGGAGGACACAAAGAAAAATCCACGTGACCACGGGCAGAACATGCAAAATCCAAACATACAGGCATCGTCAGGGTCGGAATCGAACCGACGACTTTCCGCGTACCAGGCGAGGGAGTTAACATCTCACCGCCGCGGCACCCCTGATGTTCGCCACGACTGGGAATCGAACTCGAGGCGTCGCTGCAGCACTGCCTACTCGTGAAAATTTAAACAATGACCAACACAGCCATTTGTTTCCCACCAACAAAAACCATTCACACGTTACCTGACACGCAAAAGCACCGCAACAATTACACATATATATAATTTCTTGAAAGTCGATTACCTTGGGAATTTCTCTTCTTATCATTCTCCCTGGAAGAAGAAAAAAAAACACACAACACAAGCAATATTAGCTGCGGTCCATTCACATCGTCTTGTGACTGTAACTACGCTTGTAAGCCAGGATAGCCTCAACCGAATGTCTCAAGACTGGCTTGCAGGAGGGTTCCTGCCAAGATTTTCACAGAAGGTGCTGTGCAATCCCAAATGATGAATTCAGCATTGGGATGTTTAGCCAATATCCGTTACTTTAACACGTAGGAAGCTTACGAGACCAAAACCATCCATAATAAAGTTTTTTTTGGGGTTAAATCGCGTAAATAGATAAATTTGTCGTTAAACTCGCCACCACCCGGCTATTTTAGTACACACACTCGACAGGAAGTACAAGAACAATGGGTGTGCAGAATACACATGCGTAATCTATGTTGATTACCATATAAATAAATCAAACGGCAATGGATACCCATAGTCATTGATATGCATTAAGCCCCAACCCCCATTTCGTGCAAGAAGAGCACGCGTGATGCCATCACATCTACCCCTCGATTTAAGGAACCAAACAGGAGGATTTCTCCACAAATCGCTTGTGTTGCGATCGAAACGTCGTGGGTTTTTTTGGTCTTATTTTTAATATAAATGTTTTTAAATCTTTATTTTCTATCTACGTGACTTTACCAAAAGAACCAAGAATATGGGCACATGTATATACTTCCACGATCTAACCCAAAAGACACTTGTATTATGAATATAAGTTACATTTTATGTTTTTTTTTTCATCTCTTGGAGGAAACCATTGAAAACCCACGCCTAACCGGGGGGGGGGGGGGGAACATACAAACGCCGCATAGAAAAGCGTCCGAGTCGGGAATCGAACCCAGGACCTTTCTTGCTGTGTTAGCACCGTGCCCATCCTGCCTCCGGGAAGCCAAAGGCACAAAGTGCCCCCTACTGGCCATCCAAATAACGCGACGCGAGATCACATTGTCAAGGGATTGGAATCGGCAGTGACCAGTGATATAGGAAATGTGCGACCGAGTTTTTTTTTGTGTTAAGGTTATTCAACCAACGGATGAAATAGGAGTATTTTCAGGCAACGCAACCCACGCATTATTCTGTGTGCCATCATAAATGGAGTACAGGCACACTCGTAAGGCCACGGTAAACTGAAACATTTAAATTTGTAATGACCAAAGCGTTTCAATTTAAACACTTCGTTCATTTAAATGACACCGACTTAAACGACCGAAGAACACAACCATACGAGTAATGTACTCGGATTATGAAGAAGCAAGTATTTGTTGTGTGCCAAGGCAAATGTGTGTTGTTTATTCCTGCCGTGGATAGAACACCAAATTAATTTGAAGTGTTTGTCTAAAGAGCAATTAATATATCAATATATGCCGAAGTGATTAATGACTGTATACTTCGCACTATAACGCATGGAACAAAATTCTGAACACCGATATCGAGAATTAAACGCACGCTAAATAAATGTGCCAAAAAGAACAAGCGTGGAGAGATGCGTGCTCTGAATTGCACTGAGAGCAACACGGGGGTTAGGAGAACAATTGCAAATCAATGGCAGTTAGCCAGCTTGGGCAGGACACATTCGTTAGAGAGGGATGACGGATGAGACTAGTGAAGGAATGGCAGGCAAAGGGGGGCAACACAACACCCCCTCAAAAAAGATGACCGTAGCAGAGATGGAGCGGCGTGGTCGGCTCACGAGCAGACGTCAGATGGATTGCCGCATCACAGGGACACGAGTGCAAGTTTCAAGTGCGTTTGGTTTATCTGGAGGTGAGAACTCCAGGGACCAGGACAGTCTAATCTGCAAGATTTTGAGTACTGTAATTTGGCGAGGGATTTTCGATTTTGGACCCTGACGCAGGGCACACTCTTGCCAGGGCATCTTTAAAGTTCACTGTGAAGCAAATGGCGTGCAGTAGAATTGTAATGGTCACGGCACACCGCAGTAATAACCAGGGTGGCCGCGAACCTCTTCAACGTACTACCGCTGGGCCACGTCACCACCCTGTGAGGGATGGTGTCGGATTGTGGAGGCCTTCATCGTAGTTGACCATGATGAATAATTTAATATAGAATAAGAGTATTGTGTGCACGTATATGATTTCAAAATATGATACATCGCAACGATTCCACGTCACGATTCGGTCCATGAAACTTTTTTTTTTTACTGGGAGAGCAATGTATGTTGTATTCCCAGCCATGATGCTCATAATCAGCCATAGCTATTCCACTGCTGGATGAAGACTTCAAAATCCGTCACCATCTCCCATGATCGTACGACGTGACAATCCGCCCGGCAAACTGCACACAAGTGGATTACATTTCTCCATCTCTTCGGCTGTCGAACCTCTTGGACACGGTCCCAACCTTGGCTGCCGCTCGATCACTGTTCGTGAACACCGGCCACCATCCCACACCGCGACACATCCTGCCCCAAGCCCGGCCATGGAGGCTTAAAAATCCGGTGGCAAGATTCGAGGGGCACGTATGGCTTGCACGAGAGCACTTCGCTGGGCTAAATCGATGTCCCGCGTGTGGAGAGCCACTGCCAAAGCAAACAACTTGGTGAAATGATTAAATGCCACCGTTGTCTGCCCGTTACATCGGCTCAATTAGCGACAAAGGGGGGCAAATCAAATTTCAGCTATGGTTCTCTTCCTTTTTGGCCGGTATCACCGATTCATTCAATAGAATTCTTCTCGATTATTTAGCGCTGCATCTATCCAGCTGTTTTTTCTCTCTTTCCCCTATTCCTCGTTTCTTTCTCTTTCGTTTGCCACTGCATCCTGAGCCTCTGTCTTTCCCTTACTCCGTTTGGTGTGCATTGCCAAGTGGGGGGGGGGGAATCATTTCCCTGTGGCTTAATTCAATGCGCCGTGTCTTTAATGTCAGCTCGCAGCCACCAAGTGGCGCTGCAGCCTATGCGTTGGCATGGCGCTGTGTAATGTATGTCGGCTTTTCGGGGCCGGTTGACAGGAAACAATACGTGAACCTAATGGGGAAGGTTACAGCATAGCGGCGTGCTTGATAGAAAATGGTTAATAAATCTCCGGTTGCTTTATTAGATTATGTTGGAGGCGTACGATATACGAAGGTGGCTTGTTTTTTTAAACGCAACGCTAATTAATTGACAAAATCCTCCGTCACAATTATCTAAATGTTTTTCGTTTTAATCGACAACAGCAAAGTACATCTACACACGTGCATGTACACACAGGTACATTGTGCATAACGGATATATATTGAGAGCAAACCAGTTGGACGCGTTATGCCATTTCAATTGTAAGCGTACCCCATAAAACTCCATAAGTGAATTGTATTGACGTATCGCAACTAATTCCGGAAAACAGCAACGTCGAATGTCAAAAAAACCATTACAATTCCACCCCCCTCCAACCACCCCCCCCCCCTTCCCCCTTTTCTATGAAATCCATCACAAAGCCAAACACAAATCCATTTCACGGAAGGACGATGGAGACGTCAAACATTCGGAAGGTTTTAATGGGTTTTGTGCCACTGGCCTGTGCCGTCTGAAGCCACCAGCGCCAGTTCCTCCGGAAAGAGGGACAGAGAGAGAGAAAAAAACCGCGCTCTAAAATTGCACAGCCAGAGGCGGGGATCGGGCATTCCTCTGCCTCGTGTATTGTGCCAATAAATCCAGGTTGAGATTTGAACGACAGTTTAAATGCAGAGGAAACAAGCCATGCACAAGGGTGGGCAGCACCTGGGCCGTCGCTCTTACACATCTGGCCTAACACTAAAAAGGGGGGCTTTGCTTAAACGGTGCATTTAAAAATAAATGGCTGCTTTGCTTGAGGCCTCGTTGTAAGAAGACTTCTAAACACACTCTCCCGATGGAGGGATTCCAAACAGTTCCGAGCGCCCGTCTCAAGAAGCCATCTCCTTTGCGATAAACTCCAATCCCAATAGCAGAGTCGTGTTTACCAGCGATGTCTATGCCCAAGTCACCCTGAACACCACCCCATCTCTTTGGATCTAAGCAGAGAAGCTAAGCAGCTAACTGAGGCCTGGATAGTGCCTGGATGGTGCTTAAACAAAAATGACCTCCACCCACAAGCTGGTTGTTATATAGGGCCGTGGGTCTAAGTGGTGGACATTCGTTGTTGTACTATACTTCATCTCTACGGCGACGGCTTGTCATTAGGGTCCGGTGGGGTCAGGCGCCACGAGTGAAACACTGAAAAAGGTAAAGGACACTGTAAACAATACTTACCTGCTTCTTATAAAGATTACAAACTGCATCCTCCTCCATCGTCCTCCTTCCTCTCCCTCCCCACCTTCCCGTGCAGTCTGTGGTGCCCCACCAATACACTGAATTTACCCAACGGCCACCACTGGACATCTAAAGCTGCATCCCTTCCTTTACGCACTGACCCGCAGTGACCAGCGTGGTGAAGTATGGACAAACAACCCCTGCAACACCAGCACGGCATGGGGAGACCCTCATCCATCAGTGGATTGACTGAAAAAAATAGCGGTGCGTGGTCCACATGCGAGCCGTTGACGCCAGGGTCCGCTAGAAAAGAAAAAACGAATTACCCCGTTTAAGCCCAGCTGTTTAGGAGAACCCCTATAGAAAAATAATAAACAAGACAGTGGTCAGTTTAAAACGTCAAGGCTCCCTTGCCTCAACACTATGGAGTGCAGAGAAGAAGACATCACTGCAGGGACACACGGGGAAACTGCACCCTAAGCGTTTCTACAATATGAACAAAATCTCAACACGTCCGTCAACAACAACACCGCCCATGAAGAGGGACACACACGTAACGGTCGATGTCTCAAGCAACTGGCCGTCGTAGAAGAGAGATAGGGATGCCAGTGAGAGATTGACCACGTGACAGTTGGAGACTGCGTCACACACCATGGGTGCCAATGCAGGAAACACACTTCATTTGTTACCTTTCTAGAAAACATCAAGCAAAACGCGTGCGGTGTAAACGTTGCCCCCTTGAGTGCCGGACACGTCCAATGTCTTGACAAACAGGTGGGAAAGCAACCGTGCACCCCCTCTCCCGGCGAACGGAAATCCACAGCCTCGGCCCGGAGCGGAGTAAAACGAACATTTCCGTCGTAACAGGATCGCACTGTTTAGCAAAGTCAGTCTCTGGGGACGGTGATGGCCAATTGAAGGTTATTGTCCCAGCTTTCCTCCGCAGTAAAAAAACCATATCCGCCAAACACCAAAACATGGCGCAAAACCCTCCCCATATCGAAAATAGCCGGCACACGAAGACAAAGATCCCACCCCCTCCTCCCCCATATAGGCCCTCTGCGTGCTGTTAGCGGGCACCTATTAAGGCTGCCACGGCACGCGCAGGGGTGGGTGGCCAGCACCACACACCCGCACCAGGTACTCATGTAAGGCTGAGTCGACCTAGGGGAGGCCCAGAAGCCGGTCAGATATCCGTCACCGACGTTTTGGCTGCGCGTGGGAATCGAACCCGGGTCGGTGGGTTCGTAGCGCAGCGCGCTAACCACCGCCCCACTGCTCCGCATAGCCGGCGCTCACACACGCGAGGGATGTCGCAGACATTTTAAGTGTTTCCATATCTCGTGGATGCTGCGGTGGGCTTCAATTGGATATCCCGGCTCAGCGGTTGAAAGAATGCCGCGAGGTTCTCAGATCTCCCTGCCTCTGTCCACCCGGCAGCGTAAATGGGCACAGGGCAGTACGTCGATCGACAGGTTGTGCGTGGTGTGGAAGAGCAGGCCAAAAAGTACCCTCGAGTGTCCTCTAGAGCTACCCCTATTGGAGGCCCCCCTCTGCCAGCAGTGGCGTGAGCAAGCAACTGCAGGGCTGCACATTTTTTTTTCTCTTTCCATTACAGCTCTCTTTGGGCAATCGCGATGGAAACGAGCAAGTGCACGACTGGAGGAATATCATGATGGATTGGAATGAATATTTTACTTGGAACAAACACAAACGCAATTTACGATATACGACCGACGCTTTCAAGTGTCATAAAGTTGCCACGAAGTTTTTTTGATTCACCCGCAAAAAAAAAAAAGACAAATTTCGCACACACTCTCTCGCTCTCTCTCTCTCTTTTGCTTTGCCAAACCAACCGTTACCAACAACTCGCCCGGTAACTGCGGGCGCGCGCGGTGGAGAGCTGGCGGCTGCGGTCGGTCATTTTAAACCCGAGCTGACGGCTTTGGGAATTAGGATTGGCGCGGATGCGCGGGCAAAGACAAAGATCGCCCGTATAGCCTGAACAGAATATTGGGGCAAGTGCTGTTTAGCGGGCACCTAAGAAGGCCGGCACGGCACACGGGGGAGTAGGTGGCCAATATCACGCCAAAACGCCTTTGTCTCCCCAGTGGCGATGTTTACAATCCACACCACGTACTCATTTGAGGCTGAGTCGACCTAAGGGAGGCCCATGACCGGTTCAGATAATCGTCACCGGTGTTGGTCGCGAGCGGAAATTAAACTCGGGTCGCCGGGTTCGTAGCGCAGCGTAGCGCTAACCGCAACACCACCACTCCCCACAGGACGCAAGGGCACGCACGCACACGCTCATTTGTACCCTCGCTGTGGATTGAGGTCTTCGGGCTTGGTCTCGAAGAAGTTGAGCACGTCGGGGCACTGCGAGATGTGGGCAGGCAATCGCACCAGAGCCTGTGGGGACAAACAGACGTAGACTTGTATCCTAAAACTAAAATAAACTCTTCTATTTTCCCAGGTAAGGTCCACTGAGCTGCACAGCTGTTTGTTGGAAGCGAGCTCGGCACAAATCTTAGCTCAACGAAGTGGCTTGTCAAGTGGAAATGTATAGCAGCCAAATACTCTAAACGCGTGTTTCTAAATGCGGAGGGAAAACCAGAGGACCTGGAAAGAAATACACCACGGAGAGAGACATGCAAAGTCCAAATATACAGGTGTTAGGGTCGGGATCCTACCCACGACCTCCTGTATACCAGGCGAGGTAGCTAACATCTCGCCACCCTGGCACCCCATCCTGTTGATGCACCAGTAGCATCAAAGACAAAGATCCCACGTATAACCTTAACACATTATTTGGGGCAAGTGCTGTTAGCAAGCACCTATGAAGGCCGGCATGGCACACGAGGGGGTGGGTGGCCAGCACCACGCTCGGCCGCCTTTGTCTCCCCAATGGGAGACAAAGGCGGCCAGGGGAGGTTCAAATAATCGTCGCTGGTGTTGGCCGTGAGCGAGAATCGAACTCAGGTGGCCGGGTTTGTAATGCAGCGTGCTATACACTGCACTACCAGCAGCATCATCATCACCATGGTTAATCCACCGCTGCATGAAGGCCTCCTCAATCTGCTACCTCCTCTCATGATCCTGTGATGTCATAATCCACCAAGGACCTACTCCGTCTTCTTGGTGGACGTCCTCTACTTTGAGGTGGAGAGGCTCCACTGCCTTGTAGACCTGAGTAGCTCGACCGGATAGGGGCACCCATATCAGGCGGGTACTCTGCGAGACTAACTGTGCTCCCTTCAACTCTTACAGAACTAGCGTGGTGAAGCATGGTCAACGCCCATACTCACTGCGCACGAAAAGGCCCCGGAGTTCTCGATCTAACGATGGTCAACTGTCAAGAGGAAAACAAACAGTACTTCCAGAGAGTCCTTGTTGCTCTGGTATGTGTGTCTCCAAGTTGTGGACAGTCCCAACATCAAACGGGTAAAGTCCCCACGACCTCAATCGCCATGAGCGTCATAGAAGTGCTCCCTCATTGCGGGCAGAGATGATGCATTAACGATGTCAGCCTGCATGCAGCCTTAGCCGGAAAGTGTTAAATATCGGTCTGACGTGAATTATTCATCGCAATGGACAAGGTAAAGTGGGCCCAACACAACGGGCAACGTTTTGAAGCATGAAGACAATTTTTGTTCCTCGATAGTAAGTGTTATTTTTTAATTGCTTATGCCTAAAAAGTAGAGAAAATGGATATTATCCCCCACAAACTTTCCTTTTGTGACCAAGACTTTACGTCAATGAATGACACGAATGCACATGTTTTCTCATTTAAAATAGGTAAATTGCAAAATATCACTGTCCTGGTCACAAAAGCAAAGTTTGTGGGGAATAATAATAGCTATTTTCTGTACTTTTGAGGCATAAGCAATTAGGAAATAACACTTACTACCCAGGAACATTTTTTTGTGTTACACAGTGTTATCAGTGCAAGCTCTTACACAAGGCTGACACTCGACTACGCAGCACAATAACAAACCCCCACCTCGATCCCATCCTAAGGCAACATTCCAGCACAATTTCTCATCATCTCCGGTCACATCCAACAGATAAGATAAATGCTCAGGCTGCATGCTGTGCTGTTTGGGAGAATGACGAAGCTGCACTGGAACAATGGAGTGAGACGTGAAAGCAGGAGACAAACTGAGAACCATAAATACACGGGCGGGCGATATTGCAGCGACATTAGGAAGCTTCCTCCCAAACCTACAGCCGGTCCGGTTGGCTCGGCTGGTGAGTGAGGGGCTCGCAAGTGGGCAACTGACGAGTTCAACTCCTTCTCGGGGGTTAAGCTGGACCATCATCCCTCCGAGGTTGATTAAAAAAAGAGTACTTCTTTGTGGGGAAGTCAGCAGCGGTTGTTCTTTGGATAGACTTGCCCCCACCACAGGAATGTGGATCGTCCACCACTGGCTCAGGGCTGCATACAAGCGATGAGCAATACCTCAATGCTCTTTTGAGCAGAAAATCACGCAAAAAATAAAGTGTACCTACAACCTTCAAATGTCTAAATGCATTTGCCTCGCAAGGTCGAATCGAGATGATGTAACCAAATATAGAAATCAACCACACTCACGAGGCGTCAGGGCTCGCAGGGTTTACAGAGAGGAGACAACTGCTGTGAAAGGATGTGTTCATGCCAACAAATCGGCTGCTTGTAGCTCTGGGCTCAAGAACAAAAAGCAACTTCCAATCTACACGAAGCGTGTTTATTTTTCGCCAACGTGACAATAACACTGACGCACAGCTGGGTAGCTCGCAGCTAGAACAAAACGTTATTAAGTCTATCATTAACAAAGGCATGAAACTCATTTTCATGATCACACATACACAAATATATAATAAGCAGTACAAATATCTCATCTGAAAAATTGGATATTAATTGTACACACCGACTCGCACGGATTTCTTCGAAATTTTAGTTAAATATATTAAACCCATTGCGTCGATTCTATTGTTTCATCATGCTAGGAAGCAGTGGTACAAGTAAATTTAGCGTCGCACCACGAACCCGGTAACCTGAGTTTGCTTTCCTGCACTGGTTAATATCTGAACCGGTCTTGATGCCACGTCGCCCACAATTCACCGATCCACGCTGATAAGCATGGTGAAGTGTGGTCAAGTATGACATGCAGATTATGGGAGAGGCCTTCTTCATACAGCAGTGAATTGGCAAAGAACTCCGAAGTATTCTGTAAATTATTATATATTAGCAGTAGAGAACGCGATCTAAATAAACACAGCCTTAGATTTGTGTGAGAATGTCCTTACATCCCTTCGTGAATATATGCACATGGTAGGATGGACGCTATACTGCAGATAAAATATTATACACACTGTGTGGATATATTCTCAACCCAGCTTTCCTGAGATCAATTTCCAATGCTGCCAATGGGCCCGAGGGACCCGCAAACCACCCACCAGAAATTTACCATCAACACAGCCTCGTGAAGGATTGACATTTGTAACCTACGCTGCGGAACAGTTGAGAGCATGCAATTAAAATTGGTCCTGACGTGCAGGCAAAATTGTGACGTCGACTAGAAAGCAACCGTGTAGCATCACCTTGGTTAAGGGGAGGGAGCTTATTTAAACTTACGAGGTGGGGGGCATGACAGAGTCAAGATACATTTTAAACAAATGTTAACGTTAAACAACCTGATCCGCATTCATCTTCCTTGCATTCTGCTCTAGCTCTCACCCCCAGTGTAAAAATATTGTTCCGTAATTTTGTTACTTTGCTCTAAGAATGTATAAGCCCCCAGCGGGGCTGGAAAAAAACACACTCCTAGTCGCCAGCTACCCCACCGAGAGACAATCACTTTGGGGCTCGAATGATAATAATAATGTTAATGTTGCTATGGTTGTCACCGTGCAAACGCGTAAATATTTAATTATACTATGGCCGCCACGTAGCTGAAATGTAATTCCACCAGCTGTGTCACAAAAGGTTAAACCAGAAATGCCTCCACTTTCCACCGACTGACCTTTGGTAAAAGGCAGCCCAGCCGAGTTGGGTTGAGTTTTAAGATTTCTGGATATTTTTCAGCATTTCTTCCATCATGCAACTTTGCAATTCCACACTTTTCCCGTGCATGAGGCTTTTTTTCAAGTTATCAATGTTTTCCCCCAGCTATTAAAAAACGCTGAGAGCAATTAGCAAAACATGAAAGGCACAATGTAAAAAGCCAAATGCAAACCAAATATCACTCTACGGGCAGACTCGAAGAATTCTGCACACTATAAACAAGCGGCACATAAACACACACAAAAAACAAAAGTGCTGAACAATTTATATTTAATGATCATAAGGGCATAAATCCCATGCAGGTAGAGGGGCAGCCCCGCAATTTCGTGCTCATGCTGCTGTTGACAGTAGGGACTCCACTTGCAGGAGCCACAGGGAGGCCCTCTAGATATTATTTTGGCCTATCCTTGGAAGAGGTGGGAATACTCACACTTTACCCCACCCAACACCACATGCCCCACATTAGCCAGTGTTTGTTTTTTTTTCTTCTGATTTTTATTTGCTCTGCTTTTAGAACATTTTTGGTGACCCAGGGTCAGGCACTCTTGCCAATGCGACTTCTCTATCCTGTTCTCTTGAGTTCTCACCCTGGCTAAACACATACACTTGAATCTAAACACATCACCTTCCCGATCCACTACGGTGGAACCCGTTTAAACTACTGGATAGACGGAAGTCGGGCGGGTGGAGGAGGGGTTAAGAAACTTGCACCGTTGTTTCAATTGCCGTGCCCGGGAGATCGAACTGGCAACCTCCGGATTGCAAGTCCAGTGCGCTGGACACCAGGGCAGCCATGCAACGCGGGTATAATGGGTTTGGATGTTTATTTTACACCAACAAAACCATTTTCATAGGTCTGTTAATAACACAGCTAATAAAGTTAGCAACATGCCACCAAATGGCACTACTATTAAACACAAAGAAAAACTATTATTAGGTTTTTTTTCCCGTCTGAATTTTCCAGTGGTAAGCATGGGTTGATAAAACTTATCTGAATTATACAAAGATGGCATTGCCATAGGGTTGGGTGGGCATTGTTAATAACAAGTGAACTGAAGTATACTAAATCACTCTACAGGCCGTAATCTTCAATTCCTGCCACGCTGAAATTTGAATAGTATAATTATAATGCTCAAACCGTTTATTTGAACGTACTGCTCTATTACAGGCAAGCTTCTCGGATTTACCCATTAGCATTGCGACAAAGGGAGCTGACAGTCTCCATTAGAACCAAACAAAATGTGTAAAATTCCAGTTCACAACCCTCAGCATTATTACCTAAGCTAGAATGTGACTGTGATCTGCCTACATTTTTGTCAACGAGTTGCTAGCACCATATGAACTCTGATCACCTTCAGTAATTGCATTTTTCCATAGACGGTTGTATCTAGGCGTTGTAATTGCTAATTTTCGCACATCATTTTCGCATCATTATCGTCAGCAGCAGCCACGATCTAGCCACCGCTGGATGATGGCTTCCACAAGCCTCGATGCAATAATCCCTCTAGCTTCTGCACGCAAGCTGATTGCACGAACTCCATCTCCACAGCGAATGTCACTTTTGCAGGGAGGCCTATTTCGATGACGTAAGATACCTTCACTTAACTAATCGGTGCTAAAGCCATCCGGGGTGTCACGATCCACCAGTCCCATGCAGGTGATTCAGGGTTGAACATAGATTTAAGAATCTGTTATTCTTTGTTTTTTTATACATGTACATTTTAAAAAATATTCTGGTTAATTTTGTGTCCTCTAGCACAAGACCTATTTTTGTTACCACCTCGACAATGCCACCACAGTTGATCACAACACAACCACCACTACCACCACAACCCACCCCAATAATCCACCACCACCACAAAAAAAACCACTGCAACTGCAACCCACCACTTAAAGTAGTCGATTACAGTACTTAAACAATCGGACAGCCCAGGTCTAGACTCATTGCATTCCTAGTAATCATATATACTGTAAGTTATGGCTGACTAACTGTCAGAAATTTGTTTTAAAACACTAAGGCCACTTATGTGTGAGGAATCCGCATATATACATACAATGGAAAAGTAGATGTGCGAGTGTGTGGAAACGTGTATGTGTGTGGATGTGTGTGGATGTGTGTGGATGTGTATGGATGTGGGGAGCGGTAGTGTAGCGGTTAGCGCGCTGCGCTATGAACCCCGCGACCTGGGTTCGATTCCCGCTCATGGCCAACACGAGTGACGATTATCTGAACCGGTCATGGGTTTCCCCTAGATCGACTCAGCCTCAAATGAGATCTGGTGCAGTCTGTAAACATCGCCACTGGGAAGACAAAGGCGGTCTAGGCGTAGTGCTGGCCACTCACCCCCTCGTGTACCGTTCCAGCCTTCATAGGTGCTCGCTAACAGCACTTGCCCCTACAGTCTGTTAAGGCTACACGGGGGATCTTTGTCTTTTGTCTTTGTGTGTGGATGTGAGGAGTGGTAGTGTACCGGTTAAGTGCGCTATGCTACGAACCCGGGGACTCGGGTTAGATTCCCGCTCACGGCCACTACCAGTGATAGTGATTATCTGAACTGGTCCTGGGCCTCCCCTAAGTCGACTCAGCTTCAAATGAGTAGCTGGTGCGATGTGTAAACATCGCTGCTGGGGAGACAAAGACGGCCGGGCGTGGTGCTGGTCACCCATCCCCTTTTGTGCCATGCTGGCCTTCATAGGTGCTCGCTAATAGCACTTGCCCCAACAGTCTGTTAAGGCTATACGGGGGATCTTTGTCTTTGTTGTACATGTGTGTGGATGCACTGCAGAAGCTGCATTCATGCATTTAAAATGTCGTCACTTACCCTGCAATACTCGTTGATGGGTTTCAGCCTCTTCACTGCCACATCGCGGATGTGGCTCCTCCGAAACAGGATTTTCCCTGCGAAGGACAGCACAGCAGTGAGATACTCTCCGTTTTCTCGCTCCGCCTTAAACAATTCTAGACATCAAGGGCCGCGTTCAACATTGGTCGGAATCCTACTGAGATTCAACGGCCTCTCCCAGTCATCCCCCCCCCCCCACCAATGCTGCCCCAGGAAATAACTCTACCCCAGTGACACATGCCTATCTGTTGTATGCGACTTTAAATGGAAGAGTGCATAAGCAGTGCCTCAGTTGGTAGGCCGAATGAGCTAAATAAATAAACCAAGGGGTATTGCATTTTTTGTAATTGAGACCTCATTACATAAAATACAGATCAGAAACCTTTAAATGAATTGCCATGCATTGAAATTGGAGAAGCAGTCTCAGATTAATTTTAGAACAAACATATGTACATGAATGATTTGGTGATGCTGCATTGGGCAGTGGTGCACAAATACAATGAGAAAAACAGCTCAACACATTTGTCAAGAACTTTGTGGCCTTGAAAGAAAGAAATAAAAACATGATAATAATAAATTTCGATTTAAAGCTTTCGTGACTGCAGGGATTCATATTCTTGGTTCTTTCGGTAAAGTCACGTAGAAGGGAAATAATAAAATAATATGAATAAAACAATAAAAGTTATGATTATTGTTTTATTTGTATTTTTTTATTATTTCCCTTCTACGTGACTTTACCGAAAAAAACAAGAATATGATAATAATAGGCAGTAATTCAGGCAATGTCCCTTCTCTATAGCTTCTTCATAGGATGTGCTATGAAAAATGGTAATTGTAAAAAAAACACCGCCTATTTTATTTTATTTATTTCATTTCAGGCCACAGTGTTGTCGGCATGTGTTTTTTTGATATATGAACACAAATTGATGAATTATTGTGCAGATCTGGAGATAGATATTGCCATAGGTCTGGTAACAACAACAAAAAACACCATTAATTGCATCTTAAAAGGATTACACGTAAAAAACAATCGACTGTTTGGGTAGAAGTAGCTGTTAGATGGATTTTCGCACTTTCTATTGGCTGTAGCATCACACTCCATGGGAGGTAAATTACCTTTTTCACTGATGATGGACATTGCGTAGCTTTATAATATTAGAATGAGACTTTAAAGTAGATCAGACATTTAGGCTTACTCTGCCCTACGAGTAAAAGCAATCACCCTCTAGGTTGTAATCGTTTGGGGCCCGAATTGTAATTTTCTCATACATAGATACAATTATATTCCTCGACTTGATGAGATAAGCAGAGACTCGGCTACGTAAGCATATACTTAGACATATTTGTGCCACGATTCAGCTTTCCAGCTCCTTTAGAACATCATTATAATTAACATCAGTCACTCCGTTGCGAGCACCCCCATGTATTAGACACGTGCGTGCTGTAATCCTTTTGCAAGGCTAACCCTTGCCCTAACCCCGACCATACGACACATTGTTAAGGCGATGGTTTAGGGCGAGCTCTGGGCTTGTTAACGACAAACACAATTCCTTGGGGGGGTCACTCCTGTTTAGCGCGTCACATTTTTTTGCATGGCAGCCTCTCTTGGAGTGACACCCGAGAGACTTCGCATTCAAACGACTGGAAGAAGTTGCGCGCTGTGTTTGAAGTCGACCCCTCTGGGACTTGAAAGGTAGAGAGGCTCGCAAGTTATGATTGTAATAAAGCAACATTTCAATGTTTATGCATATGTACGGCACCGTATGTAGCCGACCGTGCTGATCAGAGGCACAGCGCCAGCATAGATTCCATTGCATGCATTTGATTTCTGCAGTCGTTTCTACATGAACGTTGAAGGCTCGGTGCAGCCGACTGTTCCGTCTCAGCTACACCATGCTCGCACCTCCGATTAGCAGGGTTGGCAACGTGCGGTGGGAAAGAAATTCAACGTGCGTGCATACGACCACCACCACTCTGCGGGTCACAATGCTTCTCCGGCTGCCATTTCCCACGCACGGCTCGATTTTGGAATTTCCCTCCCATGATCTATAATGCTCAGTTCTTCACAACTCCGCTGAACAAATCAATGGACATGGCACGGCAAAAGTCTTATCTTTTTACACCTTCATCTCGTGCCAACGTGGGTCCCGTGCTCAGCAACCGTGATTTCTGTTTTGAATGCCGTGCGATTTGAAGCGATCCGCTCCTTTGAAAGCAAACTCCCGGCACGGCTTTTGCATTCTAACAAGCGACCGTTGGTGGTGCGAAACAAGCGACAACTCTGACCTGAGGGACAGAGACGCCAAAGTTAAAGTACGGGCAGTTTTACCGCTCGCAAAAAAACAAAGACAGGATGCCCCGTATAGCCTCAACAGACTTTTGGGGGCAAGCGCTGTTAGCGAGCACCTATGAAGGCCAGAGCGGCACACGATGGGGTGGGCGTGCAGCACCACGCCTAGCCGCCTTTGTCTCCCTAGCGGCGATGTTTATACGCACCAGGTACCCATTTGAGGCCGAGTCGACATAGGGGAGGCCCCAGGACCTGTTCAGATAATCGTCACTGATGCGGGAATCGAACTCTGGTCGCCGGATTCGTAGCGCAGCGTAGCGCTAAGCGGAGCACCGCCGCTCCCCACCACGCGTGCACACACACACACACGCGAGGGGGCTCCCCGGAGGTGATGCAGAAGGGTTGCCTCTCAGGCTTTTCTGGAGGAAGCCAGCCCATCTGCTATCCTCTGACCAATCTCACAAATGGTTAGGCGTAAATCGGTTTTTACCAGAGCGCTCCCCACCCCCCTTCCTCTATTGAGCAAGGTGCCCTGGGAATGGGATGGCTTGTGGCCCACAATGGGGAGGTCAGTATCAGGGCAGCGGCCCACAGCAGTCATTGCCTCTGTCTGCGGAAAGACAGACGCTGGTAGCTGCGTGGCCCGATGTGCCACTTTAGTTTAAATAGGAAAAAAAATGTTAACGCTTCTGAGCATTTGCAACAAGACCACGAGAAATGTGCCTCCTGGCTCTGGAGACCACCTGGAGAAGATTCGAGGCACGTGTTGACAACGATGGCGAACAAGCGGAGACTCTTTTGACTTTTTGAAGCTATTAACATCCACTTGTTATCATGTTACAGTTTGTTATCCGTTGATTTGCCATAAAAAACAATTGTCCCATGCAAGTGTTAACGTATTTTTGAAGCACCCTGTATATTGCTGTATTATGTCCACAAAGCTGACAGCGATGTGCAACCATGTTTGGATTTTTTTCGTACCTTACGATTATTTTTTAAACACTGACAAAGAAAATGTTTAGATCTGGGGAATACATATTGATTATGTAACAAAATTCATGTGTGTATCTAAGCCTATATTAATTCTATCCCTTCCATCAACTTCCATAATGGATGGAACCGAATGAATTCCCTCCACTTGTGTCCGTTATATAAGCCTGTTGTGAAATTTTAATTTGGAAATGCACACTTAAATTATAATCATTTTATGAATATTACGAGAGAAAATTGAAACTTGACTTGATGCAGACTCGCCATGAACCACAGCTTCTTTTGAAAGTTTTGACGGTTGCTGTAGGCATTCGTAAACTACTTCAGCTCTCACCAGCTCAAATAGCGCTTGCCTAATGTAAATTACGCTTTAGCCCCCCCTACCCCCCCCCCCCCCCCATTATTGCAGCTATTTTATTCAAGTAATTGTACACGCCACTGACGGAAATTCAGAAAATGATTCCAAGAAAATGAATCGGAATACGGGCTTTCTCTGTGTGAAGAATGAACACACAGCCTATTTCATATTTACATTCCAACATTTCATTCATGCTGTCACTAGATTTTTTTTACGCAGCACTGTACTCGGAGACATACCACAAGAGTGACTCCATTGTAATGGGCTCCTCGCCATTCCCAGGACAAGCAGCATTCCAGCGACGATGTGAATGCATTCTTTGTTAACGCGAAGCAATTTTTAATTCCTCACACTGACTGCATTGAATTGTACTGCATTCTACGATCGGTGTGTTAAACTCCGATGGTCAATGTGAAGGTCAGGACTCTGTCCAGATCACCCCGAATGCTCTCGATCTCGTGAGATCTTTGAAGCCGAGCAGAGACGAGCCCCGTACCGCGCTTGGAAGCTTCACCGCCATGGGCGCCTAAGGCAGGTGTAGTCAGCGTTGTGCGCAAGTAGAGGACACCGCAGCAATATCCATTGTTATTCCGAAATTCACAACCCCACCTTCATCAACTTCATACCAACGATCGTGGTGAAGTATGGTCAAAGATCCCTCGCGACTCGCACTTTCAGATGCGGCCGTCTGGAACGCTCTTCCGTCCGATATTGGGAAGTCACTGGAGCTTGTGCACTTTTAAATCTAGATTTAAAATTCCTTTCTTTAGAACTGCTTTTTTTGCTTTAGTTTGTTGTCCTTCCCCCGCACCTCCGATTCACGCGTTTGGCTACATATGGTGCGAAAAAAGTTCAAGATACATACATACACACAGGTGTAGGAGGAGGTCATCATCCAGCAGTGGAGAGATAAAAAAACAAGATGCACCACATGACCTGAGTGTGTTGCAATGGACAGCTAGAATGTCTTGGCTCAGGAGACCCTTGCAAAAGAAATGGGTTCTCACCTGGTAAAATAAAGTCTGCGACGATGTATCGTGTATGTACACGAACAACCCTTTAGGCAATCCACTGCTGCATTAAGATCTCCCCACGCCTGTGCGGCTCGTGAGGATTATTTCACCATACTTCCCTACACTGGCGGGCGGCATTAGATGCGGATGCATTGATGTACAGTACAACAATGGATTCAGCTGCATTGCCATTTACTACCCACCACATAGGCAAGTCCATTCCTGCATCACAAGCTGCATGTGCACGGTCGGCGACCATCCAAGGACTATGCAGGCTCAATTCTGCTTTGCTTCCACGGGTCTAAAGAGAACAGGCATATTCCGGGCGATTTGCTCATAGGCCTATGACGATGATCAATTAATTACCACAAAGTCTGCCGGCTGCATGGAGACAACCAATAGGCAGGTGGGCCACTCAAGTACACGAAACGGCAACCGTGAGAACAATGCAACAGACGGGCACCTGCTGAATGGCAAAACCCGAACGAAGTGAAGCATGATGGCAATGCGCGGATATATTCCGCGAGCCCGACACGAACTCACAGAGACCGCTGCGCGAATTGAGCTGAACTTAGCGGCTGGCGAGCGACCAAGTGAGCAAACGAGCGATGACACGGCGGCACAAACGAGGCCTTGAAGACGGCGGGCGAAATTCGCGGGACGGACGTCACTTCCAAACCAATAAACAAACCTTAACGGAAGGAACGAGGCTGGAAATGGCACCGGCGCCTTCGCAGGGGCATTTATTAACTTGGCACGCCCGGGGGATTTTGGAATGCCAAGCCAGCTCAACGGAGCTATAATATAGAGAGCATCCATCTAATGTCCTTTCAGTTGTGCATATTATTTATTTACTTTGATAAAGGTTGACTTGGCTGCTCGTAGGCAACAGTCTGCTCTTGCAACAAGTGCGAAAGGGGCCGTTTGGCAAATAAAATGTATTACGACGGGGACCGGAATTTCAACCGCATTCTTAGAAGCCGCGAACTCCACCGTCGTCGGCAGCTATGGACAATCCACTGCCGCAGGAAGAATCTCGACAAGCCGCCACCATCTCGCGCAATGATCCTGCGACGCAATGATCCTACGACGCAATGATCCTGCGACGCAATGATCCACTGCGCACCTGTGCAGAAGCTACAGCTCCACCACGCTCGACGTCCTCTTGGATGCATCCCACTCCGTGGCTGCTGCTCCGTCGTTGTTGTTGTTATTATTCGTTTACCTTAGACCATGATCCCTTCTAGCAAACGTTTCTTTGCCCGAGCACCCCTTACTTTTCTTAACGGTTTGAAGTCTGTCGCTAGCTTGCGTATGGCACCCCCACCAATCCATGTGTTTCCAGCGTGGTGGATGTTGTCCATTGGATTTGTCATTCTCAATTAGCGGGTGCAGTGGTGAACCATTGATAAAACCTGCCCACCTGAGTTAGATTCCCACCAACGGCGAACATAAGTGGCGAGTGATGTTTCTGAACCGGTCATGGGTCTCCATCACTCTCCCAACCCACACTGGCCAGCATGCTGAAGTATGGACAAACAATCCCCATGGCCGACAAGGCAAGGGTAGGCCTTCATCCAGCAGTTGATTGTAAAAGGTCAATAAATTGAAAGTCAAAACTACTTGGGAAATACCATCTGTTTAATAAAATAATAATAATGTTCAGAACGTTGTCAATCCAATGCTCGATGAAGGCCTCCCTATGCCGTGTCGGTCACAGGGGTTGTTTGACCATACTTCACCATTCTGGTGAATGTGGGTTGGTAAAGGTTGAGTCAGGAACAATTCAGATTTCACTCTCCACTGACCATCAGCCATAGCCGGTAATCAAACTTGGGTCGCCGAGGTTCATAGCATAGCGCGTACCGCTACCACTGCTCCACCCCCAGCATAATTAACAACAGTTAATTGCATTAGACCATGTTCTATTGGATGCAAAATGGAACAAATATTGGCCATGGAAATACTTCAAATAGAAATGTTGGATACAGCTAATGGCTTCACGGGCTGTCGGGTAACCGGTGATTTATTACGGCCTGTCCAGATATATTTGTGCTCAAGAACATAAAATATGACGTGAGGTGCACAACAACAGCCATTTCTTGGTTTGATTCGTAAAATAAACAAATTTGTACCCATAAAACGATTTATAGGTACGCATCACGACAGTGAATGATGTGCGAACCGCCTCTGTTCACCCAGCGGTATGAATGTGTACACCGCAGTTCATAGGTCGGCAGGTCACGTGTGGTGGGGTCAACTATGAGCACTCCCAACTCTTCCAAAACGTCCGTCGAACGTGGATGAATAGGCCAAACACCCTCTAGAGGCACACTATAAAACTCCCAATCTCAGGAGGCATGTCTGCCAGCAGTGGCGTGAGCCAGCCATTGCAGACCTGCGCCTTTACTAAAACTAAACTATTTTTATTTTACCAGGTCAGGCCCACTGAGCTATATAGCTCTTTTTAAGAAGCAATCTGGCCACAAATGATAGCTCCATGAAGTGGCTTATCATGTGGAAATGTATAGCAGCCAAATACTCCAAAACGCACGTTTGTAAAATGTGGAGGGAAAAACCGGAGGACCGGGAGAAAAATCCAGGCGCCCACTGGGAGAACACGCAAACTGCAAATATAGAGCAGCTGTCAGAGTCTGGATCGAACCCACGACTTCCTGCATACCAGGCGAGGTAGTTAACATCTCGCCACCGTGGCGTACTGTTTACCTATCAATGGAATTATGGGAACTGTAAACAGTGGCAGCACGAGCGTGGCCGTTATGGATAGGATAGCGGTCTTGATCCCCAATGCTTGGCTTGTCACGTCCCTGTCTCCGTGTTGTTTCTTTGCCACTGGAGCCCTCTTTAATTTGCTTGCACTCGTGCTCTGTGGGGGGCTCTCTCTGCGCGAACACGCCTCAGCTAGTGGCGAGCGTCGGGGCGAAAATAAAATGTTAATGTGAATATGACGGCGATCTACGTGAACCGACAGGAGAGGCGAGGTGGCCTTTGTGTAATAAACTGTTGGTCTATGTGCACATACACACACATGACAGAGTCCTCTTTACCACCCAGAAGCAGAAACACAATTAATTTTGAAAGCACTTCATAGGCACAGAGGGCCAAATTTGTGCTGTCACGGAAAATCGGCTTTGGTCTTCTTTTGCTCGAATTTATTTAAAGAAGTGTAGTCGTGATATTTATCTTATATATTTTTTTTTAAGTAGAGGGTGCAATTAAATCCAAAATGAAACAGAAACATTTAAGCACGTAGTTTGTTCTTTTGTCGATGCACGCCACTCAATGGACAGGGCTTTTGTTTCGATTTGAAGCTTTCGTGACTGCAAGGATTCATCTTCTTTGGTTCTTTCGGTAAAGTCACGTAGAATGAGAATGATAATTTTATTGTGTTATTTTATTATGTTATTCTCATTCTACGTGACTTTACCGAAAGAACCAAAGAAGAGGGCTTTTGTTGTTTGTAGAGTAATAAAGACCTGAATCTTGACTTAAAGCTTTCGTGACTGCAGGAATTAATATTCTTTGGGTCTTTCGGTAAAGTCACGTAGATAGATTCAAAGAAAATAACAAAAAATTACGACGTTTCGATCGCAACACAAGCGGTCGTCATCAGGAAAAGGGGGTTAGCCTCTAAAGGCAAACTGTTTATAAAGGTTTGAAATGGGCGTAGCCCAAGTGTCATCAGCATGGGCGGGGCAGCTAATGTTAATGTAAGTGATGGTACTCATAGAGGGTAACGACGGTGCTGGTGGTGGGTTTCCACCAATTAAAGAGCTGCCAAGTAATCATCGCACTTCGCTTTACACACTCACACTGTTGACGGTGGAGGTTGCTGCTGGACGATGGCACAGGTAGTGGGCTTCCACCAATAAAGGGCTACTGCTAGTGGTGATGGTAGTAGTGGGCAGTGATGGTCCTGGTGGTGGGCTTTCACCAATAAAGGGCTACTGCTTGTGGTGATGGTAGTAGTGGGCAGTGATGGTCCTGGTGGTGGGCTTCCACTAGTAAAGGGCTACTGCTAGTGGTGATGGTAGTAGTGGGCAGTGATGGTCCTGGTGGTGGGCTTTCACCAATAAAGGGCTACTGCTTGTGGTGATGGTAGTAGTGGGCAGTGATGGTCCTGGTGGTGGGCTTCCACCAGTAAAGGGCTACTGCTTGTGGTGATGGTAGTAGTGGGCAGTGATGGTCCTGGTGGTGGGCTTTCACCAGTAAAGGGCTACTGCTTGTGGTGATGGTAGTAGTGCGCAGTGATGGTCCTGGTGGTGGGCTTTCACCAGTAAAGGGCTACTGCTAGTGGTGATGGTAGTAGTGGGCAGTGATGGTCCTGGTGGTGGGCTTCCACCAGTAAAGGGCTACTGCTTGTGGTGATGGTAGTAGTGGGCAGTGATGGTCCTGGTGGTGGGCTTTCACCAGTAAAGGGCTACTGCTTGTGGTGATGGTAGTAGTGCGCAGTGATGGTCCTGGTGGTGGGCTTTCACCAGTAAAGGGCTACTGCTAGTGGTGATGGTAGTAGTGGGCAGTGATGGTCCTGGTGGTGGGCTTTCACCAATAAAGGGCTACTGCTAGTGGTGATGGTAGTAGTGGGCAGTGATGGTCCTGGTGGTGGGCTTCCACCAGTAAAGGGCTACTGCTTGTGGTGATGGTAGTAGTGGGCAGTGATGGTCCTGGTGGTGGGGTTCCACCAGTAAAGGGCTACTGCTAGTGGTGATGGCAGTAGTGGGCAGTGATGGTCCCGGTGGTGGGGTTCCACCAATAAAGGGTTACTGCTATTGGTGATGGTAGATCCAAAGATTAATAAAGACCTGGCCTCATCTGCTGCCCATTTCATGTCGAAGTTAAAGGCAAAAAGAAAGCGCCTCATTATGCACAGATAATCTATTCAATTAAGCAAACTGAGACATTTTTCCAACAGATTCTCCACACTTTGACATTGTTAAGAAAAAAACACTTAAATTATTTTGTAATTGAGATATGCTACCCGGGGTAACACACTTTAGAGCGTGGCTGAGAAAACGTCAAAAGGAATTCACTTGATGAATTATTTCAACAGGCTGCAATCGCAACCGATGACGCATTTAATAACCTTCGGCAACTTTGATGTTAAAAGAAGGGTCCTTAAAACATTAAATGATTTTCAAACGACGAGCGTCAATTTTGGCAACAGACACGCAGGCTTTGCTGTTTACCAAAATGAATCCATTCGGCAGCTGCGTGGTAACACAGTCGGCTAAGGTCTAACAGTGCTCCTTTATCTTCATCCTCACCTCCTCTTCGCTAAACACGCACGCGGCGTTCAAACTCAGGGCGCGGGGGGACGCTTCGCCGCGCGACGGAGCGAAGCGTCCCCGAGGTGCACGTGTGATGCCACGCTGCTGCACGTGTCGTCCGCACGTGGCACGTGTCGTGAGCACGTGGCACGTGTCGTCCGCACGTGGCACGTGTCGTCCGCACGTGGCACGTGTCGTCCGCACGTGGCACGTGTCGGGAGCACGTGGCACGTGTTGTGGGCACATGGCACGTGTCGTCCGCACGTGGCACGTGTCGTCCGCACGTGGCACGTGTCGGGAGCACGTGGCATGTGTCGTCCGCACATGGCACGTGTCGTCCGCACGTGGCACGTGTCGTCCGCACGTGGCACGTGTCGTGCGCACGTGGCTCGTGCGATGCCACACCGCTGCACGTGGCGTGCACATGTGGCACATGTCGTGCGCACGTGGTCTCCATGTCCAATGGCTTAGCGCAAGCCAATTAAGAGGGACGGACACAACCAACTGTGGACACATGCATGAGTCCGAGAGCCAGGTAAGGCCCACTGAGCTATAAAGCTATTTTTGCAGAAGCGACCCGGGCCTCAAATGATAGCTCAACTACGTGGCTTATCATGCGGAAATCTACAGCTGTCAAAAAACTCTAATTGCACGTTGATTCTAAATGTGGAGGGGAGAGACATGCAAACTCCAAATATACAACAGGCAATCAGGGTTGGGATCGAACCCACGACCTCCTGTATACCAGGCGAGGTAGTTAACATCTCGCGACCGTGGCGCAATTAAGAGGTCGACGCAACCAATCGCGGCCACGTGCATGAGTCCGCGAGCCCAAGAGCTCAACAGCTAGCCCATGCATGCAAGCAAGCACGCAGGCACGTAGACAGTAAGCCTTGTTACCGACCTATCACCGCCTGACAGATGGCCTCGAGATCCATGCTGTGCTTTTGTATTAATAGCATAATTTCATACAGCATGCCCCACGTTTGCCACATTTCGCAGGCGCCGTCAGCACAGACGACCGCGTGCGTGTGCGCCCCATGATAAACGAGAGCACATGTCAATTTTGCAAAAAAGTCACGCCCTTCAGGGAAAATGTACACCCGAAATATATTTTGCACGTGCTTGCACAGTATCTATTTTTTTTAAATACATATTTGTGTTACAGTGAGGTGTATGCGCTGCTGGTGTATAACGGTTGACGCAATGGTCACCGGTTTCGATCTCCGGGCGAGGCAGTTGAAGCAAGGATGCAAAGTTTCTTAAATCCCGCCCCTCCCCTCTCCTCCCGTGCCTCTGTCCTCCCAGCTGTGTAACTTTGTGCAACGCAGCTCTACTGAATCGGTGGGTCGTGTGTGATGGGGTAAAGCCTGGGGAGTCCATTCACTTCCAATATGACTGGCGAGCTTGCGAGTGTCGACCAAAATACCCTCCTATAGGGCCCCCCCCCCCACCACCCCGCCCCCCAATATATGAGACCCTTCCTCTAGCAATGACGTGACCAAAAACTTGCAGGGCTGCACCTTTACCTTTTTACATGCGTTTACATGTTATAATTCTGGTTAAGCATAAGGGCAATTGTAAACAACAAATTATAGCCAATTGACGAAGCTTCGGTGTCATCGATTGAGAGTCAATGCACTCCCCGGCAAAGTACGCGTGCATGTCTGTGTTATTTAAAACACGCTCGCTATGGATTTATAGGGTTATCATTCAGCGGGAATTGACCTATGCGAGGAGACCAAACTGAAGCCCGCTAATGAGGTGTAAGGCGGTGGTTTCCATCTCAAGAGTCACAGACACCGCGTGAGCTGTGACACTTTCATTACGATCTTTTTTTCGTGAGAACTATTGTTATCGAACAAAAGGTGCGAGTTCAGAGAACGCAACTTAATGACTGGCGGTGAGAGAAAACATATTTTAACAAAAATACACGGCAACGCAGATATTAAAATGCACCTCCCTCTCCAAACAAAAACTTCAAAGCCAAAAATATGGTCCGTACTCGGCGTCCTGAATACTGATGTTCCCGTGCCGCTCAATCGCGCCGGTAAGACTTTGCCTTGCGTGGGGCTCGTGGAGAGAAACGATCTCAGAATTCGAGCACCGCGCGGGCCATTTTCGTTTTGTACGACCTCGTTACGCATCCTGTTGGGATCGGCGGCACCGCCACAATGACAGGCCGAGCGAACGAATGGACGGTCGGTGTGCGTGCTTTCGTTATACAGGAGGCTTTCCTGGCTGCGAGCCACAATACATAAAAGCCGGAGTTGATGGCGGGGGGGGGGAACCCAAGTCACACACTGACGATTCAGCAGCATTGACCTCAAGGAACAGCACTTCCTCAAAATTACACACGATCAGCACGTCCAACCCATACGATCCTCTACCATGCTGGGCGATACAACCACGTTCTGACAAAACCTCGCACGCACGCTGTGCTGCCCTCTCACACAGCAACAACAACAACAGCAGCAGCAACATAACGCATCGCAAGACACTATTCAATCAGGGCAATGTGCAACCTGCCCGACTCTGCTTCAGGCCAGTGCCGGATTATCCCAGTAGCAAAAGTAGCTACATAGGCTACGGGCCCCGCACTTTCAAGGGCCCCGTGCTAAATGCTTTGAAGCTATAAATTCCGATTCCGTGATTCTGCACTTGCTCTATTACTGTAGTACTATACTGCCTTCAACTTGTATAAACGACTGGGTGTTTAAGGTTAGCGATTTGTCGTATTATCTGGCTGTGTAGCAAATATGAAAAAAATACAATTACTTTACTATGCAAGTTAAAAATGTGTGTTTTAATATTTATAGATATTTTTTTTTTATTTAGGGCCCTTTTATAACATATGCTAAAAGGCCCCGCACTAGCTTCCTCCAGCACTAGCTTCAGGCCAGTGTATATGAACCACCTGTCTTTTATACGTTCGGTAAGCATATGCCTATGGTGTGACAAAATCACCCGGAATGCGCCTGATCTCGTCACGTCTCAGAAGTTAAGCCGGATTGAGCCTGGACTGCACTGGCTTGGATGGATGACTACCATGCACGTCAGATTGTTGTAGGCTGCAGTAGGGCTGTGTTACGTGCTGGACAGCAGCAGAGGGCAGTACAGTGAAGTCCCTAGCTGTACTGTACGTCTATGGTCCCACATCTATGTTCGCCACCATTACCAACCCACACTGACCAACGTGGTAAAATATGGTCAAACAACAACCCAGGCCACGCACGGGATTGGGAGGCCCTCATTCAGCAGTGGACTGACGTAATAAACTGATGGACATACTTCCTTCATCCCAGTGGTAGTCACACGTGTTCAGCCGACTAAAACACCTGTACAAACCATCAATAATTTATCTTTGCGTATAAAACTCTTGACGGCGGCTGAATTGCCAATTTAAAGTAATGCCCAAGTACAGCCCGTTGGAGGCAAGTTTTTATTATGCATACTTCTTTTTTTGCCCGTATACCGGTAATGGAATTTTAAATTCCCACAATAAAAAAATTGTTTTACTGCCACCCCAACAGTGATGGCGCGTCACACACTCGGGGGGGACACACACGATACCCTTGAAGCCGCCAGACTCAATCCTCACCAGCGAGCCGGGCTCAAGGATACGCGGCCACTCCTGGTGCTGCTATCGCAAGAGTGACAGCTGGCATTCTATGCGATGCATTTTTGTTGCAATTTAATGTAAAGCGTAACCAAATAAAACATCCAAGCAGTCGACTTCTGCTCCTCCGAAAAAGCAGGAGGACTTCGGTGTCTGTTACGTGGTCAAGTTATGTACTTCCAAAACCCTCACACGATTACCTTATTATGTCACGCTTACCCGTTATATATTATTGCTATAAAAGCTGGCAGCGGTGCTGAGGGAGGACCCGGTCTCGAGTTGGCCAAATGACTCCGGGAGGAATATAATGTAGGCACTGAGCTGGCACTGCTAAGAACCTGGGTTTGAACGAAGGCAGCTACCCGTGATGAAAGCGGCTTCTCGAGCGTACTGAGATGATAAGTCTTGGCGTAGTTAGCCAATGGCTGCACACCCACACACACACGCACACACTCCAGCATATTCAAGTTGTGTTCACTTAATTTGGCTTATTCCTGGTTAGAAACATATTTCTTGGTTTGACTGACATGTGACAAACTCACTTTGCAGGGCACAAAAAACGGCTTGCCCCTTGTGCGTACTGTATAAAGAGGGGCTATTTAAATTCCTTCAGAAGCATTTCTGTGTGAGTCACCTCCTGGGAAGACTTACACAAGCTGGTGCACTGATAACTGCAAAAAAAGTTCTTGCAAGGCCAATGCTCACAAAGCACGCAGACACACAACTATGGAATTAAAGCAAAACACAACATTAAAGAGAACAACAATAACACAGAAGTTAACCTGTGCAAGAGCAGCCTGTCATATAAAAAATTGGCAACGTTTCAGGCAATGTTTTTTCCAGTACTCCATAGCTACTATTAGATACCGTACATATATACGTGACTCAGGCTCACCTCGTTTGCTTTTCTTAGCCAGCAATGCAGAGCACTTGCTCAGAAGAGACAAGATTGTGGTCCTAGTGTAACCATTGTAATAATTTCCAAATAAATCTCACTTTCATGATAATTGTATTTTTCGATTTAAAGCTTTCGTGACTGCAAGGATTCATCTTCTTGGTTCTTTCGGTAAAGTCACGTAGAATGAGAATAAAACACGTAGAATGAGAATAAAACAAGAAGAATTGTATTTTTACAAAGTGTGCTATTTCGCATAATGTTTATTAACATGACAGCTTGGCAAAGACTTCATCCGACAGTGGATAGATCATGGATTGTGATGATGATAATGCTGATGAGGATAAAGTTATTTTTCAGTCATGGGAGTTGTTTGATCATACTTCACCATTGCCTTTCTCAGTGCGAGGAGGCGACCGAGGAACCAAACCAGATATCGCGTTCGCCACTAATGTTAACCGTGGCCAGGAATCAAACTCAGGTGGTCCGATTCGAAAAGCAGTATGGGAACCCCTGAGTCACTACCGCACCCCCCTTTGTAACACTAAAGACAGACAGATGGGCACATTGACCAGAGAACAAACACACTTTAGGGACATCATAAAGTGTTAATAAAAGTCAGTAGGCTCTGGCAGGAAACAACATATTGACTGTTAAGAAAGTAGGCGGGTTTGGGCACGGCAAGTTGCAAGAAGGCATGCTGGCTGATGGTTCAGACTGGCAGTAGAGTGGCAGGCAAATGAAGGATAATGCTCAAGAAGGCCAACCACCCCGGAGACGGAGCAATCAGATCAGACCTTCCGCAGGAGGTGGATGGAATGTTGCATTCGCGAGGGATGACGAAAACAATCCTGAGGGAGGCCTTCATCCAGCAGTGAATAATTAAAGCTGATAATGGACGAAAGCTTTGCAAATATGGAATTAAGTGAACTATCCAGCAGCCCACTGTGAGGCACGTGACACTTTCGCAACACCATCCTCGTTGGGATTGTTTTTAATTATCGCCGTTAAAATGTTACACCGCCCGTGCATTGCGAGAGGCCGGATGAGACTCACGCATATGCACAGCGGCACGATTGGCGATAACTGTGAAAGCTTCCTGGCATAGGGAGAGATAAAACCGCAATACATCAAGCAGGTAGATAATAACCTCATTCATTTAAAAAAAAGAACGGGTACCAACCTTCTCTACTGCCCCAAACATTAATAAGCTTTTGTAATTGCAGAAAAGAAATCTATACTTTAAATTCAGCGAGGGCCTGAAGCCTCACAATTTAAGAACTGGAGGAAATGTCCACCTCAATATGTACACATAACAATAGACGTCCAAATGATGAACATGAATGTGCCGCCTAATAAACCACCAACCCGCCGGGGGGAGCTGGCTTTGAGGGCCCTCGGTGCACAAGTTGCCCAGAAAAGGCGCAAGACCCTTCCGAGCGAGACGGAACCAAGAGACCGATATAACATTTCGCCATTCCTGGCGAAGGAAAAACGATGTCCAGCTATTTTGTTTGTTTGTCAACGACAGCTTTTTTTAGCACTTGCACAGGAGCCGGCCAAACGCGCCCTCGTTCAGTGTCCGCTCACCCCACTGCTCGGCTAGCAAGTTGCTCTAAAATTCCTGGCGCTTTGCTTCTCCTGAAATACCTCCTGATGCATAAAAAAATAATGCCGCTGTTATTTCCCTCACCACCCCGCCCCTGCCCACCCTCCTCCAAAAAAAACCCTTTTGTTGACTTGGATAATAACGCAAAATTATTGGTACCTGCTAGATCTGTTGGGTGGCATGATGGTGCAGTGGTTGACTCAATGCCCTATATGAACCTGGCGACTTGGGTTCGATTCCGAGCTACGGTTAATATCAGTGGCGAGGGAGAACTAAACCGGTCCTACTCCTCTGCACCAGCGTGGTGAAGTATGACCCATATGACTAATACTGCATGGGGAGGACTTGATCCAGAAAATTATTGACAAACAGCTATGAAGATATATATTTTAATTAACAAATTCTGTACAGAATGTGTCCCCTTGGGATGTTTATTGCTACGATTCAACTCAAGAATAAATTCCTTTTTTATACTTAAATAAAGACACACTGTATATGAAGGAAAAACACAATAATGATTAAACTTACAATTCAATACACGTATATCATATCTCGCTAGCACACGAATCAATTCTAATCGATTGTAAACATTGCATCATTACACCCCGAGTACGAATTCATGTTCACAGCATGCAATGGAGATTTCGCATGGTTGTGTTGAAACGTCATGAAGATGACCTCCTTGAGATCATGTTTCAAGTTGTTCGGCTTGGAACTGAATAAGTTTGACATCTGACACGATGAAATATTGAATGCCTTAAACATTAGACCGAGGGGTGTTGGTACAGTGATCAGCGCAATGTGCAATAAACCCCAGCGAAACCTCAGTTCAATTCCTGTCCCAAGCTAAAATCAGTAGCAAGTGATACCTCATTCATGCGGTCCTGGGCCTCCATACCCCCACCACCCCCACCACCACCGCCCTTGCTTCAGCAACACGAGCTGACCAGCGTGGTGGAGTATGGTCAAATAAAAGCCCCAAGACCCACGTGACATGTTGAAGCCTTCATCCAGCAGTGGATCAGGAAATGTCTAAAAAGAATTGTATTGTTATATCCTCATCAACATTTTGATCAGCCATGGGCTATCGACTCCTGCATAAACACCTCCAACCCCCAACCACCCCAAGCGCCACCATCAGACGACTGTAAACATGAACAGTCATCCAAAATGGTGCACTTTGCCAAAATAAATGATCGTGCAAGCTCAAGCATTATTTTTTAAGTGTTCAACAAAGGTTCCAAGACTTTAGTCTCACGCAGACTTAAAAACACAGTTTATCCTTCACTTTGATACTGCGGGCATCTTTAAGGCATTAATCACAACAAACAAACAAAAAATTGCCCCAGATTATCCACTGAGAATTTACATTCATAAACAGAAGCTTTAATATCGTGCCCCAGAACCATCTGAGTAAATAGAGTTTCAGTGGGGCTCAAGCCACGGGCAGTGTTTGGGTGCAGGGGAAAACCACACACCAATGGGGGGGGGGGGGGTTGAACTTGGAAGCAGAACACTCATTTGTCTGATCTCAAAGAGATGTCAGCCCTTGGCAAAATCCCGACAGCCTTTTGGCTCTGGTCAAGGCAGGTATACTAAATTAATATGTGAAGGATCCATCTGAAAAGAGAGAGGTAGAGGGGAGATTGTCTCCCCCCCCCCCTTTGTCAAATGTAATAACTATGTACTTATCGGTAAATCTATATTGACACTGTTACCCCCAGACCAATAGCCTTTATGGTTTTCTGTCGGCGGAAAGAATGGGAGTAAAGCGGGTTTTGAAACAGCCAGCGCCGACTGGCACGAGCAATAAAATGATTTCATAAGGTGTGCAAACAAACCGTATGAAATCTCTCGAAGGGTAATGATTTGTTTTCCAGCCCAACCCCCCATCGTATACATCTGGAAGTGCAATTTGAGCGTGTATGGCGCGGAGCGATCATTGTTTATTTGACTCTAAAATAAAAGATAATTGCAACTGCAGCTTCGAATTGTTGTATGTGTACAGCTTTGGCCACCAAACCGATCCACAAGGTCTCGCTCTACTTCTGTAATACAATTTGTACTTTGCGATATATCGCGCAGTAGCAGTGGAATGAAACCCCCCAAAAAATGTCAATGTTGACTTTAAAGTGCATGATAAAGTCTATTGTGATATTGCATGTGTTGATATTGATTATTCTCCCATTTCCGGTAGCATTTTTTTTTAGGAAAAGACACTTATAAAATCAATAGGGTACAGAGACTATTACAGAGTACAGTATCGAAAATAATTAATCATTTACATCCCTTTCGCCTATCTGCTGCTGGATGAAGGTCTTCCCACGTCCGTACCGGTCATAGGGGCTGCTTGGTCAAACTCCATCGTGCTCGTCAGTGAGGGTTGGTAACATGATCGTCCCAAAACCGGTTTTAGACTTCACTCGCCACTGATGTCAGCCGTTGCTGGGATTTAACTCCGGTCACCAGGTCCGTAGCGCAATTAGAATAACCACTGCGGCATATAAAGTATTTAGGTTTTTTTTTTATTTACAGGCCTCTTTCAAGGAGCATAAGCCATCATGCAAACTCCGGATCATCATCGCAGCAGCGGCTTTTTGGCAGGCCGTCGAACAAAGACCGTCACCGCATCGTGCGCTTTCAGATGCGCTTATGCGGCCGTCTGGAACGCTCTGCCTTCCAATATTAGGAAGCCACGAGGAGCTATGCACTTTTAATTCTAGATTGAAAACTCATTTATTCATAACTGCTTTTTTGTATTCTTAGCTCTTTCGGTAAAGTCACATTGAAGGGAAACAATAAAATAATAATATATATAAAACAATAAAAATTCTCACGACTTTTCGACAATAACACAAACGGTTGTCATCAGGTGTGTCGGTTTGCATAAATTTATTTATTTTAAAACGGTGTATTTATTTATTTGTAAAAAAAACCCGTCAGCGCCACGCGCAGCGATTTTTTTTATAAATAAATACACCGTTTAAAAATAAATAAATGTATGCAAAATCGACACACCTGATGACGACCGTTTGTGTTATGGTCGAAACGTCGTGAGAATGTTTTTATTGTTTTATATATTTTTTATTATTTAATTGTTTCCCTTCAACGTGACTTTACCGAAAGAGCTAAGAATATGAATTACTGCAGTCACGAAAGCTTTAAATCAAAATTTAACTGCTTTTTGTATTTAGTTCGTTGCATTTCCCCCGCACCTCCCATTGTCACGGTTGGCTATGTACGGTGTGAAAGACATTCAACATACATACATACAATCCACTGCTGTATGAAGACCTCCCTATGTCAGATGGACCATGATTAACGTTTGGAATACTGAACGACGCTGGCCAGTACGAAGGACCTGTCAAGGCCGGTGGGCGAGACCGGGGCCCCGGTTCAGACATCATTCGCCACTGGTGTTAGCCGTGACCAGGAATTGAACTTTGATCATTGAATTCACAACACAGCGAGCCAACTACTGCCCCACCACCCTCAGTATGGAGTTTATATACCTCACAAGAAGAAAATGTGCTAAATAGCACCATATGCAGCTTTGTAGACCAAATCGTAGCCCAAATGTTAGAGTCTCAGCGGTGCTTACGAGGAAAGGTGGCTTTTATTTGCGCAGGTGCCTCGCGCAATCTCATTCAAGTAGGCACATACCATTGGTGGCATTACCAGCTTAGGTTTCCAATTCCTGCTCCCAAAAGAGCTGTGGTAGGCCACTTAAAATCTGTAATGTATTGGGATGTTTTAAAAATTGTGTATTTTACCGAAAGCCTCATGAATCACTACAGGAATGGAAGTAAGCCGTTATATATTTTATAATAATAACCATGTCCTTTATCCACGAAAGCCATGCTCAGTCTCAAGATTATTTTTCAAGAGTGCCATGCTTTGGGACATTTGGACAATTCCAGTTCTCCACATTTGGCTTCATGTGGAAAGAAACCGAAGTCCCCACAGAAAACCCAAGCACACATGGGGTAACGCTCTAAAATCTCCACAGGTAGATTCAAGAAGACGCTGTTGTGCTGCCATCTGGTCATCTGAAACCCTCATTTTTTTTTACTCGCAGTCTTCAATCCAAGTGGCTACGGATAGCGATCTAACTATTATCTCCCCCCGTGAGGAGCCACCAAAATTGTCGCGATTCTGAGTCGCAAATTGATTCCAACAACACTTTTTTTTACTGTGGTAAACGTCGCAGTCTCTAGTGGCCGGAGGAATGAAGTGAACTCATTATATTCAACACATATGATCCACAGCACGTCAACTGTAACACAAAGAAAAGCGATGCTCGATTGAGCATCACAACCGTGAACTTGAGATTCGACGAGTCGACGCGTTCGTTACATCCATGCCAGGCCGGGCTCAATGCCGCGTAGCGTCTGAGATCCGGCGAGGATGGGAACATTCACGGTGCTTTTGGTGGTCGGTAATAAATTGAAGCATCCGCTCACAGCGAGTGGCCGCTTGCACAAAGCACGCAAGCCACAAGACGAGTGACCAACCTACGGGGTTGAGCTTACTTCTCTTACATCTCTCTCTCTCTCTTACTTCTCATACTTCTCCTCTTCTCTCTCTCTCTTACTTATCATCTTACTTCTCTCTCTCTCTTACTTCTCTTCTCTCTCTCTCTCTTACGTCTCCTCTGACGCCTCCTCATACTTATCATACCTCTCCTCCGCACATGGGTTTCTCAAACAGAACTCCGGTTTCCTCCCAGTTGCAAACAAGTAACCGAGGAAGAATTTTCTGAAGAAGAACCTTGATTGGAACGTCCCATTGCATCGCTTCGTCCATTTTTACACCCGCTGTACGCCCGTCGCACCTCCGATTAGCACGGTTGGCTACGCACGATCAGCGCGGTTGGCTACGTATGTTGCGAGAGAAGTTCAACGTACATCCATCGGACTGCGGGTGCACCAAACCAATATTTGCAATTCATGAAAAAAAGGTGTATGCAAATGCTCAGGTCCAATTGAGGCGCGAGGAATTAACAAAACTGAACAAGCGAAATGCAGCCAACTGGGAAACAATAGAAACGAGCCGATAAAAAATTCACCGAATCACTCCCATGAATCGTTACGATTCACCGAATCACTTCAGCAAGCGCGTACAGTGAATTGTTGTCACTGGCTGCCTAAAGTCCTAGCAGGACCATCCTGAAAAATATTCCAGTGATCTTGTCCTCGGTAAAGATTTATAACGACGAAGCCCTTTGTAATATATCCGCTGCTGTTTCTACAAACAAACAAAAGCGCCGAGGCAATAGAGAAAGTGGACCCATATTTCGTGACTACTCCTGAAAGCCACGCGGCCACATGGGTCTGTTGTGAAATTCATATTGGACCCACCTGGCAAGAAGGGGATTGTCCTCAGCTTGGGGTCTCTCTGCCCTCCCTCCACTGGAAACTTGTCCAACAGCTGCATCTGTGAAAGGCAAGAATAAAAAAAAACATAAATCAACAAAAGCTGTTTGTCTTCCCCTTTGTGTCTTGATTTTTTCCGCCTGAGGACGACCGCTTGTGTTGCTTTTTTATTATTTTTTTATTTTTTTATTTCTACCTACGTGACTTTACCCAAAGAACCAAAGAGTATGGTTCCCCTTTGTAATTTTTTGCCATCTTTTTTTGGTTTATCAGATGTCTGCTGACATTTAAGAATTGCCGGTAAAGGGTTGAGGTGCAACCCTGCAATTGCTTTCTCGCTCCACTGCTGGTGGAAAAGACCTCCACCAGAGCGAACTCTCGGGTGCCCCTCTACAGGACATATTTGGCCTACTCTTCTACGGGGGACGCTTCTCTTGATAAGGGAGAAATCCTCAAAATACCCCGGTGCGGGGCGTACTCAGGCAAATGGACTTAAAAAAAATCCAATCTGGGACGTGATGGTGCATTTAGTTTTTATACGTGTCAAACCACTGACACATTCTACAATTAAGCCGCCGCATTTTTCAAATCAATACATAATTACCTTCAATGTGCCACCACCACACACGTATATATTGAGGAAGATTTTGAAATTTCGACTGTCAGGTTACCTGATTTGTATAACTTCCCTTCATCACACCGCCAGGGGAAGGGGAGGGGGTGTGCAGTATTGGGTGAATAATTACATGACTACATTACAGCATATACATTAGTAATATATATATAACATAGCATAAGTAAACATTGCGTGGGTGAGTGCTATATCAAAAGCGAGCAGGACGAGAGGAAAAAGCAGCGTTTTGGCCGATAGCCACCATGAGTAACATATAAATATAAACCGGTCATGCCCCACCCCCCCCCCCCCCATTTCATTAGAAAGTGACTCCAAGGTACAAGATTGAGCTTTTAATACAGGCCCCTGAGCGTTTATTGAACCGCGTGTAATCCATCATGCTTGCATTGCCGGCGCTATATGCTCCAAATGTCATCGCAGCGTTGCGGCGCGAGGCATACAAATAAGGGGGAGGCGGGGCCCTTGCCACAATCCTCCTCCCGTTTGCTGCATCGTCGGGAGTCGACGGCGGGCGTTTGCGAAAAACCATCCTCGGGCAGCCTACGACGCCGCTAAAACTTCTGAAGCCCGCGCGGCAAGCCACTCCATCCGCTCGGTGGAGAAGCCCATCGATGGCTGTGAAGGGCCAGTGACGTGTGGAAGCAATAAGTTGTGAATGGGGGGGGTGGGGGGCGGGCGAGCGGGTGGGGCTTAATTAACGAAGCGTGGTCAATTTTTCGCTTAGTCCACCAGCGATGAACACGGAACTATATTGGGGGGGAGGTTGTTACCACCTCATTTCGTATTGTTTCTCACCATCTCTGTTTTGTGTTACAGGTTTGTCTGTCCCGTTAATCGAGAGGTAGCATGGTTTTCATGCATCATTAATAACCGATGGTTGTCAATGCATATATAATGATCGCATACAAATATGAATCCCATGAATCTCATATTTGTTAATCGAATATTTTACATTGTTTGCACACTTTGATTCATCCCATTAGCCTAAATACAGTGAGGGAAAAAAGTATTTGATCCCCTGCTGATTTTATACATTTGCCCACTGACAAAGAAATGATCAGTCTATAATTTTAATGGTAGGTTTATTTGAACAGTAAGAGACATAATAACACCAACACAATCCAGAAAAAAACGCATGTCAAGAATGTTATAAATTGATTTGCATTTTAATGAGGGAAATAAGTATTTGACCCCCTCTCAATCAGAAAGATTTCTGGCTCCCAGGAGTCTTTTATACAGGTAACGAGCTGAGATTAGGAGCACACTCTTAAAGGGAGTGCTCCTAATCTCAGCTTGTTACCTGTATAAAAGACACCTGTCCACAGAAGCAATCAATCAATCAGATTCCAAACTCTCCACCATGGCCAAGACCAAAGAGCTCTCCAAGGATGTCAGGGACAAGATTGTAGACCTACACAAGGCTGGAATGGGCTACAAGACCATTGCCAAGCAGCTTGGTGAGCAGGTGACAACAATTGGTGCGATTATTCGCAAATGGAAGAAACACAAAAGAACTGTCAATTTCCTTCGGCCTAGGGCTCCATGCAAGATCTCACCTCGTGGAGTTGCAATGATCATGAGAACGGTGAGGAATCAGCCCAGAACTACACGGGAGGATCTTGTCAATGATCTCGTCAATGATCTCAAGGCAGCTGGGACCATAGTCACCAAGAAAACAATTGGTAACACACTACGCCATGAAGGACTGGAATCCTGCAGCGCCCGCAAGGTCCCCCTGCTCAAGAAAGCACATATACATGCCCGTCTGAAGTTTGCCAATGAACATCTGAATGATTCAGAGAACAACTGGGTGAAAGTGTTGTGGTCAGATGAGACCATAATGGAGCTCTTTGGCATCAATTCAACTCGCCGTGTTTGAAGGAGGAGGAATGCTGCCTATGACCCCAAGAACACCATCCCCACCGTCAAACATGGAGGTGGAAACATTATGCTTTGGGGGTGTTTTTCTGCTAAGGGGACAGGACAACTTCACCGCATCAAAGGGATGATGTACGGGGCCATGTACCGTCAAATCTTGAGTGAGAACCTCCTTCCCTCAGCCAGGGCATTGAAAATGGGTCGTGGATGGGTATTCCAGCATGACAATGACCCAAAACACACGGCCAAGGCAACAAAGGAGTGGCTCAAGAAGAAGCACATTAAGGTCCTGGAGTGACCTAGCCAGTCTCCAGACCTTAATCCCATAGAAAATCTGTGGAGGGAGCTGAAGGTTCGAGTTGCCAAACGTCAGCCTCGAAACCTTAATGACTTGGGGAAGATCTGCAAAGAGGAGTGGGACAAAATCGCTCCTGAGATATGTGCAAACCTGGTGGCCAACTACAAGAAGCGTCTGACCTATGTGATTGCCAACAAGGGTTTTGCCACCAAGTACTAAGTCATGTTTTGCAGAGGGGTCAAATACTTATTTCTCTCATTAAAATGCAAACCAAATTTATAACATTTTTGACGTGCGTTTTTCTGGATTTTGTTGTTGTTATTCTGTCTCTCACTGCTCAAATAAACCTACCATGAAAATTATAGACGGATCATTTCTTTGTCAGTGGGCAAACGTACATTTGCACTTATTAGGCATCTTTCACAAGGTCTCAATGCACCGTAAATGATATGCTAATACTACACTGGCATATCGTTGTAACATATTTTGCATATATTGTAAATACAGTTTGTACTTTCACGCGCCCAGTTTTCAAGCCTGTATCATGAGTGAATTTCCCTTCTTCTGGATGTTGACACTGATTCAGGAGGTTGGGGTTTCCCCAGACATTTCACGTTTCACATGGCTTCCATTACAATTACACGACACATCCACCCATGCGTATTCAATTCATATGGCTGTGCGACATGTAAACACTGATTACATTTTACAAAGGATGGAGAGCTATAATTTAGCGCACATATACATGACCTGTGATTAGTAAAAAAAATCCGTAAGTATTGTAATTTAGCTCCTGTCAATCTACTGCTGGATTAAAGCCCCTATCCACATTGCAACATTGTGGAGGTTATTTGACCTTACATAACCGGTTCAGATATCACTATCCACTGACGCTAGCCGTGATCGGGAAACGAACTCAGGTTGCCAGGTTCGTGGTGCCTTTCCAGAAAAACGAATGTTTTGAACTTGGGCCCCAAAAAATTACGGCCCTGGGGGTCGATTCATTCTTCTAGGGCAGGGTAGGCCAACAGTTTTACTGTTTTTTAGGTCTCACGTTAAACACTTATTAATGTATGATCCCCATCATCAGCGAGCCACGTAGCTCACCTCCAGTGGATTCTAATATTAAAGCTGGTAGAAAGCAAACAATAATAAAAAGAACCCACAAGTTTCAAACAACACCACAAACATTTACATATCACTCAGCCTTGCCAGTCAGTCAGTTACATTCGCTCAAATGTTTACTGATGGTGACCTAAGACAACAGAGGACCATAATGCAGTTCTTCAGAAACTATTGGTGGCTTTTGCATAATGCACAAAGGCCGAGCGCTTTTTAGACGTCTTTTGAGTTTTTCTGAAACTTCAAGCGGACAAAGTCCACTTGCGATTTCTGCTAGCACGAATGTGCAGCACAGTACTCTACACGCGGCTGTACGCATATATGCATGTATGTATGTTGAACTTCTTTCACACAACACGTAGCAAACCGTGACAATCGCTGATGTGGGTGAAGGACAACAAACTAAACACAAACGGAAGTTCCAAAGAGATGAGAGGACGACCAGAGTTGGCGTGATGGGTTTCTGCTCCTTGACGAGCATGTCCATGCACAGGACAGTACTGACGTGCGACGTTACGAATGTTGCACTGGAAATGCCTAGAGAGGCAGCGGATCAGAGTGGGCTCGTCGCGAAGCGCAGCGGAGGAAGGCGGTGTGTGCGTAAGAATTACGTTTCGGCGCACGACGAGGAAAATATCTGTAGTGAACGTGAATCAAGCTTTTCATTAGTGCGAGCCTCTACGAAAGGGTGCCGGTAAAACAACAAGAAGAAGAAGCACGGAGACCGCACTCGGCATTCATCTGACTTAGCAATAATAATAATAATGACTATCATTTACAGCCGTTTGTGGAATTCACTATTACGTGAAAGCAATCCTCTACAACTTCGTTGATCATGAGCAGTTCCTTGACCATACTTCACCAAGCCGGTGAGTATGGACAGGCGAAGCGGAGGGGTTGGCGATCACAGGGTTGGTGAAGCAATCAAATTAAGCAATCGCGAACCAGAGTTTTCAAAAGCAAGATCAGGTCAATGTGCATTGCAGTGGGCAGTGCCTGTGGCAGCGCTGTGCTGTGGTCAAGAATACGCCCAAACTACCCTGAATACAAACTCACAGAAGATGGAAACCGGTCCAGACTTCGCTTGCCTAACAAATTCTGCTGGGATATTGATTTTGAAAGACCGTAATTTAAAGTTTTCAACATTAGTTTGTTTAACCGGGTGACGACTCGAGATCGGCTGGTGGGACTAGGAAACATTCACATGTATATATGGAGACGCAGAACAGACTTCCGCTTATATTTGCTTTAATACCATTCTGAAGTCAAGAGTGTGACGAGTCCAGAGATGAAGGCCTCAGCCTTAGGAGCTCTAGGACCTGGGTTTGAGATCAAAGTCAAGGCCCCCACGGACAGCTTTCCCGTCGTGCCACATTCACGTTCAAAGCAGAAGGCGAAGAGTGAAAAATAATAAATAACATCGAGAAGAAAAGCAACCACCCCACCGCCACCTCCATCACCGCCACCACCACCACCACCACCCGCCGACCCTCCAGCTAGCTACACACACACACTGACGCCACGTGGAGTTAGGGAGTGTGCTAAATTTAGCTCGACATCCGGAAAGCAACTTCAGGTGGGGAGTAAAACCATCCATCTGGGAGCAATCATGGCCACATGCCCTCCTGTCCCCCCCCCCCCACCACGCTGCCAGCTTCTCACCACGAAGCCCAGTTAAGAATATGTGAACGATTCTGTTGATAAACTAAAGGACGTACGAGGGATATATTCTGCTGCTTTCTGCAGATTTCACAGAGGTCCTTGAGGAACGAAAATGTGAAGAAGATATGTATTTTTACTCTCTCTCTTGCTCAAAACTTGTGTAATCTGTTGTATTGGTTGATAGAGCCATAGATATTATTAAAGTTTCGTGCCCAGCATCTTGGCTTCTCTCCTTACTCGCGTCGTTTAACTGTGTGCAGACAATTTTTGATTTGACCGAAATTAAGTGAGAACGCTGTTGAAATGAACAGTGAACTGCAACATGTCTGACAAATGTGTGCTCAGAATATACTGCCTAGCTTGTACACACAAACAGCAGCTCAATGGTGTGATGTCTCGTGAAATTTTAAAATGTTAAACCACTGCCGGATGGTCAATCCGGGTTGGTGTAGAAGGGGTTGGCCCAGGACCGGTTCAGATATTGCTCACTAGTTGACGTTTTCCCTGGCCAGGAATCAAACTCAGGACGCGAGTTAATTGCACCGTGCATGAACCATTGCCATAACCATTGTGCAGAACTGCAGACGTTTTATATTCCTCATTGTGTTTTTTTTTCAAGTACTACCTTTGGTGGGCTACAATGTGTGATGTCCAGGGCTCTCTCTTCTCACCCAACCGGCCAACAATTCTGGAAGTTTGTGAGGATTTCAAAACAAATTTAAACCACGTGAGAGTCCACAGAGACCGTATGTCTGCTTTTCAAGGCAGTCCCGGGGTCACAGAGCAGAACGGTAAACTAAATGGTCAAAACAACATCGTAAAACCTCTGAATGAAATGAAGCGTTCCTCAACAATAAACAGAGGGGCATCAAGTGCAAACATAGAACGGTGCTTCCGGTAATATAGGCGTCAACTGTGGTATATTGTGTAGTGTAAAAAGCAATTACATTCACAGCGACCAAATAACAATCCCAATTTCCCATTACAAGTCGACCAAGACGGAATAGTTTTTTTTTTTTAAATATATGCACGAGGTGCATCATGACAAAAGGAACAATTGTGTGGTTGAGCGGTGGCGCAGTGGTTAGCATACTCACTCACTCCACCATGAGCCGGGAGACCTGAGTGCAACTGCTGGCCCGTGCTAACGCCAGTGGTGAGTGGGTATCGAAACCATTGCTGGGCACCCCCCTCGCAAACCCGCACTGACCAAAGCGGTGAAGTATGGTCAACTAACCCCAATGAGCGAGACGACGTGGAGATGCCATCATCCAGCAGTTGAATTGACAAAGGCCCATGAGCAAAGTCATTTACTCGTGGGACAAATATTCCAAAATACGTAAAGCGTTTCACCCACCGTCTTGATTAACGTGCAGTGTGCGGGTTTCCCTTTACATTAACCGCACCCAGCACAGAAAAAGGTGAAATGTATAAAGATAAGCTGAACGAGTATTACATATGCAATTTAAGACACGAGCAGATAGCACAAGCAACATATAATTCTTGCTCGCTAATGCATGATAATCACTGATTTAAGAGATTACAAGGCATTGACAAATATATATACTAGGACTGCCAAAATGCATCATCCTTTTTGAGTACCATTCATGGCTCTACTAACTGCTCATAGCTGCCCGTGAATTTCGCAAAAAAAAAGTATTTTCAACAGCAACAGAACCTATCCGTCCAAAACAAAGATGAAGGAGATTTAAGGGTCATGAAATGCATGAGATGTGTGTTGGTTAATTCTTTTTTAAAGCAATCACTTCATTAAAATGTACTTTTTTTCTTTTTCACAAGAGCATTTCATGTTTTATATACCATAAAAAAATCAAAGCTGCTCCTCCCCCCACACCCATTTCATTGGGTATCTTTAACCTGCTGCAAATCACAAATGTCCATTAAAAATAGGTCAACCCATTTGAGAAAGTTTGCAGTGCAGTGTTTGTGGAAGGCTGTTAGGAAACAAACACTGAGCCATAAATCAAGCGACTAAATATCTGACAATGCTCTACGAGAAAGACGAAGCTGAACATTAAATAGTTCACCCATCTGACCTCCTATCCCCTAGATGCTTAAGAGGCCAAGGTGCAGTTCTTGTTGAGCTAAGGCTCCCTTGTATAAGCGTTACCGGTCTAGAGTGATCAGGCAACTTGTAATTACTAGACTTTGCTGTAACGGCGCTGGCAAAGGTGCAGCACTGCAGTTGTGCTCACTCAGGCCACTGCTGGTGGAAGGGTCTTCCACTGGAGGGATCTCCAGACAGTCCCTTCGGATAACTGTGTTGTGTTCTTATACAATTCTGGGCTCGATAGGAGTACCGGGTGACCAAATCACCCCGAAGGCATTGATTTTGGTCGGGGTGTGCGGTTTGTCGGCGTCAGCTCAGCGCCATGATTTCTGAGCAACCCAAAAGCTTCACCGCCTCAGGAGAAGACGTAAACTTATTTTTTTATGATGAAAAAAAAAATAGGATTCACCCTTTCCGGCAACGAACATGTTTCCAACGGCAGAAGTCTGAGCGTGATCAAATGTCGCCCTGGCTGTGAAACTTATCTGGCCCCACTTTTGTTTCTGCGCGAAGATAACAATAACACAAACAGCCATCTGCCCGTCTGTTTACCCTGCCCTCCCCTAAATGTAAAACAAGACATTTGACACCGCTCCCCTTGGCACAGACAAATCGTGGTCGAATCTACACTGGGCAGCTGCTGCGGATCATCGCTGCCCCCCCGCCCCTCCTCGCCACACCGAAAACAGACCCCGCAGACGGCAACAGCTGAGCGGCAGCGGTGGCACAAGCCACAAAGAGGGCTGCCTTAACCACATGGATCCCCGCGTGATTCGCCCTTCTCGGCGCGTTTCATCGCCGAGTAAATAACGAGCGGGCGTCGACTTTTTTTTTTTTGACAGCGTGCACTTCATTACGGTTGTTGCGAACGGGTCTGGGTTGTCGGGCAACTGCCAAGTGGGCCGCGTTAACAACCGGCGCAGGAGCCGCATCCGACTCGATAAGGGAGCTAAAGTTCAGGGCGCAGCCTGTCGCCCACTGCCCGCTGTCGGCGAGGAAGACTGTGACGTGTGCAGTGACCCGAGTGGGACCAGGCCGGTGATTCTCAACTCCATTCCTCACAACATTAAAGCCTCACAAATTTTACCCAATTGGGATTATACTCAGCAATCATCGCCCCCCCCCCCCCCCCCCCCACAGAATAGTGCCCCAGGTCACTGTGGCAAATCCCGGTCTCTTCAGATCTCACATGATTAAACGAAAGAAATCAAACCTTTAAAAAAAGGTGTCACGATCCGCACGATCGCGATTTCCGATCGTTGTTTTTTATACGTATGCAAATTCAGCCACTGCACACCTTATGAAGCCGATTGTTTTAACCGCTCGCAGCCTAAGAAGTGAAAAAGCCACATAATTGGATGGTGAACTGCAGAAGTCTGACAAACACTTGCTCAGAATGGCCCAGTCTGTATTGCAGACACACAAAGTACAGATTTTGTATGCTCATGCAAAGCAAAAAAAAAGTCAACCCACTTCTGGATGAATGGCTCCAAATACCATACAGTGAGGGAAAAAAAATATACCTTTTTCCCTCACTGTATATATTAAGTAACCTGATTATGTCAAGTGCATAATAAGTGTCATTAATAGCAACGTTCTCTCATCTAAGAGGGCCCTTTTAAACCTAAAATACAAAACAATACAATTTCAATCCGTGAATCTTCCGTGTGTGACCACAGCTTAATGCATGGCACGGACAGGACCAAGTCAGGCATGCCGTCAGATTGTGGGCAAAGACAAGGATTATAATTTTAATTTCCAGATTTAAAACGACTGCAATTGCAGAGCATTTATTTCCCCCTCCGGGGCATCTCGCGCACGGCAGTTTATTTTGATGAACAATCTTTCTATTAAAGGCACATTTCCCCATTTCCTAGAACGGTTACATTAGAGGAGTTGCACATAAAGGGCAGCTTAGCGTTAAAACAAAAATGTTTTCTGCTCCCTTGGGTAGTCTTTATGGAGGGAGGGGTCCCCTCCCCCCCGCTGTATTCGCACTATGGGCGGTAGGTCCACTACAATGCATATCCCGTTATTTGCTACAGCTCTTCGGATATTGGGGAATATTATCTACCGTGCGAGTCCAAGTCAAAAGGGCACCCAGACCAGGGTTGCTGTCGAGCTGTAACGCTCAGAACACCGCCCTTGCAATCCATATAGTCTGTCGCTTCCATCTCTCGGCACGGGAGTTGAAACAGTGGCACACGTTTATTGAATGCCCACCTGCCCCCCCCCCAGCAGCAGTATGAATGGATTCACCACGGTTAGTCGATTGTCAGGTCACGTGCGGTGAGGTAAAGTGCCGGGTAGTCCCAGCTCTTGCAAGATTCGTCTTGCCAGCGCGGAAGAGTACGCCTAAATACCCTTTACAGGGGGCTCCGTAAAGCTCCCGCCAGTGAGGACCCTTCGACCAGCAGTGGCGTGAGCGAACGATTGCAGGTCTGTACCAGCAGCACCCGATGGCATTCTCTAGCGGGACATGGCAAGAGACCCGTTCAGCTCCCCTAAGCATACGGGACAGCCGACCTAATGAGGAGTGGTTGCCCTCTATCACGCCCTTCCTCCCGCACAGCAGCCGCGCCGGGAGCTGGGATTGGGGTTTAAAGAGACAAGCCTTGAGCTGCTAACCCTTGCTCTCAGAGACACGTGCGGTTGTCTCCGAGCCAGCCCGTGTGATAAATGGATCGACAGCCGAGAAGCGGGCCATGCGTTTCGAGACGTAAGCCGTGCTTGCAGAATGTGTGTTTCCAATAAAAAAATAAAAAGATCTAAAACCGCTCGCGAAATGTCAAATGTGCATGAGTTTATATGCCACATGTCAAATGGATATGCTTGCTGCGTTGTTAAAATATTATTACTTTTTACCAGAGAGCATGAGTGCATGACAAACATTGCATATGACCATATAAATATAACTCAAGTTGCTCACATTGAACAAGACAGAGGAAGACACAAGGTATTGCACGGGTAGAATTCTCGCGCGTAATGAAATGCAAAGAAAATGCTTCATAATGGTATTATGTCGAACGGGGAGGGAGCCTAACACTTCACTCCTTTTGTCAAGCTAAGGGGCGCTTATCCAGACATTTATTTGAGGACGCCAATTGGATTTGGATTTTAAACAGTTTTAAAGACCATCAATTCCTGATATAGGCCCAGCGCATAAAAAAGGGTTGCAGAGAAACGACTGCGGGTAAAAACTTCGGCTGATCGTCCGTCAATGCTCGGTTTACCTGGAGGTCAAAGAACTTGCTGTAGCGCCTGAAGATGGCCTGCGAACTTCCGTCTGACCACGAGACACTGATGATGTACACCTGGAAAGACAGCAAAGGGTGCATTGCACGATGTCAGGAAAGATAACACTTGCGCACACATAGATAAAATAAATATTTTAAAAAACCTGCACATTTCCACAGTTTATCCAAAACATTCCGCCTGAAAAAACATTGCTACACCCTCCCCCCACCCCAACAAAGTTACATGTACTGTGTTGTTGTTGTTCCTTAAAGCAAATAAACAAAAACCACAACGTGGCAAACCTCACGGGCTATCAGCTACATAACGTGCAATGCTGCCCTTCACGAGACCAATTATTGCCAAGCAGGGCGGCTGCCAAACATTTTTTTGTAGAAATGATTCGGAGGTTTATTTCAGTTGGCCATTGCCTTGGCGCCTTAAACGTAATTAGCAAATTTAGATTTTTTTTTTCATTTGACCAGGAGATGGAGAACAACCCATACAGGCAGCGTCTTGGGTTAAATTACAAGTTGAATTTACAAATAAAGCCCACACAGTGTCTGTCGTGCGGGTTGTTGGCCATGCTTCACCACACTGTTCAGTGTGGATCAGTGAAGTAGTAATGGTATGGAGTGGGGAGGGGGGGGGGGCTATGATACCTAGAACCATTTCCAGCAGGTCCAGATGTGATACGCAAACAAATGTTATCCAATGCTGCCGGGAATAAAACTCAAGATTGCTGGGTTTATAGCACGGCGCGCTAACCATTGCGCCACCATTCCACGGCCGGCGGGGGATCAATATCTCACAGTGAGCCTGTCGTGGGCCACAGACGTCCGAGCTGGCACGACAAAGCGAACCCCCGGGACTCCTGCCCACAACTCAGACGGAGAGGGGCAAAATCCCGGAGAGCGAGCACGCTCGCGGAGTGTGTGCTCGCCGAGACGGACAACAAAAAGGCTCCCCGGTTTAGAATGCGCCTAAACAGACAGCTACTTTGAAATGCGATTTGGTAACAAGCACCCACATATTCTTAGTTTTTTCGGTAAAGTCACGTTGAAGAGAAACAACAAAATAACAAAATATATATAAAACAATAAAAAAAAATTCTCACGACGTTTCGACCATAACTCAAACGGTCATCATCAAGCACCCACATGTATGCCTCCTCCTGCCAAACCACAAACAAGAATGTTGAAGATGTGCCCTACACAACGACGTGGGTATTGGATGACATTACAAATGCACAAGCTGTACTCCTGCCCCTGCCCCATCAATAAAAAATTATAATCAGATATGGGAAATCTAACCAGCGATTGTTAAAAAAAAATTCAAATTGGACAATACTAAGATTATTTATATTGGATCCAAAGTATAACATACTTGGCCTGTAAGCGATAGGAAGATGCGAACTACTAAAATAACTATGCTTATTGTAGTCAACATGAAGCTGTGCATTAGCTATTTCACAATTCCACATTCACAAATGTAAGAAAAATCTTATTATTTTTTAAACGATATAGATCTCAAATATAAACTCGTAAAAAGTGTGCACCTCCGATTAATACGGTTTGCTACGTGCGGTGCGAAAGAAGTTGAACATAAAAACATGCATTCAATATAAATTCAATAAGTGTACAGTACTCATTATTTCCTAACCCACTCATACATTGCTTTGCCGTACCATTCACTATCTTACTTTATCCATCCACCGGCTCCCCTTATATGAAATAAAAGTGAAATTCTACGACCCTCCGCCAACATATACGCTGCGTGTGACTTACCCAGGAGCCAGAGCAGAGGTGAATAATATTCGCCTTTGCACTACGGGAGAAGAATATCAAAAAACTTTGGAGGCACTCGACCGAAGATCAGCGTGCAAGCCCCACGCTCATCTCGGCCACGAGTGAGCCCACCGCTTCAACCAGGGATGCAGGGAGCCCCCTTTCTATGAGCCGTGCGGAGGGACCCACGTGACCAAGCATGTGTTGTCTGTAGCACGTGTTCCAAGCAGCTGCAACCGTTGTCACCGCTGGCATTTCGACACATCTCATGGGCCCTATGCGATGCTTTGTGTGTGGGGGGCGGTGGCGGAGCTGGTTGGGCGCGAGGGGGTTGTGGAAGATGTGAGAAAAGTTGTGTTTTGTGTTTCTTCGCACGGCGAGGCTTACTATATAATTGATGCTTTGCACGCGCCGGCTATTTAAATGTTGAGCAAATGTTTCACACAAGCACGATCGTGCATCACCAACATTTCTCCACTGCCAACTAACTAATTTAGACTTTATATTTATAATACAATAATGTATGGCCTCGGCCTCAATCGAATAGTGTTGACAGTGCAATATATTATTCGGGATTAATAGGAAGGCCATAACAAAAAAAATGCTGAATGAGATCATTAGCATTTATTTTGTGCAATTCTTTTTTTGGCCAACACACATTTTCAGCTGACCAGAGCACAAGCGTAGGTTTTCGCAGTTTGTGCTCTATACCTCTCCGATGTGTTTCCGTGCCGGCTAAAATATATCCGACATTTCGCTCATCGTGATCGGAGCTTCTTCAAGAACTCAAATGAAGAAGCTCTGAGCACGTGAAGTGAAACGTCGGACATCATTCCGAACAACATTGGATGCGACCCAAGGTTGCTCTCTTCCTTCACTAACTGCTAAGGCGAGCAATTACAACTTGTACTGAACCAAAAAAAAATAGCTGGCTTTGCTCACACACTGGCAGCTGCCGAGAGTAAAAAAAAAACCTTCACGGCATTAAGGTGAACAGATGGACTCTGGCAATGGTCTATAGGATGCAGTGTTGAATAACTAATTGTCCTCGGGATTATAAATCAAAGTCGACAAATTTTATAGTGGCAGAGGATAGAGTGAGCGAGTGAGCGAAGATGGGGAGTGGCATTACGAGGATATTCCCTTTACCAGGTATTAGCAATCAGGCTCATCTCCCCAAATAAAAAAAAATAAAGTGATGTACACATTTCTATACAGCAGCCGATGGTTTACAACCATCCTTCACACTTGTCCATGAGCTCCACAGTGCACCGTCGAAATATCCAAGCTCCCGTATTAGACCGCGCACATTCGTGAACCAACGATAAGATATTGATCCAAGAACGAAACCAATGACTGACACGAGTGAAATTTGGTTTCTTGCGGTGCCCGTTGACCAATCAACACGACTGATGTGTGCGAGGCAGTGTGCGTCTGTGCCGAGCACAATTGTCAGATAGATTTTTTTATCTCTAATTTAAGTCAATGGCATAAGCACTACGCATCTCTCTCACGTCCCGTTTGCAAATGCCCAAGACTTGCCCAATATTTTATACACGGCGTTATTTTGCAAAAAAACAGCTTATTAACATTCAACCACAAATGCTGGCTTACGTTTTCGCGTTGTCATAATGTGACGAGGAAATATGCACGCTTGGAATTACAATAAGAGACAAGAGAGAGGAACGTGCGCATTCGAGAACACGCATATGCACGATTTCCAATCTATGAAGAAAAGTAAGTTGGCTTGGGTCAAGAATAGCAACGGAGCGGCAGCCAATGACTGGCGACGCTGGCTTGGGCGGGGGGGGGGGGCCTTCATCCAGCGGTGGATTGACCAGAGCTATTGATGCTTGTCAAAAAAAACTCTCAAAAGTCATCGTGAATCCATCCATCTGCGTGGACCTTTGCAGTGTTGTCCCCCCTGTTACGTAAAGAGGCAAAAGGTGTGTGCCTGGATCGCAAGTGCCGTAGCAGCAGCATCCCACTCCCCCCCCCCACACCGCATGTGTGATGGGCGTTCTCCAGATACTCCACACTCCTCTCGCACGAAGACAAACACCGATGAGTGGAATTGGTCAAACGGGCCATCGCCGTACTGAGACTCAGCGAGACTTTTCTGTATACCGACATTCAATTCTTTTATTACCATTATTAGTCTAAGCTGCGAGTACAACGCTGTATTCTTTAACGTGCGCATAAGCGAATCACCAGGGTATGATAATAGGTTTTTCCCCTTTTTTTCTGGCAACAAAACAGGTGTTAAGATGTTAAAAACACCTGTTTTAAGGGGAAAAACCTATTATAATATTTTGGTACTGGCAAAGGAGGTCCCATGATGAATCACCAGGAGTGCACCCAATTTTTGTCACATCTCAGGAGCTAAGAGGGGTTGAGCCTGGATAGTGCGTGGATGGACGGCCGCCATGCGTGAACGGGTTTTTATAGGGTGCGGATAGTGCAGAAAAATCCAATGTTGTACTGTACTCCATATGGCCCCACATGTATTCCCCCCACCAAGGCCGTAGCCATGGAGTCAATATGGGGGGGGGGGGCAAATCTTCCAGGGTGTCTGGGGGTCCCAACCCAGAAAAAATTGTCAATTTGAAACTCATTTCCTGCCTAAAATATTTTAAAATTCACTAATACATGGGATGGATTTTTGTTTTTACAATAATGTCTAATAGTGTATTGTATTACATTGCTCTGTTTTAACGTTTTTTTACCATTTCTTGTTTCATTGTATGTAATGGCAGAGATTAGGGATAAATAAAGTACAGCCATAACCACAATCATATGAACAGAAATCTATGCATTGTTATATGAAGACAAGTCCAGATATTGTGGCCAAGGTTTATCAAATTGTTGTTTTTATTTACACAGCATAATAATAATTTGTTATATATCAATATATTTTTGCGGGTGACATTTTGAGCATATTTGAATATTGGGGGGGATGTGTCCCCCCAAATATATATTATAATTACGGCCTTGCCCTCCACCTTCACACAGCCACATTGACTCGTAGAGTATGGTGAAATAACCCCCACAACGTGCAGTGTGGGGAAGCCTTCATCCAGAAGTGGATTTACAATACGGCTGCATGTGTCTGTTCATTAACATTTGATGGTCATGACCAGATTCAAAATGTTTCCAGCGTTAGATAAATGCTTTGGAGCCACCTAACATCCACACAGGGAGACCGGTGATTCCAGAGATGGCTACAGATTACTGCTAAATGCACATTCTGTGAGACATATGCTCCATTCGAGTGTATTGTTTATTTGTGGATGCAAAGACAGGGGAATCACAAATGGGTCTCTGGTGTAAAGAATGGCCATCGAAATGAGGACCTCAAAGTTCTTTTATGGACTACCTTTACTGAGATAGGAGAACCTTGTTTTAACAGTGATCACAATGGGATGGGAGACCAATGTCAAAGCTAAAGGTATACTGAGCATTGCCATTTCATTATAAAATACAGTCGCACTAGGATTTATCCGTAGAAAGGTCCCCCCCAAAAAGACAAAATTTGTGACACGTTATTTTATTAATATCGCAAAAACTATTTTCAACTCTCAAAGCACAACATTTAGGAAATGGTGAAAATGTACGGTCATGTTTTTTTTACACTTGGGTTAAAGCTCCCTCGTCATGCATAGCTCATCATCAATGCCGAGGTCCTTGGTTATTTCCGTTCAGACTGATCTCTCATTAAACTCCGTACGACAACAAAATACAGGACTCAAATTCCGCGACCGCCAGACTGACAGGATATAATGAAAAAAAATATATAATGCATATATTAGTAATAATATATATAGCCAGAAGCCAACTATGGAGCTTCAAAAAACCCTGATTGAGCTGTCAAAGAACGAGGTGCAAGTGCCCTCTTGCACCCTAATTTCCACAGTGCTGCAACCCACTCGGAAAAGGAAAACGTAACGTCACCGCAAACTACAATACTGGCCCATACTTCGAGTATAGCGGGACTGTATGTACGTATGTTGTACTCATCAGACGGGCCCTCACAGACTTGCAGACGTCCGCCCGCCGTCCGTCCACTTAAAATGACGCTTCCCTGCATAATTGCCATCAATACGTGCGCACTCGAAAAGCCTCCACGCTCTCTGAATTGGCAGTGCAATGCAAAGGGCACGAAGAGAAATCGTTACCACCGCATGTTGAAGTGATCACAGTCTTCAGCCAAGTGGTTTGCGTCAGTAGCAGCAGCAGCAGCGAGAGAGACCTAACAATAACTCTGCCACGTGTACGCACGGAAAGTATATCTCCATGAAGGAGTTTTACTGCTGCCCATTTTGCTGTCCGAACACTCAGCCATTCCGAATGAAATGCTAAATTTTCCAACTTTTGAAAGCAACGGAGCGATAAATTTGGACCTAAAATGTACCATCGAGTGTGCTCACGAAGAGCAACGTTGTCCTCCTTAGCAGGGTTCAAGTATGGCTGTTTTTAACAAACTGTCAGTCTGCAGGATATTTTCATCAGGTCACTCCGTGTGTGTATTTTTGAAGGAACCCAAGTCACAATGTTACGTGATTTACAGTTAACTAAAAATGGACGTTTATAAATGTACGTATCTATTTATGCTGATCGGCGGTGTAATGGTTAACACACTGGATTCGAAATCCAGAGGTCATCCGTTCAATTTGACCTCCCAACTGGGCGGTCGAATAATGGTGCATGGTTCTGAACCCACCCCCCGCCCCCTATTCACCACTCCCTCCGTCAACCCAGCAGTATACATGGGCACACCACAGTCAATCGCCAGGTCGCATGGAGTGGGGTGAAACGTGGGTACTCCCACCTCTTGCAAAAACGTCCGTCCAGGATAGACGAGTCAGCCAAAATACCCTCGAGAGGGCCTCTCCATTCCCTCTCTCTCGTGGCGGCCCTTCCACCAGCAGCGGAGTGAGCAAGCAATTGCAGGGCTGTACCTAAACCCTTTTGGGGTGCCGTGGTGTCCAGATGTTAACTGCCTTGCCTGGAATGCAATAGTTCATGGGTTCGATCCCAACCCTGAGGCCAGTGTATTTGGAGTTTGTGTATCTCTCTCCCCGTGGTCGCGTGGATTTGTTTCAATCCACGTTAGAATCAGCGTGCATTCAAGAGTATTTGGCTGCTAGAAATAGCCACATGATGATAAGCCACTTTGTTGAGCTATCATTTGTGGCCAGGTCACTTCTGAAAAAGAGCGATGTAGCTCAGTGGGCATTACCTGGTAAAAATAAAAACGGTTTTAGTAGTTTTAGTTTTTATCTGTTGATATGGTTGAAGCGTGAGAATGTCCCTGAACCTGCTTTATGTCAGCATGCCAGTGATAGGACAAGGTGGGGTCTGTGAGCAGTGTAAACACTCAATGCCCACAGAGTCCAGAGGTTCACTCGAAATACTGTGCCCAGTATCCATCGTCAAAACGACGGCTAGACACTGCACTAGTCATTTGTGTTTTACTCCCTGCGCGACGCAGTTCTACAATCAGATGCGATTACTTTACATTAAATTTTGATTTAAAGCTTTCGTGACTGCAGGGATTCATATTCTTGGTTCTTTCGCTCTCCGTGGTGCTAACGTTAAAAAACGCCACTTTTTTCAAATTTTCTTGCTGTGGTTTTCACACCTGATGATGATTGCTTGTGCTGCAGTCGAAACGTCGTGACAATTTTATTGTTTTATATTTTTATTTTATTGTTTCCCTTCTACGTGACTTTACCGAAAGAAGCAAAAATACTTTACTTTAGTTTAAATTGGTCTATATGTCCACGCATTGGCTCTCTAAGGGTGTCATTCGATACTCAACGTCGATGTACGGGCACACGTTTCTTGTGCCCACTGTTTCCGGCAACGTCTTGGGATATCGTTGCATTTGGGCGCTGTGCAAATCCACGCTCCAGGAGCGTAGTGTGTCAATTCAAAAGTCATTCGCTTGTCAACTTCCTTGAATGCCCCCTGTCTCCTCAGAGACCCACGGTGGAATGTGCACGTTCTCAATTGTAAAGCCGGTCAACCTTGCTGCCCTCTCTTTGCTGCTCTGAAGAAGGCCCATTTCCTGAACCATTGGACAACTATGTTTTCTTCTCTGTTATACGACAGTGTTGAAGACGAATGTGATGACTTGTTTTTTACTCGTGCAGTATTCATCTGCATCCTCCCCCCTCCTTCACTAACGAGGCACTGCCAGCGTGGTGAAGTATGGCCAAGCAGCGCCCATCACTGACAGGGTGTGGGGGAAGCTTTAATCCAGCGGTCGATTGATAAAGTGACGTTGAACAAACCACGTTCATCTGGAAGCCACCCGCACCCCAACACAATGTAACGCCGTCTCTCTCGATCGTGCATGTCTAATTCCCTCCACGCCTCACCCCTTGTTTATTTCCACAGATATATTAGGCTGCACGCAACTTGTTTACGGAATAGGCCTGACCCACCTCGCACCGTGGGGAGTTTGCTCGCTGCAGGAAATATTTATTGGCAAATGATGTCATGACACAACACATGATGACCTACTATTGGTAAGAAGGGAAAAAACCCGTCCACAAGGAATCGGGTAAGATAGCAGGCTTAATGTCTTCTCAAAGCAGGGCAGGCTTCTTGTTGATAAAGTACATGCAATTTATTATCTGAGGGGGGGGGGGGGGGCAGATCGTGGCAAAAAATTAGGCCAACCAGCAAACCCTAGTATCAGACAAGAAGTACAATGTCAAAATAGACAACCGCTGGAAGCACTATGCACTATTCTCTAAGCATACTAATATTCACTAGCCAACCGATATTAAACCTGCACACAACACAAATAGCGGACTATTACAATATATTAAAAAGTATTTATCCTTGATTCAGACAGATCCACAACATACGTACAGACCACCGCTGGAAGCGCTATGCATTACTCTCCAAGAATACTAATATTCTCTAGCCAACCAATATTAACCCGCACACACAATTCAGATAAAAGCAGGCATCATCAATAGATGTTAAAATGACTTTATGTTTCGTTGTGGGCCATTTGTGGCAGGGTGTCGCAATGGTCACACTTGTGGCTCACGGCAAGAAGGGTCTGGGTTCCATACCCGACTGGAGCACCTTTCCGCACGCCGTTTGCATGTTCTCCACCTTTTTTTTGTATCGTTCGCCTCCCATAGCTACAAAGGAAACATGCAATGTAACTTGTATTGGCCGTACATGGCAATGAACAAAAAAATTACTTGCGAATGAACTCAATCGGGATTAATATCCAACAACCGGACATGACCCTCTTGAAAATAGTCATTCGGCTTAGCGAGAACTTTCCTAGGTAAGCAATAAAAATAATAATAATAATTGTGTAATAATGAATCCGCCTCCGTCCTTTATCAAGACCTAAGAGATAATGGCTTGGCGACGACATAAGAAGTGATTGGTGCCAGACAGATGTGGCACCACTTGAGCATATTGGCACAAGACAGAGGAAAGTGGAAACAAATTACGAAACGTGCAGTGGACACCTACGGGCTATCTGCCCATGGATCGCGATGATGATGATGATTCTCCATCTCCGCATTTAATAAAAATGCACTCAGCATATTATCCTTCTACATTTAAACTATACTAATCAAAAGCATTTTGCGAAAGCAATTCGAGGACTACAAGTCTGGGATTTGTGTGGTTAAGCAAATACGTATATGGATAACAAGTCCACAAAATCAATATGCTTATAAGACTAAAAAAATATAGTGTCTATATGTGGAGATGCGTAAAGAAGGTCGATTTATTTCATTTTCAGGACAACGTTCCCGTACGAAATGGCCGGCCATATACGGAATGTTGTGATTTGGCACTTAATTTACAATGTTGGAAAAAAATAAGATTTTTAATCCGCAGTTTCTCGGTATGTCATTCCCTACCAACAAAACACATACACATGTTTTTCCCTCTCCCTGTTATTTCGAGAAGCATAATTCTGCAATTTTGGACATACATTTCAGACACTTTAAAGAAATGGGTAATCATTACTGGTATCATGAAGTGGCTTTGTACTTGGGTACAGTGTGTAAACCAATTAAGACTGTGGTTAAGAAAGCATTTGTCGGACGCACTCAAACGAACCGATGTTTTCATCCATGCTGTGTGTAGTGATGGTGCGTTCATTTTCATGGGTGTGTTAAACTCTTGACCTTTTCCACAAATAAACCAAATTTTACAAAATTATAGATAATCACCTCCAAAATTACACCCCATATCTATTATTTGCACAAATGAACTCAACACATTCGTCAATAACACTGTGGCATTAAAAGAAAAATATATTATAAGTGACATTTCTGGCAACAGCGCTGTTTATAGCACGTAAAAAGAGGGATAAGAGAGAGAGTTAATAAGGGCTGCAGACTACACTTAACACCATGGGGCCTGATGAGAATTAACTTTTTAAAAAGTTTTCTGATGACCGGTATTATGTATAATTAGGCTGATTTAGAAAACGAAACAATGACATTGTCTAAGAACTGCACTAATGACAATCACTGATTTTTGCAGAGTGTTGCCAAATAGAACCAGCCAATGTTAGCAAATTGGGAAAAATCACACACTGGCATGGATACGTAACGCTCTCCGACATGTGTTTGTATTTGAAAGTATTGGATTAGCAGCACGGAAACCAACAGGTAGCTAACAGAGCACAATACATGGGCAAAGTGGCAAATGCTGAAGGGATGTTTGCTCTGATCTGTGCTTCCAAGTTTGGGGAAAAGCTTTGGACATTTTTCAATACAGTAAGCTCCAAACAACAACAAAACGTTACACTCCAGATTCATTCATGTTGGATATTTTTTTCCTGAGAGTAACAGTGTATCAGCCTGCCCACTATTATGCACGGAGGGATGGACAGAGCTGACATAAGTTGTAAAGCAGCATTTAAAAATGGTGTGAAGGCACAGGCACACAAAAGATGGGTCAACACGGCTGAAGGACATTGACGGGCACAGCCAAGTGACTGCGCATCTGCACACAAAGACAAAGATCCCCCCAATAGCCTTAACAGCCTGTTGGGGCGAGTGCCGCGAGTGAGCACCTAATGAAGCCCAACACGATCAGCACCACACCCGGCCACCTTTATCTCCCCATTGCCGACTGTTCACACACAAGGTACTCATTTTAGGCTGAGTCGACCTAGGAGAAGCCCGGGAACCAGTTAAAAAAAAAAATTCCGTTGCTGTTGGTCGTGAACGCAAAATCAAACTCGGGTCACCGGGTTCACGGCGCAGAGCTCCAACCCGCTGCACAAACCACTACACGGCCGTTCATGCGCACGCACACACACACACGCAAACACACACACACGCTTTCCCTCTTTCACACACACACACGTGCTTGCCACAATCACGCATGCCACACGCCACTCGCCCAGCGGCAGTTGTCAAAATCCACGCAGGGTGAGGTCAGCCATGCACAAGCGGTGGTTGGTTGGGGGGGGGGATCACACGAGTGAAAGGAGACGCGGCAGTGGCAGCGGAGTGTTTGTCTGGCCCCCCTCAACAGGTGGCGGCTATCCAGAAAGTGGCACTGAAGTGACGAGCAGCTGGGAGGGGCGGGGGGGGGTCACTTGCGCATGGCATTAGCGCGTGGGTGCCGCCTGCCACGCGCCCAACCGATGTCTTTTATGGCACATTTTTAAAGGCCCTCTCTATAATCTTAAAGAGACTGGAGGCACGCTGCGAATGCAAACGCAATTTCTGACGCGCTGTGTACGCATGACTCTCATACAAACACACGCTACTCGAACGGTATTTTCAACCCGGTATTTGTGTACTGGGTGGACCGGTGTCTGCGCAGTGGTTAGCCCGCTGTGCCTATGAATCTGGCAATCCTGGGTTTGATCCCTGGCCGTGGCTGTCAGCTGCGGGTGATATCTGAACTGGTCTTGGTCCTCCCTCCAATTTCAACAACCCCACTCTGACCAGCATGGAGTACGGTCAAATTACCCCAACGACTAACATCAAAGAGCTGTACATTATATACGTTTGTACATGTCGTATAAATGTTGTACTGTCATTGGTTTTATTGACATTTGCAACAACAACAAAAAAAACTCCAGTCAATTAGGAGCTGAACGATGCACTCCCCACACATTTGATGGTCCTGATTCAGGGTCGCGTTTTCACGCATGAATCAATTCTCATTGCAGTGAATGGTAGCGTCTCTAGTGGCTGCCGGGCAATGTTAACCCATTGTATGCAACATATTGCACATGTTTCTTGGTTCATTTTCTTTGGTTCTTTCGGTAAAGTCACGTAGAATGAGAATAAAATAATAAATTGATAAAATAAAATAACACAATAAAATTATTTTATCAATTTATTATTTTATTCTCATTCTACGTGACTTTACCGAAAGAACCAAAGAATATGAATCCCTGCAATCACGAAAGCTTTAAATCAAAAATGTACTGCACATGGATGGAAATATATCCATGAACTCTTATGCTTGCAAATCATTACATGTGTCACGAGCGTTAATTAACATCAACATAAAAAAATATGCTTTCACTACATCCCTGCAGCCTACGTATGATTAAAACTGACAGTTGAATGGAAAGATGTTAGGTTTGCAATAACAACACAAGTCTAATTAAGGGAAATAGATTTGCACTTGCGAAATGAACTTTACACGCACGTTGATTCATCTCCAGCAAGGTTGTAAAAAAATAGGTGCGGCAACGGTAAGTTGTCATCGCAAACGGAGTGTCTCATATCCTGAAAGTGTGTGGCGTCCCACCAAAAAAACATTCTGTTGGTGCATAGCATGAGGTTGAGCGAAGCCAAGGTATTTATCTATCGTTTGGCCTGATGCGTGGCCCGACAACAATTAATTGCGCTCCTTCTTGAAACAATTTCTCCACCTTTGAAAGGCGGCACGTGCGATAAACGCGACGAGACAATCGCCCTTCTCACCATCCAAACGCCTCTGCGCTTTCTCCAGCTCAGACTTCCCTGGAATTGGTGGCAATGCAGGCGGACGGAGACGGCGGGAGGAGGGGCGGGGGGTGCTGAAATATTGCCGTTACATTCAACACCTTTAATGAGGCAGCGTTGCAAGCGAGTAAGCCAGCAGGCAGGCAGGCAGGCGAAGGGAGCGCAAAAACGCGGTTTCTAACACAAACGCTGTTCTGAGCGATAAACAGCGCGCCGTGCTTCGTATCCTGTCGTTGCGCAGTCGTCTGTGGCGGCGCGAGTCTGGATTAGAGGCCGAAACGCGCAGGTTTAGCGTTCGCCGTTCGAGACGGAGTCGTGGGTGATGGGCGATCTCCATCTACCACAGTGGACGCCACTCCACTGTCAGTGCCTTAACGACTTGGTTCTGGCTGCGCACGGCATTATGGGGCAAGGGAGAATACACAACCACACACACACACGTACACAGGCTGTTGTATGTCACGGTGCAGCGCGTGCTTTTATCTTTAAGTCTGGGGGGGGGGGGGGGTAACACTACGGTGTGGTTTGCTGTCAGCGTTACTGCACATATGACTTGTGTTTGCAGCTGCCTGACTTGGCCAGTCTCGTCAGCCATCAAAACCGTGAATGCCAAAACGAAGATAATGACTCTTCCAAGGCCACACACCGGCCACGACAAACAGGATAGTTGCACCACAGAAAGAAACTATAAACTTTATGACCATCTATTTCTTGAAGCAAGCATTTGTAATAAATGAATTCCTACACATGCAGGGTTACTCGCTTTTATTATTTACTGCTGTTATCACCCTCTGTTTATTTGATTCGAGGCAGCGTAATCTTCCCTCGAACCAAATTATGTACGTAAAGAATTTATTACCTTGGTGTACAAGGATTCGGACTAGCTTGCTTGGCAATAACCCATCACAGAATAAATGTTTAAACAGCGCTATAGTGAAACAGATTTACACGTGTATCGTATGCACCCAATCTAACCTTTCCCCATGAAGTTCATTTTGACATCTTACCCACACATAACAGTGTACGGTTCGGTACTTGGTGTTGACAATGGTTGTACGAAAAGTTACATCTTTAAAGCTGGCGAAGGAAATCACAGCTAATCATCCTCCAAATTAGCGGCACACATTCAGCAGCATCCACGAACGTGACCAATCACGTTCGCTTGGTGCAGTCAGCTCGGTTATGAAGACGTTTACCATTTTACGAGGAAGGGTATGCGTACCCATAACCGTAAAGTGATTGATACAAAATTGAACCATTTTAAGCGTACGGTGACTTTGAATTCATGGGGGCAAACGCGTCGCGTTGCGCACGGACCGCGAAATTTGTGGCAGTTCTTAAAGTGATACTCCCAATTACGCGAAAAGACACATTCGGACGTGTTGCAGCCAGCGTAATTGAGAAGGAATGCATTTTCAAGTTGCAAGTCTTCCTGGCTCGTGGGAAAAAAAACGAGAGTTTTAATTCTCCCCAAAATCATGTTGAATCAAGAGAGAGGAAACGAACGACGTATTAAAAATGCACGGTCGTTAACTAAAATTAACGGTGTGGGTTTTTTTCTTCTTTCTTTTACTTTTGTCAGGAAAGCTCATCTGTACGTCATTCCAAGTCTTGAGATTTACAGCCACTGCCAGGCAGTAAACAATGCACGCCACTGTAGCAGCGTCTCGCTTTATTCGGAGCGGCGGTTTAAGTCTTGCGGGGAAGATGAAATTCTCTCCGAAAATAGCGGAAGGCATTGACCGCTAAAAAGTATGCGGACGATCTGGGATTCATCTCAGCAACAATTGCATAGAAAGAAACCGGAGATACCGCATTGAAAGACATTGCCTGCTGCCTCTGTCTGTTCGCAACCGCAGTGAACAAGAGAGAGAGAGAGAACCAACGTGTCGTGCGTGGTCAGCTCTAACATTCATCCCGCCCTGTGACACACATACATGAAGGCGCATGTCTTGTACTCTTGAAGGACATTTGAGAAACAGGAGCTGCCGAACAAAAAAAAACCGTTCACTGTTTACGTTCCGTGACTGTGAACAATACGAAAGCTATGTGTACGATACATACAGTACCATAAGGAGAGAGAATATAAAAAACCCACTCAATTCCCTTGGCAATGCAAGTCTTGCGTTTATTTTCGGTGGTACAGTTGTTTACGACTGAGTGAATGAATGAATAGCTTCATAAGCCATGTGGGAGCCAACAGAGATGCATTTGACTATATTTTTGTTCTCTACACTGCACCTTTGTGACAGGTTGAGCTTATTTTCTCTCACCAAACATGGCAAATTTTCACGTGAACGCGAATGCTAATAGGGTAACTGAACGCGCGTGGTGTTTAATTGCATCACTCCTGAATATGAAACACGGGGATAGTGACACCCGTTCCAGGAGACTTGAAAGCTAACCTGTTTAAAAAAAATATTATAGAATAGAAAATTGAAGGTGTGTGCATTCATACTTTGCCTGTGACCAAATCAACCAGCGTGTGCCTGATCTTGTCAGACCTCGGCGGCTAAGCAAGTATGAGCCTGAATAGTACTCGGATGGGTGTAACTTTCTGACCCGCCCCTACCGGACATCTGTGAAAAAGTGCTTTGTAGGTCATCGGATTCCTGCAGCATAAATAACGATTCCGATTCAAATGGGCTCCCAGGTAGTGCGCGGGGCGATTCGTGGTGGACAGCTGAGGGCCGTGTAGCAAAATCAAGTATTGTGCTGTACTATGCACCCACGTCTATGCTCACTTTCTACAACAAGAGGACCACAGACGAGTACATGTGGCAACGTGGTGAAGTATGGTCAAGTAACCGACACGACTCGCGAGGCGTGCAGGGAACACCGTCAATTCAGCATCCACGCATCGATTCCTACAACCATGTTGAGGACCCGGGCTCATCCCCACAGTGTGCAGCCAGCACGCTGTGTTCACCAACCACCACCAACCACATTGTGTTCACCAACCACATTGTGTTCACCAACCACATTGTGTTCACCAACCACATTGTGTTCACCAACCACCCCCAAACAGTGTTCACAAACCACATTGTGTTCACCAACCACATTGTGTTCACCAACCACCACCAGTGTTCACCAACCACATTGTGTTCACCAACCACCACCAGTGTTCACCAACCACATTGTGTTCACCAACCACCACCAACCACATTGTGTTCACCAACCACATTGTGTTCACCAACCACATTGTGTTCACCAACCACCACCAAACAGTGTTCACCAACCACATTGTGTTCACCAACCACATTGTGTTCACCAACCACCACCAACCAAACAGTGTTCACCAACCACATTGTGTTCACCAACCACATTGTGTTCACCAACCACCACCAACCAGTGTTCACCAACTACATTGTGTTCAACTACCACGCTGTGTTCACCAACCACCACCAAACAGTCTTCACCAACCACATTGTGTTCAACCAACCACCACCAGTGTTCACCAACCACATTGTGTTCAACCACCACGCTGTGTTCACCAACCACCACCAAACAGTGTTCACCAACCACATTGTGTTCACCAACCACCACCTGTGTTCACCAACCACATTGTGTTCAACCACCACGCTGTGTTCACCAACCACCACCAAACAGTGTTCACCAACCACATTGTGTTCACCAACCACCACCAAACAGTGTTCACCAACCACATTGTGTTCAACCACCACGCTGTGTTCACCAACCACCACCAAACAGTCTTCACCAACCACATTGTGTTCAACCATCACGCTGTGTTCACCAACCACCAAAGTGTTCACCAACCACGCTGTGTTCACCAACCACACTGTATTCAACCACCACGCTGTGTTCAACCAACACACTGCGACGCCTTAAATCGTGCTGTTTGTTGCTGGTCGCTTGGCATTTTGGGATTTTGCAAAGCACCGCAAGTTTTGTTTTAAGCTGCAATTGAACATCGGGCTGTACATGTGGTTATACACAAGATACAAACAGCAGTACGCGACAGTGTTTGCCCAGAAAGGTTCAGGGGTGGGTCGCATGAAACGCATTAAATTGTCTTCACTTGGTTTGCAATGTAAAAGGGGAAACACGCAGTGATTGAAAATCGCATGCAACTGGCCACGCGAGACTTTAGGATGATTCACCGTGGCACTCTTCTGCAATGGGCATAACACAAGGATGGAAACTGGTGTAGCAGAGCCAACTTGCACCATTAAAAGCAGCCGCGACACACACTACATGATTCATAACATACACTCCACAAACACATGATGTATAACATACACTCCGCAAACACGGGTGAACACAGAACGTGCGAGCCTGACAATCTGACAGCCGTTACAAAGCTTTACAAATTCCCAAAACACCAATCAATGAATCAAGAACACATTGTTTCAGCCATGAGTGCAGTCCCATACATCAGCTGATGCAAGTGTTCATGATTGCGATCATACACGTGTCGTTCAATACAAGATTGTGAGTGCGTTTTTAGAGTACACGCGCGTTGTACATGCATTGCATTGAAACGCGTGTCGCGATAGGATGTTGACAGTAACCGGATTTAAGGTTAACGACGCATATCCCTCCAACACATGCAATGTTTCACCACGTGTGCACGCGTGTGTGCCATTTGTATCAATACAGTTATACAGATGTGTGCATGCATGGCCACTCGTATATGCATTCCGTTCTATGTGTGTTGGTGTATAGGGAAAAAAGGCATGCACATTGTGTTTGTGTGTTATGGTCTACTACCTGTGTGGTTTTTTTTACGGACTAGTGTGCATTGTTGGGAGTGTGTTTGTTTTGCTCTGTTTGTGTGCGGATGAGTTTGTACAAAATAGAGTCTGGTGAAGGAGAACCGTGGATGCATTGTGAAGAGTGGTGACGTTGTCACGTTACATATACGTACATAGTGCTTGCTGGGTGATCGCCTCTTTTCCACATCTTCAACTTTCACATCTTCTAACGTCCTCCGTGGCATCATCTTGCCAACAGTCGTGTGGTGTGATTGGTGGGTTTTTTTTTGGCACTGACCCCCCGATTAAATATTTCGGGTCAAAATAACAAAGAAATAAACGTGTACCTCCCCCCCCCCCCCCCCCAAAAAAAGTATAATTAACGCGGCATAAATGCAAGATATACTACTGACCAGTCAATGCTGCCGTAACCTATTCGGTGCTATTCCTGGCTTTGTTTACCTATCAGGTTGCGCTGGTGTGCTCACATTGCAAGACGTGCGAGTGTGCGGTCTCCAACATCTGCACGCATGCGTCCTGCATGCACGCAGGGGATGCTGTGCACGTATATACATGTGCGTACGTGCGTATGTCTACTCTCGTGTGACGTTAACCCGAGCGGCTACGCTTGGACACGCACGTTAAGTACACGCCGTGGCATCTGTCCATCATAGGTGTGCGATGAATAAACGCGCACGTGTGAGCGTGTGGCGTTAACAACTGCGTATGATTGATTGTGTATACGGTGTGTCTGTGTGTGACCTGTCTATGTGTTACGTGCGTGTCCAACTGGGCCTGTGTGTAGTAAGCAGTGTCTCAAGTCCTTAATGGAGATGTCTGAAGGTAATCTCTCTTGGGGAGCGGCGGAAAAAAAACAGAAGGAGGGGGAGGGAGATGAAGGGAAGAGTGGAATGAGGAGGAAGACACCGGGGCTAACTCGTCGAGAAGAAATAAAACAAAACAAAAATAGTGAAATAAAATAAACTGCAGAGCTATCCCGCAACAGAGCAATACTGAGAGCGAGGCAGATCGAAAGGATATAGAGTGTGGGTGTACACGAGATCTGTCTAGATAAGAGCTAGCTCTCAGCACTAAGCCTACAGCTAGCTAAGAGACGCAGCAACTCTGGCGTGTGCGTGATTGTAGACATTACCAAACAGCAGCTTACTACGGCGGTGATGGTGGTGGTGATGGTCAAGATGATGACAACGCCAAAGGAGGTGGGAGAACGCTGGGTTGAGAAGAAGAGTGGGCGAGCAGAGGCGAGAGGAGAAGCGAGAGGATGGTGATGATGTGGAGCAGGAGAGGAGGGTGGGGGGGGACGCGCTGAGTCGGGAAGAAGAGCGGGCGAGCAGGAAGACGCGAGAGTGGGAGAGACCGAGAGAGCGAAGCCCTGGATTGTGGAGAAGCGCTGGGTTAGGGAGAAGCCTTGAGCGGCCGGCCACAGGAGGAAGGAGGATGAGGTGAGGATGAGGAGAGAGAGGAGGAAGAGAGAGAGTGGGGGGGGGGGGTGCGCAGAGGAGCGCGGACGCGACCCGGGCGCTCCGCCCTGCGCACTCTTAGCGCACGCGCACTGCCCTGGCTCTCCGGAAACATCAACCACTGCTGATGGCGAGAGAGTGTGTGTGTGGTTGTGTGTGTGTGTGTGTGGTTGTGTGTGTGTGTGGTTGTGTGTGTGTGTGGTTGTGTGTGTGTGTGGTTGTGTGTGTGTGTGGTTGTGTGTGTGTGTGGTTGTGTGTGTGTGTGGTTGTGTGTGTGTGTGTGGTTGTGTGTGTGTGTGGTTGTGTGTGTGTGTGGTTGTGTGTGTGGTTGTGTGTGTGTGTGGTTGTGTGTGTGTGTGGTTGTGTGTGTGTGTGTGGTTGTGTGTGTGTGTGTGGTTGTGTGTGTGTGTGGTTGTGTGTGTGTGTGGTTGTGTGTGTGTGTGGTTGTGTGTGTGTGGTTGTGTGTGTGTGTGTGGTTGTGTGTGTGTGTGGTTGTGTGTGTGTGTGGTTGTGTGTGTGTGTGGTTGTGTGTGTGTGTGTGGTTGTGTGTGTGTGTGGTTGTGTGTGTGTGTGGTTGTGTGTGTGTGTGTGGTTGTGTGTGTGTGTGGTTGTGTGTGTGTGTGGTTGTGTGTGTGTGTGGTTGTGTGTGTGTGTGGTTGTGTGTGTGTGTGGTTGTGTGTGTGTGTGGTTGTGTGTGTGTGTGGTTGTGTGTGTGTGTGGTTGTGTGTGTGTGTGGTTGTGTGTGTGTGGTTATGTGTGTGTGTGGTTGTGTGTGTGTGGTTGTGTGTGTGTGTGGTTGTGTATGTGGTTGTGTGGGTGTGTGTGGTTGTGTGTGTGGTTGTGTGTGTGTGGTTGTGTGTGTCGTGTGTGTGTGGTTGTGTGTGTGTGGTTGTGTGTGTGTGTCGTTGTGTGTGTGTGGTTGTGTGTGGTTGTGTGTGTGGTTGTGTGTGTGGTTGTGTGTGTGTGTGTGGTTGTGTGTGTATGTGGTTGTGTGTGTGTGTGGTTGTGTGTGTCGTTGTGTGTGTATGGTTGTGTGTGTGTGGTTGTGTGTGTCGTTGTGTGTGTGTGGTTGTGTGGTTGGTGCGGTGGATAAAAACATTGCCACTAAGGCGGTCGGGCGTGGTGCTGGCCACCCACCCCCTCGTGTACCGTTCCGGCCTTCATAGGTGCTCGCTAATAGCACTTGCCCCTACAGTCTGTTAAGGCTATACGGGGGATCTTTGTTGTGTGTGGTTGTGTGTGTGTGGTTGTGTGTGTGTGAGTGGTTGTGTGTTGTGGGTGGTTGTGTGTGGTTGTGTGTGTGGTTGTATGTGTGTGTGGTTGTGTGTGCGTGGTTGTGTATGTGGTTGTGTATGTGTGGTTGTGTCTGGTTGTGTTGCGTGTGGTTGTGCGTGTGGATGTGTGTGTGTGGATGTGTGTGTTCCGTGTGGTTGTGTGTGGATGTGTGTGTGTGTGGTTGTGTGTGTGGATGTGTGTGTGTCGAGTCAGTCGACCCGTGGCACCTGGGTCTGCCCCGTGACCTCCTGCCAGCGGGCGTTCGACACTTCACGTGGCCTTAGGGTGCACATAGCCTGGCACAAGCGTCGTGGTGACGTCACCGCCACTTAGTGGCGAATGGCGGTTGTTGTTGTGTGTGTGCGTCTGGTTGTGTGTGTGGATGTGTGTGGTTGTGTGTGTGCGTCTGGTTGTGTGCGTGGATGTGTGTGTGTGTGGTTGTATGTGTGGTTGTGTGTGTACGTGTGGATGTGTGTGTGTGGTTGTGTGAACATTCAAGCACTGAGGGAGACAAAGGCGGCCTTGGTTGTTGGCCACCCACTCCCTCGTGTGCCCTGCCGGCCTTCAATAGGTGCTCGCTGACAGCACTCGCCCCGACACCAAACCTGTCAACCCCTTATCAGTGCATGCCTTAGTAAAGACCAATTCAGACCGTATTAGTCACCCCAGTGCCGTTATAAATGTCAACGTTCATCCGGGAAAGTCCCATCACAAGGGAGAAACGCAAACAAATAGACAAAAATAAATTTTGCCCGTTGTGAAACGGCTGTACGCAGTATGGACCTGAAAACTCAATTTCCTGCACAAGACTACGGTGTAAACCGTCTGGGTTGACAGGTATGCGAGAGTTATGTTAAAGGCGACACGGGGGGTCTTTGCATTGATGTGTAACGTGAGGGGGGGGGGGGTGTTATCTGAGTGTGTACGTGTGTAATGCTAGGGTGTGCGAGGTGTAATCTGAGTGTGCGATTGTGACAGTGTGCGTGTTTTGTGAGACGTGTGATGTGTGCGAGCTTGTGTGACAGTGAGCGTCAAGTGACATGAGATATGAAACAGTTGATCGTGTCGGTGTGTAAGTGCGGCCCATGTGAGTGAGTGTGGGTGACAGGAGAAGGAGTGACACGTGGATCGGGTGTGATACCATGTGTGCGAGTGTGTGGGCGTATAAGCAGTGTGAGTGACGTGAGGCAGTGATAGTGTGGGTGGGTGAGTGTGGCTGATTGTCACAGTGAGTGCCAGGGCAAATTGGCGTTGTGTGGTATGCGTGAGCGTGTGAGCTCCATGACTGTGAGTGGAAGTGGTTCGTGAGGTGTGAGACAGTGATCGTGTGGGTGATGTAAAGCGTGTTTGATTTAGATGTGATATTTAGTGCACTGCACTGGGTGATGTACTGAAAATAAACATCTAAAATACGCTTAGTTTCATCGTTTCCATTGTTATTATTTCGTGTGGCGCTGTCATTTCTTGAGAACTGATGTTTACGTTTAGTTTGACCTTCCGCGGCACCTCCCATCCATGTAACTTGCTGACCAGCCCCTACATCTGTGAAAAATAACTTCATAGCTCATCGGATTCCTCCGGCATAAATAGAGAGATTCTGATCTGCATGCGTGTTAAATATGTTTAACCTTGGATAATATGTTTACGTTAAGTACAGCACGTAGCATAGAATATATGTGCCTCAATTGTCTCATGTATGCGCGCTGGTAATGAGAGAGAGGCTTGATGGATTCTTCGGAGGAATTCAGATTGGAGGGCGACGAGTCACAAATCTTCGGTATGCCGATGACATAATTTTGCTTGTCGGTTCCGAGGTGGAACTGCAGCAGTTGACAGATCGCTTAAACCGGGTCAGTCGCAAGTTTAACCTCCTCGTCAATGTGGACAAGCCCAAAGTGATGGGCAGTTGATGGGGGCAGCGATGGAGCATCCAGCTGGAGCAAGTGGACACCTTTCCATATCTTGGAACGGTTATCGCTGAAGATGCGAAGTGTTCAAAAGAAATTCGAGCGAAAACTGAGTTAAGGGTCAGGCGATTGGGGTCACCCCTGAAGACAATTTGGAAGAGTCACAGCATCCCCGTTTGGAACGAAGATGAGACTTCTGCCAGCCCTTGCGTGGCCAGTTGCTTACGTACGGTTGTGAAAGTTGGACAATCAATGAGAACGACGAGGCACTCCGTGTCTCGTGGACTGAAAATAAAACTAATGAATGGGTTGTGGAGAAAGCTCGCCGACTATGGTCATGTCATGAGAAACAACAATTGATTGGGGAAAAGCAGATTATGCAAGGCTCAATGCCTGGTTCACTTGCGCCAGGAAGACACGGATATATACAGTATCACATCAAAGCATGGACGAGGCCCACGCTGGAACAGAGAGTGAGGATAGCAGAAGACAGATGTCAGTGACGAAATATTGGCCATGGTGCGGCCAAACCTCGGATCGAGGATGGCTGAAGGCAAGAGGCAAAAAATCGTGATGCACAGAACTGCGAAGCAATGTAATTTGAATGAATAGTACAGTACTGCATGCACTATCTAAGCTGCATATATAATTAGAGTACTGTATAAGAACTGCTTATCTTGTATACGGTAGGCCTACTGTATGTAATTGTTGTATTGCTGGACCGTGAGGGATGACGACGGCTTCAGAAGTCCCCCATCCAGCAGTGCATATATCATGGCTAATGGTGACGATGGCGATACACAGTCTTCTTCTTCCACGCGTTTGTCCCACTGATGTGGGAGTGTCCGCTGTCCTTGCCAACCTTCTCCACGCTGCGCTGTCCTGCGCCATCTTTCCTCTTCTCGGGCCACCGTGGTCCCATCGTACCACATCCCACCCCCCACCTCCACCTCGTCTTCTGCCTTCCTCTTCATCTCTTTCCTTCCACTTGCATCACTTGCACCTTCTGACCCACATAATTTTCCTGCTGTCTCTCCACATGTACGAACCACACCAGTCGTTTATCTCTCTCTGTCATCTTCTCCGTGATTTCTACCACTTTGAGTCTTCCTCTCACTTCTTCATTTCACACCCCTTGTCCTTCCTTGTTAAACCCCAAACATCAAACAGCAACATCCTCACCTCTGTGACTGCCATAGCTTGGTCCTCCCTCTTTCGTGTGCGCCAGCACTCGGCCCCATACAACAGCACCGGCCTTACCACCGTCATACACAGTGATACCATTAACTATAATATATGGGGTATTACATCATGCGCCGTGCTACATTTCAATTCTAGCCCGTATGTGTAGCACTCTTGTCCCATGCACATGAACTGTATTTCTTGTGGGGTGGGGTGGGGACTTAATTTCTCGTTGGATATTTTTTCGGGCGAGGAATTTTTTTTTTATTCCTCCAGAGATCAACCCTGGACGGCTCCGGCTGAAATTAAGCCACGATTATTGACCACATTCTCATTGTTACAAAGTGGCCCATAGCACTTCGTCAAACACACTTCACCGTGCCGATTTGTACCGGCTGTTGGTGAGAGGAGATGCTGGCTCTCGCGCTATGTGTAAAAAACAAGATGAAAATTACCGTTGGTCAACCAAGGCACGTATCAATCCATTTGCTTTACAAATATTAGGTAAAAGCTTGACATTTCTGTATTTCTTAATCACAGTTTGTGCTACACGCTATTGCTGAACTGCAATACAGTTAATACTCGAATATCCACGGGCAGATTTGTGCGATCATAACCGTGGTAATCCGCGCCTTGTACGCGCAGGCTTGTTCTGTCCTGAGCTGCCTCTCTGTCACTCGTCGACAGTCAGTCACTCAGTGCCCACGTGGCCGCAAATGTCGGCAAGAATGCCAATTTACTTTAAGGAGTAACACAAACGATGGAACATTCAACGTCTTCACTCCCATCTTACGTCGATAAACAAAATGGTTTTTACATTATGAGACCTCCTTTGCCAGTAAAAAGATATAGGAATAGGTTTTACCCTTTTAACTGGCACAAAAAAACTGACACCTTTATTCAAGGCATCACGTCTGCAATAACCACAACACAAGTAGTCAAAATGCAAACAAAAAGTCAACTCTGATAATAATATGCACTGTCCTTGCATTGTCTGTAGCTCTGACCTCAAGGACAGTGCATATTATTATCAGAGTTGTCTTTTTGTTTGCATTTTGACTACTTGTGTTGTGGTTATTGCAGACGTGATGCCTTGAATAAAGGTGTCAGTTTTTTTACCAGTTAAAAGGGTAAAACCTATTACTATAAAATGTTTTTTACATCCTCATTTTCACGTTTTGGATTATCCGTGTTTTTTGTTTGTTTCATCCAGATCATTCCTCCCTACTACTACCCCAGATAATCAACAGTTGATTTAACTCACGACAGCTGAAACACCAAGATCTGCAGAAATCTGCTGGCAACGCCACACGCAGGACACTTATTGTGGTTAGGTGCAAAGGGGGCTGGTATTTTTGGGTGTCCCTATCAACAGAAAATTTTCAAAGCTGGCACATTTCTGCCAGTACAATTTGCACTGGGACACTGAGAGTAGGCTTCATCTTAATATAGAAGTTACTCGGAGGATGTATCTGCTCGGGCCGCTCATTATAATCACGTACGCCGGCCTTGGGAAACAGTCAGCGCCTCTGTAGCGCATCCTTCCATCTCCACCTCTGTCTTCTGTCAGCCCTTTTCATTTTGCTGCTCCGAGCTCCTTCGTCCACATCTATTTGCAACTCTGTAGTGTGAGAAAGGAGGGGAGTTGTGGGGCACGATACGGTTGTAATGTTAAACAAACTTTAACCGAATGTTAAACGCTGAAGACGAGTGAAAGCACGATCTGGTTTGTATTATCTTGCATTGTCTGTAGCTCTGACCTCCTCCCACTCCCTGCATTAGGAAATCCTGTGACGCCCATCGTTAAATTTCTACCAGTGTTAAATAGTGTAAGCAGCATGTTTTATGTATGCGTTTAATATTGATTTACGTGTGTGCAGTATGTAGATTATTTCATATTTCTCCCGCGAGGCGGATGTTGTGTGTCTTTGTTGTGATTTCTATTTGGGCTTCATTGCACTTAATTTAAATTTTGCTTCATTGTTGCAATTTATTTCTGCTTCCCCCCCCCCAATAAACAGAAACAGTACAAAAAAAATCAAACATGGCAACACCCATCACTCCATAGACGAGACCATCCTGGCATTTTGAGTTATCACCTGGTTAAATAAAAAGCCTTGAATTTAGAAGGGGCAACTAGCTGATCCTTGAGCACAAGGAGGGTGGTGTGGAGTGTCGGGGAGGGGCAGCCACCCAGCCCCTGCCCCCCCCCATCCTACACTACAGGACTGTTTATGTGTCACGTGTGTTGCGGTGGGTGCAAGCTTGCTTGTAAGGCTCACGTATGATTGACATAAAGAAAGCCACTGAAACGTGTTGTTATGCACATTAATGCGACCTCTCATTGTAGTTTCTTTTATAAAGCCAGGATGGAAGCCCGTATAATACAAGTAATTCTCGCGGGACTTCATTGTTTTGGCAGTAAAAGCTTTCACAAAGTTGGCATTTAATATAATTGACGTTGCTTTTGAAAGGTTATCGTGTAACTCCCAGCACCAAGTCGACCAATGAGAATTGAGCTGCGCACGGATATGTAAAGCTTTGAAAGTTTGCGCACAAGCCATCGTTTTGGCACCACTGCCCTCTGCTGTTAAGCAAGCCACGGTGGAGTCACAGCTCTCCGATGTGTTTAATTCCAGTTGTTCAGTTGTTCAGTTTTCAGTTTATTTATTTTGGTATAGCCCTGTGAGCCATTCGGCTCTTGAATCGGGTGCAATCACAACAAACAAACAAACAAACAAAAAACACGAACAAGAAAAACATCTTAAAGTGACTATGTGACTGTGCAAACAGAAAATACATGAAAAAAAGCAGCAAAATATTCCTGAAAAAAGCACTGTACACCAACGCTGTGTGCAAAAAAAATCCCAGTGGGATGCAAGTCAAACAACAACCACAAGAAAACTTAGATTAAGGCCATCAGTCTAACTCCATACTACAACAAAACAAACATGGCCAAACCAAAAAACGTTTTCGAAATCACCAAAAAATAAAGCCATAAATGCAACGTAACAGTGATCACAGGGACTGTGACCGAATTTTTTTTTATAATAAACTACATACATAACATGTAACACCAAATCCTAGAGCCATAGCTGGCTGCATGAGTTACTCCACAACAACAGAAGCATCAGTCGGAGTATCAAAATTTTCCGCGTCTTGTTCGCCACATGATGTCCCGACGTTTCGCGATGAGAGATTTTTTTAGTTTGTTCTCGGAACAGAAGTGCTGCTCATCAGAGGCAAACAAAACACGCCCACGGGCGTGAATAATACGGCCCCGTGTAATTGCTCGCGCGCGCCATTCCTGGCGGAAATAACTTCGACTAAGACGGCGAGCTCTTGAAGATATGTTGGTGTCCCCTTGCAAGTAGACCAGACGTGTTGCTAGAGGTGGGCGTAACCCACACTTTACCCCACCACTCGCGACCAATCCACTGTTGTTGTGCCCATTTATACTGCGGGGCGGATAGCGGCGGCCGTGTTTTGTGAACTTTGCCCCCCATTGTTTCAACTTACATTCGGAAAGCTGAAGTCGAACCGGCGACTATTGGGATTGCAAGTCTCGTGTGCTAACCATTGCACTCTCTTCACTCTCTTGACTCCACGCTACACCCCCCCCCCCCCATATAAATGGGTGTTTTTACACAGACATACGTCAATTTCGACACTTTATTGCATTAGTATGTTTCTTTCAATTCCTGGTGGATGTTTAGTTTTATTAGGCTCTGCAGAATGCCCTGCATTCTAATCACGCGGCTATTCTTGTGCATCTGGGACCAATGTGGCCACTGGCCGGTCCAGTCACCCAACACCGTGCACCACGGATGCCAGTCATCACTCCACTGCATTCCCAGAGCCCTTGCTTATTGGAGCACGCATTTACATATCGCTTTTCTTAGGAGCTCTGAGAATATAGTTCACCTAGTAGCCCAGGCAACCAGCCCCTTCGTTTGTCACTGAGAGATATGCGCCTTGGTTCCTTAATATATTTGAAGATAAGCAGTTATTTAAATTGTAAAATTTCAGCCATTTAGGCAATCCATCGTTGGACTAAGGCCTGCTAATACTGTGTCGGTCATTGTTTTTTTTACCATACTTCACCGTGCTAGATTATAATAATGTACAGCCAATATAATGCTGGATGAATGGAGGAAGGTTTCCCTGTGCCTCATCAGTCACGGGGATTGTTTTTCGTACCATACTTCACCACGTTGGTCTGTGCGTGTTGGTGAAGGATGTGACCAGTGCCGGGACAGAGATCACTCGAACTCCAGATTTGTCAGGCCACCACCGTGCCTGAGCCAGACTGGGTGCACTCTTGAGGCCGTGCGGAGTGTTAAAGGCACGCCGGGTTTACCTTTCTCATTAATTCGTTCCTTTTGAAAGCATGGCAGTAATTGAATACCGGGCTTCACTCCTGCCTTCTTGCTCAATCACTCCTTTGTCACTAATGAACAAGACCGCATAATTAAATTTAACAACAGCGCATATTTTCTCATCCACCGTCAGCCAGCGGAATATCAAACACGGTGGTACAAGAATGAGTCACGGACACATACTTTAGTTCCTTCTGACAATTACGGATGAGACATTTGCCACGGTTTATTGTAGCTCTGAGAACTCCTGCCGTGTCCTCGTTATACAGTAATGTACTTATAAAACACGATTCAGTTCGTCACCTTGTCACAAATACACCTGAATGGTCCTAACGTTGTTGGTTCTCCAAAGCTAAGCAGGTAGGGCCTGGCGAGTAATTGAATAAGGAGACTTGGGCTGTAGCCAGGGGAAGAAAATCTAGCAATGCATTGTGGGGTTTCTTCAGACACCCCTCTTTCCTCCCACATGCCATACATTAATGGACAACACATACTCAAAAAGGTGTCTTAATTAGCAAAAAACTTAGCAGGAATCGTGCCATACTTTGCACGTCAAGATGACATCGCTCTTGCACACATTCTCCACACAGCGCTGTGATGGCCACCATCCAGCAGCAAGACAAGGCAACTGTAGATTTGTTCCATTGTTGTTAGAACTCATCAGCACATCGCAGTACAGTCCAGGCACCATTGTCCACTGTTGCCATGCGCCTGAGGAACTTATGTTGATCAGCTCCCCCCCCCGCGCCCAACTTCACTGTGGGGGCAAAGTAATCGCGTTGGGCCAAGCTTTTCAAATGCAGGACACTCCTGTGAAAAGAGTCTTGAGACTCGCTGAAGCTTTCCTGGACGAATGAATTTTTTTTTGCAAGTGCGGGTTGAAGCAACGGTTTCTTTGTAAACGTTTCTCGCTTGCTTGAGCGTGCAGAGGTGCGCCCCATGGGTTATAAGCAGACCGCGTTGTAAAACGCAGCGCGTAGAGTTCCATTCGCAACCGCGGCTGGAACGTCGGTGGTTCCTTTGATGCGCGACTTCGGTCATAGCATCGGTGGCGGGGTGATACTCGAACGGTTCCAGGTTTGCCCACCATCCCGACAAACTTCACCACGCCACACTCACCGGCGTGGTGAAGTATGGGGAAACGATTCCCCATGATCCACGCGACACTGGGGGGAGGGGGGGGGATCTGCAACAGGGGCTCGTGCTAATCACGCTAATCCGACACGAGGGAGACACTAGGAGCTATTGCACTTTTAAATCTTTTTAAATCTGGATTGAAAACTCTTTGCTTTAGAACCGCTTCTTGTCTTTAGTTTGTTGCCCTTCCCCCAACACCTCCGATTAGCACACGGTTGGCAACGTACGGTGGTAAAAAAAAAGTTAAACCACTACACTAGCTGTGCAGTGCTAGCCGTCAGGGTGATGGACGGGCTGCCTGAAAAGTACAACCAACTTTCGTCAAAGTGCTCACAGAATGTAGTTTACCCCCCCACCCATCACTTGAATTTCCATACTCTCCGTGTGGGAGCATCTCAATCCAACACAGACAGACACGCGCCCTTCCATATACGGTTTTGATTTTAATTCTTGAAGCTCTGGCAGTAGTGCACTGCAAGATAGACAATACAAACACGCACGCACACAAGTAAAGCGTTCCATTAGAATACTGTAACAGCAAAGCATGTTCCAACAGCACCGCAAAAGCGTAGGCCTCACCCAAATGTCCCTCTCCACTCTTTAAGCTCCCTCCAAATTCCCTCTCGCTTTACACTCTCAATGCAAACTGTACTTTCATGTGAATGTGCATTGCCTATGGATCGGTGGGCACAGCGTGATTAGCACGAGCCCTGGTGGAAGGGATGCTTTGAGGCCCCATGTTCTATGTTTACGTTTTTATTTTATTTTAACAGCTAAGGCCCACTGAGCCACATTGCTCCTTTTCAGAAACGGCCTGGCTGCCACAAATGATAGCTCAACGAAGTGGCTTATCATCATGTGGAAATTTATAGCAGCCAAAATTACTCACAACGCGTGATGTTGATTCTAAATGTGGAGGGGGGAAAGACGGACGACCCCTATAAGTAGTCCCAGCGCCTTGGCCCCTATGGCCTGTGGGCTCTGGTGCAATTGCACGGCCTGCACGATATATAATTAATAGTTACTCCACAATGACCAGAGCTCTAAAGCAGAACAGAAATCCAGAAAAAAATTGCACTGTATGGTGGTGGAAAGAGGATTGTTATTCTTTGTGTGCGAGATCTGTTTTTTTTTTCTGAATTAAGTCCCAAAGCTGCTACGGTTCTACAGGGATCAGTATTTTTTTTAATTGAGTTTGTTTTATTCTATATTGTTGATGCAGAACAGAGACGCGCGGACCTGTTGTACCAATACTTTATATAGTACGAGATTCCAGCTCACCTTTTAGCGCACTTCCAAAACAGTTACGTTTAATACCAAACGCATTATAAATTAAACGTGTCCCTTTATATTTGGCGAATAAATGTATTTGTGTCTAAGTGAATACATTTTATGTAAAGAGTAAGCCACGCGTGATGGATTATATCAAATTACAGACAGAGTATCATCAGGACGGTACTATGAAACACAACACAAATAACATTGTACGACACCAGTAATGGCTGTTGCAGAGAAACGATTTGCAAAAGGGTGCGATGCTCAGCTGAGTTATTTTCCCTAACTCTTAATGCAATCCAATTTTGTCTGGAGACGTTCGTGGTTATTTCATTGAACGTACTGAGACTGTGACGATACCGATTGTAATCACACTAATCACTCAGGTTACAGGGGACAACATTGTTTGTGCGCCAAGCAATACGGTCTATAGAATCATCATCTTTCGTAATGCCGGCTCAAAAAAAAATCATCTGCGGATTTCTCGTGGACGCTGGGATTTCATGGGAGGTTTTAGCGATGACACAAAACGTAACCTAACATGATTTTCTATACTTTACATGATTTAATGGTGTAATTCATCTTCATTCATTTCTTTTTTTTTACATACACCAGCAACTTTAAGTTACTTGGCCAGCACAAAACTCCTACTCAAATAAAAATGTGGGGCCGTCCATAAATGCCGTCACGCACCTGGGGGGGTGGGGGGAGGGGTCAGACTTTGTGACGATGTGTGACGAGGGGGGTGGGGGTGAGAAATGTGACGTCACATAAAAATGCGCCACTTTAAATAAATATAGACAACACGTTCTACTTAATTAAATAGACTTTTTAATAAATGTTTTCTCCCCTACAACATCAGAGTGCAGCGCCACATTAAATACGCACTACAATGACAACAGTTCAAAGCGATTTGAAGCATGTTTTATTTTTTGGGGGTGGGGGGGAGGGCAGAGCTTTGTGACGTCATATTTGAGGGGGGGGTCTGACTTTTTGTGACGCCGTGTGACGAGGGGTGGGGGGGGGTCAAAAATCGTCCAAAATCGCGTGACGTCATTTTTGGACGGCCCCTTGTCCACACACAATCTTTGCATGGTTGAATTGTATTTACACTATTCTTGCCACGATTATGTGGACTAAAGAAGCCCGGTTTGGTATCCAAAGCGACCTTTCATACCCCGCCCTCTCCGTCCCTTGACGCTCGTGAGGATCAGATGACAAGATCGGTGGCTTTTAATCCCGGGGCCTCGCCACAGCGCCCTCTGCTGGAATCTAGCGGGAAATTAAGCTCCACAGCCCCATCTCTGCAGCCCATTTAACCTATCCTCGTGACCATCATTCAAAGCAATTCGTCAAAATATGTATCTTTTTTGCACAAGTAGCAGACAATGATATCATCAGAATGGAAACAGACTCTTGCACTCGCACACTGAAAGCATATGGAAATATTTCCGTTTTGACAAAACACACACACACACATATATACAGGCAAGAGGTAAAGACACAGTGAGACGTTGAAACTGAGCAGAGGGGTTTCTGCACGTCAGGTTTGGTGCCAGACTTCAACAGCAAGTGCTCCACATCCACCAAATCATCGCGGTAATTAGGGCCTTGAGCAGATCACCGACAATTATAAAAAAAACAGTTTGACCCCGGGATGAGCACCCGCAGGTGCCTTCCTTCCTTGTCGTGAGTAGCTATGAAAGTTCACAGTCATCAGAGAGAGACACAGTCCAGCACACCTCCTGTGTACCGCAATGCTTGGCATGAAGTGAATACCCTCTCGAGGACCTACCCGAGGTCAACCCAGCTTGAAATGAGCGTGCTATTAATGATTAATTGAACACTGGGGTAGCCGTTTCATTGGCCTTTCTATTTGTCTCCTTTACAAAGAGTCTGAAGTTCATCATGGCATTGTTTCGCTTTTGAAATCGCAAAGAGAATGAGAGAGAAAAGTTGCTTGACGTCTTGCTCAGAGTAATTTATTTTCCCCCATCTTGGCACCGCTCAAACATTAATACATCATATCTTTCGGTCGCACGAGCTGACGTCAACCCCCAAATAGAATGTCTGCAAGAATAGAGCATATTTTAACGAAAAAACAACAACAACACTCCTTGCGCCGAAGGGCAAACGATCTATTTTCATCCTTTGAATTGAGTAGACAAATTAAAAAGAATACCCAAAGGCACATGGGCACGCACCTTGCGGGCTCTTTACACAGGCACGGTGCCAGTTGGATATATTTCCTTGCACTCCGTGAGTGAGTAATGGTCGCTCATCCCCTTCATTACAAATCATTAGCGCTGCTCTTGCCAAATGCAAATGTGCTGCGCTGTCGGCTGGATGTATCGGGAGTCTTAAGGGGGGGGGCAACCCTCATTGATTGCGCCTAGATCTGTACATTCTCTACGAAATGACTGTGCAAAGTGAAACATTTGATAATCGAGGCCTAAATAATAGAACTGTTACAGACGCGGAGCCATTAAGTGGCAAACGTGTGAGAACAGAGGCGACAGGGCCATACTAATTTGTTTATGAAGAAAAGCTTCAATGAGATGGACGGACATCTGTGGATATAAATAGATGAACATTTGTCATCATCATCATCATCATCGTCAGACATGTTCTTTCCACTGCTGGATGAAGGCAACGAGTTGTCGCCAACCTTAATGATCTTACGATGCTCTAATCCCTCGAGCTGCTGCACCTCGAGGCGATCTCTTTGCTCCACCTCCGTGGTGGTCACATCATCATCTCACGTTTGCGAGACGGGATTGTATCATGGGCGACGTAATTTGAAGCAGATCTCCATAGCAGACATCATATATGCCCCAGCGTTTAAACGGTTCAACCCCAAATCAGAGAAGCTTCCAGATGTCACACTTGACGAAGGAAACAAACAGCCCTTTTGCTCTGTGAGAGAGATGGGAACTCTCTTGGACCGGAGGGAATAACTGTAGACAACGGTGGAACAAAATATGGCGCCCTTTTTTTGTGTTGACCATCACCGACGTGAAATACCACAGCACAATCAGAGAGCATTTCTCAATCATTAACCTATTAAAAAAGAGGGAGACAAGTCTGACGTAAAGAATCATGTGCTATGAAGAAGGGCCATTGAACAAAGCATCGCCAATTATATATATTTTCTCTTTCTGTTAATCAATTGTTATTGAAGAGCATGTTAAGTATTTGTTGTTAAAGAGGCACAGGTCCATTGGCCTCCAATCGCACGTACATACGAATTGTCGTCTGTCATTCACGGAGGTCACGTGTCTACTGTGCAGCAGCTGCGGATTTCTGGCGGAGGGCAGAGCGTTGGCGATGAGGTGTCGTGGTGCCATCAACGGCGTTTTCCCACGATAACATTTTGATCTTGATCTCATGTCATGTTTCAATCGCCAGGAAAGGTGCATTGAATTTCAAGAACCTTTTTTTAGGAAGACTCTGCCCCTGCAATTTTACAATTGCCCATTATATTCGTACACGTTTGTCGCATATTCAATGCAATGAGCAATGTACAATGAACACATTTGTTTAAATTTCCGTGCGCAGAATAATTATTTGGAAAGGTAATTTTGCCAAACTGTACACTGAACAATTGCTCACACGTGGCGTATAGTATTACCCTCTTTCGTGCGAGACGTTCCGATTGTATTCCGCGCCAGAACCTCGGTGACCAGGGATTTCTTAAAGGCTGCTTCACGGTATAAATATTTTTCCAGTATAAATTAAACCCGGCGAATGGAAAACACATCTGACACAGGACAATGTTACGCACTTTTTTTTTTGCGCAATCTCAGCATTTCCTTCACCGAGGGGCCATGTAAAGAAAGGGGCCTTTTTGTGGCGTTTTACAGCCAGTAACACTGCCTACCTGACTCTTAATAAGCAAGAATTCCGCACCATCGTGGTGCATAATAGGCATTGTGTGTGTGTGGGGGGGGGGAGGAATGTTCGCTGTTGTTTAATGCCACGTTGTGCTCCTTTCCTCTTGCCAAATCACCCGGAATGCGCACGGTCTCGTCAGCTCTCAGAAGATCGGTGGGGTTAAGCCACCTCTTAATTACTTTCTCCGTTGTGATCACGTTTTGTTGTTGTTTGTGCCCTTTTTTGTTTTCGTCCCAATTCTTGATTTGTGCATTCCTTTTTATCTTCCGAGGGTTTTCATTTGCTTGGTAGTTGCTATAAATAGGATTTGCACCCCATATATAATTAATGTACGGCGTTGTGGGATGCAATTCGCATGAATGACGCTATATACAATTTAATTATTTTTAAATTAGGTGATTTAGGCTCATGCTGGTGTTGTGCTACGTCGTCAGCAGACGGAAGTGCAGAAAACGACAGTCGTACTTTGCTATGTTTCAACATCTATGCGCCCCCCCCCCACACCATCCCCTGCGCCTTCATAAACCCGCTCTGCAAAGCAGGGTCAAAATATGGTCAAACAACCTCATTACTCGTACGTCGTGGGGAGGCCCTCATCCAGCAGTAGACTGACAAAAAGGTATGTACGCATTAGAGGTGCTACTAATTTTTCCTCTCTCCCTCCATTTAAAGAGGTCCTAGTCCTGCTCAGCTAGTAACGTCCAACGAACATGTGGGAAATAGTCTTAAAGTAAATTGACCAAGTGAAAATATTTGTTTTATCTGAAAAGAGTAAGTTACGGCTATAAAGTAAATGGTTCGCACACGTGTAGGAATTTTTTTTAAGAAACCCAATTTTTTTGTCAAGAGCCCCACATTTTTTTTTAAGAAACCCACATTTATGGAAATAAATGAGACTTGAAGAATACTGTGTGAAAAATTCGGGTTAGTGGTTCACGTGAAATTGGAGCCCTTTCATCATCAGAAAATCCTTGGCTTGGCTAACAAATACCCTCTCACCAAGTTCGCATGCTCAATTTGCCATCAGTGAGCTCATAGGGCTAAACACAGAGGGCAGATTGTCTGCCACATGCTTCAGTCAGGTAAGAAGCTTACGGGAGGTGGGAGGTGGAATGAGACCCGGTATACATTTAAGCTCCAAAAGCCCGTGTTAAGGCACATCTGTTTTAATTTGTTCTTTGAACTAAATGTGTATTGATACGTAGACCCATAGTGACATTGCAAGTTTCACCCCTCTCACAATTAAGGAATAGCTTGTCTTAAATGGCTTTCATTAGCGGTACATTTAATATATGTGTGTTAAGGGTCAGTGCGTTGGTTGGCAGACTGCACTGTGATCGCGGTGACCTGAGTTTTATTCTCCTTCGTGGCAAAAGTGTTTAGCGAGAGCTGTCTAAACCAGTACTGGGGCCCACTCTTCACAATCCTGCACTGATCATAATGGTGAAGTGTGTGTGGCTGAATAGCCCCCATGACTGACGTGGCATCGGGTGGCCTTCATCTCGCAGTGAATTGACAAAACAATGTAAATTATTATAAATAGTATACTGCACTTATTGGAACGAGTGAGGGCTTATTAAATGCAATCTGTAAGCCAGGATTTGTTCTTTATATATCTACGCAAGTCACACATACCAAAGGCAACATTTCAAGTGTGATTCTGATGATGATGATAATAATAATATTCCCACATGAAGGCTGCCTTGATGTTCCCAGTCAAACTGCATTCCGTGGCTTTTCCTGGTCTGCTTCTTCTTTTTATAGGATGGGGCGGAGGGAAGCAACAGTTTGTATCCATCATGTCATAGTTGAATGTTAAGGTCCTTCGACCAATTCAAAGTGGCACGAGACGCTGTATGGATTGCAGCGATACCGCCGCCAGGGTGTGCGTGGATGGCACACTCGTCGGTGGCGCGTTTTATGGTTTCTGCTTCACCATAGTTGCAGTTGAGCGATCATTTTTAGTTTCCGTTTTCCATCTGTTGCCACCATGGTGTGGAATGCCCTTTTCCCAGCCAAAAGTGCCGTCAGTTCCCTGCCGCTGATCAAGTCCAATCGCACGATCGTTCCCCCCTTTCTTTTTTCTTTGACTGTCTCTTTCTGTCTATTATTTTATGTCGCCATCACCTTCCCCTTGGACGCCCATGTTCCCCCACTGCTTTGTAGAGTCGTGGGATAAAGGGTGCACTTTGGATGTCATATAAACACAAATTGTATTCTACGTGTCCCTTGCAAAGATATATGATGCTGTGTGTCAATGCCAATTAGCTAAACCATGGTACCCAAATAAGATAAGATAATAGGCCATTGCAACGTGGTATATCATTGAATCCCTGTCTACAAGCTGCGTTTTCATTAATGGTGTAAAAATGCATAGATGAACAATCTATTTTAAGCTCCTTTGCACGCTTTGAACCACGTGTAATAAGAATCAATGTTTTACATTCGCATTAGAGTTGTTAGTTCATTGCGCAATGAACCCAGTGACTCGAGTTTTATTCTTGGCCTTGGAAAAGCATCAGCGGTGAGAAATATGTGAACCGGTCCTGTCCCGCCCCCACTATTAACAAATCCGCACTATCTTGGTGAAGTATAGTCAAACACCCTCTATGACTGACACGACATTTGCAGACTTTCATCCAGTATTGGATTGAAAGGTTTGTACATTATTTTGTTATATTTTTTATATATATACAGAACTATACTTGTATTATGCCATGGATGTATGTGACCTCTGCGCCACTAGAGGTCACTACATTCACCGCAATGTTGAAAAAAATATGAATTATTCAATTGTTACTGCGACAATGAATCGTGACAATTCATAGAAACACCGGTCCAAGGTCGAGCAGTGTACGAATCATTACACTCCTAAATGTAATATTGTTGGCTGGTGTGAAACTTTGACCTGCATAAAGATATATAATCCCGTAAGCACGAGCTCATATTTAACCTCTGAGCTCAGGAGCTCCCAGCATGTTCACTCGATAACCATTAATATTCATATTACTGATCCAGCCTATGACCAGATCAATCGGAGAGCGCCCTACCTAGCCAGATCTCAAGAAGCTAAGCAAGTTTGAGCCTGGTGAGCGCTTGGATGGGTGACCACCAAGCACAAGCAGGTTGCCAAAACGACTTGTATCGCAAGATTACGTAGTGGACATCAGGGTGCAATTCAGCAAAACTAATTAATTTATTGTGCTTTTAAGCATCTGCACTGACCAGCGTAGTGAAGTATGGTCAAATGGCACTCACGTATAGCGTGGGAAAGCCATCATCCAGCAGCGGATTTAAAAAAAATGGCTGTACACATATTTATCACCGATCAAAATGATAAGAGTACCCATTTCACAAATGACAACATTTTATATAAATAGCAACGTCTAACACACGCACCCCAACTCCTCAAGAGGCATCGTTGACATTTGTATGCAATACTCATTTGTTCTCAGTAGAGGGCATTGCTGTACGGATTTCCAATCAACAGCCCCAGGGTTGACAAATTTCACCTGGAACTCGTCCAGAGCACGGCAGTCGACGTCAGCATAGGAATATCTCGTTCGCCCCTCATACCATCATACTTTTTGTACAATAATACGACTGAGACCAATACTCGGGGCAATGGAGTATTGATTGCGGCCCAGCAACATCTGGTCCATTAGCACAAAGGGCCATACGATTAAAGTGCCCGCATTATGTTACTGGTGCAAATTAAAAGACAGCCTGATATAATAATAACACGCTTAATTATGTGGTAAAACAGAGTCAGGTTATCTTGGAAAATCCCGGACATAAGAAGGGGCTATTAGGCAGCAGCTGTCATTAAAAAGGGTTTACCGCAGCCTTGTGTGTACTACATGAGATGGATCGCCACGCAATAAAACTCGATGAGGCAGCGTTATCCCCGATACCGTTTTCCCTAAACATTATCACAGAGGGCCCACTTGCCCACAGCATTCCGAAGTGAAATGGGCTCGTGTAACAAGGCACGGAAAAGGGAAACTTGAGTCTAATCTGCGCTTTTGAGTTTTTTTCGGAGGCCGAAAATAAATATAAAAATTATGAAACGTATATATGTATCACTTTTTTTAAACATGGCCCATTAAAAAGGCACTTGACCCACATTAATACCACACTCTTATTACTGCATTTCAAATTGAGTCTATGGTTAATGAGCAACAGCATAAGGGGCTGCCATCGGCAATGGTGCAAAGGTGCAAATGGTAACGCTTTGTTCGCCATTAACACTGCCTCGTGAATCATAAAGGAATAGAAAAAAAATAGATTTATTTGGCTGACGTTTTAGAAAATGGCCCATCTTCAGAAAGAGAAAGAAGTCACACAGGCGGATTGACTTGTGCGCGATAATAATAATAATAATAGTGGTGCCAAAATAATCCTCGCCGAGTTTCAAGGCTGTTTGTCAGAAAGGGTTCTACTTTGGAATGAAAGGGTTCTACTTTGGAATGTTTGGCCATTTCCAATTAGTGCAACGCGGGAGGAAAACAGAGAACCAGGATAAATCCCACGGCACGTTATACGAGGGGGTGACACTCAGCAATTACCATCGATTGGCCAACCGTACGGATTGCACCTCCAATCAGCACGGTGGGCTACGTACAGTTCGAAAGTTCAACAGACATAAATAAGTACTCATCTTGCAGCCCCATGCCTACAACACATGGCAAGCCATGTGGTGGTCACGCATTCAAGTATTAACCAGGTTTACCCGATGCTTAGCGTTCCAGATCTGACAGGATCAGGGAGGTTTAGGGGTGATTTGGTCGTAGGCGTGCTTAGGCTTATAGTTCAAGTTAACTTTTCTGTTCTTTGTCCACTATGAATATGGAAACTGGCCTGAAAGAGTAGCCTGTGACGAGACAGTATTATTAATGATGAAGTGGTGTTACATGTTTTACCCTCGGTGTATGCTTGGTCACTAATGAAAATAAAAAATAAACCACTCTTAGCTTAAAGGCCTTTACGACCAATAGTCCACTCTACCAGATCTTTGTGGAGCTTGGCACTTGAGCACAAACCAAAAAGCCGGGCTGCATCACCGGCAAACTGCACACACAAATACAGCATTTCAGGCAAGAGACGGCACCAATACCACGGGGAGCAGCTAAATGCAGAGCTAATTGGCCAACCGGTAAATCTAACACAATTGCCGGGGAAAACAGGTTTCTTTCGCACCCAGTCACATGCTAATAATTTGCAGTTCAGTTTTGGATTCACACACAAAACAGCTCATTTAAGATCATGGGTCCTTGCCTTAGTGTTGTCATTGATTTATTTTCTTCTCATTGCATTTCTACGCTTAATTTAATGACATTATTTTTTATATAAATACGTTTATATGATGATCCCGTTTAGCCAGTTGCCCGGCCACTTTGCTTGGGAGATCTGTGGTGCCGTGGGCTCAGCAACAACAAAACATATTCTGGTTATCGCCTGATGAAGCTGGTTGCAATCACCAGTAAAACATCGTACTCAAATTATAAATGTTGTGGGTTTACTCTCCAACACACCGGTGTGCTGAAATTGTAACTAATTGGCACGTTGTATTGACGTAACTAACCTTACGATATGGCTGTGTCGGGTGGTGGCGGGTTTAATGACACATGTAAATTCATGCGATCTAACCCCACATTTTTTCGTAGAAAAATAAAATACCTCAATAATGCAGAGTACGAGTACAGAGTCCGTAATTAATATTGCACACCTAACAAATGAGGTATTTAAAGGTCTTAAAAGAAACACACGTGAATCAAAACACAGTGAAAATGTAATACGACAGCAGGAGATTCCAGAAAAAGATTAGGTACTAGTGCAAGTAACGCTCCATATTTTAGTCTAACAGCGACATAAACGCACGCAAATCGAAAAAGTCAGTGCAAACCTGTGGGAGCAAGATGAGCCAGAAAAAACTTAGGTACAGGTACAAGTAAGCGCTGCGTTTTGATGTAATAAGGACATGACAGGGTGGGGGGGGGGGGAGTGAAGGATATTCCAGAAATGTGGAGCAGCAATTCGTAAATACTTTTTGTGAACACAGTTTTAGCAAATGGAATATTTAGTAGTCGTAAGGAGGCACTTATGAGGCTATTTGAAGGTGATAGAGGAACAGAGTGGCCCTATAGGTTAATTGGCGGATTTGTTTAAGAGGACCTTAAGGATGAAGACATCCAGTGGTGGTCTCTAAAGATATCCAGGGTTGAGTTACTTTACTTCATGTACAGGTTGCAAGTTTGAGTTCTACAGGGAGTGTCAAGAGGAAATGGATAGCAGAGTGGTATAACGAAATTAGACGTTTTAAGGTATATTCAGAAGCTTAGATGGTCTCAAAATAATTAAATATGGGCAGGATGGTGGCTTTATATTCAGATGGAGTCAAGATGGATTATAGTGTTTCTTTCTGCAGAGCAACATACGCTCAATATGTGCTAAAATAAAATTTTTATGCGTCAATAAAAAACGTGGTTCATTTATCAATGAATAATTTTGAGAGTTGTTTTCAGGGCCTTGCAGTGTAAAGTACGATTTGCAATTGCAAAGTGAGTCTTTCGTATTACTTAAAAACGTAAGCTTTAGTATTGGAGTTCTTTGGCCATACTTCACCACGGAGGTGGGGGAGCGGGGATGGACCGGTTCAGATATCACTCGCCACCGATGTTACCCATAGCCAGGAACCATTGTACTACCGTTCCATTGTTCAAAATGTGGACGTAAGTCGTCGAATACACCACCTGTTCATCAGGTGTATAGACGTTCATTCAATGGAGTCATCGCTTTATCTGGGTCCTGCTTGCAGCTCAACTTAAAAGGCTTCGCGGACTGAAGAAACAGATTCTGTCGAAGGGCATCACCAACTCTGTCGCCAATCCCCTCCTTTGGGCAACTGATGAACTTGAGCGTACACCTGTGACAAATACCTCCTGTAGAACATTGTGTCACAACTTGCACCGCACACCTTCCAAAATAGTCCGTGTCATTGGAATATGGGTGGTGTAAATTATTCAAGTCTCCAACCCATTAAGTTAATGCCACATTCCGAACACGTAATAATAGTAATGGTCGTAAAATAAGTAAGTTATAGCCCAGTGTCACTCCACAGCTGGCTGATGGCCACCCAACGCCGTGTCTGCTGTGGGAGCGGCTGTAACCATTCTGCATCACCCGGTCTTGAACGCAGGTGGCACGGCATGTGAACAACCCACGCACCCACCGCTCTCCCTCCTTATCCGTGCAGGTGTCGTATTTACAAAAGTCACACCTTATGTTGCGTGCATCATGGAAATGGCATTTGTTACAATGTTATGGCCCTGTAATTATACATATCCTGCAGCATGGGAGGCAACGTGCTCTGCATGCGTACAATACATTGAGTTACAATAAAAAAGTGACGTTTCATAAAGCAATCTCATGCTTGGGGACAATGTTTAATGATCTAATAATTGTCGTCTGCTCCTGCTGCCTGACCAGTAATGAGTGCTCAGCCTACACTTGTCGGTCTTGTGCGAAGCTCTGTTCACGTGATACCTTTTTGCCCTGCTTGATACCAACTCGTCGGTGTATCAAGACTCAGACGAAGGCCCGCGTGTCCTTCTCTCTGGTGCCACGTGGCATGGGTAAAGGAAGATCACTGCAGCGACTGGTGGAAGGACCTCCACGAGAGGGGCCTGTTGCAGTGGCGTCACGAGAGTTGGTGTCACCCAGTGCGGTAACTCACGGTGTCACCCCTCATGGACCTCTGCCCGTACCAGACCATACAGAATCCTTAGTAATGTTTTTTTTGTACTAATGTTACTCGTAAATCGTAATTACCGTATACCACTGAATGCCATGGCAATAGTAGTGACGTAAACAACTAGCAATATTAAAATGACACCTTTAAATTACAATATTTCCTTTAATTACTAAATCATTCGAAAAAAGAGTTATTGATATAGGTTCACAATGAACTAATTACCACAATATTGTAGCTAAAACACCAGAAAATTTGACAAAATCAGCGACTATTAAAACACGAGCAGCAACGAAGACAACAGCGCGTGCTTGCAGCGCGTGCAGACGAAACCACGTGACTCGAAGCGTCACTGTAGTTGGGTAACAATGACGGCTCTCACCAGAACGCATTAGAATTTTATTTTAAAATTTTTATTTTTATTTATTTTGGTATAGCCCTGTGAGCCATTCGGCTCTTGAATCGGGTGCAACCACAACAAACAAAAAAACACGAACAAGAAAACATCTTAAAGTGACTATGTGACTGTGCAAACAGAAAATCCATGAAAAAGAAACAGCTAAATATTCCTGAAAAAAGCACCGTACACCAACGTTGTGTGCAAAAAATCCCAGTGGGATGCAAGTCAAACAACAAAAACAACCACAAGAAAACTTAGATTAAGGCCATCAGTCTAACTCCGTACTACAACAAAACAAACATGTCCAAACCAAAAAACGTTTTCGAAATCACCAAAAAATAAAGCCATAATTAGGTTCAAAAAGTAAATTAGCACAGAGCTTTAGTCCTGTAAGTATATTGATACGGTACATGTAAGCTGGGTTTACGAAAAATGTTTTTTGTTGTTATAACCAACAACAGGGATATTTAATTTTTATATAAAAAAATAATACATTTCTGCTGAAACACTGCACAAAAATTGTATAGACAATCTGGATTTGAAGTTATCGTGACTGCAGGAATCCATACTCTTTGGTTCTTTCGGTAAAGTCACGTGGGTAGAAAAAAATCATAGATCACGACGTTTCGATCGCAACACAGCCTGTTTCAGCAGTTCCCCTGCTGTGATTGTCTCACCTGATGACGGTCGCTTGTGTTGCAATCGAAACGTCGTGACCTATTATTTCTTCTACCTGCGTGACTTTACCGAAAGAACCAAGGGGTATTCGTATAGACAGTCATGTTGGTGTCACCCCCTGTGATGGTGTCACCCGGTGCGGTCCCGCTAGTGACGCCACTGGCCTGTTGTTCCGCGCTGGGCCAGCGTCTTTTGAGTTTCGGCGGCAGTTTCCCACCCTTCATGCCACCACACGCGAACCGCCAATCGGTCGAGTGCGGCGCAGCCATTTGGGTGACGTTGAGAAAAGCAACTTGGGGGCCGTCCATAAATGACGTCACGCGGCGTCACAAAAAGTCAGACCCCCCCCCTCAAATATGACGTCACAAAGCTCTGCTCCCCCCACCCCAACAAAAAAAACATGCTTCAAATCGCTTTAAACTATTGTCATTGTAGCGCGTATTTAATGTGGCGCTGCACTCTGATGTTGTAGGAGAAAACACTTATTTAAAAAGTCTATTTAATTAAGTAGAACGTGTTGTCTATATTTATTTAAAGTTGCGCATTTTTTATGTGACGTCACATTTCTCAAAAACCCTCCCCCCCGCCCCTTGTCACACATCGTCACAAATGTCTGATCCCCCCCTAGGTGCGTGACGTCATTTATGGACGGCCCCTTGCCCGTGCTGCCGCGCCGGGTGAGCGAAACAGGCCACGTCCTTGATACCGCACAATCAGATTAGCACGGTTGGCTACGTACGGTGCAAAAGACGTTCAGCATACATACATGTAGGCCACCTCTAGGATTTGCAAATCGGAATGTGCTCACCATTTCGCCACGGCAGCTTCCAACGAACTACTGTGTATGTAATTGTTTTTTTCACCCCGCAGACGCAATACTAATAAAGCAAACACTGAATCACATTGACAGGTTTGTTTAATTACATTCTATGGGGGATTTCGTGAGATCATATGTTCCGCCACATATGTTGTCGTCATGGAAACTCATTGAACATAACAAAACATAGGCGCGTGCCTGCTAATTAAGGAACTATATGCGCACTAATGTGCACCAAATGTAAGCAAAGACGAGCTTGTTGCAGGGTTGAAGTCACATGTTGACAAAGCCGTCGAGTTTTATGGGGGTTATTTTGTTAGGTTTTTTTTTGGTATTTTCTCAAATTCAGTCCCCGGTGTCCTGTTGATGCCTTGCCCGTAAGATACATTTTGATGCATTTGAGAATCTCACAGAGCAGTGACCCCGCCCACCCCCCCAATTGTCCAAGAATGGCTGTGCAAGAGATTTTCAGAGTACTTCAGAGAAGACCTTTCAAGCTGCCTCTTAATCCTTCGTGGGGGGGCGGAGGGGGGGCACTTCGCCACGCGCTCTGCTATGGCATTGGTGTTTGTGGCTTGCAAGTCGAGCCAATGCAGGAGACTCGATTATCCGCGTGTGGTTTATCCGATTTGGGGATTAACCTCGCACTCGAGATTTTTACATAAATTAACAACTCAGTGATTTTTTCCTTTCAGGCCAAATAAAAAAATCCAAAAGTTTTACATTGTTATTCTTATAAAATGCTTATGAAAAGTCACGTGCATAAACTGAACAAATATGTTGCTCCGATCGATCCGAAATCCACGTGATCGCCTCTACAGTCGAGTATTTGCCATATCTTTATACCAGTGGGTGGAGTTTGATTGATGTTGGAGTGGCTCTGCTTCCACTTCGTGGGTCGAGTCTTCTGCGCGGGAGCAGGAAAGCGTTCTCCACTACACATGTTTGTTTTGCTCATTAACAAACGCAATTTTCTTAACTTAAACGTTAGTGGGTTTTTTTTTGGCATACAGATCCGCGGAACAAGGATAATTCTGGATTATCCTCGATTTTGTATTGTCCCAGGCCGTCCTCCCCATCATGAGCGCGGGTAATCGAGCGTCTACAGTATTTAAATTCTTCAGAACTGGAATCTAGCCAATTAAGTGTGTTTGTGGGGGGGGGAACCATCCCTATATTTTCCAATTTGAATAAATTTTAATAATGCACGACATTAATGTGAACTATAAAAACGAGGCTTTTGCTTTTCCTGGGTATGCTTGGGGCAGTCTGATGTGAGGGTTATAATTAGACACGTAACAATTCTATCCCAGGAATTCTATGTCATGTCACGAATTGGGTGTTGCGGTCTGATTTCAATAATCCAATCGTTTTCAACAAATGTTTTTACCGCCTCCTTTGCATTGTCTCTGTTATTTTCTGTCTCATTTGTGCAGTTTTTTTTTAATTCCATTGTGTCCGTGTATTGAACTTCTTTCACACCATACGCAGCCAATCACGCTAATCAGATGTGCGGGGGAAGGACAACAAACTAAATACAAAAGGCAGTTCTGAAGATATTAGTTTTCCATCGAGATTTAAAAGTGTATAGCTCCAGTGACTTCCTAATATTGGAAGGAAGAGCGTTCCAAACGGCCGCGGAAACGCATCTGAAAGCGCGCAATGTAGTGATCAACTTTGTTCAATGGCTCGCCAAAATCCGCTGCGAGGATGACCGGAGTTCACGTCATGGTCTATACTCCTTGAAGAGATGAGCAAGGTATTGTGATTAATTTGTGACAAGCACTTTGTGTGCAAAGAGTACTACCTTATAACGTATTCGTTTGGCAACCGGAAGTCAATGCATCTCAGCGAGCACTGGCCGGACATGGTCAGATCTTGCATTCGCTTAAATGTTATATTTACATAACACTGATATAATGAATGAAACATTTATTTTCTGATCCACAATTCTACGCATGAGCAATTTTAAATCAATGAAACGATACATCGCTATTTTGCCTACAATTTAATCATCTACCAAAATATTTGTGTTGCCATGTGGGCAAAGTTTTTTTTTTAATTCTTAAGTGATGGATAATTTTCAACTTGACTGTGATTAGTAGATGCACCAAAGGGAATTGTATTAAAATGAACACTTACTCCACTGATCACCGAAAGTACAAACATGAAGTCAAATGCCAAGGGCACTTCATGGCCAATGCTGCTGATGCCACCACACATCTCCATGTGCTCGGCCTTAAGGTTCTTGTAAAGTCAACATCCGACCCTCAAGAAGCACTCATACAAGTGTCATATTCTGGCTCACCAGGAGCGTACAGTCCAGCAAAGTGCGGACTAATATCATGTCCCTTCTGTATGGGATAGAGAGTTGTCCCCCTTGCATGCATGGGATTTCTCCAGATTCCTCAGTTTGTACCAATAAAAAGATCCCCCGTGTAGCCTGAAACAGACTGTTGAGGCAAGTGCTGTTAGCGAGCACCTATGAAGGCCAGAACGGCACACAAGGCCAGAACCACGCCCGACCGCCTTTGTCTCCCCAGTAGCGATGCTTACACACCACACCAGGTACTCATTTTAAGCTGAGTCGACCTAGGGGAGGCCCCGGACCGGTTCAAATAATCGTCACTGGTGTTGGCCGTGAGCGAGAATCGAACTGGGGTCGTTAGGTTCCTAGCGCAGCGCGCTAATCGTTACACCACCGCTCCCCACACACACACATGAAAACGCATTAATTGGCTGAACACATCTTAAGATGTCTAGCACTGCGGAGCTTGGGAATTTGTTGCCGCCGACTCACCGCCTGGATGCTGCCATCCAGCTTGTCTGTCTCGTTTGCCAGCGATTGTGAGTCGCAACGTGAACGACAAAACTTTTTAAAACTCAATCATTGTTTTTGTATTATGATTATTATTATTTACGTGACATAGGGGACAGGGGCGGGTCATTTGTGATCGGAGTTTTGAGACCATCGACTCACTTGCACCGGCTGGCTGCCTGTCTGCCTGCCTGGTTTCGGACGCAGGGATCTCAGCGGTGCCAGCTCAGCGCTCTGCCCGCTGAGCCACAGCGGGCACCTCGCGACCCCGACGGGGAAAAGTCCTCGTGCGGCAGAGCACCGGGGGCCCGCACGTCGCAACAGACATTGGAGCAACCCTAAACCCCCCAGGTGGGGGAGGGGGGGGGGGGGGTTGGATCGTTGTGCCTCATCCACGGCCCTGCTAAACGGTCGCTTCGTACAACAAATGACGTCGCCCAGGCCCGCGAGGGTGCAACCGCTGGAAATAGAGAAGAGCAGACAGCATTGGGAGGAAAGGGACCTCGCGTGTCCGGATGGAATAGGACGTCTGGCCAATGTTACACCGCTGAAGTGACAGGGGATCTCCACGGCATTGATTTTTGCAGCTTCAAATGGAAAAAAAGGTGTACAGTAATACACCTGATCCGTACACTTGCAAATGAAAAGTAAAAATTGGCCAAAGTGGAGGCCGTCGCTTCTTCTTTCTCCAAAAGCCTGCATCAAAAATAATAGATCTTCGAGAAAATCGTGAAAACCGCGCGTGACGCACGCGGCAAATTGTTTGTTTCGAAACGTAGGTCGGTTTTTGTTCACAATTATACTCCATTTGCAAAATGCACTCGCCACACGTTGTGAGCAGTACTCCGATGTGTACTCGCACTTGACTATTTCAGTTTACTCCCCGTCCGCTGTCATGAATTGTGTTTTCTACGTTGCGTGCAACATTTGCCGTCTCCCCGCCTAAATGATGTGGGTAAAGGTGAAGAAAAGGTGTTCTTGACTGCAATATGAATCCCACAACCTGTTTTCCCGCATCCCCAAGTCCAAATCATCGCGGGTCTCCGTTCGCCAAAGAACGATAACAAAACAATAGCGCAGCGCGAAATACAACTTCGAGCGTAAAGCGGGACAGAGACGGCTCGTGCCGATAGCTCGTCGCGGAGATAAACACCCTCCGCCAATCGAGGCGGCGGCGACTATCCTTGACCGAAGCCTGCAGCGCCACGATGTTGCACGGCTTGCGTGGATTTTCGTTTTCTTCCACGCGCGAATAGACCACCTCGTGGCACGAGCGCGAGGGGTTGCGTGTAACAAATCTGCCCCGAGGCTTGGGGCGAGCTCGATAACGGGGGCGATTTTTCAAGATCGCTTTTCAGACTGCCAACTCCGTGGAAGGGCACACGTGTGCGGCCACTTCATTATTATCGGAGCCCCCTGCTCCGGGCGGAGATCGCTTTCCCCTAGCTTTGTGCAAAAGCGGAGGGCGCTTGGGCCCACGGAAACCGGATAAATTATCACGTGTTTTAATTACAGGGACCATTCTCCTACGTGCCCCTCCCAGTCTCCGGTCCACTTCTGTGTCTAAGCCCCACCATGCCTGCACTTTCTTGGCATTACACTTGACATTGCTGGTCATCATTATATGGGTAATTCACTCCACATTTACGGCTCATGTTATAATACTCTTTTAAAATTCTTTGGGATTTTTTTTACAAATTTAGTGATTTTTTTACTGTTAATGTGAATCGTTTACAAAGCTGTTGCTAATTGAAAAAAAAATACGTTCCTGTTGACAAAAACAGGACATTTTTACTGGCATGGCCATGCTACTGAACAGAGAAATGTGGTGTGTTCTCGTACAGTAAAAAAATATATTAATGTAGCTTTGAAGGAGGCTTTTGGGATTTTTAGCTTTTAAAAACATTCTGCAAAAAAAACATTTCAGAATGAGAAATCACCAGGATACAGACATTCTTACTTGTATTCATTAATGAATATTTGACGTCACTTTTTCATAATGTGTATATTTGTGGTACACTTCGTGTATTCACTTCATGTGCACAAATGTGGCTTCCAAATAAGTCTCCTAAATCGTTAGTGTGGTTTGCGGCACTGGTACTTTTTCAAAATCTTTTTGGTCACCCTTTACGTGTCTGTGCCCATGTTTTGCACGCAACAAAGATCCCCCGTATTACCGTATAGAACAGACTTTTGGGGACAAGTGCTGTTTGCGAGCACCTATGAAGGCCGACACAGCACACGATGGGGTGGGTGGCCACCAACACGCCCGGCCCAGTGCTAATGTTTACGCACCGCACCGGGTACCCATTTAAAGCTGAGTCGACCTAGGGGAGGCCCAGGACCGATTCAGACAATCGTCACTGGTGTTGACCGTGAGCGGGAATCGAACCCGGGTCGCCGGGTTTATAGCGCAGCGTAGCGCTAACCGCTACACCCCCCCCCCCCCCCACACACTCACACAAACGCCCGCAAAATGACAAAACTTCACACAACGACGATAGACATCGACGGCCTGACAAAGTCTCTCCGTGTGCAACGATTACAAAGCGCTCAGCTCTCCGGGGTGGGCGGTTTGAAGAGGGGTTGGTAGGGTCGAATCTTAAAAGGGGGACGTCAAGTCTAAATTAGAAACCAAAGTCCTTGTCGGGGCGTTGGGTTCGGTGCAAAAAAAAAAAACTCCGCCTCTGTGCTGGCGCAGTCATCCCTAACTCCCTCCGAGGCCGCGGCCGCGATTGCGCCCGGCCACTGGCGGATCAAACCGAGCGCGACGGGGCGACGGGGGGCCCCAGCGGAGCTTAGAAACCCAAGACGCGGCTCGCCTTTCCGATCGTGGCGGAGCGATACGCGACGAGCCACTTCCTGTGCACGCCACCTGGAACCTGGGGGTGGGGTGGTCGGTGACGGTGGTGGTGAGGGGTTTCTCGCTTAAACAGAAAATGAGTCGTAAAGAAAAGGGCCACGGTTTTGTTTTATTATTATTATTATGTATTATTGTTGTTGCAGCGCTGAAGTGAGCGATGGAGGAGAGCGACAACAAGGGACCCCCCCTCCTACCCGCTGCAATGTGAACGCCAAAGCGATGCCTTTGCTTCGGCGTTTAATTCAGCCACCGCTGCCGCGTGAACTTGAGGGCTTCACGCAGTCTCGCTGTTGACATTGAACGGCGCGATGTTATGACCGAGCGAAAGGCGATTGCAATTTAGGGGAGCGTGTTAACAGTTCGATGCAGCAGCATCGTCATTTGCATATGTATAAGATGTTATCATCAGCAGTCGTGGTCAATCCACTGCTGGATGAATGCCACCCAATCATCCTGTGTCGTAATAAGCTGCTGAGAACCTACACATGACCATATTTCACCGCTCCATCTCCTTGGTGGTCATATTTCCAAATGAATTACATTCCAAGGCTGCCACTCCAATATTGTTCTTGACCATCGGCCGTCATTCCTGTTAGAGGCAAGTCTTGCCCAAGGGCCTCTTCCATTTGTTATTTCATGTGTACACGTATTTGTGTTGTTGTAGCTCTACTCATCATTATAATCTGCCATGCTCGATTTTTGGCACAAATGGATACTTCTTTGGGAGAATGATGGAACCAAGCCACGTGATAGCGATAAAATCCTACTGTGAGTGGAGCAATTTGATCAAAATCTCTAAAGCAACAAATATATTGCAATCGTCAACACATTTATCGTAATGAAGTTCTAGATGTGACATTTGAAGACGTAGTTGTGGCTAAATGTGTTTATTAACGACTCTTGGTCTATTTTCTTACGGATGGGGTGGCACAGTGCTCGAGTGGTTGACACGTAGTTGGAAGGTTACGAGTTCAAATCTCGGTCAGCAGTCGACTCACTCATTCCATCAAATCCGCCAAAGTTGATCAACTACTTAATCTAAACTATAGTAAGCTCAACGACAGTAAAATATTTTATTTGACCAGATAAGGCCCACTGAGCTAGATACTGTACAGTAGCGATTTTCCAGAAGCCACCTGGCCACAAATGATAGCCCAATAAAGTGACTTATCACGTGGATATTTATATAAGCAGTCAAATAGTTGAAACGCGTGATGTTGATTATGCATGTGGAGGGAAAAACCGGAGGACCCGGAGAAAAATCGACGCGACCACAGGGAGAGAGAGACAGAGAGACACGTAAACTCCAAATATACAGCAAGCGTCAGGGTCGGAATCGAACCCACGACCTGTATACCAGGCGAGGTAGTTAACAACTCCTAGCCACCGTGGCACTCCACCCGCCAGCTTGCCTACCTACCTACGACACACAATATATTCCAACCTCTCTTCCTACCTACATCCAAGGCGACCTGCCTATCAGCTACAATTGTTCTCTTGTGTCACTTGTGCCATGTAGTTACATTAAAATATGATTTAAAACACGGTGCATATCTATCGCGCCTATAGGACACCTCTTTATCGAGCTAAAGCTGTTTCAAGGACACACACACACACACACATGTCAGCTTTTTAACATTCAATCCATCGTCCGAGGAAGTCATCAGTGGATGTCGTATGAAAATACTTTTTACTTGCCATAGCAATGTGGAATTTCCGCCACTGGCTCGAGGCTGTAGACAAGAGATTAGCGCCACCCCACACACAATTGAGCAGCAGGAAACCTCTCAGACTTAAGACTTTGTGACTCGGTCCATTTCACACGCTTGGAACCTAAAGGCGTCATGCCTGTTCTGCAAACACAATAACAAAGATGCCCCGCATAGCCTTTAAGAAGTGCAGTTCGCGAGCACCTATGAAGGCCGGCACAGCACACGAGGGGGCGGGTGGCCAACATCACACCCGGCGACCTTTGTCTCCCGAGTGGCGATGTTTACACGCCGCACCAGGTACTCATTTGAGGCTGACTCGCCCTAGGGGAGGCCCAGGACCCGTTTGAGATATTTGTCGATAATGTTGGCCGTGAGCGGGAATCATACTCGGGTTGCCGGATTCGTAGTGCAGCGCACTAACCACCGTGCCACCCATCAAAACACGCTCGCACCCAGTCGCGTTTTGGTCTAAACTCTCGAGCCCTTTGCTGCAAATCTTTACTGGCTAAACAAATTTGACGCGTGTTTAGTTTGGTGTCCTTCCCCGCACCTCCGATTCGCACGGTTGGCTACGTACGGTGCGTAAGAAAGTTCAACACGCATACACGCAATAAACTCTCACAGCACCATCCTTCTTCACATGTGCCACCAACACGACCCTAAAAGGAAAGTATATACATAATAAGCGGCATTTTGTGCAATAGCCCTTCTTCAGAGGAGATATCATTATTCTTCACGTTTCAAGATTATTTTGTTGAACCAGATGAGAACTCAAGAGGCCAAAACGAGTCTTATTTGCAAGCGTGACCTGGGTCACTAAAATGCAGAGAGCAAAACAGAATAAAATAAAAAAAGTACGTAGCAATGCAGCAAATGGAAATCGGCGCAAAAACAATTGTTTCATATGAGAAATCTAAAACATTTCACACACAAACAAAGACGAAAATCAGTGTTCCTGGTCGCGCGAGTTTGGCTTGAGCAGATTATTTTTAGACCGACGCTTGCTCACACACACCAAGGGCCTCGCTCTCCCGAGGGTCCTTGCAAAGATGTCCGGCAACGCTTTGATTGGCCCCACGAGCCCGTCATCATGTGCGGCACAGTTTTGATTTGCGATCACCGGCACAGTTTGATTTGCGATCAACAGTTCGCGCAAACCAGACCTCCCGTTTATCGAGTCATTACCACCACAATACAGGCGCGACTTTTCGGCAAACTGGCACCGCTACATACTTGCCACATTACGAGTGCCTGCTAATGGAAAGGGTCACTCAAGGTCAATTGACCATCAGACTTTGGTGAGAATTCCTCCCTCGCACTTCTCATCATGCTGGCAGCAGCAGCAGCAGAACAAAACAGAAGCACATGGCCCGTTGCTTTTAAAGTGAAATGGCACTGAAACACAGTTGTTGGCACACGGGACTGTGTTTACTTTCCGTTTTCTGGTAGATATTTCTCTTTGGACTGACTTACAAGACTGGCCATAGGATTTAGGCAAACAGATGGAAGTCTTGGAATTGCCCTGCCCTCGGTGTGGATTGTTTCCACTTTTGATCCACCTTCAGTTACAGGACGACTGTACCGTCCCTTCACGCACGCTGCACACAGCCTCCACGAGATTAATGACCCAGTCCAGCCGTGCAGCATTTTCTGGGTGCTTTGTGTTCACACACAGGTAAAACGAGTAAATAGAGAGAAGACTGAATACTTGAACGAGTCAATAAGTGCTTATGGATAATTTGACCTCAATTACATATGCTCTGACCACTGGGCCATCTGGCCGCCTCCTGTGAAATATTTCTTCGTACCAACCCAGTCGATTGTGACAAGATTTGGCATCTGCCGTAGTCATCATCGTCAGCCATGAGCTATCCACTCCTGGATGAAGTTACCACCATCCTTCATAGTAACTTCATACAAACATTAATCTGTATTGTGGATTAATCTGGCTCCTCCACACTGATTTAATTGCCCCACCCTCTTAGTGAACGCACTCGCTATAACAGTTTGCCGTCTCTTTCACGTGTTCCTCTCTCTGTCCGTGAGTGTAATTTCAAAGATGCACCTGCTCATGCTTATTTGTTCAATTTTGTTTAAAGATCTTGTACCTAAATTTCGATTTAAAGCTTTCGTGACTGCAAGGATTCATCTTCTTTGGTTCTTTCGGTAAAGTCACGTAGAATGAGAATAAAATAATAAATTGATAAAATAAAATAACACAATAATATTCTCACGACGTTTCGGCCACAACACAAGCGGCCTTCATCAGGTGAAGGGACGAGACTGTCTGGTAGGACAGCGCTGGAGTGCCACATCACGAGTGCTCCAGCGCTGTCCTACCAGACAGTCTCGTCCCTTCACCTGATGAAGGCCGCTTGTGTTGTGGCCGAAACGTCGTGAGAATATTATTGTGTTATTTTATTTTATCAATTTATTATTTTATTCTCATTCTACGTGACTTTACCGAAAGAACCAAAGAAGATATTGTACCTTTTCAGTATTAACGAAATCAATGAAGGTGAGAAATTAAACCAGAGGTTTGCACTCTCAAAGCTCTACAGCCAGGGATTAATTGTCGCTCGATATTTAATGGAACGCTGCAAGGCTGGTTCAGAGTAGGGATTGCCGGCAAATGGCACTACCAAAAGAGTGCAAGTTACCTCCATCCATAATAAAGCAATATTGTTTTACCCCATATTCCTCTAATCCTATGAACATGAAGTTTATCAAATTTAGATACGTGGACTCACAGAATAAGGCGAGATGGATGCGGCGTGCCAACACATTCTGGACTGTTCCGGCTAAAATGCAGCGCTGTGTAAGAGCAAAGCCTGAGCCTGAGGTTAGCAAAAGCCCCCTTTAGACCTCATACCATGAGCAGTCATCGTCTGTAGGGGTCCCAACCCCCACTCACCACCCACCTTGCTTTATAACCTTAAAGATCACTTGACAAGGCCACACTACTCCCATTGTGGCAAAAACAACTGCCCTTTGAACTCCCGCCAGCCACCGACCGCAATGGAGACCATAAAAAAACCATCCCACCACATCCCCTTGCAGCTGCGAGTCGGCTCTACGAGTGCAAAAAATTGAAGATTGCGCCGGTTATACTTACGTATGATAAAACATACGTACGTGTCTAATTGGTATGATAATAATAATAACAATCATTCCCGTTAGCGTGCCCTTTTTTCAACGCGGGGGGGGGGGGGCATACAAAAATCAGGGGGGGGGGGTGCCAGGGGTGGAAGCAATACACAGCCAATCTTTAAAAAAACTTTAAACAAAAGTTCAACGCTTAAACAGATTGAGCAACGACATGATCTGCGTTTGTCTCGTCACGCATTCGGCTCGAGCTCTATGTTGTTCTTTATTCTGTCCAGCCCCCTCCAACTGCTGCACAGATCTTGAATTTTCAAATCACTTAATTATAAAAATATAAAAGGGGGGTGTGGGGGGGACGAGGGGGGGGGGCGCTACAGCTTCGGCAGAGTGCGGCGCTCAACCCTATATTCCTTCAATCAACCAGCCCCAAACGCTACGGGCTTGATAATAATGTAATCTCAATTCATAGAGGATTTTTTTTCCTTCCCAAACAGATAACAATAAATCGAAATGAGCGTTGAGCTATCGTTGAAAGCGCACGCCGCGACCGTGAATCTGTGTCCACCACGGCCGCACGAGTGGCCACACACAGCAGGCGTCACGTCGGCAGTTAATTCGAGTCACTAATCGAACTCCAGACAAGGCACCAACAAGCAAACAACACTTTGACACCTGCAGAATTGCAAGCTGACCTCACACGAAGGAGAATAAGGTACTCCCAACAGGCACCCGTTTTTACAAGACTTCCCCTTCAACAAGACGAATTGGACTTCACAGAAACCCGCCCCGTTGGATTTCGCCCACTAAAGCCGGCGTTTCACGAGTCAATTTTGATCCTCCCATCCGAGTTTGTTTAACAACGACAGATAGACATATAACATAGATGTAAAACACAGCTGGGAGCGTGTGCACACTGCCAAGCTGTTGGGCAATTCTGGGCAGCACGTGACTGTGGCTGATGTCACTGAGCTTGTAAAACCGAGTGGGCTGAAAATGCTAAATCTCTTTCGTCTTGAACGGCGAAGAATCCGCGGGGACTTAATCGAGGTCTACAAAGTTTTCTAACTAATATCGACCAAGTTGATGTGGACTATGTCTTTACGTAGCCAACCGTGATAATCAGACGTGTGGGGGAAGGACAACAAACTAAATACAAAAAAGCAGTTTTAAAGAAATCAGTTTTCAATCTAGATTTAAAAGTACACATAGCTCCAGTGGCTTCCTGATATTGGAAGGAAGGGGCGTTCCAAACGGCCGCGGAAACGCAGCCGAAAGCGCGCTATGCAGTGGGCCGCCTTTGTTTGATGGCCGGCCGAAAAAGATGCTTGGCTTCTAGCAGTCTGGGAAAGTTCAGGACTAAGGCCAGAGGCGGCAACTTTTATTTCAATGCAAAGCGTGGTAGTGAGAGTGTGGAACTCGGCTGACCACACAGCACACGTGGTCGAAGTGGATTCACAGTGGACTCTTCAACGAACGCGGCGATGAGATTTTAGAATCGATCTGCGATGAACAACGGGACGAGCCGGATGGACCAAAGGGCCACCCCTCGTCTGTAATCTTTCTTACGTTCTTATGTTGTTCTTGTAAAAAAACTTAAAATAACAATTATTTTAGCTGTAATGCTGAAATACTACTGGTAAAAGTAGCCAAACTTTTCAGTCGTGTTCATAGTCTACTCATAGCAATGTCGTGACATCGAGTAAAAAAATATTATTTTGCATTAAAAGTTGAATTTTTCCCGTAAAATAAAAATAAAAAAATAAGATATCTGATTACAATAAATAGAAAAGTAACATTGCTCACACCTCCTATTATCACGGTTGGCTACGTACGGTGCGAAAGAAGTTCACCATGTATCCAACAGTCGGTAGTTATCTGTTCCTGCAACTACACAGCACAACACTGACATATACAATTCAACTGTGAGGCTTTGTTGCATTGTTTTTGACTCAATGTAATCCTTTATCACGTTTCACAGGCTCAATATGTGAATCAAATGCTCATAATTAAACCATTTACATGTCCTGTATCAAGAAACAAATTAGTGCAATATACCATCATCATTGAGCATCAATGTGTGACCTCATACACTGCAATGCTATCACGAACCACTTTAATTAAATTATTCACATAAAGCACCATACGTGCGTCTGAGTGAATATTCTGGAGGTCATTTCGTTGACCAGTTCTGTATATTACGTTTTTGGAATTGACTGCATTTAATAGTAATACTAAAACACATACCGATATCATTTCACGACGTATATCAAGTCGCACACATTATAAACATAGATGTGAAGTCCCACGAAAATTAATACAGTTCGTTAATTTATCAGATCGACAATGTTTTTATCTATATATGTACATGAATCATTTTACGAACGTAACCACAGCAACACCATCATCGTCGTCGTCATCACAAGCCATGTTCAATCCACTGCTGAACCAGGGGCTTCCAAAGCCACCGAAATATCCCGCGATCCTGCGACGTTATAACGACCGCTCGTCTATGCCACAGCACGATGTGGCTTTAAGTTGGGACACTTTTTCAAACATTTGCCTAAAATAATACAAACACATTTTACATTTTAAAAACAGTCCATGCACTGCTGTGGAAGGGTAAACGTGACATCTCGACGTGCCGGGAATGTAAACGTCTCAAACAAAAAAAACACTCCCCCAAAAGGTGACGCAGAGAGAAAGTCCCGCCACGGAATGGATGCATGGAGGCCACACTGATCAAAGCTGCCGAGTTAATGTGCCCATTCTCACCCAGGAGCTTGGGGCTGCTCGAAGTTGGTGGGGTGTGGGGGGGGGGGACGAAGGACGTCTACGGCATTCTAATCGGTTTAAAGTAGAGTAATTTGCCCACTTTACTGGATTGTTCTCTGCTCAAACACAGCTGTGCAAAGGGGGAACTGGCACGGCGCAGATTATACACCAGGAAATGGCCTCTCCTCCCTCTCTCTTTTTTTTCTCTCCTCCCCCTCCTCGGCAAAACTTCAAAAACACAACAGGGGAGCGAGACGGCAGCCCTAATCGCTGTAAACAGGGGACAAAAGGACGACTCCGCTGCGGCGCACACGATGAAACGTCACCACCCAGCCGCTCGACGTTTGCCACCTGTCCCGAGCTTTCTAACTACAGAGTTGTCCTCTTTTTGAGGTAGCTTTTCTTGGGGGGGGGGGGAACAACAAAATTATGCAGAGTCGTTCATAGGATACGGCGAAACGGGGCGAAAGCCCCGGGCCCCGCGTTTTGGGGGTCCCCCGCGCTTTGACGCCACAGTGTTAGGTGTAGGTAATACTCACGGTTTAGTTTGAGGCGTCCGTGGAGGTGGGGGACAGTGAGATTTACCTCGGGCCCCGCATCCCCCTCGGGATGGCCCTGCTTCCGAGGACATTCAAAGTCCGAGTTTTTGTAAGTTGTGTAAGAATACTCATAATTATTAGTATTCTTAATCCCAATACTGTACACCACGATGTATCTACATGTGATTCTCCCGTATTCGTCTTCCCATAATAAGTCTCCGTTTTTTATACTCCGGGGGTGGCATCCTGATAACCGCACATACACCCATCATCCCTGACACGGCCACCCAAGCTTGTCAATGTGGCCATCTAACCACCCACCCTGTGCACTGGTGGTGGCATATGCGCAGACCGCTCCCATCTGCTCATTATGTAGACAATGCGTCCGTGCGCATATGCTCGCTACTCCCGCAGAGAACGAAGACATACGCTGCTGCTACCACATGTTGCACTCGATTGTGTGACCCTAATTTACGGGCATGTACTTTGTCTTGCTTTTAAAGGGCCGGATGGCTCAAGATTCAGCACGCTGAACCATCAAACTCTGAGTTTCCTGGGTTCGAATCTGGGCCTCCACTCGCGGTTAACACAGTGGTTTCTAGAACCAATGACAGTGACAAAACAAGCGTCGTGTAAACTTAGCTTCTCGCTTCTATCGACCAGAATCCTGCTCGCGATTGAAAATGCTTGGCTTGAACATCGTCGCAGCAGCGCGGATGGGAAAATGACAGAGCCCCGAGAATGTGAATAAGAGGTCACTCGTGTGGACGTAATTTGTTGACCCATGTTTCCCTTGCAAAAAAGGGAAAATGTCTCAATGTGTCCTCATCACGTTAAATAAAGCCTGCAACTCCTACGACCGCTACTCATTGAGGAGAGCTCAGAAATGGTTCAATGCTCTCACCTTTCACAGGTCCGATGTCTCACTCGGACGATGCACTTGCTCTGTGAGAGCTGCGAAATGGACCTTCCTTCATCCCATGATACGAAGCCGACAGCACAATAGGAATATAATTGCGGTAAAGGCAAAAAAAACAACCCGTAAACATGCCAGGCCTACCCACGCCATGTCAGTTATAAGCGTTGTTCGACCATACTCCCCCATGTTGCTCAGTGCGTGTTGGCGAAGAGTACAAACGTGAGAGCCCAGATCCAATTAAACAAAAAAATCACCAACCTACTGGTGGTATAGCCTTGGCCTTGAATGAAACTCAGATAACCAGCTTCATATCGCAGTTCACTAACAACTCCACCACAGCGCCCGCTGTTACTTGCTCAAGCATCAGTGCAGAAATACCGCGATGAAACGTGTAACGTGGCTTTCATTTGTGCGAAAAAGCTGTAGATCAGCGTTCCACATTTTACGAAACTGTACTGTATTGAGACTCGGAGATTTATTACGGCTTTAAATTGTGATTACTCTATTATTACTTATGATGTGAAACACCCCATTGAATTGCCATTATCCAATAATGATATTGAATTGAATGCTCCAGGCGAGTAATTACCACTCACACGAATAATATACTGCAATTGTAGAATTGATTCATAAGTCACACTTAACGTGCCACGGTTGCTTCCCCGTTCATTATCAAATTACCCTTGAATGTGCCCGATCTTGTCAGAAGAAAAACAGAGTTGAGGCCGGTTCGTACTTGAACGCGAAACTGCCTGGAAATACCAGAAGCTGTAGGCTTGGGCCTGCGAGGTGAACAAGAGGTGGAAGCACAAGCAATGGATTGTTGACCGTAGATGTTATACCCCCTCAATTTGTTGTAGGCGTTCTCTGGGAACATCGGTCGCCTGCCACGAGATAAGCACTCCCAAACGTCCCGATCAAGGACCCCTCCTGCAACAGAGATACGGAGACTCAGTAAGGGCACCCCCGGTTGGCAGGGTTGGCTATGTACAGTGCGAGAAAAGTTCAACATAGATACATACATGGGGGGATTTGGCTAACGGCGTTTTTTTTCATTCTTTTTCCAGTACAGAGAGGGCTGTATCGGCAATCATCATGTGATAATTACCATGTTTCTTTGGGTACAATGCCAAAAACTAAAATGATTTGTATGGAAAGCGTACAAAGAAACACGGAGGGACGCATGATTGTAATTACACTGAGGAACATGTACAGGAACAACATATTCGAGTTCATGCAACGTTAGAGGGATCATATCGACTGTTAAGAAAAGTGAGCGGGCTTGGTCTTCACTCGAAGGGGACGTCGGCCGATGGTCGAGATTGACGAAGGAGTGACAGCCAAAGGAGGGAAACACGCTCCGTGAAACAGTCCACCGCGGAGATGGAGCGATGAAATCAGCTGTGTGTGCAGGAGCTGTATTGATTGTTGTCCTTTCCCAGCACCTCCGATTAGCACGGTTGGCCACGTACGGTGCGAAAGAAGTTCAACGGCCATACATACATACATCGCAGGATTGAGAGATGGCAAAATCTTGGGGCTGCCTTCACCCAGCCGCTGATCATGATGACGGTGCAACACTCACATTCAAGTTATAATAGGTGGGTGCGCCAAAATGAGAACAGTGAAACAGTTTGCTGTTGTGTGTGTTTTTAGTTTTAAACAAATATATATAACAGGAGGTGTAATTCCCCCAATATACAAGAGCCCATGGAAAATAGCCCCCAACACACAACCCCCCTCCCCCTTCACCTTGGCTTCCACCTGGGAATTGAGCTTTCGTTGTGCTCCTGCAACTCGAGTCGCCTTGGATTAGTTTCACCCGTAAAGGCCTCCGGTAAAAGCAAATTGTCCCTGTTGGGGGCACTTGATGCCAGATACGGCGATCGTTAAGGGGGGGGAGGGGTGGAGCTCTGCGATTCCCATCCGCCCCCGCCCCCCACACCCCCCCCCCCCCCCCAGTGTCACGACGCGCGCCCCGCGTGTGCACCCCAGGCAATCGAGCTACACATCGTGTCAACCACTTTCCCCTCCGGTGTATCCTCCCTCCCTCCAACCGCTCCCCCCCCCCACCCCCCCGACTCCCGTGCTCCAACCTTCCCCAAGGAACACACGATGTTCTGCGCCTTTTTTCTCGTGCATCAGTCGTCGCGTAAGAAGAAGAAGAAGGAGAAGACTCATCGTAGGAACTTTGCGACGTACCGTATTTGGTATTGGCAGCATTCTCATTGCACGGTTGGCCACTCGCGTAGCGCATTGGCTGTCACAGTGCAGCTGCGCGTCACAGGCGAGGGTAGTCTCGCAAGTCAGGGGTGACGTTACCAGGTGTCGGTGATGAGCTTCGGGCTTCACCTACAAGTGTCCCTTCAATTTAGACAACGTTGGCTGATGTTGTGAAGCATCAAATGCCCCCACCACTTCCCTCGTCATCGCGAACATGCTCAGATGTTGAGCAACAGCCCGAATAGCCGCTCGTGGAACGTTGCCACAATGCGTACGGGTGTCACCGCGTTGAGGCGCTAACCTTCAATAAATCATGTCAGTTGCGATTACATCGTCAGAGGATGAACGGTGAATAATGACAGCTTGCTGCTGCTACTGCTGCTGTGTTTCTAATGTGCCGGTGTTTAAGTGTGTCGCAGTCTTTGATCAAGCCATACGCCTGCCGTGTTAAAGGGGAAAATATGGAAAATATATATTGCACACGAACAGCAGGGCCGTGCCACGTTTACGATGACAATGTTTACCGAAATCACACCGAAAACACGGATTTTTTTTGTTTTATTTGTTATAAATGTCTTAACTTAATTTAACAACGCCATGCATTAACTGATTTTGTAATTATACCGCGTTGTTAGCACAGACGAGTGGTGGTGGTGTTGACCATTGTTCTGTACGAAATAAAAAAATACTCACGATAAACACGATGTATTACGCTCACATATTTCGCGAATCAGATGCAACGATCGATCGAGAACACGGAGGCGTGGAGCCAGAGCTCAAAGTCTCTCGTACGTCAACAGCCTGGACAGGTGAGAGCCTGGACAGGTAAGAGCCTCAACAGGTGACAATCTACAGGAACAGTAAACGAATCGCTTTAAAAAATGACACAAAAATAAACAATGTTGTATCTTACCAAGTAAGGTCAACTGAGCTATTAGCTTCCTTTTCAGAAGCGACCGGGCCACAAATGAAAGCTCAACGAAGTGGCTTATCATGTGGAAATTGATATATGTTCGAGCGTATGCACCACTGCCATCACAGTATCACAACAACAACAACAAAAACAATACGATATCTGGATATATTCCACACCTTAAAGCTGCCTTCACAGTTTAACAAAATAAAATCCGTGGTTATTTTCCCCCTACATATAACAAAAAAGGATTGCAAACTATCACGTATACTTTAATCGTTACAGTTGTTTTTTGATAATTTGTTTACGCAGTGAACAATGCACAAAGTCTTGTAGAAGCTGTCGGAGTGAATGGACGTTGGCAAGGGTCGTTAATTGTCATAACATCCCAAATTTGACCATTTACGAACGAGAGATACATTGTAAAAGCAAGCATCCCCATAGGAACTTGTATAACATAAACCTCTTCCAGTAACAACCGGCTTGTCATAGCATAACGGTGGAACTGGTCCCAACACGTACTCGCTAAACGCAATGCCATTCACAATAAACGTGACGCCATTCTTATACTTTAGGATCTCAGCAGTATAATGATAAGGGAAAAAAAAGAGCCGATCAAAGGTTTTCGCAAAGTCATCAAGATATGTGTGTTGTTGTTGATTTTGTTGCGTGTGTGGCCCTCGCGAGAGACCGCACAAGACAAAGTCGTTGAACGACACACACACACAAAAGGCGCGCCGCTAAAACGAATCCAATCTTGGGAGAAGAACGCGATCGAACCCATGTGGGCTCTGGCCCGGGCCGCCCTTGATCACTCCTCCTCCACTGGAGTTTCACAGGAATCTTCACGCTCAGTTGGAGCTAAACAAACTAATAATAAATTAATAAATGAGCCAGGGTGCTGCCCCACGGGGGAAATGGGGGAGGCAGACGTGGGGCGGGGGGGTGCGGTGTGGGGGGGGGGGGCTTTGGGGGAGGGTGGTGGGGTTGGTGGGGGGGGGCTTTGGGGGAGGATGGTGGGGTTGGTGGGGGGCTCTGGTTACCGTGACGTTGGAGTGTGCAGGTGCTGGTGACACTTTTCTGACTCGGCAATGCCGCTGTTGGCAGCCTTGACGAGCCCTCTTCAGCAGTTAACGAATGCAGCGTCCATTGCAGTGGTACGGATGGGAGCGATGTGTGTACATTGCACAATCACGACCGCACGTTCATACGTACCTACTTTAAAACAATAAGGGGCCTTCCATAAATTATGTCACGCGATAATATGACGTCACAAAGCTCTACCCTCCCCCCAAAAAATAAAACATGCTTCAAATCGCTTTAAACTTTTGCCATTGTAGTGCGTATTTAATGTGGCGCTGCACTCTGATGTTGTAGGAGAAAACATTTTTAAAAAGTCTATTTCATTAAGTAGAACGTGTTGTCTATATTTATTTAAAGTTGCGCATTTTGATGTGACGTCACATTTCTCAACCCCCCCCCCCCCTTGTCACACATCGTCACAAATGTCTGACCCCCCCCCCCCGCCCCTAGGTGCGTGACGTCATTTATGGACGGTCCCTAACCCCAGACACGAGACCGCGCACCGCATACATACAGTGGACATTTCTCTAAGGCAGCGGTTCTGAATCCGGGGTGCACGCACCCTCTGGGGGTTGCGAGCCTGCAGTAAAGGTTAAAAACTACTGCTCTCAGGTCTAATACAGTTACCAAAAGTAAAACGTATGTCATGCAAGTCGTAATTTACGATCCAATGTCAACTCAATGCCTCATCGCCATGCTGCGTGTGACTTTATTAAACCACGCTAGTCATTGCGGATTGTTGAATGCCATTTAGACCCAGGGACCGGTTGCAGTCACCACGTGGAATCGAACTCGGGTCGCTGGGTTCATCGTGAAGTGTTCTAACCACTGTGCCACCACTCTCCCCACCACCATCTGTAATACAACAATGTGTTTATTTTTGTTAAATAGGGAACCTCAATGAAATGTTCAAACACACGGCCTCTTAAGAGAGAATAAATTTTTGCTCTGCAAAAAAAAACCCCATCGGACTCCCTTCATACATATGCAAAAGAGTTTGGTTAAAGGTGCATTAATCGTCTTCATCTTTGGGGCGGCAGTGAGCAAACCTCGGGGCAATCATCTTTTTGACCTCTGCTCATCACGAGAGCGATGTGTACCCACGTGCGTGGCTATCTCTCTCTGGGCAGTTTAAAAAAGAACCCAACCACCACACCGTCTATCGTGTAAAACGCATTAAGTAATAATAGAACCCGTTTGCTAAATAAATAAAAAAGCAGCGTCGAGAGTCGTCTTGCCTTGTAAATCTAAAAGTATTAAGGGTAACGGGGGAGAGAGGCGGGGAATTTAAAGTGTTTTTGAATGAACCCCCCCCCCCCTCCACCGAAAGACGCAATTTGTCGCTTCACTACAAACACAGCTGACACGAACTGTTAAGTGTCAAAATCTTTTTTTTAAACCGCCAGTTAAATTTCACATTGTGGGTCTCCCCCCCCACCCCGGTAGTGGTTAAGAAAAGGGGGGGGGCAAAGGGCGATTAGCATAAAGATTGCGGTGCGGATGCGGAGAAGCAGCTGTTTGAAGATGTTTTCTCGTGCGCGTTGCGTGCACGCGCGCTCGGCTATGAATGTTGAGAAGATGACAAGAGGCATGGGGGGGGGGGGGGGGGCTTATCTGAGTGCATTAGGCAACGTCTAATCCACGAGCCGAGCCGGAACCTTTATCCCCGGAACACTCTCATTCCAAAATCCGCTCGCTCGGGTAATCTGCACAGAAAAAAAAAATCATTTGCATCCCATCCAAACACGGAACGAAATGTAAATGGGCGATAAAAGGGAACGGGGGGGGGGGGGCTAGGGGAGGGCGTTTACATTTTAATTCGAAGCCCCGGCCAGCCCTCTTGCCGTGTCGTGTGTGTGTGTGTGCCCGTGTGCTTTAATACCTTAAAGTGCACATAGCCTGGCACAAGCGCCGTGGTGACATCACCTTGACTTAGTGGCGAATGTCGCTTGTTGTTGTTGTGGCCGTGTTAAAATTGTTGTGCGGAGGGGGAGGGATGGGGAAGAGAAAAATAACAGGCATGAAAGTGTTTATTTTGTAAACAAGTGTGTTTTATAAAGTTGCTACGGGGTGCCCCGCGTACTCATAGAGACGTCGTTTTCTTTGTAAAGAGTCATTGTGAATAGTGTGGGCCTTGTTCTTTGGGTCTTTCGGTAAAGTCACGTAGATAGGTTCAAAGAAAATAACAAAAATATCAAAAAAACTACGACGTTTCGATCGCAAAGCCTTTTTTCAGCCTGATGACGACCGCTTGCGTTGCGATCGAAACGTAGTTTTTTTTGTTATTTTTGTTATTTTCTTCGAACCTATCTTCGTGACTTTACCGAAAGACCCAAAGAAAATGAATTCCTGCAGTCACGAAAGCTTTAAGTCAAGATTTAGTGTGGGCCTTACCGTTGACACTGTGGTGATGGAATTTATCCGAAATTACCGAGTTTACACAAAGGACCCTGTGGGGGTTTCCCCCCGTTGTATTAAAAGCTCCATTGAGTCACTAAATGAGTGCTAACCATGTGCCATTAAGCACATTAAGCACGGGCACATTTTTTCACGCATTAAAGGGGAAAAATAAATATATATATAAACACTGGACAATGACTAAACATTGCTTCTTGTTCCACTTCGTTTAGCAAATGAAGAGTTTTAAATGCAGTAAAAAGAGTTTAAAATGAAGTAAAAATAAAAAGGTTGGAGCACACATAGGGCTCATGCTTTATTAATGATTCACCCCTCCACTCCAGAAATTCGGTGAATTTTCCCAATTTGCGGTCACGACTCGATCACGAATTTTCTTTTCGAAGTCATTGTATGCCGTCTCTCTTTGTGTCGTTTCTCATTTCATGTCTCGTTTGCAGAGCATTTCCATTGTAGTCATTTGCACACATTGCAAAATGATTGATGATCACGCGTCAGATTCGATGCACGTGCAATCGGTTATTTTGTTAACATGCCTACGTTTGGCAATATTCTCTCCAGTGCCCAAGTCGTATTTCTTATTTGCTCATCCGGAGTCTCTGCTCAGGAGCGCGTCCGAGACGATTCCTGCGGAACAGACGGCGCGGTGACATCAGCTCGTCGTGTGTCGGTACTCGGTGGATAGCGGCGTCGCAGATTAGCGAGAGGTGGCGACTGACCTTTGGGGGAAGCTTCCATCCAGCAGCAGATTGATCGTTGTTGGTGGTGGTGGTGATGATTCTCTTCTGCCCACAGTGTGGCTGCTTTGACAACTTTGCACGTACATGATATATTATTATTATTTTCTACATACGTGGCTTTACCGAAAGAACCAAAGCGTATGGATTCCTGCAGTCACGAAAGCTTCAAATCAAGATTATATTCAGAACTTAAACTAAAATTACTGTCAGTGTTTTCTTCGAATGTACAACATTGGATCGCATTCATTCACGTGAATGAATCTAGAGGTGATCTATTGGTGCCAGCAGTGTCTCACAACAAAGCCGGGAGATTTCAGGTGGACAGATTCGTTTCACTTTCATATCTGCTCATGTTAGCACATCAACCAGGGTTGAGTTTTCAAGATAGTCGGAGCATTGTCCGTGCCAATGGTGAAATGAAGAAGGCAACCTGTTCCTACCCAGCGATTCCCAACAGCGCTTTACACCTACATCTACCCTGCTGTCATCATGGATTAATGAAATCAGGTCATCTCCTTTTTTGAGTAAAGGAACACATATTTTCACAGAGCGAATAAAGGATCCCATTTAATACCGAATATCCAAGTTCGGAAACGCTTCCACTCATAACACGGTGCAGCATTTGAAAATGCATTCAGAGTCCAAAGATTTTCGACAAAACTAATAATGAGGTATTGATGATCACATAACTTGTGTAACCTGTCCTATTATGCTTAATTTGAGACGCATTAATGTGAGCCCCTTATTAAAACAAAATGCCGAATAACTTACCTAGGGGCAAATATGCAAAATTGTCCTGTGTAAAAAAAAAAGTGCAGTAAAACGCTGCAAAGATCCACCTCGGCAGTGCCGAAGGTGGCCCTAGGCAATGTGTTTATTGCGTTGTGAATGCGGGACAATTTTGCATATCTGCCCCTTGGTAGCTAATAGGTATTTATTTAATAAAGGGCTCACTTAAATATAATCTCCCGAGAAGGGATGATGGAACAATGTCAAGAATAGTAATGGAGTGACAGCCGAGGAATGTACGTCCCCCACCGAAGAGACGGAGCCATGCAATCAGTTCGTGTGTAGGTACTCGGTGGAGTATTACATCGCAGCATTATCAGAGATGGCAATGGCTTAATGGGGGCAGGCCTCCATCCAGCCGAGGCTGACGATAATGAAAGTTACCCTGTACAACCTTTTTGTTTTCAATGAATACAAAATAAATAAGGGATAAACTTCCCTAAATAGGGAGGATACATTGAATGTTGTAATTTACACTATCTGATGACATTGTATATAACAGCTTACATTTGCAGCATCACTTTATTGGCTAAATATAGAAACAAATTGGTGTTTGGTAAACAATGCAACCCCTACTTCTATCTACCACGATGCCCATCCATTGTTTTCACACTGCCAGCAACCATACACATCACCGTCAGCCCCTATTCAACTGCTGAACGCTGGAATTCTAAAAGACAGTCCCTTCCCTCAAGATCCTACGGTGCGATGATCCACCTAGTACCTTCAAACGAACTGATTTCATAATTCCATCTCCCTGGCGGACGTAGAAATCGTTGCACTGTCATGCTATGCTCTCACGCCTGCGCTCCACCACCTTCGCCGATCCGCACTACTCATTAGCCAGTGTGGTGAAGTATGGTCAATCCGAACCTAGCCCCATGACTGGTACACCTAAACCAACATAGTCAGCGAACGTCATCAACCAAGACCTGAACAATGTACATTGCCGCCGACACACGCCTTGTTCTCCCTACTGGAATCACGCTGTCACCATCATAGGGCTTCACCCATATTCAAAAGAACGTCGGTGAACAGAGTGGAATAACGCGGCCGTCCAGAATCAACGCCTTATGCCAGACCCAAAGATCATCACGCCTCCTGGCTTCGACATTCCCTGAAGGCACCGGTGGAACGATCAGCGGCATCAGAATATCGACAGGACGATGTGCACATCTTCTTCATGCATGGGAAATTAAAAACAAGCCACAGTGGTGTGATTGTGGCCATGAAACCCAACCCATGGACCATATAGTGAACCACTGTAGTCTGCGCTCCTTCTACAGAGGAGGAGGGGGAATAATAAAATTACACAAACTCTGTTTCCTGAAGCCCTCTCGTCGTGGCAAGCAGACCTCGACATTGGCATTTAGTGCCTGAACATCTTGCTGCCATCACACGCAAGAACAGAATTACATTAAATGACACACACCGTCCTTCAGCACAGCAATTCAAATCTACTCAAAGATGATGGCTTAAAACCATCATGAGAGTAATTCCTCTCACTCCCGGCCATCGTTCAGAAAGCAAACAGTAAGGATAGAGTGTTTGCAGATGGCAGGGCAATGACCGTCCCATTTGCTGATCTTTTTCCTGGAACGGGTCCTTGTGGGGGGAAACGAAAGGAATTGCTCACAAGATAAATTCAGCACGAGTGCAGCTTCTTTCTTTAATCAAATCAAGATGTGACATCTCACATTCGCAGTGCGGTATCCATCACGGTGTAGCCAAAGTCATTCTCTTGCATTTTTTCCATATGCACGCACGCCACTGTGAACCGTTAATATGCGGAGACTTGAAAATAAAATAAACGACGTGCACTATTGAACACAATAAAACTCTGGACCGGTTTCAACATTCAACGTCGCATCAGCAGAGTAAGGCTTTCTTAAACCGATTGTTCAACATAACCAAACAACACCTCCTTATATCAGAACATATTTCGTGAGGCTGACGTTTCAGGCAACGGCCCTTTTGATTTTAAAGAGCAAAGCAGAAACAAGAGCCATTTCTAAAAGCGTCAGCCTGTGACCTATTTTCCAGATAATAAAAACAAAGCACATTTCCTGATGTATATTAAAGAAAGTTGGGGGTTGCGTCTCAGAATCCAGATATGTGAGCAGACTTGGATAACTTTATTGACACTGGACTCGAGTTATGGGTGCGTTTTACTTTCTGGAACTACTTATAACTCAGAGAATACGGCACGGTATATACACATATTCTGCCATGGGGCCACGTTAATATCAAATATGCTGGGTTTATTTAAATTCACGCTTGCACACCATTGCCAGCGCAGTCCAATATTTATTTGATAAATGACAGAGGCCGTGTTATCTAACGGTGCCGAACGAATACACTAACTACATTTGGAAGCAGGCAGTGTAAATGTTATAACGGCGAGTAAACGACACAATCCTGGCCGGAATGCTCCCGATCTCGTCTGATCTCGAAAGTTAAGCAGGACTTTTAAGCCTGGATTGTGTTGGGATTTGGTGACCACACAGCGCATAACGACAGGTGCTATAGGCTGCTGCGGGACTACGTGGTGGGCAACAGAGGGCAGTGCAGCAAACTCCACTGTTGTCCTGTACTTCTATACTCCCACGTCTATGCTCCCCGCCTTCGCCAGTGGTTGAAGCGTGGTTAAATAATCACCACGAACCGCAACGGCGTCGGGAAGAGTCCTCATCTAGCCGTGGATTGACATCGGGGGCTGTACGTGTACACACCTTCAATAACAGACAACATGGTCATGCAAGGGCACACCCAGTCCTGCCACGTGTGAGTAGAGCCTAAAGCCACTAGAGGGCAGACAAGACCAAGTAATGAGCAATGGCATAGCAGGCGTAAGGGGTGTGCTATTGCTCATCGTTACGTAGTTCTAGTACTCTGGAAGTAAATGCATAGACATGTATTTTGTCAGTCCACTGCTGGATGAGAGCTTCCCGACGCCTTACGGATTTGTGGGGGTTATTTGACAGTACTTTACTACTCCGGACAATGCGGATCTTTGCTGTCGGCAAGGAATGTGTTTTTTTTTTTTACGTGAATGACCCATGCTCCCATTCTCAAACTAACATTGGGTGATGTGTATCTTCAGTGCGAGTGTAAGTCTTGAGTCAGTGGTGGAAATTCCATATTTATATGGCAAAGCAAAGTCTACCCTTAGCAGAACCGGCAATGTCACCATTGTGCTTGTGCCAGGCTAGGTGCACTTTGAAGCCTTAAGGAATTTCGAAGTCTTGCTTTGCACAACAACTGACTGCCTTTCGCCAATATTTTGTGGCATTCTCACCACGGTGTTGTGTCAGGCTAGATGCACTTTGAGACCGCGTCAAATTTTAAAGGTTCACTGTCATGGGAGAGACCCATGTGTTGTGGGATAACTGACTGAATTTATTGACAGATGCTGGCACACACGCAAACAATTTTATAACATGGTAATAGGAATTAATGTTAATAGTGTCAGTCAATTGAAGCCAGATTAAGTTCAGCAATATTACCAATTATAGAGTTTAAAACCATTCACAAATAAGCACGTGGTCAATTCGATGGTAAAGGAAGGACAGCATGAGACAACTCACGTGATAATCACAGAATTAAATGTAATCGTGATTTCGGCTTTAAGGAGACTCTAAATGTTTTGAGACAGGAAGATGGTGCTATACATACAACAAACCCATTACATGGCTCTGGCTAATACTTCAACATTGTTCTTGTCATTCCGTTACCGTGGAACAGACCATATATGTACAGTATAATATATTACAGCACGGTATGGATATATGGTTCACCTTCAATAGGGTTTGAGCGGGCGAATATGAAAAAAGAAAACCAAAACAAAATCTTGAATTCATTGAAAACCCATTAGAAAATTATATCGCGCTGTAAGAGGCCTCTGTATTACAGACATTTATGAATCATAGTGACCCCACGTAATCATTCCCAGGTCTCTGAAAAATCCATGCCTGATTAAGTGAAATGATCGTGCGGTGAAGTCACGAGTGTGACTCGGCCGAGGGAAAGTGCTCAATTAACTGCAAGAGAGTTCGAGCATCCTTTTTATCCTCCACACAGCGCGCTACCTTGACGGTACACACGTGCGACACGGACTTCGCATTCCATTTATCTGCATGGGGAGGCCCCCATCCAGCAGTGGATTCCCAAAAAGGCCTGTACATTGCAGCAGTTAACACCAGGTCACCTCTGTGCAAGGCTGGCAAGCAAGCCGTGTTCATGCTTGGGCGCCACGGTGGCTAGATGACACCTCGGTCTCAGGAAGATTGTGGTTTCAATCCCAACTCTGACGCCTGTATATTTGGAGTTTGCATGCTCTCCCCGTGGTTGCGTCGATTTTTCTCTGGCTCCTCCGGTTTTTTTCCTCCATATTTAGAATCATGCGTTGAGAGTATTTGGCTGCTATAAATGTCCACTTGGTAAGCCAATTTTGTTAGCCATTATTTGTTCCCATGTAAGGCCCACTGAGCTACATAGCTCTTTTTCAGAAGCGACCTGGCCACAAATGATGGCTTTCAACACAGTGGCTCATCGCGTGGACATTTATAGCAGCCAAACACAACCATAAAAGGCACGTTTAACAAACAAAAAATAGCGTACAGCGTAGTGTGAGTAGAAAATGACGGGAAAGATGCAGATTTCCTCGCGCTTGTCCCCGATCGTTCGCGTACTGACCGACGCCAGGGCGCGAGGCGGAGAGGGCCACCGAGACTGGAGACGGCGAACCGCTCGGAGGTCCGTTTCCCTGCGAATTAGTAACGCGGAGTTAAAAAATAAAAATCACTCGGCTCGGAACAATGCGGGCACGGTCGTGCGTAACCAAACGCCGCGCTAACGTTCATTCGTTAGCATTCACGCTGCGCACGAATTTCGATTGCGCCTAAAGTAGCCGCCACCCGAGTGGTTTTAGGGTTCCCAAGAAAATTTGCCGTGACGCAACCCCCGAGAACGTCGCTCGATTTTTTGGCCTCGCACTGCACCTCGAGGTTGCGTGTGAGAACCCCGCGTCCTATATACTGTCATCTGGGGGCGTTGATGTCGACGTTTACGGGGTAATTCAAATAATAATAATGATAAAATTTCAGCCCGTTGTCAATCCGCTGCTGGTTGAAGGCCTCCCAATGCTTGCTGCTGGACTGAAAGCCTTCCTTATGGACGTGTGGGCCACGGGCGTTGTTTGAATGTACACTCTGTTTTCCTATAACGCCGCGTGTTTTCATAACGTGAACTGGACATAGCGCGATGAATGTATTAGGGAACAATTTTTTTGTTTACATATAACGCGATCGAGTGAACGGAACTACGCCACGCGAGTAGGAATAAGTGGTTGTACGCTTGTCCTCGGCGTCGAAATCACGCATGGCGGGATGCTGCTGGATGCTTGTAGATACTACCCACGCCCCTTAGTCTTAGTTTAAGCCTGCACACGCATCTCGCGTGTTACCGCGGACTATGCTTTACCCTACATGAAATATATATTTTTTATTATGACGCGATATTCCATAACGCGGTGTTATTCAGGAACGCAACTACCGCGTTATAGGAGAACAGGCTGCTGTTATTCACCACGCTGGTCACTGCTGGTTGAAGGAGGGCAGCTGAGGGAGGATTGGTTCGGATATCACTTACCGCTGATACTAGATGTGGCCGAAGAAATGATTGCATTACTTGCAACAGGAATGTAGGACATACGCAGACCATGTGTTCACACCAGTGAATTAACAAACATTTGTAATACTACTAGTTATCATATTTGCGAGTGATTTGAGAGGGCTCGCTGCCATAGAACGACGGATTACAATCTGGCTGCACGACATTACATGATTGTGCGGTCCTATATTAAAATTCGCATTTATCTTTGAGGCGCTCAGCAATTAAATAAATAAGCAAATCAATGAAAATATGCTCGGTGTGAGTGCAAACCACATCATAGGGTGAGTGGTCATCCTCTGAAGAGACTGGACTCAGGTTACCAGGTTTATAGCACAGTGCTGAACCACCGTACCGCTCCTCCCCATCCTCGCTTGTCGTCGCTTGGGTCAATTAATAATTGGCACCTCTTTTGGTTATTTGAAGAGGTGAGGATTATTGCCCTGGTTATCGTGAATGTGTCACAATCTGCCAGATACCAAATTGTGACAATGGACACGTACGGTGTAAAAGGAAACGGGGATGGATGTACTGTACGTTGAACTTCTTTCGCACCGTACATAGTCAACCGTGCTAATCGGAGGTGCGGGGGGGGGGGGGGGAAGGACAACAAACTAAACACAAAAAGCAGTTCTAAAGCAATGAGTTTTCAATCGAGATGATGATTTAAACGTGTACAGCTTCAGCGGCTTCCTAACATCGGAAGGAAGAGCGCGTTCCAGACGGCCGCAGAAGCGCAATCTGAAAGCGCGCGATGGCCCGCAGCCACCGCTGCGAGGACTACCGGGGATGTGCCCGGCTGCGGTCGGCTTGGACCGACGAGGGCTTAGCCCCGTCCGACTCTTTACACGAGCCCCCCCCCCCTGCCCCCGCTGCTCAAACCCGGCCCACGCTGGACCCCCCCTCCACTCTACGCAAGACTTCGGCGTGAAGACGCAAGGCCACCGCCAGCAGAGCGCGTTGCCCGAGGCGACCGGCGGAAAACCCGTGCCCTTGGGTGCCGTTGGGTGCCCTTGGGTGTCTTAAGTCGACCGCGTGCTCTTCGAGCGGCGACCTGGCACTCCTGTCGACTAGAAATTAGACGGCCACTGACTGCGACGTTTTGCCGCGCGCTCTGCCTGCAAGGGGCGCGTTGCGCTGCCTCGCCGGGTCATTTGTGGCCAGGACACTTCTGAAGGTTATGACAATAGTGGCGAGATGTTAACTACCTCACCTGTATTGCAGGAGGTCGTGGATTCGATCCTAACCCTGACGCCTGTTATATTTAGAGTTTGCACGTTCACCCCGTGATTGTGTGGATGTTTCTCCGGATCCTCTGGTTTCTTCCCTCCACATTTAGAAGGATGCATTTAGAGTTTTTGGCTGCCATGAATTGTTTCAAAACAAATCATGAATTTAAAAAATGTATCGTTTAAATTCAATAGAATATTTCCATCAGCCGCTTGGTCAATGCACACATTCAGGGACGTCGAGGGCACGATGCACGACAGAGAGAGAGGGAGGCCTGGTGATCGCGTGTGGGCTAACAGCATCCCGCATTAATTACCAGGTAAACTTTCCCCCTATTGGCTGCATGAGTGTCATGTAATTAAGCCAATCTCACCTGATCAATGCCATGAGAAGTCCCAAAACAGTTTATCTGAACGAAGTCATTAAGACCACCTATCAACCCTCCGGCACTCCGGAAAATGGAAATATTCACAACGAGCATTGGTGTGTTTTTTTTTTATACACCGAACTGGATTCTTGTGATGGCAAATGTATCTTTGTCACGTGATTTGTTTGGCAATGATGCACTTTTGGGGGTAGAACGACGATGCAATCGCTTCGCTCAACGCAAAAAACCCAGTGCCCTGAGTTCGATTTCCCAGACGTGGAGAGGCCTTCATCCAGAAGTGGATGAAACATGGCTGATAATGATGATGATAAGAAGGAAAACGAGAAAATACAATTGTACATATATGTTGTTGCTTGACTAAGGGTAGTTAAATCGTGTTCAAGTCAGATTGTCTGTCCGCCTCAATCGAGCTATAGGGCAATGTTTGTCTCTGGTGGCAGCCCTGAGCCAGTGTTGAAAGACCTTTGTGATTGTACTACTTATAGATTTATTTACAGATGCTTGTTTGTCATTCCGTTTATAACTCGACAACCAAGATAACTACAAGAATGAGCATTACAATTCACCCAAAAAAATAATCTGAAATTAAATTCCCCTTTCCAGATTACCACGGTTGGCTACGTATGGTGCGAAAGAAGTTCAACATCCATGCTATCGTGGAGGAGCGAGCAAAACAAATGTAATGGGGCGATTGTTTGGCGGTGGCTGTTGCCGTTCGCTAGAGACACAACGAGACAGATGGCAGAATTCCAAAAAATGTAAAGTCCTCAATATACTTCATGTCCGATTTCACGGCGTGCGTCCACAAACACAATTCTCTTTCAACACACGAAGCTCCCACGTGCGCGGTCTGGCCCACCGCACTTTTAACTGCACAACAACAACAAAAACAGCGACACAAAACTTTAACAAAACGCGACTGAAGGCCCTTGAGCTAAAACCACACGGCATCACGTGCAAGCCATTACAGCCGCCAAAAAAAGCCCCCCCCCCTCCCGCCACAATTGTTTTTAAAAACAATTTAGAACCTTAAACAAACGAGCATGAGAGACAACTAAATTTCAAAAGCTGTGTCCGGAATGCCCCACTGTTATTTGCGCTCGCGTTTAAGGTTATTTGTTTGAAAAGTGTCTTAAACGCCATGAGATTATTGCTCGCCGCTGTTGCGCCTATCTGCAGACGACGGATTAAATGTTTAAAAAAGAAAAGCTGACTTATGCGTGTGCGTGTGTCCTGGAAACAGCTTTAGGAAGATAAAGAGGTAGCCCCATAGACGGACGCACTTGACAGCGATGGATAAAGCACTGTGCGTTTTTACATCCTATTTTAATGTTACTACATGGTGCAAGTGACACAAGAGCGCAATTGTAGCTGATGGGCAGGAAGCCTTGGATGTCGGCAGGAAGGTAGGTTGGAATATATTGTGTGTCGTAGGTAGGTAGGCTGGGGGGTAGAGTTCCGCGATGGCGAGATGTTAACTACCTCGCCTGGTATACAGGAGGTCGTGGGTTCGAATCTCAACCACTGACGCCTGCTGTATATTTGGAGTTTGAATGTTCATCCCGTGGTTCACGTGGATTTTTCTCCGGGTCCTCCGGTTTTTTCACCCTGCACATTTAGATATATGCGTTTAGAGCATTTACCTGCTACTGTATGGAACTGGTGAAGCGTACCACGGCCGAACATCGGTGCTGATATGTACAGTAAACTGGTACAGGGCCCCACCTTCACCAACCCGAGCTGACCAGCGTGGTGAAGTATGGTCAAATAACACGCATGACCGACGCAGTAGGGGAAGACCTTCATTCAGTAGTGGATTGGAAAATGGGCTGCGCGTGATGCAATTACATAATAAATGTAGGCAGGAATGTCGACAAGCAGACAGACTACGATGTGGAGGTAAATTGGTTGATATATGTGTTAGTGTGCTGAGACATAGCCTCGAGGTATACATTACTTAGAACAAGGTTAGAGGCTGACAGCCTAATGAGATAGGTCTATTTTGACGAATTTGGGAAATATAGCATAAAATAAATATTTAAAAAACCTGTTTCCCGCGTTCACTCCCTGATGAAGCTCAAAGCAGTTTCAGTAAAGCGTCGCCATGTGTTGACGTTCACTTCAGCCGTGAAGAGTCTTTACACCTCACGTGAGCGGGGGCTTTATTGGTCAGAACTTGATCAATACATTGGTGTGTGTGTATGTATTATTAATATCTCTGGTGGCGTAAAACTGTGGCCCAAGAAAACAGTGCGGTAAATAGAAACGCACTGTAGGCGATGGTTGAGAAACATTTCCTTCACTTCGGCTTGCTCGTGAGAATGGTTGTCCTCTAATGTTGCTGTTATTCTGTCCTCAATGATCTTCACGAAGAGCCTCTAACCTTGTGATTGGAGCTGAACAGAAATACAGGGTGCTTCTGAAAAAAACGCTCACACTTTTATGGGACTATCGCTTTTAATAGAAAAAGAACGGATAATGCAGTGTAACATGATAATAAATTTATGTTAATAGCCGAAAAGAGTATCCACGTGTTCGCCATCGTTGTCAACACGTGGCCTGGAATCTTCTCCAGGTGGTCTCCAGAGCCCGAAGGCAGCAGCACATGTCACGTGGTATTGTTGCAAAGTCTCCGAAGTGTTAACATGTTTTTGAAGCGCTCTGTATTGGCAGGTGCTTACTTTATGGGTGCCACACTCGCAAGATGTTAACTACCTCACATCGTGGGTTCGATCCCGACGCTATTTGGAGTTTGCATGTTCTCCCCGTGGCCGCGTGGATTTTTCTCCGGTTCCTCCGGGTGTTTACCTCCACATTTAAAATCAACGTCACGTGTTTAGAAAATGGGTCTGCCATACATTTTTCCACGTGATAAGCCACTTCCTTGAGCTAGCATTTGATACCAAGTCTATTCTGAAAAAAAAGTTAATAGCTCAGTTGGCCTTACCTGGTAAAATAAAAAAAATTAAACGCTTGAGTTTAGTTTGGGAATGACACTGAGAGACGGTGTGACACGCGGATTAGAAAACAGGCAGGAATTAGAGACATTGTGAAAAGTAAGTGAAGTCTGACAGGAAACGTAGCGAGAAGGGATTATGGCTATGGTTGAGACTAATGATGGAGTGGCAGCCAGACTAGGTGACACTTCTAAGATAGCGTTGACCGTGGAGATGACTTCTATGTCAGCTTGTGTGCAGGCACTAGAAGGACTATTCCATCTCGTGACCGTGATAAAAAATGGAGTGGCAGCCACGGGATGGAATGGATATGAGATCACGTATGCTAAGGAGATTGGAGCAATGAAAAATGGACATGTACAGGTGTTCCGTGGTTTATGACATCGCATGATTGTGACAGGCGGTGGCGACTTGGGGAGGCCTTCATCCACCAGTGGATTGACCATGGCTGTTAATGATGAAAAAACAGTGACAATATATTTGTATTAAAAACTAAAACTGAAAAAAGTCCAAATCAACCAATTAGGAAAAACAAATCACGCAAATCACAATGCATTTATGATTTATTTTCCCAATAGTTGCTGAATACTTTGGGATTTGCCACACGTTATCAGTGCTGTAATATGCCATGGCATACTTACCAACAGTATAATCTACAAATTAACAGGCCCTTACCTGTTGGTTCAGTATCTCACCTGGTTCAGGCTCTCACCTGGTTCAGACTCTCACCTGGTTCAGTATCTCACCTGGCTCAGGCTCTCACCTGGTTCAGACTCTCACCTGGTTCAGACTCTCACCTGGTTCAGGCTGTCACCTGGTTCAGTCTCTCACCTGGTTCAGACTCTCACCTGGATCAGTCTCTCACCTGGTTCAGACTCTCACCTGGTTCAGGCTGTCACCTGGTCCAGACTCTCACCTGGTCCAGACTCTCACCTGGTTCAGTCTCTCACCTGGTCCAGACTCTCACCTGGTCCAGACTCTTACCTGGTTCAGTCTCTCACCTGGTTCAGTCTCTCACCTGGTTCAGACCCTCACCTGGTTCAGTCTTTCACCTGGTTCAGGCTGTCACCTGGTCCAGGCACTCACCTGGTCCAGGCTCTCACCTGGATCAGTCTCTCACCTGGTTCAGACTCTCACCTGGTTCAGGCTGTCACCTGGTCCAGACTCTCACCTGGTCCAGACTCTCACCTGGTTCAATCTCTCACCTGGTTCAGTCTCTCACCTGGTTCAGACTCTCACCTGGTTCAGTCTCTCACCTGGTTCAGGCTGTCACCTGGTTCAGTCTCTCACCTCGATCAGACTCTCACCTGGTTCAGGCTGTCACCTGGTTCAGGCTCTCACCTGGATCAGACTCTCTCACCTGGTTCAGGCTCTCTCACCTGGTTCAGTCTCTCACCTGGTTCAGACTCTCACCTGGTTCAGTCCCTCACCAGGTTCAGTCGCTCACATGGTTCAGTCTATCACCTGGATGAGACTCTCACCTGGTTCAGGCTCTCACATGGTTCAGACTCTCACCTGGTTCAGTCTCTTACCTGGTTCAGTCTCTCACCTGGTTCAAGCTCTCACCTGGTTCAGTCTCTCACCTGGATCAGACTCTCTCACCTGGTTCAGGCTCTCAGATGGATCAGACTCTCTCACCTGGTTCAGTCTCTCACCTGGTCCAGGCTCTCACCTGGTTCACACTCTCACCTGGTTCAGGCTCTCACCTGGTTCAGACTCTCACCTGGTTCAGGCTCTCACCTGGTTCAGGCTCTCACTTGGTTCAGACTCTCACCTGGTTCAGTCTCTCACCTGGTTCACACACTCACCTGGTTCAGGCTCTCACCTGGTTCAGGCTCTCACCTGGATCAGACTCTCACCTGGTTCAGACTCTCACCTGGTTCAGACTCTCATCTGGTTCAGTCTCTCACCTGGTTCAGGCCCTCACCTGGTTCAGTCTCACATGCTGGCTAACGAGGCACTTCGATCTTTGGCCGGACGCCTCCAAGTTCTCCATCAAATTGTGTTCATCATCATTATTATGACTGCATACTTTGTTTTAATGACCCAAAGTGGGGTTCAGAGACTTTGTCCTCTGATAAGAGTCGAGCCAAATTGCTGTGACCCAATTAACGGGTTGTTTTGTCGCCAGAGTGAACTAAACCCCGCCAATGGGCTAATGCGGTGTCGAATGACCCACTTTTCTTTTCTCTCTCTCTCACTCTCTCACCTTATTTAACGCTTTAACTTCGACGAGGCGAAAATGGACAAAAGGCGCCTATGGTATATACACGGGGCTTGCGCAAACCAATTACGAGAGTATGAATGCGCGCCGTCGAATTACGCAGTTATAAATAGACATTCGAGTTTGTGCGGCAGCCAGCCCCATCTTAATCAGTGTGAGACTTTTTTTACATGTAAATATATAAAGTGCTCGGTGTAAAAAAAGACGCCTCGCCAACGTCACAACAAACGAACACAGGTGTTTAATTACGCGCACGCCGAAATACACCATCGCCACGTGTTAATTTCCATTTTACACCAGCCCCCACATGAATATACAAACACGTCCTGAACTGCAAAACGCGAAAACAACAAAATAACAAAGTTGGGTAAAGTCACCTTCGGCCGCGAACAGACGTTAATAATAACGACTGAACCCTCCCTCCACGCAAATTGCCACAAGCTGGTGGAGACGATCGGAATCGTTGATTTATACCGGAGATATCCGGTAATCTATGAAGCTCTTTTTTCACACATGTCCAGTAGTTAGGGGATACGGTACATGGGGGGGGGGGGGGTTGGGTTAGATCGCGTAAATATAAATGTGTCGTTAAACCCGCCACCACCCGACAATTGGTAAGGTTTGTCACGTAAACAAAACGTGTGAATTCGTCACTAGTACAGGCCACCGGTGATTTGGAGAGTCGCGAAAGCCTACCTGTTAAACAGTAAATTGTATTGCTTTCGAAAACTAACGATGGTTTTACGGTCCCCTTTTGTAAAAAAAAATCGCCGATCCCTCCCAACAATGGTTCGCCGTGGTTCAGTGACCCGTGATGTACGTGGCTTATTGTCAGGCTCACTTTGATATGCGTATTGGGCCCAACGTTGCAAACCTGCATCATTCATATATAAAGGGGTTTTACACTTTACGGCATAAATACAGGAGGTGTTAAGACGTTCAAACACCAATAAGACACCAATTACAAGGCATCAATTTGCGCATTAACTACACGGACTTGTGGTGAAACATGCAAACGAAATATATATGCACTGATACGGTATGCATTGGTCTCGAAACTGATTGTGCCTAACCCGAGCTATTCATGATTTGGGCGTTCGCATTGCCCTTGTACTGTTCGCACTTTGGTGGCCCTTGGCCAATCAGTTTCAAGGACTATGCACACATTACCAAAGCATTTTTTTCTTGCATGTTTGTTATAGTATGTCAAACATTTCCTGTACATTAGCTAATTTACGTTGGAGTGTAATAATGAATGGATATTTGAGAGGTAATTATAATCATAAGTCCTCTGTCAAACATAACTGGAATTGTTTGGTTATATAATTAGAGGCGCTGAAATGTAAATATTATTAGTGTAAATTTTAAATACATTTATGTACATAAGGTGGTTTCTAAAATGTCAATATAAAACGTTTTGACTATTGTGCATATATATTATACCTGTCAACCCACACGTTTTACCCGTATTCTTGTACAGGGAAATTGAGTTTTCAGGTCCATACGGCGTACAGCCGTTTCACTACGGGCAAAATTTAGTTTTTGCCTATTTGTTTGCGTTTCTCCCTTGTGATGGGACTTTTTAGGATGAACATTGAGATTTATAAGCGCACGGGATGACTAATTAGGTCTCTGAATTGGTTTGTAATAAGGTGCGGCATTGATAAGGGGTTGACAGGTATGATGTATAAGTTCAAAATTTTAGTTTGATTTACACGTGTGAATACAATGCAATGCATTGTGCGGTAAAATATACTAGTTTGAAATACCATTGTTTAAGTGCGGATTGTTTTTTTTTGTTATACATTTCACACCTTTGTAATTATCTCACATTATCGTGCCGTGATTAGCACACTTGTGATTCAAGGTGCGTGCTGGCTACACTTGACAATGTTACCGCGAGCCGTTCTTGGCACGCATGCAGCGAAATGTGTTTTTTTGTTTAACCAAATAAGCAAAAGTTTTCCTGGGGTAAAACAGACTTCTGTTCGAGCGGTGGCGCAGTGATTAGCGCGTTGCGCCATCGTGAGCCCGGCAACCCGGGTTCAATTGCCTGCGAACATCAGCGGCGAGTGATGTCTGAACTTCTCCGATGCAGTCCGCACTGACCAGCGAAGGTGAAGTGTTGGTCCAACGACCCCGAATACTGACCAGCACGCTGCGTACGGGGAGGCCTTCATCCAGCAGTGGATTAACTTTAAACAATTATGCAAGGAACGAAACGGGTGGACTTTTCCACGAATCTGGCTGTCGCCTGATGAAGCTAGTTGTAATTACTGGCGGAACGTCGTACTCAGATTGTAAATGTTGTGGCTCGGCTCTCCAACACACCGGTGTGCTGTACTAGTGACGAATTTGCCACGTTCTGTTTACGTGACAACCCTTACTTCTGTAGTTGGCCGTGTCGGGTGGTGGCGGCTTTAACGACACATTTATTTATTTACGCGATCTAACCCAAAAACAAAACCTCTATTATGAATGATATGCACAGTACTTTATAACAGACTTAGAGGACAATCAATGGTGAACTAACCCGAGCCCAATAGTCAAAACAAATGAAATGTCCAAATTGTTCGACATACGAACCGACCACATAATTTAAGCGGATTGCTTGCATGTGATGAAACACAGACTTGTGTCGGACGATTAACTTATACCCATCCAGCGGTAAAATCAACGCCGGCATAGGCCATCAACTTAACATCAGCATCTACTGAACCCGAGTCCCCCAGTGCTCTGTGATCCAACACTCGGCAGTGAGAACCAGGCATGGGTTTTTTTTTTAAACTAGCCCTGCCACGTACGGAAAATGTAACAGCCCCCTTTTTTTGTTTTTGTAAAATCCACTGCTGGATGAGGGCCTTCCCCCACACACCCTGAAGGTCGTGCGGCTGTTTGGACCCACGCTACACCACGCTCGACATCGCGAGTTGGTCAAGGAAGGGGAGCAAAGATTCGCGGTACGCGTGACGGATGTTGCCGCCCCACCACTCACGTGACACCTCAGCATCACACGCAGCACGTGCGTTATGCCTGGCGGTTCTCCCCATAAGAGCCACTATCCAGGTTCAACCCCGCTTATCTTCTTCCGAGATCTAACGAGATCGGGAGCATTGTGGGTGAATTGGTCACAGGCCTATGGGCGTGCAGTCATTGCCAAGCGGCCTGCTCGATAAGTGGGTTATGTTTTCAGTAAATATCTGTTTATTTTCCATTTCCGTGCGCACCTGCATTACTGGCAAAGTGGAACCCTAACACCCCCCCACCCACCCCCCGCCTCGTTCCCTCCCTCGCTCCGTCTGTCCAGTCTGTCCGTCTGTTCTGACTTGTCGCACTTCGCATGAAAGGCTAAACCTACCAAACAAGGAAACCCTATACAAGAGGTCACTGGGCAGGTGAAAAGAGGTTGAGCTCTTAAACCTCGCCCAAGGAAGGACAAGGTAAGTGAATCCTTCGCAGATTTGCGACCGACACGGAAGTGAGATGAACGAAGATTACGTCGGATTCAGCATCCGGGCTGTCAGCACGTACAACAAAGCGGTAAGCGCAATACACGCGCACGCAGAAAAGGCAAAGACCACCCCCCCCCCGCCCCCCACAAATGGCCATAAACACTTTTGGGGCTAGTGCTGTTAGCGAGCACCTATTAAGGGCAACACGGTGCATGGGGCAGTGGTGGGTCAGCACCACGTCCGGCCACCTTTTTCTCCCCAGGTCCTCGTTTAAGGGACTCATATGAGGCTGAGTCGACGTAGGGGAGACCCAGGACCAGCTCAGACAATCGCCACTAATTTTAGTTGTGGCTCGGAATCCAAGTCGGGTTTGCTGGAAATGTGTGTCACGTGCATGCAATTTTATCATCAGCTCAAATGAAGAAAGTATTCCATCAGGGAAATATCCCATCGGCTGTGCGCTTTACACCGTTACGCACTCACATAATCGTGTCATCATAACGCTTCTTTACGCAAGGTCCTGCTAGGTTGCCACACTAGGGGGCGATGTTGCCATGTGTAATCCCAATCGAGAAATTGTTAGGTGCTGTAATTATTCAGCAACATTCGGTCATTACCACCTACAATGTATATATATATATTTTAGTGATTGGACGACAAGGGGAAAATCCATGAGGAAACCGGCTGGGAGAACATACAAACTCCACACAAAAAGACGCCCGAGTTGGGAATAAAACCCAGGACCTTGTTGGTGTGAGGCATGAGTGTTGTTAGCACCGCGCCATGCACCCTGTCTCATTAGCGAATGCGAAAGCTGCGCTCCCTTAAAGGGTTCACCCTGCCACGCGCGCAGTATAAAACTGCACGTTTGGTTAATTGTTACGATTCGTGTTGCGTTGGCATGCAAGTATTCCAGGCTTTAGTCAGACCTGCGCAGATGAGAAGAGATGTCCCTTGCTTTACCGACGTGCAAAGAGTGGGAACTTCAGCACATGACAAAGAGTTTTAAAAACGTTACAATAAAAAGAATTAAAATGTAACAATAATACTTTTATTATTATTATTCAAAGGGAAATATCGGTCTCATCTCTGTGCCAGCTCGGGAGCAATTAAGTTGTGGCAGTTCACGCTCCGAGTAATACCGCCGTCAACAGACTATCGCAATAGGGATATTTCTCTTAGCTCTTTCGGTAAAGCCACGTTGAAGGGAAACAATAAAATAATAAAATATATTAAAAAGCAATATATATTTTATTATTTTATTGTTTCCCTTCAACGTGACTTTACCGAAAGCGCTAATAATATGAATAACTGCAGTCACGAAAGCTTTAAATCAAAATTTAATGGGGACATTATTAGGCCTACATCTTTTATCACGAAGGTGACTTTCCAACATTAAAAAAGCACGAGTGAAACGACAGGTGAACTACACCCAACCATGCCAGCGTGTGACCCTTCGCCGCTCTGCTTATTTGTGTCTCTTCCACCTTGTAGAAAACTATACTCAGAAAGTAATGTCACGTAGGTATAAAATAAAATAAATCACGACGGACGCTTGTGTTGCGCCAGAAACGCCGTGATTTATTTTATTTTATACCTACGTTACTTTACCGAAAGAACCAAAGAGTATGGATTCCTGCAGTCACGAAAGCTTCAAATCAAGATTATACTCAGAACTTAAACTACATTTTTATTTTGTATTCTTTACCAGGTAAGGTCCACCCAGCGATTAGCTCTTTTTCAGAAGCGACCTGGCCACAAATGATAGCTCAACAAAGTGGCTTATCATGTGGGAAAATGTATAGCAGCCAAATACTCTAAACGCGTGATGTTGATTCTGAATGTGGAGGGAAAACCCGGAGGACCCGGAGAAAAATCCACGCGACCACGGGGAGGCATGCAAACTCCAAATATACAGGCGTTCGGGTCGGGTTCGAACTCACGACCTTCTGTGTTCCACCCGACAAGATCATCGCGTTTACAGAAATATAAATTATACACACACATTAATGTATTGATCAAGTTCTGACCAATAAATCTCCCGCTCACTGGAGGCGTAAAGACTCTTCACGGCTGAATTAACGTCAACATATGACGACGTTTTACTCAAACTGCTTAAAGCTTCATCAGGGAGTGAACTCGGAAAACATGTTTTTAAAATATATATTTTATGCTAAATTCCCCAAATTCGTCAAAATAGACCTATATCATTAGACGGTCAGCCTCTAACCTTGTTATAAGTACCTCGAGGCTATGTCTCAGCACACCAACACATATATCAACCAATTTACCTCCACATCGTAGTCTGGCTGCTTGTCTACATTCCTGCTTACATTTATTATAATAATGCATCACGCGCAGCCCATTTTCCAATCCACGACTGAATGAAGGTCTTCCCCTACTGCGTCGGTCATGCGTGTTGTTTGACCATACTTCACCACGCTGGTCAGCTCCAATTTACATATCACCACCGATGTTCGGCCGTGGTGTGAATCACGCTTCGCCAGTTTCATAGCACAGTGTGCTCACCACTTTGTAACTATCTGACCTGGCCACAAATGAAGTGGTTTATCGCAGAAAAATCCACCGCGACCACGGGCAGAACATGCAAACTCCAAATATACAGCGGGCGTCAGAGTCGGGATCGTACCCACGACTTCCTGTACCCCAGGCGAGGGAGTTAACATATTGCCACCATAGTGCCAATGGCGTGGCTCTTTACCCACCTCGCGTTCTTCCCAAGAACCACCTCCCTTAACAAACGTGACAACAGAAACTCTAAAGTTGCCTCTGCATAGTCCTGCCGAAATCACTTCCCACGTTCAAGTTCGGTCAAATTCTCTCGCCAGCCGTTATTTTAACCGCTTGTTCGCAGCTAGGATGAGTGATGATGCAATATGCTTTGTATCGTGCATTCTGCTCCAGCTTGCATCCCATGTGTATCAGAGGAAAGGCAGAAATGCCCACTGCCCTAATTGTATTCAGTTACGCACCATTTGTTTTATTTTTTGGCAAGAAGTATTTAAAGGAGGCTAAGCCTCTTCCAGCTAGGACTTATTCATGGGAATAAGAGCATCTCATAATACCTGAATAGACGAGAACTACATGTAAGGGCGTCGCGGTGGCGAAATGTTAACTACCTCGCCTGGTATACAGGAGGTCGTTGGTTCGAACCCGACCCTGACGCCTGTATAATCGGAGTGTTCATGTCTCTCTCCCCGTGGTCGCGTGGGTTTTTCCTACGGGTCCTCCGGTTTGTCCCTCCACATTTAGAATGAAGGTGCGATTAGTGCATTTGGCTGCTGTACATTTCCACACGATGCACCACTTTATTAAGCTATAATTTGTGGTCAGGTAGCTTCTGAAAAAGAGCCTTATAGCTCAGTGGGCCTTAACTGGTAAAAAAAGGAAAATGGTTAAGTTTAAAATGCATTGCCACGAGTGGTGCAATTATTACACAACTGACATTAGGCAACCATGGTAGGCCCAAACTCTGAATAATGAACGTCCGTCAGACGTGAGCCTGTTCGTCTGTGAATGCCGCTCACAGAAACGAAGTAGCAACCCCAATCTGACCCCGCGGTGTGACCTTGTTTGAAGTGGGGGTGGGGGTTGGGGATAGACAACTCACGGGGGCACAACACAGCAATGGTCAACAAACGTTAAACAAATGTTAAACGCTACATTGCATGAGTAATGACACATCGGCGTTTGGCTATCGTGCAATTCTGCCCTAGCTCACTCTCACTCCCTGTGCATATGATGAAAGACGACGCCCATGGGTTTAATTGCACTAATTTTTGTACTAATGTTATTTGATTTGTCTATAAGTCTATATATATATATTATGGGGGTCTGAACCTTTAACAGCCAATACCCCACCCCACCCTCGATCAGTGGAAGAATTAGAAAAGCCCTGAAACCATACCCGGAGAACCTTGGCATAGTTCAACGAGGGAAGAGCAGAGGTTAACATTGCTTCCACTCACCTCGCGGAAAAATGGGGTGAAGAGCCCTCTTGGCTCGCTTAAGCCAGGGACTCAGGAAGGTATTAAACCAAAGCAAAGCTTAGAGAAAGGAGGCCTGGAGAAGAAGAAAAAAGAGAGAGGGAGAAAAAACAAAACATAAAAACATGCCGCTCCTTTTTTTCTGTTTTTCGCAGGTGCGTGAAACTGTAGAGGCTCTCGCTTTAACTGCCGCTGGGAATTTGTGGAATTTTTTTTTAATTCTTCTTCTTCTTCCCTCCTTTCCTTTCGAGCAGGACAAAGAAATACAGCTGCGTGGTGTGGGGGGGGGTGATGAAGACCAGCAAATTAACTTTCCATGCCGAATTACCTAGAGATTGCTTTAATTTATATTTCCTTCTTAATTCGTACCATCTGGTCATAATTGCGTCACATCTGAGATGCGTTAGGCCGGCTATTCAATTTTGACAGCAAAATGCCGTAATTTTTTTATTCTGATTTTGCACCGCGTCCCACCGAGCGAGCTGAAGAAAATAAAAACAGAATAACATCACCGTAGCAACACAGTCGTAAGAAATATTGCAATGATGCAAAATGCTGCCACGATATGAGCTGGGTGCCAGCTCTAAACAACTGCGCAGGGTGCGGATGGTTGAGTGTTGTATTTGTTCACCTTTCTTGTACTTTGCACGACTATCATGGTGTTGTACTGTTTGTTGTTGTAACGTTCTTACCCGCCCCTACTGGACATCTGTGAAGAAGAGCTTTGCAGCTCATCGGATTCCACACGTATAAATACATATTGTGATTCTGAACAGTGCCATACCGCTGTCATCTATGAAATAAAGTGGTTCCTCTGGACGTTTATAAATCAGTGGCGTGCCCTCTTGTCCTGTTTTGTTTGGCATGAAGCTCCGTTGCAGATGTGATAGAAGAGAACGCGTTTGTGTGTGTGTGTGTGTGCTTTCGTACCGCTCTCAGTGGCAGCATTCCTTTGCCTTCGTGACGTCGCTGGGTCCTAACTCTCCAGCTAAAGGGGGAGCTGCGGGGATGTTCGCAGGTGCGCTTCGCTTTAGGATTCTTCAGCGTTCGCTGGAAATGCCCCCCCCCCCCCGAGGCTTAAGGAGAATCAAACGAAGGCATCTTTGACAGCGACGACGAGTGATAAGGCTCCGGCTTGAAGGAACACGACTGATTATTTCTAATAAAAAAAAAACGTGCTCACTCGTACGTCCCTTTGTCCTGCTTGAAAAAGGTGGAGTTTTACAAGGCGGGACAGGTGTGTTCTAACAAAAAATGGGACCTTTCTTTTGGGCCAGTATCAAAGTATGGCAATAAAACTATTGTCGGAGCGTGATGATTACACGTTCACCACAAGTACCGCGCGTGTGGTTAACGCAAGACAATATTTCTTTGCAAAAGGTTACTATTTGGTGTTTGAACATCTTAACACCTGTTTTATTTAACCGCAAGGGTAAAATCTATTCTTATTTTGTCAGGTGTGTTCTTAGATTATTCAGAAAATTGTATAACAACCCAACGTTCGTTTTGCTTTGCTTTGTTTAATAGTAATCTTGAACTTGTTTGTGTCATCGGGCGATGCTTTTTAACTGTTTGTTTACATCACTCGCCACAAACATTAATGTCCATCGTCAACGGACGGCACGGGCTAATGCAAGGCGCGCTGCGGGTATTTATTACCTTATCGGGACGGCGAATCGCAGATTTCAATTCATCTTCACGGGGGGGGGGGGGAGGCAGCAAAAGCAAGGCTTGAGGGTGGGCGAGGCGAGCCAGGTTTGGGGTGCTCTCCATCAAGATTACCATCGGATGGCATTTTTACACCAAGCGTTTTAAACGCTGTTTCTTTGTCTTCTTCCAAGGGTAGAAAATAATTGCTCAGGGGGTGAGCGGCTGGGGCTGGGAAGAGGTTAGCGGCAGGACAACGGCGGTTTAATGGGCCTCGTGATTTGAGGTGTCGCTGACCGGGAAGCCCCATCTTGACGCGTCCGTTGTCAAAACTAAAGCCAAATCTGCTCCACTTCTCTTTCTGCCTTCTCACGGTCAGTTGCTTCTGCGATTTGGTGGATGGTCACGAAGAGAGCGGAAAGAGTCGCCTATAATTTAAATGCTCACAATGGCCCTGTTTGCACCTAGCAACTCGCTCGCTTCGCCGTCTGTACGAGCGTCCGAGCGGCGCGCTGACAGCACTGAGTAAAGAGCCGCCCCCCTCCTTTGTAACCATAAACGTCAAGACCATTTTGCAGCTAAGTGCCCAGGAGGGCACACAGGTGTTTGGGTGAGCTGGGCTGGGGTGCAGGGCGAGTTTGAGGTGGCGGGGTGGGGAACGGTGAGGCTGAGTGGCCTGTGGGCTTGTTGGGGATAGATATAGGTTGTTGCACTGAAAACTGCTGTGATGGTGGTGTCTGCAGAAGGAGGGGGCTGATGGGATTTAAGGGAGGGAGGGCTTTCTCTTGTGCATATGTGACACGCTTAATGAGGGATGCGTGACTCACCCAAGGCAGCTTATCTCAGCGAAGGTATTCAACCGAACCCAGCTAGCTTCCAGTCATGAATCTTTCCAAGAAATAGATTCCCGTGACTTACACCGTCAAGCTGTGAATTTTTCTTCGTGACATTTATTTGCTGGCCTTTCGGGAGGCGGGGGGGTGGTGGCTTGCGGGGGTTGAGATAATGTGTGTAGCAGCTTGACAGATTGATTAAATTAGTTTCAATGTTGCAAAGGGGGTACTCTTTTTTCGTTAAAAGGTCTCACTGGAGTTTGTAGAGAAGCACACGGATGCAGACATGCGGGCGTGTACAGAAACACACAGACACACAGGCGTGCACGCACATACACATATACAGGCATGCACACGCGGGATGATGTGGCTGTGTGGGAAACGCTGCGCTCATTCAGCGGCTATTTCCTCTCTGCGACTGGATGTTTCCTCGTTACGAGTACAACTTCACGTTTCCTAATTGGCGGGCTCTACCCCTGTCGAAAGCAAAACCTACGAAATGGATTTAGACAGACAACGCCGTGGAGGTGATAAACTGCAGTACGCACCGATGATAATAATTATTGTAAGAGTTATAGCTCCAACATAAATATACTACGTGAAAATGATCTCGTTTCAAGATCACAGAAGAAAAAAAAGTCGCACTTATATATCACGTTTTTATCAACGTTGAAAGGTTCATAATGCTGTATTAAAACAATGGGGGGGGGCAGCAGTGGTGCAGTGCAGGGCGGTCCAGATGTATTGAGACCTCCAAACAATTGGCCCCTACATATTTGTTTTTCCTTTGCATATTCATTGTTTTAAAATTTGTGTTTAATAAACGTTACTTTAAAACAACTACGACAATGGACCACCATTGTCGTAAACGCGCTGCACTCTGCACATTCTTGCTGCGTGCGTTCGAGTGAAGAGCGTTATCTGAACCACTCCTGTCTGCCCCCTACTTCAAACAAACGCGCCCTGACCGGCGCGGTGAAGTATAGTCAAACAACCCCCATTACTGACACGGCATGGAGGAAGATGCCTTCATCCGGGAATAACTCAACAAAGAGCTGGGAATGATTACGAATTGCATATAAAACACATTCAAGGGATTTAAAAGGCTGGAGAACTAACATACGGACTACCCTCATATATTCTACAGAGTCGGTGAGATATGCATTCATATTCTGTGTGATTTGCAGAAGATTGACAATCTAAGTAAAACAATGGGCTTTGAAAGTGATCAAAAAGGCAATTTACAGTTCTGCAGATAAAGCCTTTTGCCTTGAGCCCTTTCGGTCGCATTTACATTTGAAATCCCTCAATGGCACTTACAGCTCCATAAAATGTCCCAGAAACAACCCTACCCCCTGGTAAGGGTCGGATTGGGTCAATAAAAAAGCCCTCTTAATTAAAGGAGCAGGAGGCTGATGATCTGTTTGTGACAATTCCTGCATTTTATGTCACTTCTTTGGTTGCGCTCCAAATCTCAGGATCTCCAAGTTGTTTCATCGCGGTTGCAAACGGGAGCGTGCGTGCACGCGTGTGCGTTCATTCTCATAGCGACCGGGCACAGGTGCTGTCATTGTTGATAAGCTAATTGATGTTTACATTTAAGATTTTTTTGCATGCGTAAATTGATGTTGATTATAGTTCAGAATACAGGTTTTAAGTATGTAAATAAATATATAACCACATTTAGATATTTACGCGATCTAAACCAAAGAAACATGTATTATGGATGATATTGCTTGCGAAAGCCGACGTGTTAAATTGATTATAGTGGTTTGCTGTCCACGACGTTTGGGAAGGAATACACTCAATTTAAGTCTAGATTTTCACTGGAGCAGTGAAGCATGTTTGTATAATGAAAACCACCCCCTCTTAAAATAAAAGCACATCCCAGTTGATGTCCCACACCTGCCTTATAGCCTATATTATTACGAGACCATCACATAGTTTTAACAATGCATTCATCATCTTCTTCAGGCATGAGCTATCCACTGCTGGATTAAGACCTCCGCAGGTCACCACCTCTCCACGGTCTTGTGATGGCGACAATCCATCGAGCTCCTGCGCATGAAGTTGACGTTGTTGCTCGGGTCCGGAGGGTTGATAGTTCATGTATTTTCAGATATTTTATCTTCCTTTTGGCTGCCACGGCATCGTCAGTCTCGACCACTGGCCCATCGTCCTGCCTGAGCCCACTTACTTTTCTTCACAGCGAATATGGCGTCTATAGAATTGGCATATGCTCTCTAATCTGTGCGTGTTTCTTTCTGAAAATTCCAAGCCTGCAACGTTCCATCACCATGCTTCCTGCATTTAAGGAAATATTTGTTGTTTATTTATTTAGTCACCAGGTAAGGTCCACTGAGCTATACACCTCTTTTTCAGAAGCGACTTGGCCACAAATGATAGCTCAACGAAGTGGCTCATCGCGTGGAAATGAAAAGCAGCCAAGTCCTCTCAACGCACGTTTCTAGATGTGGAGGGGAAAACCGGATGATCCGGAGAAAAATTCACGCGACCACGGGGAGACCGCGCAAACTCCAAATAAACAGGCGTCAGGGTCGGGATCGAGCCCACGACCTCCTGTATACCAGGCAAGGTAGTGAACATCTCCTAGCCACCGCGGCGCCACAGAGGCAATGCCTTATATGTCGTTCGCCAGCCCACCAACAAAGCAAATCAGTTTAATTGTAGAATTGATAAATATACATTGTATTGCTGTAATTTGGCCAAGCTCCGATAAACATCGACGGTTGCGCTGCACAGCTTGCGGGATGAACACTAGGAGGTGCTTTGGCTCCACGGTTGACGCGAGGCAGGTCTCGTGGCATTTCCCACCCAGACAGGGTAAGCCGGAGTCCGTCCCCGCCTGCGAAAGGAATGCCTGCTGTCTTGCCGCAATGTTCATCGCAACCACAGACGTGCAACGCAGAGCTCGCCCGTCCAATGCGATCTCTCGGCGCGGCAGCTGAAACAATGGGCAAGTTTAAATCCACGCCCCCCGGCCTCTGTCCACGCAGCAAAATGAATGGTGTGTTTTGGGTTAGATCGCGTAAATATAATTGCGTCGTTAAACCCGCCACCACCCGACGAAGCCAATTAGTAAGGTTTGTCACGCAAACAAAACATGGCAATTTGTTACTAGTACAGCACTGTGTCGGGTGGTGGCGGGTTTAAAGACAGATTCATATTTACGCGATCTAACCCGGCAAACCTCTATTACGGAGAATATCGGTCGCGAAAGCCTACTGCGTGTTAAACTTGGGACACCACAGTTAGTCGACCGGTCGGTCGTGTGCCATCGGGAGAAGTGTGGTGAACACACAGGTGTGGAAGAGCAGGCCAAATACCGTTCAGAGGGGTCCTTCAGAGCTCCCTCGAGCGGAGACGCGCTTCAAGCAATGGCGCATAGGAGGAGAGACACTGCAAAAGCTGCATCTTTTAATTGTTTTACCACCACCTTGCGAACCAAACGCCAGATTTGCCGTCACGCTACGAGATTGCGCAGAAACCACGCTGCCGTTCGAGCCAAAGCGTCCCGGGCAAATAACATCGGCGCCGCGCTCAATGTGTCGCTTTTAAAAACAGGTCACCTGCCTGACATGTCGCGTGTAAATTGGCAGGCGCACGGGGCCTTCCACTCGCACGGCATCCGACCGCGCGCGCGCTTTTTGTGCGTGGGCATTAGCCGTCGCTCGCAAAATGTTTTCTTTCAAGGTATTTTTGTTGTTGTTGTTGTTGCTGCAGCGATTGGATTATTTACGCCGCAGAATTGTGAGAGGTGGCGGGGTGGCTTTGGGGAGGCCCCCACCCAGCAGTGGATTGACGATGGCTGATGAGGATCATCATAATGATAATGCAAATATATTCAGGGGAAAGGGGGCAGCGGTGGAGCGGTGGACTGCAACATCAGCTGATCTTGTCTCTCCGGGTACGTATCCCTGCTTTGTCTGCCGTTCCGTCCCTTAGTCTCGATCACCGGCCAATGTTGCTTCTAGAAACGCGCCCTGCTACCCAAGCCCCCTTGCTTTGAAGTCAAACGACGCCTCATTTCTTTAGAACCGCTTTTTGTGTTTAGTTTTGTCGGTTGGCTACGTATGGTGCGAAATAAGTTCAACATACGTACGCACATCTCTAGTTTGCATTTGTTCTCCCATCTATGCGTTCGTCTTCCTGTCAGTGTAGTTCCCACCGTGCACCTCTCACGAGTCTCTTGTTCATCTTCCTCGTTAACGTCCGTGCTTCTCATCCATGTGTCATGAGTAAATATCGCGCGTTAAATGTATACTTTTGGCGTCCTCTGGTCTACCACCGTTTGAAACGAGGCTCAAAAGGAAGCTGTCTCTGGTGTGAACAAATCAGTTTCAAGGACAATGCATATATTATCAGAGTGTGTTTTTGTTTGCATTCTGACCGCAAGTATTGTGGTTAATGCAGACATGATTCCTTGTAAAAGGTTTCAGTTTTGTTGCCAGAAAAAAAGGGGAAAACCCCATTCTTATAGCTTTATCAATATTTGTTTAATTTTTCTTGTGATTTTTTTTCACCGTCAACGCTTCTTTGTTGATGTTTATAAAACAACAACATTACTTAGCTTTCCGCCACAGCAAGTTCTCAGCTTACATCTCAGATCTCCCTGGCAACAAAGGACTCGCGTTCATGGGCTGTCTCACCATTGCACACACAGTTATCTGTGTGTTAATTCGAAGCGTAGGGTGATAATATAACGTATCGTACAACGTCGCCTACACGACCTGCTGGCCACCGAGGTAGAGGCTTATATGTGGAAAAGGTCGGATATGAGAATATATTTTTATATATATATAAGATTACAGCTACACCACGCACTGTCGCGGTACCGATCAACAAAACAAAATGAAGTTGCCAAACTCCATTCGACCGCGGGCGAACAATAATCGCCGTGCTCGAGACGCAAGCGCGTTGCACGACGCGATATTTCGGAAGAGCGCATTGCCTGCGCGTGAACATTTGTTGTTGTTCGGATATGAGAACGCTTGAAGCGGACGGCGGTCAACAACCTCGGGCGAAACAAACAAACAAACTAACAAAAATAGAGCACCGAGTCGTTGCGCGCTCGGATATGCGACTCTCCGCTGCTGTCCCCACCTCGCGCACGCAACCGGATCACTCTTCATCCCTCGCACACGCAACCCCCACGGCTCACCTCCCTCCCATACGAAAACAAAAATGTTGTGCGTTAAATAACGAGCGGACAAGCAGTGACAGGACTGCACGCTCCGTCTGCTTTCGCGCTGCGGTTTCAATGGCATGAAAAATGTCCGTCACCACCTCACTGCAGGCACTCTTCCTTGCTGTCACCTGTGGCTCTGTGCTCCCTAAACTGTTATTAAATGGCTGTTTTATTGCAGCAGCAGCAGCAGAGGGAGAGGCTGGGTGTGGAGCGGAGCCGGGGGGAATCGAGCATGCGAGGGGTTGAGATTTATGCCGAGGCGTCCCGGACAAAAAACTGACAAGGTGATTAATGGCAGATGTCTACTTAAAAAAAAAGAAGACAAAAATGACCCGGTCTCGAAGAAACTTAAGATCGTTATCGCCCGTCGCAAACACAAAGGCCGGCATTGTTCCATCACCCACCCCCAAACCCCCCGCCGAGCGCTCTGCTGAAGCAGCGACGGCGGTCCTGGAAACCACAAAGCGCATTCATCACTCAGAGCGGGGCCTTAAACCCTGCCCAATGCTTCAGCACCTTTGGAGTCCGCTAATGTGACAGCGCAGACAAATTATTGCAATTACGCCGTTCTTAAGGGCCACGTTCGGGCACGTGGACCCGAAAGTGCCGTGTGACGAGAGGACAAGCTCCGTTTAAGGCGTGGTCGTCGAAGGGTTGGGGTTGAGATAGGTGGAGCGAGAGTTGGGGACAGGAGGGGGGGGGTACCCCTATTTCTCCCATCATCCCTCATCATCCCACCAGGACCACCACCATCCCCAATTTCCTGTCTTTAACACCATCGCTGACCAGGAACCCGCAGCGACGCTGCTCCTGCAGCCCAGCGCCCACCACGAGCACGCGGGAACGTGACGATGGCAAATAACGTCCGATTAGCACGGTTGACCACGTACGGTGCAAAAGAAGTTCAACATACATACACACACAGGGAGACAAACGGACGGTCGCGCGAGGTTGTTCAGCAACTGAGATCTGCTTCCGTGGGATCCTCCCTCTTGTGGAATGTACAAAGATACGTCGTTGTCCACCCCCACCGCCCGCTCCCCCGCAACACAGATGCGGTATTTAACTTTGCAATGCGCCTTGCAAAGGCCATGTTATGAGTCCAACTTCTAAGCTCAGACAAGTTCGTAGGCCGGCCGCACAACTCAGCGTGCACACGTACTGAGCTGCTATAAAGTAATATCGGTATGCACGTGTGTACGCACGTACGGGTGGCGAACGTCTTTTCGCGCCGTGCGTAGCCAACCGTGGTCATCGAAGGTGGACAAATATGAATAGTTTCTTTCGAATAATAATTTAAATGAGCCCCTTAATATTACCCAGGAAAGATTGGTGATGTTCGTGTAAATTCCATTAATTAGTGGAATACGAAGAAACTGAAAACAACAGAGAAAACCCACGCACACTAGGGGATAACATTCAAAGGTTCACCAACACAATTTCAATTCACGAATAGACTGTATATATAATCATATGTAGAAGATCCCACTGTTTGTTGTTTGACCATACTTCACAATGCTGGCCATTGTGGGTTGGTGGAGGGTAGGGACCAGTTTCAGACGTCACACGCTTCTGATGTCTGCCGAGAATTGAACTCAAGTTCGCCAGCTTCAGAGCACCGTGCGTGAACCACTGCACCCCCCACCCCTCCCTTAACATCATCCCCTGCTGAAAGAAGGCCTCCTCCAATATGTCCCCATCTCTCATGGCCTCGCAATGCAACACTCGTTCCAGCGCCTGCATATTCGCCGAATTCACCGCTCCATCTCCACGGTCCCTTGCCCTCCTCCCTCGAGTGTTTGTTTCCCTCCTTTGTCTGCCACTCCGTTGTTAGTCTCGACCACTGGCGGTCACTCCTTTCTCGCTACGTGTCCTGGCCAAACTCCCGAAGCTTCATGAACAGTCGACACGATGCCTCCAGCTTGCACGTGTCCTCCGATCCGGAGTGTTCCCCCTCAGTCTCAACGAATCTCAATGCACTTGGCCGCAGTGTGGTTTTCTAAGTATAAATCACCGGCACTGTGGGTGAAGGCACTAAGTGAGGCTTTATTCTCAGCGGGGGTGGGGGGGAAAACCCCATTCCCCTGACAAATTGAGACCCATTGTTCCATGTAGTGTTCCTCGCAGCCACTCCTTTGTAGCTGCTGTTGCGGCAGTGACATGGCAAGACATGTTGTGCTTTGGACTGTTGGAAAAGTGACACGTAACCGTATAGATTTACGTGTCAACATTGCTCTAAGGTGAGCTTTTTTTGAACGGGCATTTATTTAAAACTGACACTTTGCCGATGAGTATTTACAAAAGTCACACATGGGGAGGGTTTCAGACTAGGGGGAGGATGGTGAATCGCCACTTATATGTGTAAATACGTTTTAGCCAACTGTGTATTTTTGCTGAAAACAAAAAAAATACCAACGTCAATGCAATGTGGATCATTTACGTCCCATAGATAAGAAGGTTAACTGTTACGCGAACACGCATGTTCAACAATGAATCACTTCTGTCTGCAATGAATCTCAATGAGGTGATTAGTCTGAATTGCACAGATTGTCTGACTATATTCAAGATGATAGATTCCTACTAGGTGGGGAAAAAAGGCACGCAACATTTTGCAACTTCCTCTATTTCAGCCACACATTCCATTACTCCTTGGGGTCAGCTGCTCCGATTTTCTGTCTTCATGTGCTCTGTTTACATCCACTGTGCTCATATCTGCTGGACATCTGTGAAAACTACTAGACATCTTTGAAAAAAAGCAGTATAGTTCATCAGATTCCTCCAGTATAAATACATATTCTGATTCTAATCTCATTTCACTGCATCTTTCAATTTCTCCCTCGGCCCCCCTCTAGCCTTTCTGCCCTGCACCAGTGACATCTCTGTGCGACTCTATGGGGTTTTCTGTGAGTCTATGGGTCCCTCCGTGAGTTTCTAGATCGCTGTGTGAGTCTATGGGTTTCTCTGTGAGTCTATGGGTCTCTCCGTGAGTTTCTAGATCGCTGTGTGGGTCTATGGGTTTCTCAGCGAGTCTGTGGGGATTACCGTGTGAGTCTGTGGGTTTTTGTGTGAGTCTGTGGGTTTCTCTGTGAGTCTATGGATTACTGTGTGGGTCTATATGTTTGTCTGTGAGTCTGTGGGTCTCTAATCTCCATAGGCCTTCTCATGCTATAATCTTTGTCGCTTCTCCCAGTCTCGAGAATATCAAAGGCTCCCACAAAGGCAGTAGTAATGTCTTCATTCTACCTTTCCGCTCCCTCGGAGGAATTTCAAAACAAACGTGGATTTTTTTTTCATCCAGCGTTGTATATTTCCCACATTTAATAACCATCACATTGTACGCAATGCCTTTGAAATGCTGCAGCATATGCTCTAATGACATCATACACAAAAGTAATTATCACACATCTGTCTTTTTTCGCGACTACTAATATGTTTTTGCATGCACACTATTAATACTCACAAGGCCCACGTGACGTTTCACCCCCCCCCCCCCACCCGAGTGACTGGGTTTGATTGGAACGAGTCTGTCGTTTTTTTAGCCTCTCGCTCGTATTGTTTCTCGTTTTATTTTTTGTCTCGTTGGTACAGTTTTGCTCGCTCAATTAGCCTGAATGTGTAAATATTGGCATATAATTAGCATATAATTGGCATATAATTAGCATTTCATTTGCATACGGTGTCACGAATTGATTGCCACGCGCGCGATTGGCGCGTGTATTGCGAGCACCACAATTGATCGCATTGATTTGATTAATTATACTTCATTGTGCCTATTAATCAATGCGAACTGCTTTTTCACTTAACATATCCAAAACTGGGTAACGAACAGAGAACCCCTCTAGTGTACTTGCACACGACCAAACAGCAAACACCTTCCGTCACTTAGTTCAGTTTTAATAAACTCACGCAAATTAGCGAGTAACAACACCTTAATGCATTGGATGTGACTTCTTTGGATATAATTAAGTAGTTTAAAAGGCCCCAGGGTGGAGCACTTTTTTATTTTTCACAATTTTTTTTTTTACAAAAAACATGAATCTTTCCTGTTTGTCACTAGAAAGAGAAAACGGATCGAGTCTTGACACGGGAAACCTTGCTCAAAGCAGACCATGAGGCAAGGATGGGATTAATGCCTTGACCTCTCATTGATAGTTGCGCGGCGTGGCTCTCTTTTTTGTTTAAGAGCACATTGTGGCATCAGTCGTATGAAATATGAAGGGCAATGACAATCACGGTTTCTCACACACTAAAAAAACCCCGTATTTGTATGAAACGCCAACATGTGCACACATTATTGCATTCCCCCCCCTTCTTCTGAAACCGTACAAAGAGCGCTTTTATAAGCAGCAGGGCATTACACGGGAGTAATAAACTGTAGGGGCAAGTGCTGTTAGCGAGCACCGACGAAGGCCGGAACGGTACACGAGGGGGTGGGTGGCCAGCACCACGCCCGACCGCCTTTGTCTCTCTAGCGGCGATGTTTACACGCCACACCAGGTACTCATTTGAGGCGGAGTCGACCTAGGGGAGGCCCAGGACCGGCTCAGATAATCGTCACCGGTGTTGGCCGTGAGCGGGAATCGAACTCGGGTCGCCGGGTTCGTAGTGCAGTGCGCTAACCTCTACACTACCGCTCCCCATACTTGGATACACGCACACACGTTACATTAGACAACACAACAGTCAAACAGCTCTTAAGTTGTAGCCACACGCATCGAGTGTGTGTGTGTGCCCTGTCTGGACTGTCCGACGCGAGGCTGAAGCTTAATTATTGAGGGGGGAGAAATCATTTTAAGTTACATTGAAGTCCATAATACAGTTTTTTTTTGGGATTAAATCGTGTAAGTATATGTGTGTCATTGAACCCGCCACTACCGGACACAGCCAATTGCTAAAGGGTTTTCACGTGAACAGAACGTGGCCAATTCATCACTAGTACAGCACACCGGTGTGTTGGAAGAGCCAAGCCACAACATTTACAATCTGAGCACGACGTTTCGCCAGTAATCACAACTAGCTTCATCAGGCGACAGCCAGATTTGCGGAGAAGTCCACCCGTCTCGTTCCTTAAATAGAGGCGTAGCTGCGATGACGTCACTTGTGCGCTCTTCTCGCTGCGAAGTGCAATGCCACAGCAGCGCCGTGACTCGAGCATCCGCGGACCTATTGTGACGTACGCGAGTGACGTCCCCATGGCACGGCGAGGGCGACATTGTAATGACGGCGCGTCTGGGTGTAACGTGAGTGAGCCGGGTGGGGTAGTCCGCATTCAAATATCTCCTAACGCGTCCCAGATGATCGGAGTGAAGAGACGCGAGGCTGCTGAGAGACAACGACGGATTTGAGCTTGCATCGTTCTAGCAGTGGACAGATCTTGGCGCGCGATTATTTGCCTGCACTTTGTTGCGAGCAATACGTTATGATCGATGCATAATTTGTCTCGGATCAGAGTCGCAGCGTAGTGGTTTACGCACTGCAGTATAAACCCGGAGCAGCCGAGTTCCATTCGCGGACAAGGCTAACATCGGTGATGACAAATATCTGAACCGGTCATGGGGAGTCCCGCTTTACCGACGCGCACGCACTAGCTTTGGTGAAGTATGGTCAAACAACCCCCATGACCGACGTAACACGGAGAGGCCCTTATCCAGCAGTAGATTAACCTCGGCGAGACCACACCGTATAAATCTCGTACACCTTGATTTGAAGCGATGGATTGGTTGGGATTCGGTATCAGGATGTGATTCGAATACCATGTGTCGTTAAAACCCGCCAGATTGTAAATGTTGTGGCTTGGCTCTCCAACACACCGGTGTGCTGTACTAGTGACGAATTGGCCACGTTCTGTTTACGTGACGACCCTTACTAGTTGGCCGTGTCGGGTGGTGGCGGGTTTTAACGACACATTTATATATTTACGCGATCTAACCCACAAAAAAACCCTCTTATGGACCATTCCCTTTGTTTACGCTGCTTCGCGAATGCAGTAAGTGAGGGGTTGCAGTGGTGAGGTGACCCCAACGACAACGCGTACACCATAGACGAATCAAGAGGTCCATCCTCACACACACACACGTGTGATTCCCGGCGGGTATCGCGAGATGAAGAATCGCTATTGATTTGACGCACTGTTACACCCCCTAGCATGGCCAAGAGCCGTTGTGATTTCGTGGTACGCAGATGTACTGAAGCAAACGTCATAAGTAAACAGGACTAAGTTAGAGTTTCAAAAGGCATGGATTTGGTGGGGGGGGGGGGGGTGACTTGAAGAGAATGAACATTGATTTGCAGCACTGTGAGATCATCTATGCAGTTACCTCCAAATGAAACTCCGCTTCACGACTTTACCTAAACACAGTTAATTGAACCGCAAAAATATTTTACCGATGACACGCATGGATATGTTTCGTAAAAAAAAAACCCTACATTCTTTGAATTCAATTTTCATTCGTGAAGAAATAAAAACAAACCCGCAGCCATTCAAGTAGATTTGCAAAACAGCATTTCCCCAATTATCTTCCTGCATCATTACTTGATTACATAAAATGCGGTAATACATGGCCCTCCACCGCTGACTGAGTGCAATTGTGGCTAATCGTACAACACTTGTGTGGCGCTTGCATTCAATCCGCAGTGAAACTTTATTTTTCTTTCGGATTACCGCCTTCCAATCGGCGATTGCTGTTATTAGCTCTTGGGTAATCTCTTCAGACGTATAGGTGTGCCCCGTGGAATTTTTTCAACGGCAGTCTTTTTTTTAATGGGTGGGGGGGGGGGGACGTGGCTGGGTTGTTCCCTACGCCGCATGTCTCTGGCTTGCTCGCGCGCGCACGCGCGCGAGTGGACGGTCCCTCGTCGTGATCACGTGGGCGGCCCCGGCTCTGTTTTGGTGTCCGCACACGCGGCGATTGGGCACGCGTGGCCCGAGATGCAGCGGTCGGCTCGTGCAGCGAGCGAAGCGCCGCGTGGGATTGTCGCCTCGCGAGCAAGCCGAGAGACGCGAGACGGATTTGAGGTGGCATCCTTCCTTGGAGTGGACGGATCGTGGCGCGCGATTATTTGTTTACTGCGTCGCGTTCGTGCGTGCAAATGTTGCGTGCAATACGTTATGCCTGACGCATACTTTGTCTTGGATTAGAGTCGGAGCGTAGTGGTTTACGCACTGCAGCATAAACCGGCGGCAGCCGAGTTCGATGCCCGGACACGGCTAACTTCGGTGATGACAAATATCTGAACCGGTCATGGGGAGTCCCGCTTTACCGACGCACACGAACTAGCTTGGTGAAGTATGGTTAAACAACCCCCATGACCGACATGACATGGAGAGGCCCTTATTCAGCGGGTGGATTAACCTCAGCGAGACTCCACCATGTAAATCCAGCTCAACTGTCTGCAAGTTATATACCTGTACTAAAAAAAACTCATTGTGCCCCGTACGTTTAATTCCTTGCGCAAGCAAAGTTCATTTTCCCTACGGAAGTCACCATGATCTCATCATTATGTTATGAGACCTCCTTTTCCAGTAACAAGATAAAGTAATAGGTTTTTACCCTTTTAGCTGGCACAACAAACTGACACCTTTATACAAGGGATCATGTTTGCAATAACCACAACACAAGCAGTCAAAAATGCAAACAAAAAGAAACAACTCTGATAATGATATGCACTGTCCTTGAATTTGATTGGTCCACACCCGAGACGGCTTTTCTTAGAGCCTAGTCTTCAAGGACAGTGCATATCATTATCAGAGTTGTTTCTTTTTGTTTGCATTTTTGACTGCTTGTGTTGTATACTCTTTGGTTCTATTCGGTAAAGTCACGTAGGTAAAAAATAAAACAACAAAAAAATTACGACGTTTCGGCCACAACACAAGCGGCTTTCATCAGGTGAAGGGATCAGGCTGTTCAAGGACAGCGCTGGAGTGAAGCACAGCCACGCTCAGACCGCGACCTTTAAGCTGTGTGCGAGGAAACAAGGTGCTTTGACAAAGGAATTAGCATAAAATTATGCATTTGATTGGCCGACTTAGCATAGAGGTGGTGTACATGCAAGTGCACATGCTGGTTGGCGCGGGGGGGGGGAGTTTAACTATTGATAGTGTGAAAGGGAAATTTAAGAGCTGCGAAAGTTTGGGGTACCACTACTTGAAAAATATACCGTACCATTGAAAATTAGTTTAATGTTTGGTTCGATTTAGAACATGTTTCCAATGGTTGCTTAATTTGAAGCCATCTTCTCGGTTGAAATTGTGTCTGTGCTTGTAGATCTGAATTACCTCGTGAACAAATCTCTGATAAAAACCCGTGGGTTTGCAAAGAACCTTGGTATCGGAGAAAATTGTATCGTGATCACCCACAGCGTTGTAACAATGATCAGCTACGGCAGAAGAATTCGTTTTGCCGTGTTTCAAATCTGATTTGTGCTCGCGAATTCGGTCAAAGACATGTCGCTTTCGATTTAAAGCTTTCGTGACTGCAATGATTCATCTTGCATTTTTGACTGCACTAATTTTTTTGACAGCACTCCAGCGCTGTCCTACCAGACATTCTCGCTCCCTTCACCTGATGAAGGCCGCTTGTGTTGTGGCCGAAACGTCGTGAGAATATTATTGTGTTATTTTATTTTATCAATTTATTATTTTATTCTCATTCTACGTGACTTTACCGAAAGAACCAAAGAAGACATGTCGCTTTGTCTCCCCGATATAGCAATCACCGCAGGTACAACTCAATTTGTAAACCCTGGGGTACTGTAAGTCAGGAATGACATCCTTCAAGGATGGGATCAGATCACGAATTTTGTGTACTGTATTGAACCGGACCTGGATCTTGTGTTTGTTTAGATTTTTGGAAATCCTTTTAGTAACGCCTGCTATATACGGTAGTGTGATGGTTTTGACCAGAGTATCAAGTGGTTGTTTCTGTATGGAGGGAGAAACAGCTTGGCGGATGGTACGGTCAGAGTATCCATTCCTTTTGAGGGCCAGGTGTACATGTTTTAATTCACTGGTCAGGTGGTGTTGGTCCGAAATGCAATGAGCCCTATGGTATAAAGTTTTGATGAGAGAATTCTTCTGGGCTGGGTGGTGGTGGGAATCAGGCTTCAAGTAGGAATCCGTGTGGGTGGGTTTCCTGTAGACAGAATGCCCCAATGAGCCATCAGGTCTCCTCTCAAACAGAACATCCAAGAATGGTAGCTTGCCATCTTTCTCCACCTCCATGGTGAATTTGATGGCGGGATGTCTGGAATTGATGTGGTGTAGAAAAAGTTTCAGAGCTGGGAGGCCATGTGGCCAAATGACGAAAGTGTCATCCACACAATTGCTTGTGTTGTGGTTATTGCAAACATGATCCCTTGTATAAAGGTGTCAGTTTTTGTGACAGCCAAAAGGGTAAAAACCTATTACTACCTCATCGTTATAATTCAGCCATGCTCAATCGACTGATGGATGAAGGCCTCCGCAAGATGCCCGCCAGCATTCAATGGGGGCATTTGTTTGCGAGACCAGAAAAGGTATCGCCAACAACCTCCGTGAGCGAAATGCAGCGCACGCCCCTTGCGATGGGGTGACGCGCAGCTCCGCTCCAGGAGTCCGTTCCATCTCCGTGGGCTCCACGTCCGGCTTTATTGGCAGCACGCCGACACATTTTATTTGTGATGCGCAAATTCATAACAGTAATTTTCACTCGCTTCTAAATTAGCACTATTTTTTTCTACTACCTTCCCCCACCGCCCCCCCCCCCCTATTTAAAAAAAGAGATAAGTGGCTTACCAGCTGTGTGTATCAGCATGGGACAACTGCGTGATAGAGGCCAGACAGCATTCTAACCGTTCTTTTGAGGCATGTTTATGGCTGTCAAAATGCGAGGGGCTATGAGGCGTCTCAATGCCAGAAAACTGTAGAGTTTTTTGTTTCCCCCACAGCACAATTTGAGGTGATTAATAAAGAATGGGCCACCAGGGTCCCTAAACTGTAATTAAACACCTTCTTAATTGCTCTTAAACATAGCATATTGTTTAAAATGACACGGTTGTAACTTGTAATTATTTTTTTACGTGTTTAATTGATAGATTACTGCAGCAACGAGGATGACATCGGCAAATGCTGAGACTGGAATTAAGTTTTATGCAACGAATGAATAAGTACGTTTAAAACGCTGAAGACATCGCGCCAAAACTGGAGAGAGAGAGAAGAAAATAAATCCCTTCATGATTTGAACACAAACACACTCATCGTCAAGAAGCCACTTGGATACCCCCCCCCCCAGACCCAGCATTGCCGCGCAAGAAGAGAAGCGAGGAGGACCACTCAAGTGCGTGTGTCGGTGTGCTCGCCAACAAACGTTGTTGTAATGTGGCTCAATTAACGACGTCAAATCAACCTGAACTCGGTCGCGATCACCTCCCCGTGCAGCGGTGGTCAATTCAGGCGACAGGGACGGTTACACGGCACAGGGCCAGAACGACCACGGTGGGCCGTGCCGATTTGGACTGGGCGCTTACGCCACCCGACTCGAGCACTATTATTCCTTTATACCGCCACTCACTGCCTCTCTCTCTCTCTCTCTGTCTCTCGAGAATTTAGAAATCCGCAGAAGCTCTAAAGTCCACTTTACCCAGGATTCTAATCTTACCGCGCGAGCCCCAACAGATCTGCCGCCCACATCCAAGACTTAAGCTTAACCGTGTTCCATGTTTTTTTTTCATCATAAACTAGGTCATACATGGAGGCATCGCTGGGTGATTTGGTTTGTTTGTTTAGTTGGTTTGCTATGCACATACACTGAAGTGTTGTAAATATCACGCCTGTTTTCGGGTCAAATTATTGTTACCCAAAACGTGGGAAGAGACTGCAGGATCATTGACGAATATATTCCAACTCGAATTCCACAACTAAATTACAAAAGATACGTTGGTCGAGTAGAATTTCTGAAGGGAGAAAAAAATACAAATAACGTAGCTTGTTAGATCTTATTTTTTAACAAAACTCTTATTTTGACGTGGCAAGAAAATATTCATTTTAATTGGCTGCAATTATGTACATCGGGGTTGTAATGTTTAAAATGTAATAGACCGTCAGCAGATGTCAAAATATGCCAACAAATATGATTGCATAAATAAACAATGATCTATTTTCAACAAGCACTGATCCTATTAAAGTGGGTTTTGGCAAAGGTTCAAGGTTCCATATTAGAATCATTAGCTTCTCAACGTCCACCATAGATTTTAATTCTCAGGTGGGGAGGGGGGGGGGTATTTTGTAGTTGTTAATTGTTCGTTGAGGCCACGCTATTGGAACGGATGCCTTCAGACGTGCAGACGTGGTGGGAAACGCGCAGTAATGTGGGAAGTGAGAAACGGATCGAGACGAATGTGGCGAGTGGTTAGGCAGGCAGGGGGGTCAACCCAAGTATTTGCCCCACCGCGTTCGATCAGATTGACCGTGAATGCATGCGTCAATTAAACCTCGTGCCCTTCCTTGTTACTGTATTAGTGCGTGCTACATCACAGCGTTTAAAATAAATGCGCAATACCGTGGTGGGTCGTGGTGGAGCGGTGTGGCGCAGTGGTTAGCGCACTGCACTATGAACCCGGCGACCAGAGTTTGATTCACGACCGCGGCTAACATCAGTGGTGAGTGATATTTAAACCGGTCCAGAGCTTCCCACTTTCACCAACTCAGACTGACCAGTGTGGTGAAGTATGGTAAAAAAAAAAAACTCAAAATGAAGGCAGTGCATGGAGGCCTTCATACAGCAGTTTTTTTTTTACAAAAGGCTGTGAATATTTGTAAGACCATAGCACTCTCATAGCAGAGCTTTCGTGAACGAGCACACCCTAACGTGCAGAGGATGGCAGGCCAATTTAAGTACTTCCCTTGACATGATGACAGCACACCATTTTGGAATTAAATGGAATTCCTACATGCTGTATGTAATTGGTTCACATGACCACTGCAGCCACGAGTGCTGTCACCACAATGTCGAAGAAAATTATAATCCGTTACAAATTATGAGCCCATTATTTCATCAAATCATGTGCCCATTATTTGTTTTGACATCACATTCAATCGAATTATTTTACATATTATATCCAATGCATTTATCAAACAGAGAAATTGACCCAAGAATATAAAAATTGGCAGTACCTCGCAAATTCTGTCAGATTCTCTCTTTGGAAGAAAAAAAAGAAGTAATGGGCTTTCACCCGGTTTTCAACAAAGGACTCATCTATCATCTGGCAGTGGATGGAGCACGGATGCTGCTGATTGTGATGATGCTGATGACCAAACTCCTGTGGATTTTAGCAAAACTGACGGTCAACGGCATCGCAAAGCAGCAACATTCCGCTTCGCGTCCACGCCGTTCATAGCCCTGCGTCTCTCTCTCGATCGCTCTCTCTCCATCGCTCTCTCTCCATCGCTCTCTCTCTCCATCGCTCTCGCTCCATCGCTCTCTCTCCATCGCTCTCTCTCCATCGCTCTCGCTCCATCGCTCTCTCTCCATCGCTCTCTCCATCGCTCTCGCTCCATCACTCTCTCTCCATCGCGCTCTCTCTCTCCATTGCGCTCTCTCTCTCCATCGCTCTCTCCATCGCCCTCTCTCCATCGCTCTCTCTCCATCGCTCTCTCCATCGCCCTCTCTCCATCGCTCTCTCCATCGCCCTCTCTCCATCGCTCTCTCTCCATCGCGCTCTCTCCATTGCTCTCGCTCCATCGCTCTCTCTCTCCATCGCTCTCTCTCTCCATTGCTCTCTCTCCATCGCTCTCTCTCTCAAACAACTACATGATGGCTTCAGCTATTAAGGTTGCCAGTCTGAATTGTAACAGCGCTCGCAGTGACAAGAGGTGGGACCAGATCTGCCGCTTTGTCAGGGAACACAAAGCAGATGTGGCTCTCCTCCAGGAAACTCACCTCGACGCCACTCTGGAAGCCCAACGGCAGCCTTTCCTAGGCGGCCGGGCCTTCTTCAGCCATGCCGAGGACAACCTCGCCGGCGTGGCAATTGTGCTCAGTTCGCAGTTTGCACCAGAGAATGTCTCCTTCAAAGAAATCGTCAAAGGTCATTTGATTTCTGTCGAATTCGTCCTGAATAAATCCTGCCTCAGGTGCTTTAACGTGTACGCGCCGAGCAAGGCCCCCGAGAGGAAGCTCTTCTTCGACGCGCTGCGAGATGTGCTCGCGACAGACGACGTGGACGACGTTGCTCACCGTCGTGGGAGGAGACTTTAACTGCACCCTCGACCCAGCTCTCGACCGTAACACTGCCGAACCTCACCCTGAATCCGCACGGCCGCTCGCCGAGCTCGTGCGGAGACTGGATCTGCGTGACGTGCGGCGACTACAGCATCCAGGCCAGCGGCAGTACTCTTGGTGCCGCTACGGCTCTCAAGGCAGGATAAGCCATGCCAGGCTCGACCGACTGTACGTCAACGCCAGCGGCGTTAACCTGCTCGGGGACAGTAAAATCGTACCCTCCGGTTTCTCTGATCACCGCCTGGTCTCTGTGCTGCTGCGAATTCCCAGAGCGGAGTAACACAGCGCCTACTGGAGACTCAACGTACAGCTACTTGATGACACCGACTTCAGAGAAACCTTCAAAGCCTTCTGGGCTCAGTGGCTGCCTACCAAAGGCAGCTTCAGCTCCCACCAGCTGTGGTGGGACAACACAAAGGCGCAGGTCAGGGTTCTCCGTCAGCAGTTCATGAGCCAGCACGCCGTCGCCAAGAACGAGGTGGCGCACCAACTGCAGAACGAGAGCCGCTGGCACTTGAGGCAGAGCTGAGCTCATCCCACGGCACACAGCAGGGTGAGACGCTACCGGAGAAGCAGCGGCTTTTCAGGTCCATCACGGATGAGCAGGCACATCGTGCTTTTGTGTGCAAAAAGATGCAGCACCTGTCGCAGATAGACTCTCCCTCTAAGTTTTTCTTCCCGTTAAACAAAGCACCGGCCAACACCACAAAAATTTCCAGATTGCGAACTCCAGATGGACAAACAGCAACATCTGAGAGCGAGATCGCCAAGACCGCCAGGGATTTCTACTCACAACTTTTCGCCGCCGAAACCATACACGACGAGGCTGTCCGGGAGCTACTGGACGGGGGCCCTACCTTAGGAGTCCCCAAGCGGGATCGTCTGGACAGCCCCGTCACCCTGCAGGAGCTCCACACCGCTGTGAAATGCTCGCAGCTGGTAAAGCCCCGGGGATTGACGGCCTGCCGGTTGAGTTTTATGCGGCCTTCTGGGATGAGCTTGGCCCTCCACTACTACAATTGTTGACAGAGAGCCTGCAGAAGGGGGAACTCCCCACAGAGCTGCAGGAGAGCGGTGTTCTCCCTGCTACCCAAGAAGGGGGACCTGCGCCTCCTCGTGAACTGGCGACCCGTTTCTCTCTTGTGTGCTGACTACAAAATTTTCTCCAAGGTGCTGGCAAACCGTCTCAAGACAGTGCTGGGTCAGCTGATCCTGCCAGAACAGTCGTATTGCATCCCCGGATGGTGCATATACGACAACATCGGTACGGTCAGAGACATAATCTCCCTTGCAGAAGTGCACAATATGGACTTAGGCCTCCTCTTCTTAGATCAGGAGAAGGCCTTTGACAGGGTGAGCCACGAGTACTTGGATAAACTCCTAACGTCGCTTGGCTTCGGCCAGGCCTTCATCTCGCACGTTAGGCTCCTGTATACTGGCACATCCAGCCTCTTGAAAATAAACCAGCGGCTCGGCGCCCCTTTCCCTGTGACGAGGGGGTTAGACAGGAATGCCCCCTCTCGGGGCTGCTGTACACCCTGTCCATTGAGCCACTGCTATGCCACCTGAGACGAAATCTGACTGGCCTCAAAGTCCCGGGACCTGAGAACGTGGTCATCAAGCTCTCGGCTTACGCAGACGACATATGCGTCATCCTCAACGACGCGCATGACGCCTCCGTGCTCTGCCAGGCGGTTGCGGTGTACGAGAGGGCCTCCTCCGCCAGGGTCAACTGGGCCAAGTGCGAGGCCCCCTGTGTGTTTGGGGTCGCGAGGCGGCGTTCGCTCTGTGCTCCTCCCAGGAGGAGTCGTTTAGCGGGTTGACGGAATCAAGTACCTGGGGGTTTACCTGGGGAAACTCACACGACGTCGCTCTGAACAACTGGACAGATCTGGCCGACACAATCGAGGCTAAATTACTGACATGGGCACGCCTCGCTCCGCAGATGTCATTCAGGTGCATCTCCTACGGTGCCAGGGAGGATCTGCCCCACTAGTACTTACACTGCCAGCGGCTCAAACTCAATGTTCCGTCTTTTGGGGGACATCTTCAGGAAACTGGGGGTACCCTTCAACAACGGCAGCTTCGTAAATAGGGTGCCTTACCTGGTTAACAAACGCCATGACCTCGCCAACTTCGCCTGTGCTCAGGCGAAGATGGCGGTGTACAGAACGAGAAAAAAGATGCTGGAAGTTGACACTGACGGCTGCTCTGTGGTGCTGGAGCACGCATACCACACACATGTCGGTGATGTGCACGTCTTCTTCGAACGCTGGGGAGCCGGAAAAGCCCTCTGTACTAGCGTGGACGGCACCCTCATGTTCATCTTCTGAAGCGCTCGCTCGTCAACGTGGCGTGCGCAAATGACCACCACAACCACGTGACTTTTCTTTCGTGTTGTGCGCGGTGCTTTTTAGTGCCACAACGCGTGGATTTGTAACGTTTATTTTAATTTGTTTGCTGGTGACTGTGTATTTCATATCGAGATCGCCTCCAGTGCTTTTGCTGCTGGCGGCAATAAAAAGTTGTTTAAAAGTCAAATCTCTCCATCGCTCTCTCTCTCCATCGCTCTCTCTCTCCATCGCTCTCTCTCTCTCCATCGCTCTCTCTCCATCGCTCTCTCTCCATCGCTCTCTCTCCATCGCTCTCTCGCGCGCGCATTAACATCCTCGTCGTACAACAAGGGATTAGGGAGCGCGCACATGCCGTTCACGGCACGCCGCTCGGATGCTTGCATTATGACAGCAGTAAATCCTCCACACCAAAGCAATGACAAATCAAACTTGAAACAACATCAAAGGATTCTGGCCAGATAAGGCACCTCTTCCGTGGCAGCGGCCAACAAAGGGATGCATTGATAACGTAGTGAGAAAAATAGATGGAACAGATTAAAGCCCGCTCGGAGCACATTACCAAAAACATGGTATTTGCGGGAAACTGTCGGGAAAATGACAAACGCTGACGGTGCGTGGCGCAGGAATCTGGCCCACGTCGAAGGATCCACATCGCAAACCTGATCCGACAAACCAAGGAAGACGCCGCCGAATGTTAACAATAAAAAAAAAATCGCTGTGGTGATTACCATCGATCTATAATGGCCGATATTATGATTGATTATAATCATAATATCCATTGATCATTAATCAAATAAATGTCAGAACGTGAGATGTATTTTATTTCGCATTCATGGGTGCGTTCCCTCTGATCTGTTGTGTGTATTGTCTGCGTTCTATTGTTTTTAACAATACAATACAATGCATTGTGTTCGGTCTATCCGAAGCAATTACCTCGAATACAGTAACCCTTTTGTTCTGCCGCTTCAGGATATTCTGCACGGGTGGTGCGGTGCACATTAAATGACGATGGTGATATGGTTGTCGCAAATAACGCTCAAGAGTTGCTCTATAACGATAATGGTGACTAATGGGCATTCGCTCCTCCAGCACATTTTTTTTAAGTATCGTGCACGATTCAGTGTCATGTGATTCATTTCGATCATCTATCATCTTTCGTCTTGCTTTGTACCATTTCGTTTGGATCGTTTTGTTTCATTTCCAATTGCTCCGTTGGCATAAAAGCAACGTTCGCAAATCATCTGCAGAAAAGGTTAATGAATTGCAAGAAATGCATTTTCATGTTGTACGCATTGAACTCAACGATCGATTTTTAACCGACGAATCGAAGCAATTGAACACTTGCCTCGTGGCTAGCGAAAACACAAAAAAAAACAATCAGGTTTCACGCACCAAACCAAGCGCCTGGCTATGGTAAAATCAACGCAAGCGCAATACAAGCGTGTGCGTGCGTGCATGCCACCATGATTCATACTTAATTTACACTACTTTTAAACAACAAGCGGGTGTTGATGGCATCTGGTGCCTGCAAGAATGGGGGTGGAGAAAGGAGTGGAGAGTGAGCGGACACGGGGAGGAGGAGGAGGAGGGGGGAGGTTCGGCAGTTCTCGCTGGGCGTTAGCACACACAGCGGAAACACCTTGCACAAGACGAGACACCTCCATCCGTCAGTCAGGATTGCTGGAATTAACGTCCAAATGACATAATTAAAACCATTTTGACAAGAGACGGCTTCGGAACGCCCATTATGCCCCGTTCGGTCTCTGCTCAAATGAAGGCCGAGTGTGTGCGTCACGTACATCTTTCTGCCAGCCAGACGGCCGGACTGCTTCCTCAAGAGGGCTTTTTTCAAACTGCCAGGTGATTAATACCCATTCCCTTCTGGTTTCAACACATAGCTTTAAGTGGCGATGTGTTTAATTAAAGTGCCAGCACTTTTTTTCCCTTCTTCTGAACAGCATTTTGTTTTAATTCCCTTCCTGCAATACGGCCTCTTTGAAAAGTGGGGAGTGCGCTTCGTAGAGATCTGAAGGTTTGTCGCGAAAAGTTATCGTGCCCTGTGGACACCGTTCTTCATACTCATTGAACTCCGTTTTCAAAACGGCAAACATAACATAAATTATCCCTGGAAATTAATAACGCTCTATATTGGCCCGCAATTAAAATTCTCAATTTGATCTTTTTAAAAATTTTCCTCCCAATGTTTTTCTTCTAATTGTGCTATTGGTGTCGAGTCGCGTGACAAAGTATCCGCGCGAAACTCTCACGCTGAGTCGTCTAAGAGAGTGGCCCATGGAAGAATATATTACAGACTTACTTCTGAAATTCCACCAAGTGACATTTTTGGTTGTATCCACAAGCTAGGGAGCACATGTCCCCACATGCCCTGCTGCAAATATGTGTTTGTCATGTGACAGACAAAGCAATATTTTTTTAATTCTCAGAGATGTAATTTTGCTCGCGTGAAAAATCTAATTTAGTTTGATGGGGGTATTTTTTGTATGTGTGTGTGCAGTCACTTGGTAGCTGGGCTGAGAGCGTGCATTTACTACATTGGGGGACTCAGTTTAATCTTGGTGGCTGAAACCTGGATTATAACCAAGGGCTTTAGTAGTGCCAACTCAGTGCCTCTGACCTTTGAAGCACCCGGCCACATTAATGCAAAATAATAATTCAAACATTTGTTTACATAATAATTTCCTGGAGTGATTGCAAAATGTCCTGTTTTAATGTTAAATGTTCATGACAATTTTGATTTTCATGTTTAATTAAAATCTGCTCGCACTATAAAACCGACATAACCCACACACACAGAAATAACAGCGCACAATATTATTAGGGAATTCGGTGACTGCCACGGGTTTATTCTATGACCCGTGGCAGGTTCCACTCGCCACTGATTTTAACCACAGCAGGCAAACTCGGGGAGCTGGGTTTACAACGCAGTGGATAATGAATGTATGCTTAACTTATTTCGCGCGAAGCCAATCGTGCTAAACCACTGTGCGACCGCTCACCCATGCTACGGTTAGGGACGAGAGGAATCGATGTAAAAGTCGCTGGTGCTGATTACCGAGTACAGAAGAGACCCCCTACTCGTCCCCCTTCCCCAAATCCCCTCCCAAGAAAGAGTGAGCGGGAGAGTCTGCGCAGGATTAAGACTGGACAAATCGCTCGCACCTGGGGTTCGTTTGTCAGCGAACCCACGAAGGCTTGTAAATGCCTCGTGTTAATCACACGGACAACTTGGCCACAGGGGGCAAACGCTTGCTTCTTAAGCAAGAGAGGCGATTATTTTTGTATATTTGAAAAGACGAGATTAGCAGGTTTTCTCCACGTGTCTTTTTTGTGCGCGTTTATTAAAATGCATCCTTCAAAAGGCTGACAGTTTAATGTCCATAAACGTCCCCGGGCTGACTTGAACCTAAAGGTATCTACTCAGAGCGGTGACAGCCTGTGCCTGCAATCCTCTTCAGTCTTAGACGGCCCTGAAAACAGCAAATATGACATCCACACACACACACAGCGTGTTTGTTTGGAAACAAAATAAAATTGTGTCCTTTCCATCGATGTTAATTAGTTTTCGTTTGGCAAAAACGGCTGTTTGCACGCAGTCACGTAACGTCGCATTGTGATGTGGCGGTGGCCGCTTGTTTTGTGGTAATATTCTGCTCGACAAATGCAGTCATAAATCACGCCACTTTTACTGGCACGAACAAAATGCTACATAGTTCGGCAGGGCTTTACAGAAAGAGCAAATAGGCCAGTGTCATCCCATGCATGACTGCTTATCCGAATCGCTACTAAGGCAAAGAGGAACAGGGTCACGTTTGTCATCTCCGACCCTATTTTTAGCAAAACATCCTGAGAATGCTATAACGATGACACAGCAATGACACTCATCACCCAAAGTACAAATTAGGCAACTCCACCACCACCACGTGCAAGGAGCTGCCATTAGCGTGGTTGGCAAAGGCCCTGGTGCAAGGTATGAAATGGGCAGCCCCCCTCCCCCCCCCAAATAAACTTTCCCCCTTTATCCATAGTCCAGTGCCTGGGGCCCTGCAACTTGTGGAGCTCCAGCGCAGTTGCACCGCCTGCACACTCGATGGCCGAGCCACCCGATCGTTAAATAGCTTGCCCGCGTGTACGCGTTTACGGTTACAACTCGGATAAGTTCACGAGGCTGAAGCGAAACGGGAGCGCGTGGAGTTTGAGCGGGGTGGGTGGGTGGGTCGGGCTAACGAACTGTGTTCACCCAAAAAACGTTGTGGGGGGGGGGGAGAGTCTGACGTTTTGGGAGATAATTACAAAAGCGACTGTATACGTGAGCGCATGTTTGCGTGCGTGCGCGTGGCTGCAAGGACACACACACACACGCGCTCGCACACACACAGGCGAACAAAACGTCTTCAAATATCTTGAAATCTTTATTAATTAATCAAAATTATGTATTTTCCTCTGCACGGTAAATGTAAACACCCACCTTCCCAGATCCATCACTTGATAGAATGTGTGTTTACAGACAAACTTCCTGGCACGTTACAAGGCGAAAACGCGATCGTTGTTATTATTTGCATCTCCGTAATGTATTTATTTTCTCTTCTACCGAACGTCATTTTGCAAAAAAACGTACACCCTTACGCACGTGCGTTCGGTTCAGCCATTCGTTCGGTAATCCTCCTACGTCTGGATAGCTTCCCTTTGCCTGATTAGGATTAGGGTGGGGAACCAAGGGAGGGGGTTAGGGGGGCAGGGGCAGTGAATAAGAGAGAGATGCAAAAAACACAAAGACATCAATGCAGAAAATTGGACCAAAATTTTAAAAGAAAATTGTGCAAATAAGCTTTCTCGCGTAAATAACGAAGCATATTTTTTTTGTTTTTATTATATTTTGCATGGGCAATCATACAATCATAGTCAAACCCACTTCGTACGTGCAACGCCTTTTTAAAATCACTTGCATGAAAAGTTCACACAGACGGCGTGGGGAGACGCAGGGTTGGAATTACACCGAGACAGAAAGAGGAACACGTGGTTTAAGAGAATATACGCAGGAGGGTTCCGAGACATCATTTTCACTGTAAAAAAAATACGTTGGGTTTGGTAAGGCGTGACAGGTGGTCGCGATAGGGGACATGAGCCGGTGATCGAGACTAACGATGGAGTCGCAGCCAAGGGAGGAGGAACGCGCCCCAAAGAGGATATCCATCGTGGAGATTGAGCGACGAAACCGGCTAGTGGGCAGATGCTAGGTGGATTGCGGTGTTAGCTAAACCACCTCTTCGTGTGCCGTACCGGCTTTAATAGGTGCTCGCTAACCGTCTGTTAAGACTATATGGTGGGGGGGGGGGGCATATTTGCCTTTGTTATATCGCTGAACGGAGAGAAATGGAAATTGCTTTCAACCAGCAGTGGATAGATCACGGCTTATGATAACGATGATAATCATGACGCATACAAAAAAATCAAGCTTTTAACCAAGCAACAGGTGTGACCCGAACTCACTGGGTTTTATTGCTTTGTTAGGCTGGAGATGGGCACTTAGCGAGATTCGCCCTCAGGGCCGTAATAAATCAGGCTAATGGCTCCGTTAATGGCTCGCCCGCACCCAGCACACAGGCGCATACTTGCACAGGAGAAGAAGGGGAAATGTTTTTTAGAAGAAATGGGGGAGAGAAAAAAACCCGCCGAGAAGTGTAATTTTCTTCATAAAACGTCACCGTACACGATGAGATAATTGGCAGGGCTCATTAAGGTCAGATTATTGCAAGGTAATAATGGTCGAGGTTATGACTTTGAAGCGCACAATGCAGCCCTCTCCACGTTTCCAACGGGTTTCGATTAATCTGGTCCGTTCCGTTGCGTTTTTGGCAGATGTGGAATGCGAAGGTATATCTGTAACAGTAGTCCCCCCCCCCCCCCCACAGTCGGAGCCTGGAGGCTTGAGTTACACAACTGCCATCTGGGAAGTCGGTTATCAAAATTGGTGCGGTAATTACGGTATTTATAATGTCAACGTGATGGCCTGGCTGAGACCTCCCTGGTTAACTTCCAGCAATGTTGAGGACTATAAACAACAACAACAACAGGTAAAGACTACTTATTGTACACGTAACATGCGCAGTCATATTTTGGCAATCCACTGCTGGATGATGCCCCCCCCCAACTTTCTGATAGTAGGGGGGAGGGGGGGGGTTTGTTTGACCATACTTCCCCCACGCTGGTCATTTGCGGGTTTGTGGAAACAGGAGGGAAGAGACGTGGGAGCATAGAAGTACAGCAGAACGATGGATTTGTTTTTTCCACACGGCCCAGCACATAGCCCTGCAAGCCCTACGATAACATTTTTGGGTACGTCGTGGTCGCACAACCAAGCACTATGCAGGCTCAATATCTGCTTAGCTTCCGAGATCGAATGTGATCTATTGGGTGCATACCAGGTGATTAGGTCATAGGCATGGCCGGATTAACCCATAGGCTTATAAGCCTTAGGCCCTCGTATTTTATAGACCCTGCAAAAGTGTCTCCATTCCACAATGAGCGATGGTAGCGTGGCCATCGGAACATTCTTTGTCTTTGAATTACGATGACAGCATTCATGACGTGTGCCACAGCTAGAGCTAAGAAAAAAACAACTGCATTTGTTTTAAGAGTGCGGCGAGTGATTTACGTTTCATGAATTTAGCTTGAGTCGAATGCCTTTGTCAATTTTACATAGGAAAGTAAATAAATATCTTTGATGACTTCATCATTTTTGTTTGCAATATGTACTACATACATATGCCCTTACTTCCTATTAGCCTTTGGGCACTCATAACCTTATGTTCTCTCAGTGGGCACGTGGATTTTTCTCCGGGTCCTCCGGTTTTTCCTTCCACATTTAGAAACGTGCGTTTACCGTATTTGGCTGCTATAAATTTCCACACAATAAGCCACTTCGTTGAGCTATCATTTGTGGCCAGGTCACGTCTTAAAAAGGGCTGTATAGCTCAGTGGGCTTTACCTCGGAAAAAAAATTATAGTTTATTTTAATTTTTAATCCGGCCCTAATCATACGTAAGACTTAATCATTTGATTCAAATTCCTCTCTAATGGAGCTACTTTCATGGATGGCAACAGACGTTACGTGAGCATACTGAACTCTTTGTCACCACGCCTTGCCCTCTGAGCTGCTGCCGAGGCATTTCCCCCAAAAAGTTTGGAGGCTCACAAAAGGTCGCTCTGTTGGTCGCGGCACTGGCAACGACGAGGAGCCACTCTCGTGCACATCGGAGCCCCGATTACGAGAGGCTTGAGCAGTATCGCGTTACACGATTGGCTGACGGAGCAGACACAATTGTTTATTAACTCCTCGAGGCATTCGCCATTTGTTTTTTTTTGTAATCCCCCAATTATTCGCCATTTATTAAGTGACCAACCTGTCAAACGTTACGCGCTGGCGAAGTGGTGGACTTAGGGACAGAATGAAATGCAATGTACCACTTATCCCAACACATTGCATGTAAACCTTGGTGTAAATCCCCAAAGGCAAGCCTGTGATGGCTGTTAAGGTTACAAACGGCAACAACTATATTTACATTGCCAAGAAATGTAAATGGGCAGGACGCGTCGCCAGATGCAATGATGGCCGATTGGAAACGACTGGTGGCAGACTGGCAAGCCAAAAGATGGAGGTGGACAACCACCCTGGAGATGAAGCGGTGAGATCAGTGCAGCCGCGAGACGGATGGTCGTGGCGGAATGTGAGTTCCCGGCCACAGCTAATATCGGTGGAGAGTGATATCTGAAGCAGTCCGGCCGGGCCAACCTCCTCCGACTTGACAAACTCGCATGAACCAGCATGGTGAAGTCTGGCTAAACAATCCTGATGAAACGGCATCAGGAGCAGTGCCGGATTATCCCAGTAGCAAAAGTAGCTACATATGTGGCTACGGGCCCCGCACTTTCAAGGGCCCCACGCTAAATGCTTTCAAGCTATCATTTCCGGTTCAGTGATTCTGCACTTGCTCTATTACTATAGTACTATACCGCCTTCAACTTCTATGAACGACTGGTTGTTTAAGGTTAGCGATTTGTCGTATTATCTGGCTGCATATCAAATGAAAAAAATACAATTACTCTACTATGCAAGTAAAAAAAAAGTGTGTGGTTTAATATTTATGTTTTTTTTGCATATAGGGCCCCTTTATAACAGATGCTACAGGCCCCGCACTAGCTTCATCTGGCACTGATCAGGAGGCCTCCATCCAGCAGTGGACTAACAAAAGGGTTGTAAATTATTGTATTAATCAGCAGCATAGCATGGCTGGCGCGGGGTCCCTTGCCCAATGTTCTTTTCCCTTCGTAGTCCCCCACCTGGGCCCTCCTCTGGCCCATGCCCACACATGCCCCCCTCCCCCCAGTGCGGTTGCACCGCCTGTACACTTCACGGCTGCGCCACCGACGCGGACACATATCTGTGACAGCACCCAGCAAAATGCAACTCGTGCGGTGTCATACATTTGCGCTGACCTGGCCAGGTGAAGCCCGATACGCCGAAGACGAGAATAGGTCATAGGATGACCCCTGTCTTGTTCCAAGGAAAACAGGGACGCCTCTTCACCTTCCACCGTCCTCTCCGCCTCCACCCCGACACCAGGGTGTTCCTGCTTAAACCTCCCTCTCAGCGTCGGGATTTCTTTCAGCAGGGAGAGATACGTCATGATTTCTGGCGAATGCTTGTCAAGGGAACACCCTTGCCGAGGCTACGGAGCGCGACAGCAAAAAGAAAGTTCGCGACGGCGGCGCTGTCGAAGGTTCTCGACGACAAGAATCGTCGGTGAACGAGAGGCCCAGTCGCATCGAATCCGTGTCCTCGTGTAATAACAGGGCGCCACGGTGGTGAGATGTTAACTACCTCTGCTGGTTTACAGGAGGTTGTGGGTTTGATCCCGGCTCTGACGCCTGTATATTTGGAGTTTGCATGTCTCCCTGTGGTAGCATGGATTTTTCTCCGGGTCTTCCGGTTTTTCCCTCCACATTTAGAATCAACATGCGTTCAGAGCAGTGGTTGCGAAATGCCCTTTCTGAGAAGCAAAGGGGTGCGTGCCGGTTGCAGTGAAGGTTAAGAAACATGCGTTTAAGAGTATTTGGCTGCTATACATTTCCACATGATAAGCCAGTTCGTTGGCCAGGTCGCTTCTGAAAAAGAGCTATACAGCTCAGTGGGCCTTACCTGGTAAAATAAAAAGTTTCGTTTCGGTCGCACATTGTACTTGCAATGTCGACCGTTTAATGTCCCGGCGGAACAGTAGTAAGGTGAAGTGTGGGCACTCCCACCTCTTCCAAGACGTCTGGCCAGTCGTGGAAGAGTAGGCCAAATACCCTTGAGAGGGGCTCTCTAAATCTCTCTCTGTAGCGGAGGCCATTCTGCTAGCCAAGTACTTTCAGGGCTGCACCCTTATCTTTTTTAGCCACTTACTGCGCACGCATGTAAATTGCCCAAGAAGATCATTCGGAACAAAATAATGGGCATATTTTGGGTTAACCACCCACACGATTATGCTGGGTTTAGGAAAGGTTAATCTACCTTTGGACACACACCAATACTATAAATCGTATTCTGGAAAAGACTAATAGTGAATTAAAATGCGATTATGGGGAGTCTTTGTCGACATTGAAAAGGCGTTTGATGTGGTGGGAAGCCTTCCCTGACCTCACAAAGCAAATTAATAGCCTAAATACAAAATAAATAAACATGTTTAAGTAACGACGCAGCACATTGGAAGGGGAGTCGGACCTGGAGATGCTCCTTTGCCAAAGGTGTTTTTCACAGCGACATCATAACATGATATTAGAATGTGATTGGAGAGAAAAAAGAAAGGAAACAAACATAAACAAATAAAATGTGAACCATCTCAGGTTTGATGATATAGTCATTATGAAAACAAGCAGGCCACACTCATATATATAGCTCAGTGGGCCTTTCCTGGTGAAATAAAAAAACAAGTTTAGCTTCGTAAATGCTCAATACTACCTCATTAGCACCAGCATGACGCTGTCAAACCGTCTTGAGAGAGCAGGATGTTGAAAATATACGTGCCCACTTATTTCCTTACCTTTCATCATCATAAAAAAAGAAAACCAGAAAGCTGCTTGGCCTCACTAGGCTGACGAGTTTTAGTCTCAAAACTTTTCGACAGCTCCTCCGATTTATACCTGTTGTTATACCATTGACAAGAAAAAGTTGACGCTTGGATGTTTCCATTGTTGTATCAATTGTTGTCTAAAATTAGTCTGGACGTGCTGTCTTACTTGCTTCGCTGCGTGCTGCAGAACTTGCGCTCTGCGAGGGAAAAATACGCGCGCCGTTTAATTTGCTACGATAATGATGCGCGGTGCGCTTTCATGCCGGAGCCCCTTTTTTTCTTTGCTGTTTACTTCTGCCGGGACGGACGCTGCGCATCGCGGCGTAGCAGCTCTTCGCACCTCCTCTCGCAAACGGAGGGTTTTGTCACCATTTTCGCACCTCCTCTCAGGCGGCGGCCTAACGATTACATCCGTGCGGATTCGAAGGCCCGCTTTTGCAACTGGCGTGCAAAATATGTAAAAAGCAATACATAAAAAAATACATACACCGGCCGAGGCAATAAACCACGAAACAAATAGCCGCGACAGAGCGCGTTTGCTGTCTAACTTGCGCCGAGCGGCGGTCAAAAAACATTCCGGGAAGGAAATTAAAGGTGTATGAAAGCTCACACTTGTTATTTTTGTTTTTCAATGCACTCATCGGTTAATTTCAAACGCGCGCGCCTTCGATTAGATCATTACCACGTATATTTGGGGCTTCAAAATAAAGCAAACGTTATATTGGTGTCGACCTGTTTATAGACCTCGCGCTTAAACCGTGTCCATTGCTCTGCCGTCAAACTCAAAAGCGCGCTCGCGCAGTCCGGCCATTCGCGAACTCTGCTGCGAAATAACCTTTCAGATCACTGTTATAATTCAGTAGGCTCACATGACATTGACTTCTCCAACACAGAGGTTCTTTGCAAGCCATCTGGCTACCATGAAAGATTCGTCCATGAGGCTATCCCCATATACAAGCACAGAGACAATTTCAACCGAGAAGATGGATTCTGCCTTAGCAATCATTGGAAGGATTTGATAAACCATTTCGGGTCTTCATTGATTGTTCACGCTTACGGTGGCTTTCAGACCGCATCCATTATTTTCGTCTCCCCCATCCTCTTTTCCGAACATAGATGGACTCGTCCATTTGAATAACTGCCAAATCGCTCTCCGTGGTGCTAACGTTAAAAAAACAGCCACTTTTTTCAAATTTTCTTGCTGTGGTTTTCATACCTGATGATGATTGCTTGTGTTGCAGTCGAAACGTCGTGATAATTGATTGTTTTAAATTTTTATTATTTTATTGTTTCCCTTCTACGTGACTTTACCGAAAGAACCAAGAATATAAAAAAGGCAGTTAAGTGTTGGTGGCATATTTATGAATTGTTTAGAAATTGGAATAAAGCTGGTAGAGAAACGTCCACCAGCGTGTTTTGCTTTTGAGAATCTGAATCTGATCACGAATTATGGCATAGCAATGTGCTCGAGAGAGAAAGGTTTCAATCAGTGCATACAGCAAACCTATTAAATATGGATCAGAGCACATGGTACAACTCGACATAGGAGAGAGAACAAAGCGTACGTATGTTGAACGTCTTTTGCACCAGACATAGCCAACCGTGCTAATCGCGAAAAAAGGCACGCAGAGATACATGCTGTGGGCGCCATGGTGGTGAGATGTTAACTACCTCAACCGGTATACATGAGGTTGCAGGTTTGATCCCAGCCCTGACGCCTGCTGTATATTTGGAGTTTCCAAGTTCTCCCCATCGTAGCGTAGATTTTTCTCCGGGTCCTCAGGTTATTCCCTCCACATGTAGAAACAACACGCGTTTAGAGAATTTGACTGCGATACATTTCCACGTGATAAGCCACTTTGTTGAGCTATCATTTGAAAGAGAACTATATAGCTCAGTGGGCCTTACCTGGTAAAATATTTTTTTTATAGTTTAAATACACCGAGAGGCAGAAAGAGAAACGCGTGGACTAGTTTGTTGCCCTTCCCCCGCACCTCTGATTAGCACAGTTGGCTATGCACTGTGTGAAAGAAGTTGAACATACATCCATATATATCGGTGATGGTAAGTGGGCTTGAGCAAGACACACGACACGGACACATGTGTCTCCCGAGCACCAATGTCTGCGCACCATGCCCCAGGTACTTTTCATTTTGTCACCCCAGTGGGGATGAAGATGACGGTGACGATGGCGATGATTACAGTGATGGTCTTTATTAATTACAATGACGGTGGCAATAGTGAAAATTGCAGGGAAATAACGACGGTGTTTATTGTAATGACGATTCTCATAATAGTGATGATTACGGTTATTATAATGATGACAGTGACGATGACAACCGATGGGGATAAGAATATCAAGGTTACCGTTTGCGCGTGTGTGTGTGTGCACGTGATTATAATCTGCGGCCAGGATACGAGCCACGTTCTGCAGGGGGATGTTCCCGCTGTGCAGCCGGGCGGCCGTCTGCTGCATCAGGTGTCGCCACAGCTCTTCCCCGCCGGCCAATGGGGAGCCCTCCAGGGCACCTGCCAGCTCCGCCACCGTCATGTGACCCACCCCCTTCCCAGCATGCACCGCAAGCCTGGACTCCCACTGGGAGGCGCTCACACACAGACGGGCGACAGGTCGCACAGATTAAATCAACTACATCGACGCAATTAAAGCAATCATCCGTCCCTTACAGCAGCTCATTAGTGATGACGGCTCCAAGCAAATGTCTCCCTTTGTCCTCTTTCTTTATCCGTATTACGGCTTCATTCAGTCTCAAGCCTCTCTTTTCTAGGCATTCTACCGCTGCATCTATCCACTTAGTTGTTTTTGTCTTCCCCTTTACTCCTTTTTCCCTTCCACTCATGTGTGCATCGCCAGGTCTGGGGGTCCTGTCTGGCGTCGTGACGCAGGATGCTGTTTGCACACGGAAGCATCTGAAGCAACGCACGAGCACAATAAGACGTTTTGGAGGGAAGTGTTCATCTTAAACCCCAAGAGCGAGCAGGCGCACTGATCTGCAATGAAGTCCAATTATAAACACAATCACATTGTCAAATTAACATGTAGGCTTTCGCGACCAACATCATCCATAATATAGGTTTCTTTGGGTCAGGTCGCGTAAATGTGTCGTTAAACCCGCCACCACCCGACACAGCCAATTAGTAAGGTTTGTCAAGTAAACAGAACGTGGCCAATTCGTCACTAGTACAGCACGCCGGTGTGTTAGGGAGCAAAACCACAACATTTACAATCTGAGTACGACGTTTCGCCAGTAATTACCACAAGGATCATCAGGCAGACAGCCAGATTTGTGGAGAAATCCTCCTATTTCGTTTCATAAATAGAGGGATAAATGTGATGACGTCCCTTGTGAGCCCTTCACATGCGAATGGGGGGGGGGGGGAGGATTAGTGAATGCATATGAATGACAATGGATATACATTGCTGCTTGGGTTATTCATATGGTAATCAGCGTGCATTATGCAATCATATTGTGCTCGCCAATTGCTCAAGTCTGAAGGCACTTTCTGCAATGAGTGAACACAGAATTGTCAAGGGGTTCCTGGATCGTCGATGCTGCAAGTATTTGGGTGCAAAATCATCACGCACTTGGCAAGGAAGAGGGGGGCAGTGGTTAGCTTTGCTGAGTATCATCAAACGTCAGGAGGCCGAAAATAGAATGATATGTTTAGTAATATGTTCCTACACCTCCGATTCGCACAGTTGGCTACGTACGGTGCGAAAGAAGTTCAACATACCATACATAATATGTTGTAAATATATCATGACGTTATGTAGCGACAAGTAATTGTATCGTGGCGTGAAGCGAGCTACTCAACGCCGTGCTCAACTACAGGCTGTACGAGCAGAAAATGCACCGCAGAGCTCGATTCAATAATAATAACAATAAAAAAAATAATAGTTACGGCACCGAACAGAAATGAGAAACACGGGACGGGTAAAATCCAGCTGCGCGTAAAAGCAACCCAGCGACTCACAGGTGTTGGGATGTTTGTTGGTCGTGCGTTACGGCAGGGTATTATATTGTCGCACTCGCTCGAATTATAAGGTGGCGGAGAACGAATGGGAGGGGACAATGTAATATTTATTCTGTTGCCGCACTTATTAAACAGGTGAAAAACTAATTTCGGGTCAAATAAACGTAAACGCGCGGTTTTGGATTTCATCGTTTTGTGGTGTTCATAACAGAGAAGAGGATACGGAGAAAAGGGGGCGGCTTTGAAACGTAAGAGCCACTGTACTGATTCAAACGAAACAAACACAAATTGGCCACGATAAATAACAAAGCAATCATACGGTGTGACACAACAATAGCGGTGGGGCGGGGGGGGGGGGGGCTTCCCTGCAAATTTCAAACCGTATCGTCTTTAAGAGATCGCTTTCAAACTGTTGCCTGTTAACCACACAATACTCCGAGTGACGGCCACGCAGACGCCGTGCGATTGCCGACATCATCCTGGCCAACGCCGCTGTCCGTGCGGCGTGGACGCGATACGCCATGTGGTGCGATGCACGGTGCAAACCCTGCTTCGCCGGTTGACTCAACCCATCATTGCTCCCCGGTTGATACAATGACAACCACTGTGTCGGGAAGTCAACAGTGGGCCGTCCTATGGATCCACTGGCCCCGCCATAGCAATGCGGAATTTACACGACTGGCTCAGGGATGGTAAAAAAAAAAGATCTGAGCACAACCTCAATGCTCATTTGAGTAGGAAAAATTATTATAATGCAATGTAATTCACGGTGCTACGTCAATCCACTACTGGCTGAAGGCCACCCACACCGTGTCCGTGTCTGCTGTGGGAATCATTTCACCCATACTTCACCACGCCGGTCAGTTCAGGTTGGTGAAGTGGGGTGGGGGGGGGGCAGAGGGGGGGTCCTATACTCTTCTTTGGTTCTTTCGGTAAAGTCACGTAGAATGAGAATAAAATAATAAATTGATAAAATAAAATAACACAATAATAATTTTATTTTATCAATTATTTTATCAATTTTTTTTTATCAATTTATTTTATAAATTTATTATTTTATTCTCATTCTACGTGACTTTACCGAAAGAACCAAAGAAGATGAATCATTGCAGTCACGAAAGCTTTAAATCGAAAGGGGTCCTATACTGTTAGGTATCACCCGACGCTGATGTTATTCCAGGCCTGGAATTGGAATTCAGGTGGAAAGGTTGATTGCGTCCATGCGCTAACCACCACGCCGCTGCTTGTGACGTGAGAAATGTCACGACTATTAATATGCAACAAGCGTGGTCATTCGCAGAAAGGAGCTCTGCGTGAAGCAGACACACGTTTCAACCAAAAATGCTTCGTGACGTTATAACAATTACTCTCCACGTTTGCAACGTTTGGCTGACAATTCAATAAATGGGACCTCCTTTGCCAGTACCAAAATATGATAATTGGTTTTTCCCCTTTTTTTCTGGCAAAAAAACAGGTGTTACGATGTTAAAACACCAAACTGAAACCTTTTACAAGGAATCATGTCTGCATTAACCACAATGCTTGCGGTGAGAATGCAAACAAAAAAACTCTGATAATATATGCATTGTCCTTGAAACTGATTGGTCCACACCAGAGACAGCTTTCTTTTGAGCCTCGTCTCAAACAGTGTTCGACCTTTTGGCTGTCTCTGGTGTGGGCCAATCAGTTTCAAAGAAAATGCATATATTATCAGAGTTTATTTTGTTTGCATTCTGACCACAAACTTTATGGTTAATACAGCCATGATTCCTTGTAAAAGGTTTCAGTTTGGTGTTTTAACATCTTAACACCTATATTCTTGGTTCTTACGGTAAAGTCACGTAGAAGGGAAATAATACAATGATACAAATAAAACAATAAAATTCTCACGACGTTTGTTTTATTTGTATTATTTTATTATTTCCCTTCTACGTGACTTTACCGTCGTGAGAATTTTATTGTGTTATTTTATTTTATCAATTTATTATATTATTCTCATTCTACGTGACTTTACCGAAATAACCAACGAAGGAGAACCAATAATATTAATCCTTGCAGTCACGAAAGCTTTAAATCGAAATCTTAACACCTGTTTTGTTGCCAGAAAAAAGGGGAAAACCCTATTATCAAATTCAATAAATGTTTTGGAAATTCCCCACCACCACCACCGTCAAACCCCGGTATACAAAACAACGTGCTCGTAATGAGATATGACAAAGCATGGCAATTAGAAATACGTTAGGCCGAAGATTACAACGTCTGGTTCTGTGGGGCTCTTTATTTATTCGTTCAGTCTGTTAAATTGTTATCATCTTGAGTTCTAAACAAACCAAAACTTATGCCATTGTGTCAAATAATTTACGCGAGTATCCTGGGCAAACGCAACCGGCTCAACAACAGCGGAGTGTCGTTATATATTCTCAGACCAGGAACACATAAACCTTGGTCTTGTTACGTAAACATTTAAGAAAGGTAGCATTTCCAGCTGCTCCCCCTTATTTAGTTTTTCATCCGCCGATCTCCTGTGTGTTTAGTAAAGTGTCACGCGTGATTAATATTAAGCCTTCTGTCTTTACACCGTAACTAACACCCGCGTATTATTTTGTCCCTGGCGCGGTGGTTTATTGTTCCGCTGTTTACACAATGTGTCCACAAGGCGCCAACTGATATCAAAAGCGTAGTGTCTTTTCGGCAGAGTCAATATCGAGAATAGTGTAATTACAATGAAAGGTTTGACTGATTTTGAACACTTGATGACATACATACAAGGTTGTCTGTGGCCCGGCCTGGATGATGTAAACAGTCATAAGCCATTTAGTTTGGCGCAGTAGACAAAGCTCTAAGCTCATTCACTGCACGGTCCTTGAGCCATTTGCCCAGAAGTGCCTTATGGGTACCCCATGGGGTGGCAAATACGAACTAGTATTCTCTAGAACCATGTTCTATGTTATTAATGAATCTTTCGGTAAAGTCACGTAGATATGTTCAAAGAAAATGATCAATAATAACAGAAAACAACGATGTTTCGATCGCAACGCAAACGCAAGCGTTGCGATCAGTATGTTATAGCGTTGCGATCAGGGGCGGAGGCAGGATTTCAGGCCGGGGTGACATTCAACAAATATTAATTTCAAGAATGATTAGAGAGTCAGGCTGTTGAACTAGACGCCATCGGTTGGCGACACACTCTGGACAATGCAGTTGCACGGAGTCCGCCAGACTGAGTGTCGTACAATTATAACGCAGAATGTCACCCCTGTCACCCCCCTGGCTCCGCCCCTGGTTGCGATCGGTATGTTATAGCGTTGCGATCGGTATGTTGTAGCGTTGCGATCAGTATGTTATAGCGTTGCGATCAGTATGTTATAGCGTTGCGATCAGTATGTTATAGCGTTGCGATCAGTATGTTATAGCGTTGCGATCAGTATGTTATAGCGTTGCGATCAGTATGTTATAGCGTTGCGATCAGGTATGTTATAGCGTTGCGATCACTATGTTATAGCGTTGCGATCAGTATGTTATAGCGTTGCGATCAGTATGTTATAGCGTTGCGATCAGTATGTTATAGCGTTGCGATCAGTATGTTATAGCGTTGCGATCAGTATGTTATAGCGTTGCGATCAGGTATGTTATAGCGTTGCGATCAGTATGTTATAGCGTTGCGATCAGTATGTTATAGCGTTGCGATCAGGTATGTTATAGCGTTGCGATCAGGTATGTTATAGCGTTGCGATCAGTATGTTATAGCATTGCGATCAGGTATGTTATAGCGTTGCGATCAGTATGTTATAGCGTTGCGATCAGTATGTTATAGCGTTGCGATCAGTAAGTTATAGCGTTGCGATCGGTATGTTATAGCGTTGCGATCGGTATGTTATAGCGTTGCGATCAGTATGTTATAGCGTTGTGATCGGTATGTTATAGCGTTGCGATCAGTATGTTATAGCATTGCGATCAGTAAGTTATAGCGTTGCGATCGGTATGTTATAGCGTTGCGATCGGTATGTTATAGCGTTGCGATCAGGTATGTTATAGCGTTGCGATCAGTATGTTATAGCGTTGCGATCACTATGTTATAGCGTTGCGATCAGGTAAGTTATAGCGTTGCGATCAGTATGTTATAGCGTTGCGATCAGTATGTTATAGCGTAGCGATCACTATGTTATAGCGTTGCGATCAGTATGTTATAGCGTTGCGATCAGTATGTTATAGCGTTGCGATCAGTATGTTATAGCGTAGCGATCACTATGTTATAGCGTTGCGATCAGGTATGTTATAGCGTTGCGATCAGTATGTTATAGCGTTGCGATCAGTATGTTATAGTGTTGCGATCAGTATGTTATAGTGTTGCGATCAGTATGTTATAGTGTTGCGATCAGTATGTTATAGCGTTGCGATCAGTATGTTATAGTGTTGCGATCAGTATGTTATAGCATTGCGATCAGGTATGTTATAGCGTTGCGATCGGTATGTTATAGCGTTGCGATCAGTATGTTATAGCGTTGCGATCGTTATGTTATAGCGTTGCGATCAGTATGTTATAGCGTTGCGATCAGTATGTTATAGCGTTGTGATCAGGTATGTTATAGCGTTGCGATCAGGTATGTTATAGCGTTGCGATCAGGTATGTTATAGCGTTGCGATCAGGTATGTTATAGCGTTGCGATCAGTATGTTATAGCGTTGCGATCAGGTATGTTATAGCGTTGCGATCAGTATGTTATAGCGTTGCGATCAGTATGTTATAGCGTTGCGATCAGGTATGTTATAGCATTGCGATCAGGTATGTTATAGCGTTGCGATCAGGTATGCTATAGCGTTGCGATCAGGTATGTTATAGCATTGCGATCAGTATGTTATAGCGTTGCGATCAGTATGTTATAGCGTTGTGATCAGTATGTTATAGCGTTGCGATCAGTATGTTATAGCGTTGCGATCAGTATGTTATAGCGTTGCGATCAGGTATGTTATAGCGTTGTGATCAGTATGTTATATCGTTGCGATCAGGTATGTTATAGCGTTGCGATCAGTATGTTATAGCGTTGCGATCAGTATGTTATAGCGTTGCGATCAGGTATGTTATAGCGTTGCGATCAGGTATGTTATAGCGTTGCGATCAGGTATGTTATAGCGTTGCGATCAGTATGTTATAGCGTTGCGATCAGTATGTTATAGCGTTGCGATCAGTATATTATAGCGTTGCGATCAGTATGTTATAGCGTTGCGATCGGTATGTTATAGCGTTGCGATCGGTATGTTATAGCGTTGCGATCAGTATGTTATAGCGTTGCGATCACTATGTTATAGCGTTGCGATCAGGTATGTTATAGCGTTGCGATCAGTATGTATTAGCGTTGCGATCAGGTATGTTATAGCGTTGCGATCGGTATGTTATAGCATTGAGATCAGTATGTTGTAGCGTTGCGATCAGTATGTTATAGCGTTGCGATCGGTATGTTATAGCGTTGCGATCAGGTATGTTATAGCGTTGCGATCGGTATGTTATAGCATTGCTATCGGTATGTTATAGCGTTGCGATCAGTATGTTATAGCGTTGCCATCGGAACGTCATAGTTTTCTGTTATTTTTGATGATTTTCTTTTAACTTATCTACGTGACCTTACCAAAAGACCCAATAATATTAATTCGCTTTAAGTCACGTGTTATCTTCACAATTATCTATGATAACAAGGTCCCCGTGGTAGCTTTATAACAGAGAACGTTTTTTTAAAAATGTGTTTGATAGAGAATATTGTTTTTTTACTAGCCAAATAACGTGATATGAAAAGTCCGCGGATTATGAAAATAAACAGCAAGTATAAAACTGACAGTATGAAAACGTACAAAGTGTCATGCCCATAGTGGACACTTACCACGGTGGACATTTGCTACCCCAGGTGGGACGAGCACTATGCGTAAAGAACCACATCTGCACCCGCGTTCTGCTGACCCATACAAAAGGGTTTCGCATTAATATCTCAATCGATGGAATTTCAAGTTCGGCCGGGAGTGATCTCTGGCTCGGAATTCAACTGAGACGATTGTGAGTGGGAATCACTGCTGCCAAACCAGCCGTGCTACATTGCAGCGTTGACCTATTTCGCCCCCAAATTCATGCTCGCACGATGATCCGATGTGAACTCTCTCAGCTGCTCTTGCACGGCTTGACTGCTGTAGGACATTGCACTTTGGTCATCTGTCAATCAACGCAGCACCGCACAAGGTGCACAAACTGTAATTTGCTTACGAGGTAAAGTACTCTAAATAACAATTACAACGTTCACAGCCCGTTGTCATTCCAATGCTGGATGAAGACCTTCCCAACGCCATATCAGTTATCGGGTTTTTTTTACCATACTTCACCATACTGCTCAGTGTGGTCCAGAAAAGGGGGGACCCTGGACCCATGCGTATGCCACTCGCCACTGATGTTAGCCGTGGCCGTAAATCGAAATCGGGTCTCCGAGTTCGTAGTGCATTGCGGTAACCACTGCACCACCGCTGCACCTCCACAGTTATAAATTACCCTTATGTCATCATCATCATCATCAGCCATGATCTATCCACTGCTGGATTAAGGCCTTGGGACGGGCGACCCTAATGTATAATTCCCATATTTAGATTGCCTTGGTGCCTATTTGATTAGGCAGGAATGGATTCACACATCCAGATTTTTTATGGATTATCACGATTCTATTTTAAAAAAATATATACTTTTCGTATTTTTTTTTTACATCTCACAGCTACAGTTGTATTCAGTGCCTTAGTCCATACGTATACATCGCATATAACGTGCATACCAGTTCGAGGAACTCAGAAATAAACCATTCTCGTGCGGATGATTTTACGTGCGGCACATTGAAACAATTCATCCACGGGAACCGACGTCCCGGTCGTAGTCGTATCGCCAAAGTCGATATCCGCGCATCGCATCGTGAAACACGATGTCGCGGCCATGCCCCGTGTCTGCAAAGGCGGTGTTGGTTTGGGTTTGCGAGCGCTACCTCCGCGAAGGCTGGATCCGCGTTCCCAATGACGCGCTGCAGCAGGAACTCCAGCACAAGCCGCTCGGAGAAGGAGTTTTCGCTGAACGCGACAAATCCCATCACCAGCTCGTCCAAATCCTCCTCCTGCGGGAGGGTCGGCGGGAATAACGGCGGACGCACGCTCACGGAACGTCCATCCGTCCATCGCGCCCCACTCATTCTTTCATTCATTTCCACATCGCGAACGTAGTACACTTGCAATGCACGGTCACACACGTACCGCTGCGTAACACGTACCCCCCACACTCCGCCCTCCCTCCCCATCGCCAGCGATTCCACATCCTCCTCCTGCTGAGCGAGCGTCGGCACACGCTCTTGTAACGCCGTGCCCCCCTCTCGTTCGTTAGAGATTTGCGAACGAAGGCGGCGCTCCACCGATACTTCTTTGCGAGCGGTTTAAAGCGGCGTTGCAGTCGGCTTCACCGCTCGGGCAATTGGCCACGACTGGCATGGCAACGAGCGTCCGTCCGTTGTGCGTGCGTAAATACCTGCTATAGTTGCGCAAAATAGCGCGCCGTCACTTAACCCAATTGGCAATTGAACTACCAAACGGCCTTGGCCATATGTTTGACCCGCACCTCTGCTGAGCACGGTTGGCTACGTACGGCGGGAGAGAAGTTCAACGGTACATGCATACACATGTTGTTTTATTCTTTTGTTACAGATTTTTGTTTTTCGATTACTGGATCTTAGGTTGTGGCTAAATATAAACGAGCCGGCCCTGCCGAGATGCTGGGCTTGCATGCGCGTTTCAGCCACCCATGCTCAACCCGGCTTCTCAAGCGTGGCGGGTTGATGATGGTTGTACTAAATTAGTTTGTTCACTTAATCTGGTAAATCCTCAATTCTCAGAATGAACGCGTTTCAGTTTGATTACCACGTGACAAACACTGGTATAGCATTGCACAACCCTTGGTAATTTGATGATTTCTCACAATTCAGGTGTTTTATGTTACATATATTTAAATGGTGGTGGATGTAGCAGCCTCTAGTAGAAGTAGTATCAGGGGTCACACGATCTGGTTACGTACAAAGTACATAAGTAAAAATAATACATTTGTCCTATGCACGGTTCAAATAACGCGTGGTAAAGTGTAAAGATCGATTTAATTGATGTTTTTGCCTTCGTAAGTTGTGTGACAGAGGTCACTCTTGCAAATGAAACTTAGCCTGGTCTCTTAGAGTTCTCACTTGATTAAACAAATAAATTGAAGAATCGATGCAACGGTGCACCCGCATTGATCAGTGTGTGCTTACACACGTAACAGAGACAACATTAAGCTCACTCTGTTAATTCTCTCTCTACGAAAACATTTTAACGACCGATTTACGGACCGACATTCGCGGCTCCCAGATTTTAACTCCGCTGTTGGAAACAACGCACGAGGCTTCGAACGCGCGCCTCCCGCGTAAAGCCTAGCTACAGCAATAACGACGACGCAATGGATGTCACGATAAAACAGCTGGCTGCAAGCATCATAGAGTGAATAGCAGCTGCATTGATTAAAATACACCACGTGAGAAACGCAAAATATAACTATGGCCGAGTGATATTGACAAAATGCGGAACGCCAATTTAGCATTGTATCCCTGTACACACAAAAGCACAGCTGACACGTAGCTGTGCTGGCACAACAAGCTCGTACCAAAGAGAGCACGCACAGCACGGGGCAGTGTACACACAGGTGAGGGTGAGTGCGTGACAACGGCTCGGCGGACAGATAATGATCACCCCCGCGGTGAAGGGACGCAACCCCTTCGCTCGTTCACTCGTTCATCCCAGCTGGCTTACGAGCGCACTCATCAGCTTTTGTTACGTTTTCTGTGTCCACGTGAAAAAAAGTATCGACACGTGACTCACGAAGTTTGGTGGCCGTCCGAAACAGACCGCCTATGTGCTGGATCGCTGCGATTCGGTTGTCGCCATCCGATCCAAGGCCCCGTTCTACCTTTTAAAAGCACGGTTCGCGGAATCAGCGGCCTCCATTGAGTGTGCGGGTCATGTTGAACCCATTCCACACAGCATGTACGAATATTGCGAGCTCAAAGAATCGATGTCAATCGATTATTAGACGCATCCTTACACCACCGAAATTACATTTTCTCCGAGTAGTTTGTCTGAGCAGTTAACCTCTCGTAATAAATATTAATGAGGTGGCACGCTTTGGCATGAACGCGGTGACCTGAGTTTGATACCCAGCCACAGCTAAAGTCAAATATGGAGCGATCGCTGGGTTACGCCCTTCACCAACCCACACCGATTGGCGTGAAGTATTTTTATCAATAAAAAATAACCTCTACCCAAATGACACGCGTAGAGGCTTTCCACCAGTGGATCTACTTGGCACCCTGTTGTCTTTCTCTCGCAGACACGGCCACTCGATGAGGCGCGCCGCATCGCGGTCGTACGCGGAGAGACTACGAACGGAGTCGGAGCCGACGCCAAGAAGTGTTAAGGGGGGGGGGGGGGGGGGGAGAGAGGAGGAAAAAAAAGGGCGAAAAAAAAACTGGTGCAAATTTTCTAAATCAAATTGGTCTGGCACCAATGCGCAGGTGATGTGAAGACTCCGTGTCAGCTCAGGCTCACCAGTAGTTGGCGTAAACAAGCGCCGCTCCACCGCTCGCGATAATTGAGGAACAGTTTCTGTTTGCCATGCCTTGGTGTGGCCGCAGGGACTGCGGGCTTCGCAATTTTAACGATGAGATCTGCGTCCGCACAATTAACAGGATGCGGAATTCCTATTTCAGGAGACGGAGTCAGCGGAGCGCCTCGCGCTGCGCTTTGTTCCGCCGACAAACGACGGGGCGACCGACCGAGCGTTGCCGCGTTCGCTTTGCGATGCTTACGACCGTGGGCACCGGAGTTCAATTCCCAAACCATGGCTAACATCAGCGGCATGCAGTCACACGGTTTAAAGAACGGCACATGAGCAACACAGAATGAGACCTTCATCCAGCAGTGGATTGACAAAGGCACTGTACACGTGAGCACACGTGCACATGTCCACAATGCAGTTCGGGAGTCAGGTCAATGCGTGACAAGAGTATTTTTACATTGTGACCGGAACATAAATCAGTTCAGCGTGCAGATGAATGAACTTAAACAAATATATGTCATACGTCCAGAAGCCATGTGAACAAAAACCTTCGGTAAACCGAAATGATGATGTCATACAAAATGATTCACATACAAAGCAATGCATTGCGCCGTAACAATGCTTCCAATAAACGGCACACACGTGGCTGCATTGTGTGTATGTGTGTGTGTACAGCCCTCTGTCATTCCTGCTGGAAGAGGGCCTCCTCCATGCCATGAGGATCGTGGGGTTTATTCGACCAAATGAACGTGGGGACCATGGACGTGGGGATAAAGAAGTGGTGGACAACAATTGACTTTGCTTCACTGCCCTCCGTTTCAGTTTTTTTTTTACTTCAGTTTCTTTATTTTGGTATAGCCCTGTGAGCCATTCGGCTCTTGAATCGGGTGCAACCGCAACAAACAAAAAACCAAAAAAACACGAACAAGAAAAACATCTTAAAGTGACGCAGCTCGTGATGCAGCGCCGGAGCCGTACGTGCGACGTCATCCCGGTCGCATCTTTAAAAAATTCGTAAAACCCCTGCCTTACATCCCCCATGATGCGGACGCTCCCGCTTGCAGAAGCGTGCGTTCTAGAGTATTTGGCTGCTGTACATTTCTACGTGATGAGCCACTTCGTTCAGCTATCACTTGTGGCCAGGTCACTCCTGACAAAAAGAGTAAAGCGGTAGGCTTTACCTGGTATAACAAAAAAAAAAACATGTTTATAGTTGAAATAGTAATGGTTAAAAAAAAAAACATTTTCCCGTGCAGTGCCTCGAGCTGCCGACTGATGCCCCTTTTCGGCGCTGCCACGCAAATTCCGAACCGTGCCGCACTGCAACCGCGCTCCGGACGAACGAAGCTCGCGTCGCGTGCGACGTGCGGCGCGCGGCCGTACCTGCAGGAAGGGGTAGAGCGCAGACGCAAGCTCGTAGAAGTCCACGACGCCGCCACACGCCACGCAGCCCGCCGCCTCGGCGAGGAGACTCGCGTAGCGCACGGCGGCTCCGTCCAGACCGCCGCTCAGCGCCAGCGCGAAAACCCTGCACAGCTGCGGCGACGGCCGCCGCGGGTGCCAAGACCGACACCACGGCGACGATCGCTTAGGCGTTAAAGTCACGGGCATCAGGAACGGCAAAACGATGGCGCGACTCCCTGCCTGGGACCAGGCTGCGTGGTGGTCGGACGGTGGCGATACGGCGATGGATCGCGTTGAAGCTATCGGAGCTCTGGAGATGTATCTCCTCGTACGTGCTGCGGGCTCTCTCCGGGGCTCTCCGGTTTCGGCCCACACGCTGAGCGCTCGTTTGCGCCGTTGGTCAATCACCCTGATGCATGGCCGTCCTCCCCTTAAGCATTGAGGCTCAGTGAGGCCTTCCTCGATAATAAATGGCATATTTATTCTTCGTCCTGTGCATCTCATTTTGTTGTTTCATAACCAGCCACTTGACAGTTACGAACAGGACACAGCAAAACAAACCGGGATTTGTTTCCCACTGCGGGCGATTGAGTGCGCATGCATGCGTGTGCGTGCGTTTGGAAGTATTTACTTGCATTTTTGCATGTAAATACTTGTGACCCGAGTTCGATTCCCACTCACGGCCAATACCATTGACGATTATCTGAACCGGTCCTTAGCCTCCCCTAGGTCAACTCAGCTTCAAATGAGGAGACAAAGGCGGCCTGGCGCGGTGTTGGCCACCCACCGCCCTCGTGTGCCGTGCCGGCCTTCATAGGTGCTGCTCGCTAACAGCACTTGCCCCAACAGTCCGGTAAGGCTAGACGGTGGATCTTTGTCTTTGCTGTTGTGGTACCTTGTTGGAGGTGCCGTGCTTCATAACCGCGCTGAGGAAATGGTGCGCGGCCTCTCCCTCCAGCTCGTCCGTGTAGCGCTCAGCGATGAACTTCCACAGGCAGCCCTGGCGCAGCCACACGAGGGGAAAGCACCCGGCGAGGGTAACGACACGACCACTGCACCCCGAGTGTGCTCGAGCTCGCAAGCTAAAGCAGGCTTTTGAACCTGCTTAGTGCTTGGATGGGAGACTGCCTGGGAATGCCAGGAGTATCTGCGGCGCCCGTGAGATGTCGCCAAGGAGATGGTAGCAGCAGCAGCAGCGATGGATTAAATCCATCAGCAAAACAATTATTAAAATTGCAAGAGAAAATATTAAACCAATTAAATGTGAATTTTACATGGCCAGGAGATGTAAATGCGGCAATAGATTCTGGAATCTCTCAGCAAAGAGCTCTCAGTGTTATCCCCGTTCACGTGTAGTTATTCTTTGGGTAGTCTGGTTTCTGACACGACAGAGGCAAATCATGATGGATGAAGTTGGTCACCCCAATGCAGGACCCTCCTGAAAAATGAGTCGGTGAGACTTTTGCTGGTGCACACCAAGGTCGTTATTAAAATAATTCTTAAAGCATTTCTAGTTTTCTAATTCCGTTTTTGAGTGGGAGGAAACCACAGTACCAAGGACAAAGCCACACATTGCCAGTATAGAGCATTCCCAACATCCATATGGATAGGTCAACGCTGGTCTAGAGCACTCCCAACATCCATATGGATAGGTCAACGCTGGTCTAAAGCACTCCTAACATCCAGATGGATAGGTCAACACTGGTCTAGAGCACTCCCAACATTCATATGGATAGGTCAACGCTGGTCTAGAGCACTCCCAACATCCAGATGGATAGGTCAACGCTGGTCTAGAGCACTCCCAACATCCATATGGATAGGTCAACGCTGGTCTAGAGCACTCCCAACATCCAGATGGATAGGTCAACGCCCTTCTGAGCCCATTGCTCAGGCCACGTCATAGATCTGGAGGTGTTTGTGTCTCGTGCAGATGAGTGGTCAAACAACGATGCCACTAAAGGCTATAGGCGTGTGGCACTATGCAAGCAGTAGTCTTATTATAAATAGGCCTGTGCCACTATGCCCAGATAGTATTAGTGTGAGTATTAAACATGCAAATAGGAATCATGCATCAAGTTTATACAGCAGCCTCGCTGAATGAGACTTCAATGTCAATTTCACAAACAGTTTTTCTTCCAATTACCAGTTTGTGTGTCACAAATTGCTTGTGATTTTTTTTGTTTGTCAATAAAGAAAGTGTTGCATTGATTTAACCAGTGTTCTCATTTGCCTTGCTTTCTGGATAACACACGATCACGTGACTTGGCAATAACATCCGTAACTCCAACTTCGCACAAAGGCAATTTGAGCTTTAATTAAATTAGGATTCATTAAGCAGTTGAATTTGCTTAATTACAATGTATTTAACATCCAGTGCGACATGAACAAACACTGTTTTAAACAGAAATAATGTCGCAAAAACAAGTTCAAAATACAAAACTGCGTCCAAAGTCATGATGCGTTGCTGCGGGACATGATGGAAACTATAACATTCTAAAATTCCACCCTATAAATAAAAATACGATTTATTTCACCAGCCTATTGGGTTTGCAGACGTAATATTATCCAGCAGAATTAGTTTTCGTGGAACAAAGTCCGCTCCGACAAAACTGGTTGCTGTCGAGTCAATGCGTCGGGATGGATAGCTGCGTGTACGCATTATATGTTGAACGTCTTTCGCATCGTACGTAGCCGACCGTGCTAATCGGAGGTGCGGGAAAAAAAATGCCTCCGTTGCGCACGTTACGCTGGGAGTACCCGATGGCTCACCAGGACGGACGGACTGGGAGCGCCGGCACGACCCGCGTCGTCATTCCACAGCAAAGTGGCCACAAACTGCTCCACCAGAAACAAGCAGCGCTCCTGAGCGAAAACAAAAAAAACGTTCAGAAAACAACGGCGATAGACTCAAGGCAGGGGTCCGGCAAAACCCGCCGCTCCGGAGTCACGTGCGGCTCTTTGAGGACTGGCCTCGTGACGTCGTTTATTAAGGACCCCCACCGTCTACGCATTCACGTGCATTGCTGCTCCTGAAATATTGTTTACCGAATTCGGAAAAAAAATTGTCTCTTCTTGTTATGTTTGGTTGCCGACCCCTGAATCAGGTCAACACATTATCCTTACGCCAGGATGCGAGCAAAATATATAAAAATGCTCGTATTTAAGCATTTAACAAAAAAAAATCACAGCCCTTTGTCAATCCACCGGTGGATGAAAATATCCCCCATGCCATGTCAATCATGGGGGTTTATTTGGCCATACTTCACCATGCTGGTGAGTATAGGTTCGTGAAGGAGGGGAGGGCCCAGGACTGGTTCAGACATTACTCGTTCGCCACTGATGTTAGCCGTGGCTGGAATTCGAAAGCAAGTAACTGGTTTTGAAGAACAGCGCGCTAACCACTGTGCCACCACTCCCCCCACCCCACCTGCCACCTCCATTATGCCTTTACAAAAATTAAAATGTAATCATCCTCCAAGTCATTTGGAAGAAAACCAAAATGCACATGGTAAAGATGATTATTAATAACATCCAAATATTCGTGAACATCAAGGTATAGTCTTAAAATGTTTTGTCCTGAGGGGAATATTACCTGCACGCATGTGTAAGTCTTAATTTGTGTAATCGCCCACATTATTCATATGCCGTATTGGATTATCTGTGGTGATGGAGGGGAGGGGTGGAGCGGATGAATAATAAAAAAAAAACATTGATAAAGCAAGACATCTACTTGAGGATATAAACACGAGTATTTTGGTTATTCATAGACTCCGGCCGGCAGCACACGGCGACTTGATTGTACCAAGACATCAAGATACGGTCCCCCGCAGTCTAGTAGTGTCCGGCCCATCTCCTCACCTACCTACTCATCCACTCGCTCACCTACTCACGCACTCGCTTGCTCACATTAGTAGTGTCCGGCTCTTCTCGTCTACCTAGTCACCAACTCACTCACCCAATCAATCAAATCACATTCGTAGTGTCCAAGCCCATCTCCTCATCTACCGCCTCACTCACCCACGTGCACACGTTAGTAGTTTGCCGGCCATCTCTTCCCATTTCTACTCACCCATTCGATCACCCACTGACTCCCTCACCCACTCACGCACGTTAGTAGTGTCCGGGCCCTCTCCGTGAAACTCACTGCTGGTCACCGTTCGCAATTTGTCTGCAAGTCCCAACCAGTTCTGCAGTAGTCAAGTCAAGACAGAACACTTCAGTAAAGCTTATAATCAAAATGAGAATCTGTATTCATCCTGGAGAAATCCAATGAGCTTTGAAGCTCCCTTTCACAGCTTACAAACCATAACCATGGCACCTTTGTGACGGAAACCTTTGCGCTGTAGGAATGGCGCGAATACCACGTGTATTGATTTATCATGTACTTTTCCTTACCTAAGCAGGACGGGGGAAGGAGGTGACGATTTAGAATGTGTAATCTTATATTGGTTTACTTGCCAATTCGTTTGTGGTCATGTGGCCAAATGAGTCACTGTCTGCAAACGGTGTTAATCCACAGCCCAGATAATCCAACCACAGTTGATCGACAGTGATCTGCACTTTAGGCCCATGATTTCCCGGTTCTTTTTCTTGTTGCTCAAATTGAACTGAAGTGCTGATTGTGCGGAAGGAAGTTCGGCCGGATGGCAGTAAAGATTTACAGGCGTAGCCCTGCTCGTTCCTCGCGCCTTCAGTGAGCCTCTAACGAGAGACAGAGCGAACACACCTGAGCACGGCATTGCGCTCTGCCACTTCTTACGTGTCACCGAAAACGCCGTGGCCGACATCGTAATCGCTTATTCACATTCCAGCGTGTGCCAAATCAGTCGTGTGACATTTTTAATAAACCGTCATCACTGACAGCTCTTTCTCAATGCCCTGCTGGATGAAGGTATCCAAGCATCGTCAGTCATGCGGAATGTTTTGACCATACTTCACCATGCTGGTGAGTGCGGGTTGTTGGGGGGGGGGTGCCACTGACGTTAGCCACGGCTGGGAATCGAACTCCGTTCCCCAGGGTCGTAGCACAAGGGATGCTAAGGCACTGCCCCACTGACTTGTGAGCCACTGCTCTGCACGCACAAATGGTTGTAGTAATATGTAAACAAAGCCCGAAAGGGTCGTCACTCCACGGAGACGGAGCGATGGAATTAACTCGTGTGCAGGAGCCAGATTAAGAAATGGTGATGGCCGGGTGTGGGAGGGGGGGTGAGACGTTAATCCAATGGTGGATAGATCACAACGGAGCTTGGTGATGGTGAGACCTATGACACTGCAGCAAGGATCATGATGACACTGATTGCTGCGCCCTCTAAAGCGCGCTTTACTCCTCCCATCCCCTCCAAACGCAATTAGATGCTCGGTACACTTGAAGGCAGCGGGTGACCTTCACATTGCACCTGTAATTGGATCAATTACGTGGACACCCTTCTCTGAAAACGACATTTGCCTTGTGTGTGCCCCCTTTTGTGCAGTAAACGGGCAACAAAACACGGGCGATGGAGACTGTATGAGCTCTAAATAGAAGCATCCCCAATGGCAAATCAATGGTGCCTCTCATCCACCAGCGCCACAGCAGAATGTATCCTATCCAGTATATCTTGCCCTCTGCTGCTACAGATACGCGACTGGTCCAGAAATGCGCTTCCTTAGCGAAAGCCTGGAATCAAACTGAAGTCTCGCAAATCATTGCTCCACCCACTACCCCCTCTGCCATCATTGGCATTAAATCATCGTTTCTAACGCACAACGGCGATTGGATGCATGCATCCCGAGCAGCAGTAATCACGATAATTAATCGACGCGTCACGCGCTCGCTCGCCGACTCGCGCCGAGACTCCAGCTCATGATGTTCGTCCGACAGCCGCATCGCAGCCTGTCGGCCCACCGAGCCACTCCAGATCACCTCTGGACTTTAATTCCATCGAATCCAGTAATGTGCAAATAATATTTTTAAGCGTTAATTGAGTCTCGGAGGCACGTCTATAATGAGTTTTCGGCAAACAAAACTATAAAGTTAATTTCCTCTAATGGAAAGGCCCCCCGCGGTTTCCCAAAGACTGTGGGAGATGAGCTGTCACGCCGCAAAGTGACGGCGGTATTTATAAACACAACAGAGCGAAACGTCACTGGCAGACTCGCACATGCAGGAAGCGGGTTAATCAAGAGGGTTTCATGGAGGCGTGTGGGTTTTTTTTACTGGCATAATAATAATAAACAGCAAGTCAACGCATGTGCTCGAGAATATTCGCAGCAGGTTAAATAACACCATCAATCTGTTAGGAAGAACCGAGAAACAAGCCGATGCCACAAACAAAATCTGGTGACTTTTTTTGTCTTAAGTGTGAAGCAAGCTCAGCTGGAAACAAACCGTAATAAATGATTCCGTGGAAATTACCGTGTAATGACTGCAACGCGCAACTAATATGTGCCAATTGAAAAGTACGAAGGCATTTTCGTCACTTGCGATGATTACAAAGACGGTCCCACAAACTGACCCCCTTTGCGAGCGCAATTTCTTGATTTTTTTTTATCTGCGAGGCGCTAAAAATAAAAAATGGCCGTGCGTCTCACGGGAGAGTTTGGGCCGACCGTCTGCGCGTGTTCAGGTGTCTGACCGCGGGGGTTCGTTCGACGCAACACTTAATTCTGTCGCGCGCTACCCCACGGTGAAATTACCTGCTTTGCATTGCTCACACAAACAAACAACAAAAATCCCCCCCCCCCACCCCGCGTGGCCTTTGAAGAGACTGTTGGGGAAATCGCTGTTCGCGAGCACCTATGAAGGCCGGCACGCCACACGAGGGGGTGGCCAACACCACGCACGGCTGCCTTTGTTTCCCCAGTGACGATAATTATACACCACACCAGGTACTCATTTGAGGCTGAGTCAACTTCGGGGAGGCCCAGGACTGGCTCAGATAATCGTCACTGGTGTTGGCCATGAGCAGGAATCGAACTCGGGACGCCAGGTTCGTAGTGCAGCGCACGAACCGCTGCACTACCGCTCTCCTTACTCGCACAAACACACACACACGCAGCACGCACACACACACACACACGTGCACGCTGGATACATAAGAGGAACTGACGTGCTTGAATGACGGTGGAAACAGGGCAGATCACGGTACGTACCAAAGTTATGTTTCTTGGAAGGTCGCTTATTTCTTGGTGCCTTTTCTTAAATTCCTTCCAGATACACTCAAACGATTCATCCTGTGTGGGAAAGGAAATGTTAAAATCGTATGAAAACACGAAGGGAAATCTAATAGGGCTAAACCTAAACCGTCATCGCCATATCCTGTGCGGTAGATAACGAGTATGCAGGCGGTGCAACTGCACTGAGGGCCCATGGGTCGGAGAGGCCCAGGCGCCAGGCTACAGGACCCATGGCCAACCACGCTACGCTACTGGTTCCTTGTCCCGGCAACCCTTGGCCCCAAGCGCAAGTTCAGTTGAGGAAACCAACGGGAATTATTATAATACTCCACAGGACAATACGTTGATTTTGTTGCACGTTTTTTCTATTGCCAACCGGGACACATTTAAGTCTTGCACGCATTCTCAAGTGAGCTGTGCCCAGACTCCAGTTCACCCGATTGAGGTCGAGTTTTAAAAGATCGAGCAAAGTTGCAGCGGGAAGGACGCCTTCTGCAGTTCGGTATTGGGGAAGTAAAGTGCCGTGGTAGCAATGTAAAATCTAAACGAGCCTCCTTCACCTCGTACGTATGGCTTTTCTCCAGGGCACTCACTCCAGTTTCCTCGCGGGCGGAATAAAAATAAAATCCTGAACAACGGTGTTCGGCTACCACTGGCCGAGGTTGTTGCGGTTGTGCTGCTGCTGCTGCTGCATCTCTCCGGTGTGTTTTCTGGTCGTACCGCGTGGTATGTGGCATGGTGTCCGACCTTCCTCTCCGTCGGACATCATGCCAAACAACACGCGGCGGTACAACCCGAGAAACAAAACGGATTTCATTTATTTATAAACATATATACATGTATATTGAACTTCTTACATAGCCAACCGGCTGACTGGAGGTGCGAAATATATCACGGTTGCTTGAACAGAGGCACAAAGTGCAAAGCTGCCAGCAATAATAACATTATGAAAATTATCATGGACGAAACTTCACACGATACAGTGCTGCATTGGACAAACATCCCAAGCAAGGCCATCCAGAAAGAAACAAGAATCCTGCGATTGCCCTCAATGAATCCCGCCCTCCCGTATAAATGAAGGGATAATGATAACACCGTTATTACAGGACGCCGGCGCGGGTGAAACGTGCGGATTTGCATTTCCGATGAGCGCAGACACTGAGCGCAATCGTGCCCCGTGGCACCGCACGGCCTGGGAACGGGCACCACACTGGCAGAACCAAAACAGGCGCTGTGCTTGCGCTCCAGTGGGCATCAGAGCAGGGGTTAAGCATACCCTTCCCGGGTGGTTAACTACACAGATTTTGGCACAACGGGGGAGATGGGGTAGGGTGGAAGGGGGAGGGGGGGGGACGTGAGGAGGAGTGAGCGGCTGGAGGGGCAGCCGTTGCGACCGAAGGACGCAGGGGAGGAGATGGTAAATGAGAGTGCGTGGAGGGAAGAGTGGGCGGCGGGGGGATAGGCAGAGGTCAAGACTCCGTGGGGGTGCGTTATTCTGGCTCCCAGACGCGCTTTTCCGAACGGATCAAAGTGGCTACAACGGGTCAGTGGCCAGGGACACTGTGTGGAAAAACGATGCCGTCCCCCGCGGACAGACCCCTTGCCACGCTGCAGACAATTGTCCCGCTCCGCTACCCACCCCCCTCCCTCACGCCGCCCCCCGCCCATCATCCCCCCCCCCTCCGCTACCACCCCCCCGCCTCTCCTCTCTCGCCTTCAGCCAACGCTCAAGGGATAATGTATGTCGTAATGAGCCGACCAGATTACACTGAAAGTATGCGCGTTTTAGTTGTTGTGAATATATTATTAATGAAATCTAATTGCCGCTCTAAACTAATGAAATGTTCACGCGAGCTCGCGCGCGCGTGCGGAGATAAATACCAAAACATGAGCGAGCCGCCGCGAATATATTATTTGTGTGCGCGTGCGTGGGTGTGTGCCGTAGCTAACGGCGTGACGATGGCGAGAATTCAATGAAGCATTTGGTCCACGAGAGCAGGAGTGCAGGTTGTGATCGCCGTGCCGTGCGACTAACTCAGACCGCAGCCGGGTGGCATCTGACCTGGTCCCAGGCATCTTTTGCCACGAAATGAGCGCGTAATTTCAGTTCCAGCGTCATTTGAACCTTATGGCGGGACCCCGGGGGCCCGAATAAACGGAAGTCAAAATCGTAATGATTTAATTTTATTTTTGGTGACTCCGTCCCACCGCGCACATAAACGCCGCGACCCACCTGGCGCGGATCATTCTGTTGTCATGTCGTCCAAGCGCAGCGAGGACGAATGCCGTAGTCATAAACAAAACTTTTAAACTTTGATTAGCGCATCGTGTAGAGCCCATCGAGAGGAATAGATTGCAGCATCGTTCGCCTTCGACAGACATCAAATGACGTCGCAACGCAGAAAGAGCCGGGGGCTTATGGGACCCTGGGGTCCCGCCATAAGGTTCATTTCACCAATCACGTGTTTGCTACCTGGTGATCTTCCAAGGGGCGGTGCGTGAGGCCAGATATCGGCGGTCGATCTTCGGAGGGCGCTGCCACATCAGCGGCAGTTACGGCGGCGGCAAGGCTTGCGCCTTGCCCTGGCAGTGACCCACCGGTGGGAGACCCGTCGCTCTTGCCGCCACCACCACTTTTGTCAGAGGAGGAAAGCAAGGAGAACAATATTAATTAAAAAAAAATATATATAGGGGTTTTTTTTTTATAAAAAAAAACACGTTATTTGGTTTGCAAGTTTGCACAACGTCTTGTCTACAAGTATTTCTGGTGTTGTTGTTCGCACGCATGTTTTGGACATTGCATGTCCTACTTGCCGATAATATTAACACAACAAAGAACACGCATGTTAACAGGATCGTTGCATGAATTTTTTTTTATATACTCCACCAAATGTCCCACTGCATTATTTTTTTTAATTTACTTGACTGCCACCACCGCACATCTGCGGGATGTGACACAGGCGCGCGCTAAAACGTAATAAAGGATGCGTCAATTCTTGCACAACGCTGGCACGGGAATACTTGTGGTTGCCGTGTGCCTCGACAGATTAATGGTGATGTCGCGTGCAGGTGTCGGGAATGCTTGAGACACGTTGGGGAGGGGAGAGGAGTTTGCCGAGGAGGAAGAAGGTGGGTGGGGTGGAGTATTTTACGTCGGCAGGAGGCCAAGCCAGAGAGCCAGAGGGTGGTAACTGTCGAAACACCAGAAGGGAAATAGGTGAGACCCATGCACAGGTGCTAAAAGTGGAAGAATCCAGAGCACGCTGCCGCCCAAATGAGCATCAATACAGTGGGCCATGTCACGTCTACAGCCCTGAGCCATCGGTGAAAATGTCACGTTTCTGTGGCGGGTGGCGAGTCTATCTGTTGCACAACAAACAGTGTATTTATATATGTATGTTGAGCTTATTTTGCGCCGTACGTGGCCAACCGTGCTAACCGGAGGTGAGACTACCGACTTATTGAGAGCATGGGCTCAATCAACGGCCCACCCAACCCCACGACCACGAGCTGAACTCGCAACCATTCCGATTGCGAGCCTCTCGCTGTACCGCCGAGCCACCTGGCCGGATTAAAATATAATTATATTCTTATTATTTATATATCTCACGGCACCTGAACGTGCCTCGGCGCGCACGTGTGTGTGTGTGCGTGTCGCGGTGGAAGTACCGCTGGCGGGGGCCTCGGGGAAATTATCCGCTTAATAAGCGGCGGTTTTGACTCCCGGCACAGCGGCCCCTGAGAACAGCGCATGCCACCTACAGCGGAGTCGTCTGCACAAAGACAAAAATCCCCCCGCCCGTATGTAGCCTCAACAGGCTGATGGGGCAAGTGCTGTGAGTAGCGCCTATGAAGGCCGGCACACGGCACAAGAGGGGATGGGTGGCCAGCACCACGCCCGGCCGCCTTTATGACTCGCACAATTGTTTACACGTCGCACCAGGTGTACTCATTTGAGGCCGATTCGACTCACGGGAGGCCCAGGACCGGTTCAGATTATCGTTATTGGTGTTGGCTGTGAGCGGGAATCGAACTCGGGTTGCCATATTCACAGCACAGCGTGGAAAACCGCAAAACCACCGCTCCCCACGTCTGCACGCACACTCCCGCACGCACGGGCACTGTATGCAGGAAATTCGCTCTTTAGTGCCGGTCACACGAAAACAAAGGTAGCCCTGGTGGGACGCTTCCACGAGGGTGTAAAACTTCTGGCCAAGATTTTTGTGCGACGGTTTGCGTGGACGTGTTTAACGGAATTTTTTTTCGTAATATTTCGGGGCAGAATTATCGTACTTAATATATATGCATATATACGCCTCGATGTGTATCCGTGTGTTTGGTGTTGCGTCAGTTACGTTTGGGCTACCGGGGCACCTCGAGTTATCCGTTTTCAATGCACTGCAAGAAGAAAGCCTCTGCAAGCCGATGTCACAGTCTGATACGCACATTTTTTTGTGATTCTGCATTGGTAGTGGTACACAAGTATTGTAAACAAAAAAGAATCAACACAATCATCCATACCACTATCTTAAAATAAAAAATAGGTGATGTTTACTCTTTGGTTCTTTAGGTAAAGTCACGTAGGTAAAAAATGATAATAAATAAATAAGAACAAAATCAAATCACGATGTTTCGGAGGCAACACAAGCTTCCTTCATCAGGAATTCACGAAAACTTCAAATCTAGAATAGGTGATGTTGCAGGCAATAGCCCTTCTTCGTAGCACATAAATAGCCCAGAGAGAGTGAATTAGGTTTGGTATTGCACTTAACAACAGCATGAGGGCCTATTGAGAATTACATTTTAAATATGCTCTTTGATGACCAGTTCTTGAATTCGCATATCAAGAAACCTAATAGTAGCTACTGAGTGCCATATAAACCATTCAATAATAAAAAAAAGTATTCCTGAATAAACTCATTTGTAATCAAAGAAAAATAACAAAATGTTGCTGGCACATTGCATTGTCATGAAGAGCCATTGCCCTAAACATTGCCTGTTATATAAACTAAACTATTTTTTTTATTTGCCCACTGAGTTACATAGCTCTTTTTCAGTAGCGACCTGCACACAAATGATAACTCAAAGAAGTGGCTTATCGTGTGGCCATTTATCGCAGCCAAATACTCGAAATATATTTCCCTTTCAAGGCCACACACGCGATGTTGTTATTTTCGCGGAACGTGTCGAGTGGTTTCGTTGGCTGTGCTTGTGCACCACTGCCAACATTGCGTCACCCAATAAAATATTACCGTTGGATCAGCAACCGATTTGCCGCTAACCGCCACCACCACTTTTGGCAGAGGAGGAAAGCAAGGCAGAACAATATTAATAAAAAATTTTTTTTTTAAAAAACCCACGTTATTTGGTTTGCAGGTTTGCCACAATGTCTTGTCTACACAACAATTATTTCTGGTGTTGTTGTTCGCAAGCATGTTCTGTACATTCATCGTCCTACTTTATGATCTCCACCAAATGTCCCGCTGCATTTTTTTTTTAAATTGACCTGAACTTCCGCCACCGCACATCTGCGGGACGCAACACGATGGAGACAAGCGCGGCCGGGCGTGGTGCTGGCAACCCACTTCCTCGCGTGCCGTGCCGGCCTTCGTAGGTGCTCGCTAACGGCACTTGCCCCGACAGTCTGTCAAGGCTCTACAGGGGATCATTATGTGCGTGCCACACATACGTCTCCACATCACTCAATTACCGACGCGTAGCCGCCACACGTTCCATACGTGTGCGTGTGCATACAAAAAAAACACACACACGGACGAGCGCACGTATGAAAACATAATTACCGTTGATGACTTACGAAACACCGCCACTTAATTTTAATACGAGCGCTAAATGCTCAACGCCGAAGGGGCACGGACGGCGCAGGCTGGCCCAAAACTGATTTCGACCATGGCACCGAGGCAGAGATGATAACAATAATGCAACACACCGAGGAGCTCTTTATCTGTGCCGTTTCCACCCCCTCTGCTGCTTTTGCAAAGGGGGAGGGGGCGGGTTTTTAAAGGGTGGGATTAGCGGGGGGCCCGGTGAAAGGCCTAATTAATCCCCCTTCACGCACGCACAAATCGGCCGGCTAGGGGACGAAAGCGAGCAGTCAACCAGAAGGGCGGTGGGGCGTGTCGTCTGCTCGAGAACGACTGTTGTGACAACAAAGGATGCAAAGCAGATGTCTGGGGGGGGGCCCATCGGGGCAATCAATGCGCCTCCTCCTCCATCCCCACCCACCCACCCCGCCGCGCCCGTTCTCTCTGCCGCTCCTCACTCCGCTGGGACCTTTTCAGCCGCCGCCGCCGTCATAATCATCTCCGAGGATTTGTAATCAGCAGGGAGAGTGTAGAAACGACTCCCAGCCCCCCCCCCCGGGCCGCCTGCCCCCCACACCCCACCCAACGCCCCCGCCCATCATCTCCGCCGTAGGACCCCGTCAACTCACGCGGACGAACGGGCCGCAGGGATGAGGGCGGACGGTCGAGCGATCATGATGCAGCGGCAGTTTTCAGGCAGCTGGATGACGCGGTGGTCGGGCATCAGTTTGTGCGGGCAGAAGAGCGTCTGTGGATAGAGCGTGGAGTCGTCAATTCCTTTGTTTGCTCCAAGGGACAACCTCCATTTGAGCCGCAAGCCTCTTTTATTCGGCACGCAGGCAGGCTTCGATGTGGGATGTTCAGACAGTTATATGATTGGGCGTTCAAAAAAGAATCGTACAACTAACCCAACCGATAATAGGTACTGCATATTCTCAGATTAACATCATCCATTGTGATTTAAAGCTTTCGTGACTGCAGGGATTCATATTTTTGGTTCTTTCGGTAAAGTGACGTAGAAGGGAAACAATAAAATAATAAAAAAATATATATAAACCTTTGTGAAAATTTTATTGTTTTATATTTTTATTATTTTATTGTTTCCCTTCTACGTGACTTTACCGAAAGAACCAAGAATATCATCCATTGTATTTCATATGGCGATATTTACCCCCCCCCCCCCCGCTCTGGTCTCCGCACCTGATAGGCTCACAGCGATGACATCACCTTTACTCTGTTTCAGACCGAAGCAGGAGGACTTCTTCACAATTCTGGCAAATCGCCTGATGAAGCTGGTTGTAATCACCAGCGAAACGTCATACTCAAATTGTCAATGTTGTGGGTTTACTATCCAACACGACGGTATTGTTGACCCTTACTATATTGTTGAACCCTTACTAATTGGCTGCGTCGGGTGGTGATGGATTAACGACACATTCATATTCTCGCGATATAACCCAGACAAACCTTTATTATGGGGAATCTCTACAAATTGGTAGAAATATAGATTTATTCACATGGGCGTTATTCAAAAAGGACTTTTGCCTAAGAGACGTGTTACAGTACCTAATTGGGGCTCACACAGAAGGTTGAGATTATGGTGCATTTAGATAATGTGTTATGTTCAATTGTATTGTGGCAAGATGTATTATAATATCTACTTATGAGCTGTGAAACTTTGTTAATTAAACAATATACGTGTGTACAACCGTGCACTGTTTGGTGTATTTATTAGGCAGCACTTGGCAAAAAAATTGCAATGATCAACTACAGCTCTCGGTAAACACACCACACCGTGTCGGTCATGAGAGTTGCTTCACCATACTTCACCACAATGGTCAGTGCGGGCTGGTGATGCTTATTTTGCAATTCATGCGAAAACGAACAAAGACTCAAATGTTTAATAATCAGCCCAAATGCAAATACAGGTACTTCGCCAATACTTACATTACCGTTGGCACGAACAACCCTGACGTGAAAATTTCACCTCATCCCTGTATCATCAACCATACGCTATCCTGCCACTCAAAAGACAACCTCACGTACGTATGTTGAACTTCTTTCCCACCATACGTAGCCAACCGTGCTAATCGGAGGTGTGCGGGGGAAGGACAAAAAAACTCAACACAAAAAGCATTTACAAAGAATCTAAAAGTGCATAGCTCCAATGGCTTCCCAGACGACCGCACAGGCGCATCTGAAAGCGCGCGAAGTATTGACCATCATTGTTCGAAGGTTAGCCAAAAGCCGCCGCTACTGCTGCTGCGACGATGACCGGAGGTTTGCGTGATGGGTTATGCCCCTTGACGTGATCGGCAAGGTATTGACGTTCATTTGTGGCGAGCGCTTTGTGTGTAATGAGTGCCACATCAATGCTGGAATCTAAAGAATTCAACAAATTTCGTAAAAACACTCGCACCCAGAAGCGGCGCTTAATACCCCCCAACACCATATTAGCGGCGGCGAATGATTACGCACAGACACACACACACGCACAGACACACACACACACGCACAGACACACACACACACGCACAGACACACACACACGCGCGCGCACACAGACACACACACACACGCACAGACACACACACACGTGCGCGCGCGCACACGCGCGCACGCGCGCGCATGGGAAAGGAATTAAAACGCCGTAATAAAAGGGGGGAGGTAAAACGCGCGGACAAAGGCGCTAATCTGATCACCAGTGGTGGGGAGCGGCGGCACACAAAGCGTGTAATGGAGTGAGACCGCACGCGGATCAACGCGAGCGGTGGGGAGACAAAGGCAGCGCGAGCGGGACACGAAAGAGCGGACAAAACCGGGAGATCAAAAAGCACTTGGCTGTGGCAAGCGCTGGGGAGCTGGGGGGGGGGGGCTCCGTTGGCAGGTTCGGCTCGTTCACGTGCGTGCGTGAGAAGCGCGGACAACCGCTCATCATCGCTCGCGCCAATGAGCAACAATGCAATGGGTGAGCACACGTTGCTTGAGGATCCATGGGCCCAAAGTCAGTGGTTCTCAAACGTTTTGGTAAGGCTGCCCCCCACACACCCCCCCCCCACCCCTCCCAAGATTGAGACGACTTGTCCTCTGGCCACAACACCACAACTGAGGTCTACGACTTTCGTATGGATATAAACGGAGCAGCAAGTAGCGCGGCTGGTTTGCGAGGACAGCGAATGTGGGTCAGAATCATTATCATTATTTACACTGGAGGAATCCGATGAGCTAAGGAGCTCTTTCTCGCAGATGTCGCCACTCGTGCCCGTGGACACGAGTGCGCGAAGCGTCCCGACGTGGTTCGTTGCGCGCCGCAGTCGCAATCGGGTCGGAGCAGAGATTATCATTATTATTATTATCGGCTTAACGCACGAACCACTCGAGTACAAAGCGCGCCTATCCATAAGCAAACCGATATTCTTATCGCGATTACTTAATAACCACGGGAGCATGTGGACACTGCGGTGACGTTTGCGAAGGTCACAGTACAGAGACATCACGTGTCGACGCCTAGAAGTCAACGCCGCGGTGGGAAGGAGTCGCTGGGCTTGTTGCGCGTGCGCGGTGATCTGTCGCCGAAACGTGGTGCCCACGTTCCACACTCACATCCGAAATTGCTCCTCCCTCGCGGTATTCATTCCACAGCCCGAGCCAACCCTCTCGCCACCTCTGGAAAAGGTGACCTGTGGGTTAGGAACCGCTGGCCTGACTGCTCACTCACCTGGAAAGGCAGCGCTCTTGGCATTTATTGTGTTTCCCATGGGCATTATGTGGAGCCCTTTGTCAGTGCAATGCTGGATGAGGGCCTCCCCAAGTCGTCCAGGTCGCAATGTGACCGTATTTCACGACGCTGGTGAGTCCTCGTTGGTGACGTTAGATAATACAGTCATTGAGGGATGCATAACAGTGCGATACAACAACGGAATTGATTCGTTTTAGACCCCCCCCAGGTTTTGTGTCGATCGTGCTTTTTAACATTTTGCTCTTAATGTTGGTGATGGTTGTGGATTAATGAAAATTCGGTAACTGTAAAGCTACTGAAATTACAATTAGTACACTCACTACTACCAAACACGTGCTGCCTCATCATGATGTTGTGTTTGCGAGTTGCCTGGTTGTGGGCATGACTGGGTCTGTGCCACTGTTTCCATGTTGAGAATTGGCCTGTTCCCCCCCCCCCCCCCCATAATTCATGCTGTAGTTTATTTTGATATTTCACGAAATGTTAATGACATTACTGAAATGTTTATTACTCAAAGTGAAAAAAAATGCATTTTACTTGTTCTGTTTAAGCAAACAGGCAACATCTGTTTTGAAGCCATGTAATGTCGTTTCACAGTGAACATTAATTAAGGGGAATATTAATTGACTATTAGCTATAATGACTCTATTTATATAATTATTTCACAAATTAGTGGAGCTTTTGAGTAGCAACGCTTACAATAAAAGGTAATCAATTCAAGCTGTCAATCACACAAGGAAATAAATAGCAATTTTGTAAACAGGAGGAATTACGAGCACACTGACAAATACGGCACCGTAATTATGGGTTAATTTGTCCATTAAAATGTGGCGGATTTACGACAGAACCACATTCGATAGAATTAGTACATTTACTACAGATCTCCAAACGGCTCCGATCGAAACACGGAATTACTTTACCAAGGATTGCAGAAATGACAGTTTTTATAAGTCGTTTCACACAATTATCAAATGGGAATTAAATAAACATTGTCGACGAATGTACAGCGGCTTCATCTGGTTTCACACATTTTGTTTAAATGTGAAACCTTCATTTTCAGTTCAACGTGGCGGTAATAACGCTCGCCCAAGCTCTCCGATTTACCGCTTTCCAAGCTCAGCAGTCGACGTTACGACGAGAGATTTAATCCCAACAAACCACTGCCTTTCGTAAGGGAAGAGGAATGTAAACGTGTGGCTTTCTTTGTCATGAAATAACGTCCCAGGTTTAATCCGACCGATTTTGTGGCTAATCCGTGAGCGAGGTAGAAAATTATATTGCTCATAGCGAAAATAATAAACAAAACAGATTTAAAATATTTGTTTGTTTTCAGCGTTCAGCCACTTGACGTGTTCATTCACTCTATTGCAGGTCGAGTGTGAGCAAATCAACACTGCGGTTACACGGGAAAATTAAAACTAATGGTGCATCACCACATGAACCAGTAGGGGAAATTCCTCATTCATATGGCGGGGGCAAGTATATCCGTGGGGCAACCGACTGTTGACCTCGCCACAAAGTGGTACTTAATTTATCGACCCCAGAGGGATGATGGGCTGATTAAAACCCAGATCTGGATTTGAACTCGCAACCTTCCAATGTGCGAGCCGGCTTGCAGTAGCGCTGGGCGACCTGACTGCGCAGAGCAACGGGTGCTCACGTGCGAACAGTTTTTTTTTTTATATTAAATCTGTAGGCTTTACGCTTTCCTGCCGACTCAAGTTAACGTCTACTCCGATATTTGTATGACGTGATAAAAAAACGACTACAACAACAAGAACCGTGCGTTGTTAACGAGCGCTTGTTTGCCGATTTGCACTACAGCCGAAATGCAGGGAATATGCATGCATACACGAGTGTATCGTGTGAGTGGAATAAACAGTGGACATGAGTGGCAGTTCCAATGGACAGCATGCCAGACATGTAATGGAAAATAAAACGATACGGGAAACACATCCAACATATCGTGGTGTTACGGTAAAAACGTGAATGGACACGGACACTAATTATGGAGATGCGTCAGTGATCCCGTGCTTTGCTGTCAAGCGCTCTCAAGCACTTTCGTTCATATACCGATGATCATGCTGTGTGCACAATCATCAGGATCGGCAATTAATGGATTGTCCATTTCAGAACACACACGCGTGTAGTCGAAATGTTTACAGCACACGCAAATGAGAATCTACGCTTTGCAGCTGTGTCACTTCTCACTGCGGCAGCTTAATAGTCACATCTTATCATTATCTGCTGTGCTGATGTATCACTGCAGCCCCCCACCACATTCCTTGTCAACGATGGAGGTCGTTTGACCATACTTCACCATGCCGGTCAAAGTGGGTTGGTGAAAAGTTGTGCCCAGGACTGGTTCACTTATCACTCGTGGCTGCCATATATATATATCCCATGGCTTTGTATCGAACTCAGGTGGCTGGGTGCATCACACAGCACACTAACCCCTGTTTCACCGCCGACAAAGACTGTAAGCGTCAGCAATTACTTCTTGCCGGGCACCTGGAAAAGAGGGTTGGGTGACCATCACTCGATCCAGCTGCAAAGCCCTGGGATTTTTACTCCCCAAGTTCTTCCAGCTCAAGGTGCACATTCCATGACACGAATCCCATGATGCGCGCATCACCAATTGACCTGGAGCTGGCATCTCTCCTTCTTTAATCCACAGATGGATGAAGGCCTCTGCACGTCGCGTCGGACATGGGGGTTGGTTCGCCATATAGAATCAGAATGAGAATATTTATTTATTCATACTGCAGGCATCCGATGAGCTATAAAGCTGTTTTTTTCATGGATGTCTAGTAGGGGCAGGTCAGAAAGTTACAACAACAAACAATACAAAACACGATAGGAGTGCAAAGTATAGGAAAGGTAAACAAATCATACAAAAAATGTAAGTTTTTTTATATATAAATAGTTTTTTTTTTATTTTACCAGGTAAAGCTTACTGAGCTATAAACTTCTTTCTTCAGAAGCGACCTTGCCACAAATGATAGCTCAACGAAGTGGCTTATAGCAGCCATTCAATATAAATATTATATTATAAATATTATACATAATATTAAATATTATAAATAATGTAAATAATATAAATATTATTAATAATATAGATAATATAAATATTATAAATAATATTAATATTATAAATAATATAAACAACCAGACTATGCTGACCAGTACAGGTTGGTGAAAGGAGGGCCCAAAAATCAGCTCAGACATCACTCGCCACTGATGCAATCCACAACGTGAAATAAAGCTCAGGTCGCACACTGTCAGAATGCAGTGACCTAACTACTATGCCACTGCTCCCCAGTGGTCATGAACCCACTGTGAATGAGTAGCACCTCCTCACACCCAGTCACCTCCCTCCGCTCACACATCACAAAGGGACGAAAGGAGATACTTACAATCGTATATACACAATGTGCTGATGGACGAACAAACGTACAGATGGACAGAGTCCACTGACTGATGGACAGAATCAGGGACAGACACTGAGGGACTGATGGATGGAGGGTCAGACTGACGAACTGACACACAGAGTTGATGGACAGACACACTGATGGACTGACCGATCGACCCACATACTGAACGTACTGATTAACAAACGGACGGATGGACGCGCGACTCTCATAACCCAGGCGTGATCACGGAGCGCGCGCGTACCCGTTGAGCACAGGAGCGGCAGTGCGTCGCCTGGGGCAGCTCGCGGAAGGTGAGCCCTCCATCCGGCGACACGAGCACAGTGCCGGCGTATCGACTCAGCGGCCGCTCCTCGGCGCACAGCAGGTCGGCAAACAGCTCCACGGGGCTTCCCGACTCGGTCTCCGCCGCGCCAGCGCCTAAGGTCATCACGGGCACGCCGGGCGAGCGAGCACGGCTGACATCGTCGGGCTAGGAGCCGCAGGACGTGACTTGCTGACCCGCCCACACTGGACGTATGTGAAGAAGAGATTCGTAGCTCATCGGATTCCTCCAGTATAAATAAAGATTCTGATGGATCCTCTGCATTGTTTTTGTTATTGTTTTCGGGGCCGTACCGTGGGGTTGGGCACGATGTCTGAAGTTTCGCTGTGCGTGCCGGGAGCTTCTTCAGGAACCGAACAATACGGTTGAATAATTCAGAACTCAAGAAGCTCCCGGAGCGAAACGTCGCGACATCGTGCTGAACAGCACGCGGCGCGAGCCTGGAACACGTCGGAGAGTTAACGCAGCAGCGCAACCGCGAAATCCTACGCCGTAGCCACTAGATGTCACCGGAGATCTTATCGTGAGCTTCGCTTGATGGGAGCCGTGATGGGGGGGTGGGAGGCATCTAGTCAGTGGCGCTTGCGCTGGGATTTTAAAACATTTCTCTAATTTCCACAAGCCGCGCTTCGCTCTGCACACCAATAATCGAGCGCTTCCGAGGCTGGGTTGGTGAATCGAGCAAACGTAACCAGGCGCAGGACAGCAAGCCGGCCCATCGACCTTTCTGTTCAGATTTTGGAGCGTTATCCCTGATTATCTTTGGGCACGACTTTTTTTTTTCTTTGAGCGAACAAAACAGGGCACGTTTGTTCTGGAAACAAATGTGAAAATGTGTCTCCAGGCTCAATACGGTTTTCTTGCTGAAAATAAAGGACTAAAATTTAAGAATTTCACTTGAACTCATCCCAGCGTATCATGTTTGTTTTGTTTTTGTGCATAAAGCCCTGACAGCGAGGCAACCATAATGGGTGTCACGGCAGCGAAATGTTAACTACCTCGCCTGGTATGCAGGGGGTCGAGGGTTCAATCCTGACCGTGCTGTATATTTGGAGTTTGCATATTCTTCCCCTGGTCGCATGGGTTTTTCTCCGGGTCCTCCGGTTTTTCTCTTCACATTTAGAATCAACATGCATTTGGAGTATTTGGATGCTATACATTTCTACGTGACAAGATAATTCATTGAGCTATCATTTGTGGCAAGGTCGTTTTCTGAAAAAGAGCTATGCATAGCTCAGTGGTCGTTACCTGGAAAAATAAAAAGTTTAAGCTTAGTTTTAGTTTAATGTCATTCAGGTTACGTGCGTCACCCACCGTGCTTATTATCACACTAAACGTGACATCTGGAAATGATCCTTTGTTGAACAAACACCGTCTCATGTTGCTGGCGTGCGGCAGTGTTGCGCACTTATGTCATCCTAGCAGACTCCGATTCCGGAACTGTTTACGATTAGGGGGTGGAATTCACAGATTACTGGTTTATTTGTCTATACATCAAGTATAGTGACATTTAAATTAAAATAATAACATGTTTTCGAAAATGTGCTTTAACCACACCTATTATATATTTTATCTTATGAATTCGTAACTACACGACGCATTTGGCTTTCACCTACAAATATATAATGACTACGCATGTCTGGTTACACTTGTTAAAAGGATGGGCCATCGACTAAATTCTCAAGAGCGTGGGGACATTTTTAACTTTAATAATCCGAGCGAGCAGTCAGGAGGGAGTTCTGCCCTGGGTTTTTGAGATTTTATTCAGTGGGAATTTATCCAGGAAGCAGGGGTCAATGCTCCAGGCCTTTATCAAAGAGCCCTGCAGAATCTCCAAGGTCCATATGGTTGAGAGGGCTTAGATTTAACATCTCATCCCATGAAGCAGCTAAAGCACGTTAAGCGAATGTTCTGAGTAGGCATTACGATTTAAGTTGATGTTAAAATTAATTTTCTTAATGCCGTATTTGAGATTTATATTTTCTGTTATGTGGTCTTTTTTTGTACTACAAAAGATTGCGCTGAGAGAATTGTTCGTCAAATGCTGACAGCTGAATGTCACAAAAACTAGCTCCATCGCACACGCTTGTGACAATAACGCCGGCACCAATCACGGTAATGCATCACGGTACAGCGCTTTAATTATTCATTTTCTTTTTAATTGCAATTATTCTCATTTTCAAAGATCAACCCCCCCCCCCCCAAATAAATCTTATTAAAAGTAATGAGTAACAATTAAAAAAAAATAAGCCGGGCAACTTACCTGGGTTTAAATTTCCAACGCTGTCAGTTGCCCTCAGCTTCATAATGTGTTTCTGTCGTTCCTGAAAAGTTATTTAAAAAGCTGTCAATTCTGCGACACTCGAATTTGGGATGAGGCAGTGCTTAATTTGTTGCGGTGAAATTAAAATCCATTGCACACGGAAAGGTTGTTATAGCCGCTAATTCGCGAGGCGTGTTTGCCGAAAATGATTTTTAGCGCACGCCAAAAAAGTGACTGAGTATGCCACTTTGGACTTTTGTCACATCTTCAGAGGGCCATTTTAAAATAAACATTTGAAAGTGTGATCCTTTTCATTAAGTGAGAATATTCAAATTACGCAAATGGAACGTGTGATCGAACAAAGAGCAGTAACGGCAGAGAGAAAGATCTGTCCTTGTGATATTAAAAGATTCTTGAGGGTCCCATTAGAGGCGTAAGGATTCAGTAGACATTTTTTACATCTCTAAGAGAGAAAACGACGTTTTATAAATAAGATAAATCAACGGCTAAGGGCTACGAAAAGCAGGAAACACATTCTACGGTGAACTCACTTTTCCAAAATCAACCTCTCTTACAATTCACATTAAATATCCTGTAAAAAAAGTGATTACTATAACTATTAACAGTGGTGGCGCTATGCGGTTAGTATGTGTAATGTGAATTATATTTTAAAGCTTGAACCTTCGTGTTAAAGGGCATTTGTTGCATTGAGATTAAAGGCTACACTCTACTTTAACAGTGGGACTACATCTCAATTACACCTATGATCGCTGATCATGTACTTTGTATTTTTTCATGGCAGTGTTATTGAGATATGTGTTGCGTTTGTTCAAATCCCCATTGGAGGGGGGGGGGGAGTTGGTCCATTCAGACCTTCATCGTCACTCCAGGGTCGATAAAACGAGTACCACAATGTGAGAAGTCAGCAAGTGGTTGCCCTAAAGAGTGGATCACCCCTGCCACAGGAATGTGGTGTTTCCACCGCTGGCTTAGGGGCTGTAATAGTGGGAGACGGGGACCGCCAACGCGCACCCGAGCAGCAAACCATCTTTGACCTTCCATTGACTTTTTTCGCTAGTAAATAAATCACCCTGAATGCGCCCGATCGTGTGAGCCAAGCAGGTGTGAGCTTGGTTATGGATTTACATGTGCAGGAGAATGCTTGGGGAAGCGCCAGGTGGTCTAAACTTGGACTTGGCAGTACCGCAGTGGATTTTTGAAGCTCTGTACGAGTTTGAGCGTTATGCCCCAGACCCCTACCCTGATGTAGGATTTCTCCGGTTGATCCAGTTGCTTTGCACAAGCCAAACATTCTCAAGACGGAATTGGCCGAGCATCCTCAGGCAGGACTGTCCTGAAAGAATTTTACATCTCAGTTCGGCTTTCCCAGGTAAATAAAGGACATTGTGAAACTGCTACAACCATTCGCGTACAGTCCTACCAAAACGAGTCCAGGTGTAGCTTACAAGGCTTTTTTTATTCATTCAAGAGCGCAGCTGAACTAACCTCATCCCAACATCCGGATAGCGGCACGCAGTGGCCTAGTTTTCGAGTGTGCAGGCCGGTGCAACTGCACCGAGGCCTACGGGCCACAGGGGCCAAGGAAGCAGCTGGGCTACAAATAGACGGGAGGGGAATTTTTTTTAAATATAAACGAAATTTTGTATTTGACAAGGTAAGGCCCACTGAGCTATATAGCTCTTTTTCAGAAGCGACCTCGCCACAAATGATAGCCCAACCAAGTGGCTCATCACGTGGAAATGTACAGCAGCCAAACACTCTAAACGCACGTTTCTAAATGTGGAGCGAAAAACCGGAGGACTCGGAGAAAAATCCACGCGAGCGCGGGGAGAACGTGCAAAATCCAAATATACAGGCGTCAGGGTTGGGATCGAACCCACGACTTCCTGTATACCGGGCGAGGTAGTTCACATCTCGCCACCGTGGACATGTGGTGGCCCCATCATTTCATTCCCAGCACCGTGATGCACGCCAGCCCACGGCTAAACCACTGGCGGCGGCGGTCGCGGTGGGTGAAGGGAGCGTAGATCGTCACCTGCTCCGCGCAATCCTCCAGGAGGCTCAGCTCCTGCTCCAGGCTCTCGCGGTGCCGCCTCAGGAGGCCACGCTCCAGGCTCAGTTCCGCCGCCGCGCCGCGAAACGCGCCGCGCTTGCGCGCGCCCTGCACGCCGCACGCGCCAGGGTCTCATTCGTGGCGGTTTGTCCGGGGGTTGGTGACCCAGAAAATATTTCCCTTACCACAACACAACCACCACATCCAGGGCATAATTTATTATGGAATATTTTTTCTGGGGCCACGGCAACACCACCCCCCCCCCACTCCCCTTCCCCCCACCACCCTACGACCCGCAGGGACGATGGTGCAGAGAAATATTTTCCTGAGCTTAGCCCCGGGACAGCTCCGGACTGAAATGAAGCCTCTAGCTATGACCGCGGCTACGAGACATGTGCCACCTACTCGAGTCTACAAACGAGCCGCACAATGAAGAATCGTTCTGCATCCCCAGACGCCACATCCAGTACACGTCTCGCTATGGCTGTGGCTACTCTTAGCCACGTGCCACCTCGTGACTCCCGAGAGTCTACCGGGGACCGAAAACACTCCATGAGAAATTCAGAGCCCTGGCAAGACAACAAGCACGCACACCCGGGCGCACGCAGCAGCACCTCCGATGAGCAAGGTTTGCTAAGCACGATGCCAAAGAAGTTCGACATCGACACATTAGCATGAACAGTGAAGCTCTGCCCCTCTCGCCTGCAGCACCATGTGCGTTGGGTGATGGCAATAAGTCCGGACTCACGCGCCTATTGGTTCTGTTATGGAAAATTGCGTGGGGTGTTTTTTTGGTGGGTGGGTGGGTGGATGGATGGCGTTCAATGCTGACCCGCCCATACTGGGCATCTGTGACAAAGAGCTTCATAGCTCATTGGATTCCTCCAGTCTACAATAACGATTCTGATTACGAATGTACAGGGTACATTCAATTGTTACTACTGCGTCGGTTTTGACGGTTGTGCCGTGCTGCGCTTTTGGCTTGTTCAGCACGATTTCAACGGGCATTAATTTTAGGGCAGCTTCCTCAGGACTATTAACTTCTTTCCGCGCGCCATTTGCTTTGCGAGCGATGTGGAATGCCTGCTCAGATGCTGCGAAGGTTTAAATAACAATGAAAAAAAAAACATTTTTTCTATTTCACCGGAAAAGCATTTGTAAGTAGGGCAGTACGTTGGAGCGTTTGACCAGTTCCTCAAACGAGCGTTTGGCATCCGAGAGGAAACTGAGCTGCTGCCCGGAGGAATCCGAATGCACACGAAGGGGTGATGCTCGGAGCTCCGATTCAACACTCCATTGCTCCACTGCCACTTGCTGTCCAATTCTAATGGCAACTGCAAAAAAACCCTGCAGCTTAGTTTAATTGTCCTTTCCCCACACTTCCGATTAGCACGGTTGGCTACGTACGGTGCGAAACAAGTTCAACATATATGCATACGGTGGTATATACAAATATAGTCATTTACAACCCGCTTTGTCAACCCACTGCTGGATGGTCTCCCGTGTCAGTCGTAGAGGATTTTTCTTATTAATATTACAGCTATTTGATTGCACTGGGTGCAATTGTGAACAATAGCCGTATCAGATATGAGTACATCTAATCGGCATGATCATTGGTTGACTGCAGCTCAAAGACTCAGTCCTACACGGCGCGTGGTGAAGTCAGCAGATGTCCAGGTGCTCAGCATTTGAAGGCCCGAAGACCGGAATCGGTGATCTCGCCAACAATGTGTCCGAGGAGGCAGTTTCATATCGCGGACAGCAGAGTGAAGGCAGCTTCTGTCCAGGGAGCATTGTTTGACCATACTTCAGCCACGCCGGTTAGTGTGGGTTGACGAAGGGGCAGACACCCAGAACGGGGTCGGATATCACCCGCCGCTGGTGTTTAGCCGCGAGCGGGAATGGGAGCGGGGCGGTCGGATTTGCAGGCGCAGTGCTCAAACCACTGCACCACCATTCCTCCCAGCGTGAGCAAGTTTAACATTTACAATTACCCTTGTGTACAACAAAAAGCAGCCCCGAGCACCGATCGCTAATTTGACAGTAAAAAAATCGTAAAGCAGATAAAAAAAAATTGCGTTAATTGTGCTTCTGACATGTGCAATAAATATCGATTATCGAGAATATCACCGCACCACCAATTAAGCCCAATGCATGAGATGATTTTTCCCCCATATAAATGCTAACGGCACTATTATATGAAATATGTTGCACAATCAATTTAGATAATACATGATTTCCTCCTTTAAAAGTATATTTAACAGTCCCATTTATTAAAAATCACACTTTGGCAGCAACATAGGCCCAATAATGAACAAAAACCATCTCATTTACAGTAAATGAGGTAATTCAATACAAATGTCGAAACAGTAACGTGTTTGAATGAAGAAAATGAATAAACCTTCCACATCGAACAGTAAGACTATTATACAGGGTGTTCATACAAAAATATACGTTTTGCTTATAGCCTGTACTCATGATGGAGACATAACAGCGAGCACTGTCTACTCGGAGCTCATCTCCTCCCCTCCTGCTTCTTCCCCACGTTTATCCTTCACGAGCCCCCTTTCTCGAATCTTCCCTCGCTGTTTTTTTTTCTTCCCCGCAACCAATCCCCGTCCCTTCACTGGCAACGGTTCCCAACCGTCACCGCTCCGTTTCCCCGCTTTTTTCCCCCTTAAATATTTTCCTCCAGTCGCTTCGAACCCTGCCAATCATCGTGGAGGCCTCTTTCCGCCAACAGGACGCCTTGGCCTACGTTTTGAATAACAGTTTGGCTGCACATTGGCTTGAGGTGAGTGCCTCTTAATTTCGGTCATCATTAGATCATGATTTTATCATCGCACAGCAGGGTTGAACTCGATGGTTGAATGTTGGGTACGCGTGCGCGGTAAAGCACGTTGCCAAATGAATTAAAATCTTGAGTGACCTTCAACGGTGCAATTGAAAACGGAAGCATTTGAGTGACCATTGCGCAGCTGGGATGGTGGCCAAGACCTGGGACTCACTCCCTCTCTCTCTCTCTCAAAGCTCGACGTGACGCATGTCGCCAACGCCCTGGTCGACACGTGGAGGTTGAGAGAGGGATGAGACTCATACGAGGAGATATTTCATCATAACTACCGGAGTGTGAGTGGGCATGCATAGCTCTATTGACCTAGCTCAAACTGGTGGGGAGCGGTGGTGTAGCGGTTAGCACGCAGCACTCCGGACCAGGTCACCTGGGTTTGATTCCCACTCACGGTCAACACCGGTGACAATTATCTGAACCGGTCTTAGGCCTCCCCTTGGTAGACTCAGTCTCAAATGAGTACCTGGTTGCAGTGTGCAAACATCGCCACTGGGGAGACAAAGGCGGCCGGGCGTGGTGCTGGCCACCCAACCCCTCGTGTGCTGTTCCAGCCTTCATAGGTGCTCACAAACAGCACTCGCCCCAACAGTCTGTTAAGGCTACACGGGGGATCTTCGCATAGCTCTATCGACCAAGCTCAAACTGTAGTTGAATTGGAATTCTTTAATAAACAATCATAACTTTATGGCGGGGAGGGGGGGGGTAAATCCTATGTGGGTCACATACAAGCACATCATTTCATTTCTCGCGGCTCTGACGCATTGAGGCCTTCCGTTTCGACCGGCTCCACAAAACGATATTCATCCGCTGCCGCTGCGAGCGTCTTAGCTGCACCAATCGTACACTTTGACCCAGCGGGGCTACGCTTCTCATCTCAGCACGCTCATTCACATGTAAAAAAAAAAAAGGACCATCGTTATTTGTTGTGACGTTATTGATAACGCTAAGCCGCGTGTTAAAGTGTGGTGGCCCGCCACAAAGGAAAGTCACCACTCTGCCCTTGGTATGTTATTGGGTCACTTTGGCCCCCGCTTTATGAATGCCCTGTATATAGATCATTAGAAGCGTGTGTGTGTGTGTGTCTGCTCTATACCCAACCTCATCGTCGTCGGGCAACGGAGGAAGAACTTTGTCCAAATTTTCTGGGAGCGCTTCCACGTCTTGAGTTCCCAGCGTCAGCCATTGTCGCAGTTGACTGTCCAGGTATTCCTCGTATTCTGGCAGAAACACGTCAAACGTTCAGCACAGCCTTAAAAAGAGTTGTTCATGTGCTATGCAAACACAAGCCTTCTGGGGAGACAAAAGCAGCCGGGACGCGTGGTGCTGGCCACGCTACCGCCCCGCGCGCCGTGCCGGCCTAAATTGAGCGCTCACCACGAGGCCCTTGCACCCCCGCCCGACCAGTCTGTGAAAGGCTACACGGGGGATCGCTGTCTTTGTGCGTCGGACAACCTAACGGCGTGCTAACAAGGGGGCTCCGTATTTGGACCTTTTGAAAAGGCTTTGTCTGTCGCACAAAACGCCTCACGGTGCGAGAGCGTCGCAAGATGTTTTAGGCGTCCGCGGACCAATTCGCTTACGCCGTGCACGGGGAGGGGGTAAGGGTGGTGCAGCCTCGCCGTGCAAGTTGGGCGGGCGTCTTGCCAGTGAACGGCTCCCGGCAGCTTTTATTATTATTATTACTCGGGACAGCCTTACCGAGTCTCGTAGCTCTTTTTCAGGAGGGTCCTGCCAAGTTTGTCGCGCGAAGCGGGCGACAATTGCTATTGTATGACCCCCCGAATGAGTCAACTGTATGTATACGTATGTTGAACTTCTTTCGCGCCATACATAGCCAACCGTGCTAAGTGGAGGTGGGTTAGGCGACGGATACAATCCGCAAAGTTCGCCTCGCACTTCGTCGCAGATGAAGAGGGAGTTCTGTTGCACCACGATTATGTTACATTTACGCAAGCGCTGGCTAAGCACAAAGTGCCGAACCGGCCGCCTGAGTGCTACTGCGCGCTTAAAGGTTCCGTCGTCAGCACAATCAGCATCCTACGTCGCCTCGTCGGATGCGGAGAAAAAAATACGGGGTTTTTTTGGTCAAAAATGCTGTGGGTGACCTTTTGCAAGATTCAAAACAATTTTAGAGGCATCCGAACGCCCCAAGAGACCAACAGCGACTGTGCACGCTGCTTCATACGATGACGGAGATGGTGGGGGAGGGGGGCTCGAGACTAAGGGGGGGGGGGGGGCGCCTTGGTGGGGGTTCAAACACAGGAACCCCGAACCCAGAGGGACACAACTCACTTGAGAATCACGCAATCCGACATCCTCATTACATGAGAGACCAACACTCCTTGGGGCAAAAAACCTTTCGGCAAATACCTGGCCGAGTTGCAAGGACCGTCGGGCATTACTTGACGAGGAAGTTGAGGGATGGAGGGGATAGGTTACCTGCGAGGTAGCTCAGCAAAAAAGATAGAACAATTGGCCGTGGGCATTCACATGCCCCTTGCAGCAAGGCCTCTGATTTAGTGGCGTCCATTGCTCAACGTTAAGAAATCGTCGGTCTTGCACGGCCGGACGCTAAAGCCAGCCGTCCCAAATAATAATTATTCACGTGGCACACGCGCCAAAAGGTACCCGTCTCGGACGAATTTTGCCAACCTCACCCGCCACGAGCTAATATGTCTCTGCTAATGACATCTAGGCTCCCTTTGAACCCAGTGGAAGATCTGGGCCAAGCCATGAATAACTCTTCGGCCGCTAATCTAAAGCACTTGCAAAGACCTGAGAAGCACGTGTGAGCGCACATCGACGGTCGCGACGACGATGATGAATCGGGCGGTCGCGACGCAGAGAACTGTTTTCGCTTTCCACGCATTCACAAAAGTATGCGGCGTTCAAACAAAGTAATTGTTGCGCCATTGATCTCGGAGGCAGACCCCCTTTAAAGTGTAAATGTTTCTCCTATTAGTACGAGTGATATTAATGGCCTGCCCAATTGTATTTGAGAATAACAACATATTTTGCGGATGAATAATACATTGAACAATACGGTTTATTTGATTTTACATTCTTATAGCCGTCTACGATAGACACGTACACATATCACGTAATTGATTATTTAAACAATATTTATTTAAATGGGAATGACAAAACGCATTACAGATGTCACGCCTTACTTTAAGACAATGCGGCAATTGTTCACTAAGTGTAATTATTGCTCCCGGCTTCGCGTGCCAAAAAACGTGTACACAATGACAACAAAATATCATGAGAGAGCTGCACAATTCGCGCATAGCGTATTTCTTGTGTGTTTCGTTTGTTGTCCTTCACCCGCACCTCCCATGAGCACGGTTCGCTATGTACGGTGAAAAAGAAATTCAACAAATGGAAATGTGCACGGCATATGCGCCATGTATTGTATGCGAACCCCAAGACTAATTAAATTATTCAACACGTGTGGCTTGGTTGCACATTTATAATATAATAATTAAAACTAGATGTCCTCTCACGCAGCGGAATAAAGATTCATGAAATGTACGGATGGTATTTGAATATGCTAGGGGGGAAAAAAAAAACATTAACCTCAATACGTAATTAAAACGATATGAAAACAAACGCATCAGGACTAAAAGTTATGGTTGTCCCAGGACACACTGGGTCATTGGATGAGAGGCTAAGGTTCAGCAATGTGCCAGTGCATATGTGGTACACATGTGGTCATCATTTACAAATGTTACCAAGACGTTGTATTCAGGGGCGGGGCCAGGGGGGGTGACAGGGTGGGTGACATTCTGCGTATAATTGTACGACACTCGGTCTGGCGGACTCCGTGCAACTGCATTGTCAAGAGTGTGTCGCCAACCGATGGCGTCTAGTTCAACAGCCTGACTCTCTAAATCATTCTTGAAATTAAAATTTGTTGAATGTCACCCCGGCCTGAAATCGTGGCTCCGCCCCTGGATGTATTTATCACATTAGCTATTATCTTAGACGCAGCAGCTTATCGACTGGAGTCGACTCTTACGGTCACGATGCCTGCATTGCGCTGCGTCACGTGCGTGTAAGAATCGATTAATAATTTACAGTTTAACGAGACGTTGCGCTAGCGCTACGGCTGAGCAAACGGACCGAACAAAACTGTGCAAACAAGACAGAGAAACAAGAAAAGCGATACAAAACGAGACAGATAGAACAAGGCGACAGCTAATTATTGTTGAATTGAATCGCGAGCCCTGAATCATGATGGTCTATCGAATCACTGGAGGAATGAAGCGTGCCATGCCTATTCGTCACAATAATCATCAGCATCATCATCATAGCCACACTCTTGAGAACCAAACATCAATGCCCATCTAGCCATCGGCTCATTGATTAATCTAATTTCTGGGAGAAGTGGGAAAGTGGCAGCTGGATCATCGCATTCTTACATCGTACAAACTATAACCGCTATCGGTGAACATTCACCAAGTGACACGACAATTGCATTTGAAATTTGGGTTTCCATGAATGCCTAAAACACGTTCAGACCCACACACAAACGCGCGGCTTACACTCACCGTCCATAAGTTGGTGACGAGTTGGTAATATTTGATTTTCCAACTGCCGGCTCATCTCAATATCACTCAGCAGATGGTTCTGACGGTCGGGAAAGAGTAGTACGCAGAAAAAAACACAACACCAAATCTGTGATGTATTACTGCTCCGAGTCTTTTGATTCATTGCCTGTTACAATGTGCAACGGACATCGTTTTTTGCGCTTTGCATTTGCGCTACTTTTATGTAAACGTTTTGATAAAGCTTGAAAGCATAACTGGACGTCTAAGCCATATGTCATTGTAGTAATCTTCACAGAGCAGCATAACCAGCTGCAGAAGCTTACACAATGTGCATTAGACATTTGAGAAGCACCAACGTATTTTGTATGCAGTAACGTGGCAGATTAAGCGTTGAGAGAAAATATTACATGAAGAGCCAGGCATTGACAGAGGAGTTAGAATAGAATATTCGTGCGTGCATGCATGCGTGCGCGGGCATGTATGTAAAAATGAGTTTGCAAAGCCACTCTCGGCACGGTGTATAAATCGCACGACGCACATTAAAAAAATATACAACTTCCTTCCCTTGCGCAGAACGGGTGTGGTGTAAGAGGATCAACAGCAATAGCAGTGTTGGTGGCCGGCCCCACAATGGGGACCTGTACATAGTCTGCTAGGCTGTGTAGTTGGGTGTTAGGGCAGTGGTGGTGGGGTGTGGGAGCTGTACAATTGAACCAAAAAAAATGCCCACCAACCCTAACGCAACCTGCACCATCCCCCCCACCCCACACGTAAAAAATCCGCCCACATTCAAGGGGTCCCCAGACGATGCGTCGTGCAGTAATCCACTGGCTAAGATTATGTTGAACTTCTTTCGCACCATACGTAATCCAACCATTCTAATCAGAGGTGCGGGCGAAGGACAAGCCTAGGACACGCCACGCCCGGCACACCACATATTTAATAACTTTCCTAATGGCGAGGATCGATTAAGCTTATTAATCGCCTAAAATTACAACTGGGCCGATTTTGTTTGTCAGTTACTCGGGCCCATTTAAAAACGGCGGGTCACTCTCACAAGGCAGAAAACCCCCGGTAAGCCACGCCCAGCGTGATGCAGGCGATGGCATCGCCAGACTCCGCCCATCACCTCCCATCCAGCGGCACACGTAGGAACAGAGGTGAAGCCGTATTTCCAGCTATTTTCTTGCAATCCGTTTCGTCAAGTAATTCAACCTGTGGTATAATCGGTAGGGTAATCGGTTACTAATATGAATCGGATAGCCCGGCTCTAACAACTATTACCGATCCGTGCGTAACTTTGGTCGACACAAGCTAAGAGAGCAATAAACGCACGCTCCCCCCAATCCCCCTCCAACCCCCCCCCACCCCCCCCCCCCCCCCGCTATCTCACAAACAGATTTGCGATAATTGCCCGCACTTATACACAAAGCGAGGGTGCGATTATCAAGTGTGAATAATTTATATGTATAAAAAAGAACTACCGTAAGGCAATTCACCAGAGCACGGTTGGCTGTGTACGGTTCGACGACATATACCCACGTGCACACAACGCGGGAGAGATGACTGTGCGGGAGTCGGAGCACGCTGGATAGTGACGGACGCGCTGATTCTACCTTTTTAGACGCCAGCACAGCTTGTCTGATGCTGGTCGGCTGCTCGCTGCTTGAGCTCCCATTGTTCTCTTCTGCAGGAAATTGAAATGCTGAAACCGACACGATGATTAAAGTCAATTATCTGAATGCTTGCGAGGGTAAACAACGACACTAATTACATTACTTAATAGGCAAACAGCAACGTGGCCAATTTAGCCCGCGTTTATTATCAGTTAATGCCTATTAATTCCACATTGCGTCTTAGGAGGATGGCTCCATTCCAAAGTCATAAACACGGTAAAGCTGATGCTTTTCGAGTACCTCTTAACAGGTGGAGCAATTAATTGGAACAAAAACGTATTCGGCGATCAGCCAATGAATTACAACCTTCATTTGGCCAAACTTGGCACGAGTAATGCTGCTTTCCCTTTGGGGGAGATTGTTCCATGTACGTATGTTGAACTTCTTTTGCGCCGTACGCAGCCAACTGCGCTAGTCGGAGGTGTGGGAGGAAGGGCAACAAACTAATTGAGATTTAAAAGTGCAGAGCTCCAGTGACTTCTGAATATCGTAAGGAAGAGCATTCCAGACGGCCGCAGAAGCGCATCTGAACGCGCGCGATGCGGTGACCGCCTTTGCTCGAAGGCTAGCCCAAAAGCTGCTACGAGTTCGTGCGATGGTTTATTTGTGGCATGGGAATGTGGAACTGCCACCACTGGCTCGGGACCATGAGCACGGCTCATTTGAGCTGGGGGACGCGTTTGCGTGAACTCGGACAACAATCGTGGGATTGTAAAAGTGCGTCGAGGCTGAAAAGAAATAAGGACACAATAATTCGGTACTCACAAAATGTGACTTATAGACAGCAAAAGGTGAAAATGTGACCGTAGGATTATTCTTCCCAGCGTGCTCTCCCATTGTTACAGATTCTAGGGACACAGTCGCATTTTTTGCCGTCTAGAAATCACTTTAACATGCATTGTTATTCTTTTAATCTGTGTCGAACCTACAATCTTTTTTTCTGACACGCAACGCATGATGGAAGGGCTGATCCTACGGCGGTGACCAGATTGTACAGGAGCCAACTGGACCCATGGATTGCAGTTTTTTGCATTTGTTATTAACAAAGTCAAGTAGTACAGAAAAAAAGCAATGGCACCTATTGCTTTCTGAAATCGCCTTCTCCTCTAAATCATCAAACTATCCAATGAAGGTAGACTGATAGACTGATACAGAGCACAGAAGTGTCAGTGCAAACACACGCAAGTGAATTTAACAGCAACAAGACGCGACCAGGCTGGCCTAGGAAGGCAAACCACGGAAGGTCCTGGGCCGTGTGCACGCAGCGCGTCACTGCGGACAGCCGCTGACCGGCTTCCAGCTTCCTGATGCCCTCCCGGTACTGCAGAAGCGATCGTCTCTCTCCAAGCAGCCTCTGCATCTGCCCGTTGGCCTCACGCAGGAAATCGCGGCACTGCCCAGTGTCGGCCCTGCTCTCCTCCAGCTCCGACTCGAAGCGCGCACGTGAGCTGTACGCCAAGAGAGACAGAGGGGAAAACAAACGTGGAAATGCAAAGCTCCATTGTTTGGTTTTTTTACACCAAGGAAAGGAAGGAAGCTGCCCGGAGTCTCTGGAACAAACGCCAGGGCAGGCGTTTGCCGCATAAACCTCGCGAGCGCTGGCGACACGGCGCCCGTGCAAACACGCCCGACCGCTCGCAGTCCCGCGCAAGCCCAAGATGCACGCACACACACAGCGAGCACAGCTGTCCGCGCGTGATAATGGGTGTGCAGGTATAGCTTTATCGCGGATTTGCAAACCCGGTCGGCTGATTGAAGTTGCCGGAGCGGCATCCCCTACGAGGGGTGTTAGCCGGATAAGAACCCGGCCCCTGTTCTTTGGCACCGCGAGCGCTGAGCTGCCCCCAATTCCCTTTACTCTTTATAGGGGGGGGGGGGGAGAGTTCTTCCGCTTTTCTCTTTAGTACTTTGGCTCTGCCCCGAGAGTTCAAACCCACGAGTTTTCCTATTCTGTGCTCTTTAATCAGCTGATTAAGCCTTAATTAAAGGGAAATCCAAGTCTTTTTGGTGTAATGCAACCATTTTTTTTCTAACAATATCCTTTTAAAGTAAGCCACCAAAGGAATATGCCCTCATTAAAATTACCCTGGGCGCACGCACTTATGTATGCATGTGTGCGCGCATGCAGCAATTCGAGATCCATTAGAGCAATCGCAGACGATAATTTGTAAAGTTCATCGGTAAGATAAGTGAGCATGGATGGTCCGCTTAGTTGTTGGGGGCGGTCATGCTGTTGTTCTGTATTGTGGTAATTTCAATCGGCATTCAACTATGCACGGACAAATACGTTGTATAATATCTGGTATCAACGTGCAGAATACACACGTGCAAAAATATCCCCCGTAAAGCCTTCACAGACTGTTGGGGCAAATGCTGTTAGTGAGCACCTCTACACATGTTCATGCACTTGTACACACATACACACCCCTCGTCCAGAAGTGCAAATGTCAAAAGGGCTCCACATGTGCACATACATATGTAGTGTATGTGCACATACATTTGTAGTGTATGTGCACATACATGTGTAGTGTATGTGCACATACATGTGTAGTGCATGTGCACATACATGTGTAGTGTATGTGCACATACATGTGTAGTGTATGTGCACATACATGTGTAGTGTATGTGCACATACATTTGTAGTGTATGTGCACATACATGTGTAGTGTATGTGCACATACATGTGTAGTGTATGTGCACATACATGTGTAGTGTATGTGCACATACATGTATAGTGCATGTGCACATACATGTGTAGTGTATGTGCACATACATGTGTAGTGCATGTGCACATATATGTGTAGTGTAATAGCGCCGGCTGGTGACCAGCAGCGGCAACTGTGGTGGACAGACAGGACACACGCCGATGAGCGTGTGCACGGTGTGTGTTGGCAGGGCGGAGGAACTGAGGCAAGGGGTCATGGAGGACCCCATCTGGAAGCCCCTGGAACCTGCTAGCGTGTTCGAGAAGGGAGGCACGGGCAGGGCGGAGCCAGGCCGCGCTGGTAGGATAAAAGGCGCCGAGGCTGCCGGTTCTGGGATTGGATTCGTCTCGTCGTCCTGTCGTCTCGTCGCCGTCGTCACTACCGTCTTCGATTGATATTGCGCTGCTAGATAGTTGTTGGCTGTCTCCGTCAGCGCCGTCGGCGTTAGACGGCTCGTGTTGTGTACAGGCTAAGCGACTGTAGAGAGTGTGCAGACGAGACCGTGAATGTTCAAATAAAAGAAGTTGCCTCCTACAAACTTCGCCTCCGAAACACTGACACTACATATGTACCGTAAACGCACGTGCTCATGTATAAAGAGTAAACAATCGCACACGTGATGGGGAGTGATAGGGTAGTGGTTTCCGAACTGTGTTACAAACCCAGCGATCCGCAGTCAAAATAATGGTGACAGCGGATATTTGAACCGGTCCTCAGCCTCTCCTAGGTCAACTCAGACTTAAATGAGTATCTCATACAGTGTGTTAACATCAGCACTGGGAAGACAAAAGCAGCTAGGCGTGGTGTTGGCCACCCATCCCCTCGTGCTCTCTGCCTTCCTTCATAGGTGTTCGCTAAAAGCACTTTCCCCAAAAGACTGTTCAAGGCTATACGGGGAATATTTGTATTTTGCAGTAAACATAATGACCCATTTGTTAATTAGCATGTTTACACAGAGTTATCGTCAGTTAATAAAGCACCAATCAGTCCCAATGAAGCCCTATTTTACTCTCGTGTGAGTAATTCTTGGTGGTCTCATGTAAAAGGCCGAAGTAATTTCTGTCTGGGAATTCTTTGTTTTCCATGCACCCAGGATGAACGCTAACTTTTCAGAATTTTCTTTGCTTACAGGGTTTATATATATATGTCAGTAGATATATGTGTACTGGGGTCCGTGACTCTGAAGACATATACTCATCACATACTTGGATTTTTATAACCGTGTCATCCGTCGACCCCGAAACAAACGGGTTTTTTTTAACAATCAACAAAGGGGGGCGCCTCCCCATGTGTGCCAGAGCCTTCGTCTAACGGCAGACAATTAACGCAAATTACCACTGGGTAAAAAATCCCGTTAATTTCATCTCTTTGGCGTAATTAACAAAAACAGCCACTGTGCGAGGCAATTATCATAAATAAACAAAAGCTTGGAGCGGTTAGCAAATAGAGCGCCCGGCTTGGATGTAATTATCACATTAATGCACTGGGGATTGTTTACATCTTTACTCCCCCCCCAACACCCAGCCTTAACAACAGCACAACTTCAAAATTGCACACTCCATATCTTTAGCGCACACAGCGCTTATGGAAGAGCAAATCATACTCTTCACAAACAGATGGACGCTTTATGATGTTATACATATAATTTGTATATGTTTTTTTTCTTTCAGAGACCCGATTCTCACATCACAATTCAATAAATTTTAAAGGGAAAGGGGGAAGGGGTGGGGCAAATGGAGGCGGGAATTGCTTTTACAACAGGGGCCCCGATGAGAGTTTGCTTAATCCATCCGTGCAGAAGGCTCTGAGCACGTGGTCTACACATTACTTTGTCATTTTCGGAACAAAACATTCAAGTGGCTTCACTTCTGGTCAAGGTTGTAGGGGACATAGTGGGGCCCCTCCCTGATTAACGCGGAGCACTGAAGAAGCTGTTGCTGTTTTGAACTCGTTGGCAAAACACATTTTTCGTCTCGCACAAACGGGGCACTATGTTCCTCGTGACTCTTGAGATAAGCATTTTAAATATATATAAATATACGCCTATTACAGCAACTAACCATACCAATGTACCAAAACACACAAAATTGCTTAATACAGCATTTAGATGCAGTGGCGTCTCAAGATGCTGTAGAGAAACAGTGGGCATGTGTGTCGTATAGAGAGTAACTCTCAAAATGCTTTGACAAGTGTCGTGACGGGTACTGCAAGATCTGACTAAGTCTGTCCATTGGCTTCCAGTTTCCGAAAGAATACATAAGGTCGCACTCATTACACACAAAGTGCTTGCCACAAATGAACCTCAATACCTTGCGGATCTCATCAAGGAGCATAAACCATCACGTGAACTCCGATCATCCTCACAGTGGCTTGTGGCAGGCCATCAAACAAAGACGGTCACTGCATCGCGCTCTTTCAGATGCGCTTCTGTGGCCGTCTGGAACGCTCTTCCTTCGGATATTAGGAAGCCAATGGACCTATACACTTTTAAATCTAGATTGAAAACTAATTTCTTTAAAACTGATTTTTGTGTTTAGTTTGTTATCCTTCGCCCGCACTTTGGATTAGCAAGGTTAGTTATGTATGGTGCGAAAGTTCAACATACATACAGTGAGGGAAAAAAGTATTTGATCCCCTGCTGATTTTGTACGTTTGCCAACTGACAAAGAAATGATCAGTCTATAATTTTAATGATAGATTTATTTGAACAGTGAGAGACAGAATAAAAAACAAAAAAAATCCAGAAAACGCATGTCAAAAATGTTATAAATTGATTTGCATTTTAATGAGGGAAATAAGTATTTGACCCCTCTGCAAAACATGACTTAGTACTTGGTGGCAAAACCCTTGTTGGCAATCACAGAGGTCAGACGTTTCTTGTAGTTGGCCACCAGGTTTGCACACATCTCAGGAGGGATTTTGTCCCACTCCTCCTTGCAGATCTTCTCCAAGTCATTAAGGTTTCGAGGCTGACGTTTGGCAACTCGAACCTTCAGCTCCCTCCACAGATTTTCTATGGGATTAAGGTCTGGACACTGGCTAGGCCACTCCAGGACATTAATGTGCTTCTTCTTGAGCCACTCTTTTGTTGCTTGGCCGTGTGTTTTGTTGGTCATTGTCATGCTGGAATACTCATCCACGACCCATTTTCAATGCCCTGGCTGAGGAAAGGAGGTTCTCACCCAAGATTTGACGGTACATGGCCCCGTCCATCGTCCGTTTGATACGTGAAGTTGTCCTGTCCCCTTAGCAGAAAAACACCCCCAAAGCATAATGTTTTCACCTCCATGTTTGACCGTGGGGATGGTGTTCTTGGGGTCATAGGCAGCATTCCTCCTCCTCCAAATACGGCGAGTTGAGTTGATGCCAAAGAGCTCCATTTGGTCTCATCTGACCACAACACTTTCACCCAGTTGTCCTCTGAATCATTCAGATGTTCATTAGCAAACTTCAGACGGGCATGTATATGTGCTTTCTTGAGCAGGGGGACCTTGCGGGCGCTGCAGGATTTCAGTCCTTCACGGCGTAGTGTGTTACTAATTGTTTTCTTGGCGACTATGGTCCCAGCTGCCTTGAGATAATTGACAAAATACTCCCGTGTAGTTCTGGGCTGATTCTTCACCGTTCTCATGATCATTGTAACTTCACGAGGTGAGATCTTGCATGGAGCCCCAGGCCGAGGGAGATTGACAGTTCTTTTGTGTTTCTTCCATTTGCGAATAATCGCACCAACTGTTGTCACCTTCTCACCAAGCTGCTTGGCAATGGTCTTGTAGCCCATTCCAGCCTTGTGTAGGTCTACAATCTTGTCCCTGACATCCTTGGAGAGCTCTTTGGTCTTGGCCATGGTGGAGAGTTTGGAATCTGATTGATTGATTGATTCTGTGGACAGGTGTCTTTTATACAGGTAACAAGCTGAGATTAGGAGAACTCCCTTTAAGAGTGTGCTCCTAATCTCAGCTCGTTACCTGTATAAAAGACACCTGAGAGCCAGAAATCTTTCTGATTGAGAGAGGGTCAAATACTTATTTCCCTCATTAAAATACAAATCAATTTATAACATTTTTGACATGCGTTTTTCTGGATTTTCATGTTGTTATTTTGTATCTCACTGTTCAAATAAACCTACCATGAAAATTATAGACTGATCATTTCTTTGTCAGTGGGCAAACGTACAAAATCAGCAGGGGATCAAATACTTTTTTCCCTCACTGTACATGAGGTTGTCTTTTGAGTGGCAGGATAATGTATGGTTGATGATACAGCACTGAGGTGAAATATTCACTGCAGGCTCTTCGTGCCAGCAGTAATGTAATATTGACGAAGTATCTTTCCTTGCATTTGAGTTGGTTATGAAACATTCGAGTCTATGTTCGTTTTCACATGAATTGCAAAATATAATCGTCACCAGACCACACTGACCATCATGGTGAAGTATGACCGACGCGGTGTGGTAGGTTTTACCGTTTAGCACGGTTGGCTACGTACGGTGCGAAAGAGTTCAACGCATGTGCACACGCGTGCGTGCGTACAGAGGGGGAGAGAAAGATGTGGAGCCTGGGCCTGAACAGGGGCTAGGAATCGAAGCATGGACTGGTGGTGGCAGGGAGTTCTAGAACGCTCGGATAGCAAAGGAGAAGGGGGGGCGACCTCCCGCTGAGTGGAGGTTGATTCGGGCTTCGACGCAAGGGCTAGGATGTGGGAGTGGTGATCCATGTCAAGTGAGTTCTAGGCCAAGAATGGTTGAGAGTGAATGAACAAAGCAACTCTTTTCGTGGCATACGGAGAGCATCCAGCCATTGAGCGGAGATGTCTGACAGTGTTATTACGCTGCCAATTGATCAAGTGTTCAAGTAAAATTTTTTAAACCAAACTGAGAACTCAAGAGGTCGAGGACAGTCTAAATTGCTGCTCAAAGTGAGTGTTAACCGGGGTCCTGAACACAACAAGAGTTCAACTTTTCACCACACTCAAAAGATGCGAGGCCTAAACATCGTGGCTCACCTCCAAAATCAATCACACATCACCATATCAGGTCATTTTTCACAACAAGAACCATGACCAAAGAGGGTGATCCATTTCAATTGAATGCCTCCTTTGTGTTCTCTTAATTACATTTTTATTGAACTGACATGCATCTTTAAATGTTCATTGATGGGAATCGTCAGGAGGCTTATAATCATAATCGCAGCAGATTTTTCTGTCGTGTCTGAGACCTCTGCAGTTTCTAAGTCAATCAACGGTGATTAGCCACCAAATGTCCAGGGGACCTAAATTATTTACGTCCATTTGTCTGATGGTAGGGGCTCCCTCCTCTGATACAACATCGCCAGACCACGCACAAGCCTAAGGACATCAGAGGTCATTTTCGAGTTCAGGTGAACTGTGCTGCCCCCATCCACCACGCCTGTATATTTTGAGTTTGCATGTCTCTCTCCCCGCGGTCGCGTGGATTTTTCGTGCTTTTAGAGTATTTGCCTGCTATAATTTCCACGTGATAAGCCACTTTGTTGAACTACCATTTGTAGCCAGGTCACTTCTGAAAGAGAGCTGTAAAATAAAAGCTCAGTGGGCCTTACCTGGTAAAATAAAAATAGCTTATAGTATTTATAGCCCAGATCTGGCACGCCTCATGTCTCATCGTACCATATTTTAATTTATATCACACCTTTACCAAGGTGCTGAACATAGAATTAAGCTATTTGTACAGCGGAATAGTGGTGATGAGATGAGTTGATGAGAAGGATGGTTGGACATGGATATGACGATGCGTGAAATAAACGGTGATGAAAGTGGCAATAAGTGGTCAATGATGAGAGAGTGTGATTAATGGGAAGGGAAATTGGGAAGACGGATGGTGTTAGTGATGGGGGAAGGCAGGGGGAGGAGGAGTTTGGGTAAGCGAGGGAAAAGAAGTGAGTTTTAAGGGGAGAATGAAAAATAAAGAGTGAGCCGATTGTTTGACGTGTAGGGGCAGCTTGTTCCAGTGTAAGGGGAGCAGAGGTGAGAGAGAGAGTGGAACCGTGATTAGGCACAGACAGAGAGACAGCTGGGATTGTGAACAACAAGGACGAGCAAGAGGATAGAATGGAACGCGGGAGGCCGGATACTTTGGGGTGAGACCATGGACAGAATTTTTAAACTAGGGTTCACCTACTCGCCACCATGAAGAATGACCTACGTGGGGCGGAAGTTTAAATATCACACTGCTGTGTACAACAGGACGCTTTTCACTCGTGGTCACGTGACGCTGATAGAATGCCAGTCGTGGGTGCACGTTGGCGCGGGTGCACAAAAAAGTAAGTAAACATAACCTTCACGGAATTACTATTAATGAATATGTAACATTCTGGATCAATTCTAGATTTGAAGCTTTCGTGACTGCAAGGATCCATACTCTTTGGTTCTATTCGGTAAAGTCACGTAGGTAAAAAATATAAAACAACAAAAATCACGACGTTTCGGCCACAACACAAGCGGCCTTCATCAGGTGAAGGGACTAGACTGTCTCGAGGACAGCGCTGGAGTGAAACACAGCCAAGCTCAGACCGCGACCTTTAAGCTGTGTGAGAGTTATCGAGAGCAAACGGGAGGAAATACTTTTGTGGTGTCTCTCGTAGTAAATGCCCCTGCTGCACTTGTGTTCGCTGTGTCGCCGTGTGGCGCAAGGCACCGGGTACTACTCACCTCTGCATGCACTTCTCTTTTTCCGCCAACTCGCCCTCCAGTTGCGTAATCCTTGCCGTCAAACACTCCTCCTTCTTTGCGAAATCCTCAACAACAAGCTGCAGATTTCTGATTTCATTGCATTTCTCTCCAAGCCTGCGAGAGAGATATTTTAAAAGAGCTTTCATTGTATGGTAGCGACACGGTGGCAAGATCTTAACTCCCTCGCCTGGTCTGCAGCAGGTCGCGGGTTCGATCCTGACCCTGACGCATGTACAGTGAGGGAAACAAATATTTGATCCCCTGCTGATTTTGTACGTTTGCCCACTGACAAAGAAATGATCAGTCTATAATTTTAATGGTAGGTTTATTTGAACAGTGAGAGACAGAATAACAACAACAAAATCCAGAAAAACGCATGTAAAAAATGTTATAAATTGATTTGCGTTTTAATGAGGGAAATAGGTATTTGACCCCCTCTCAATCAGAAAGATTTCTGGCTCCCAGGTGTCTTTTATACAAGTAACGAGCTGAGATTAGGAGCACACTCTTAAAAGGAGTACTCCTAATCTCAGCTTGTTACCTGTATAAAAGGCACCTGTCCACAGAAGCAATCAATCAATCAGATTCCAAACTCTCCACGATGGCCAAGACCAAAGAGCTCTCCAAGGATATCAGGGACAAGATTGTAGACCTACACAAGGCTGGAATGGGCTACAAAACCATTGCCAAGCAGCTTGGTGAGAAGGTGACAACAGTTGGTGCAATTGTTCGCAAATGGAAGAAACACAAAAGAACTGTCAATCTCCCTCGGCCTGGGGCTCCATGCAAGATCTCACCTCGTGGAGTTGCAATGATCATGAGAACGGTGAGGAATCAGCCCAGAACTACACGGGAGGATATTGTCAATGATCTCAAGGCAGCTGGGAGCATAGTCGCCAAGAAAACAATTGGCAACACACTACGCCGTGAAGGACTGAAATCCTGCAGTGCCCGCAAGGTCCCCCTGCTCAAGAAAGCACACATACATGCCCGTCTGAAGTTTGCTAATGAACATCTGAATGATTCAGAGGACAACGGGGTGAAAGTGTTGTGGTCATATGAGACCAAATGGAGCTCTTTGGCTTCAACTCAACTCGCCGTGTTTGGAGGAGGAGGAATGCTGCCTATGACCCCAAGAACACCATCGCCACAGTCAAACATGGAGGTGGAAACATTATGCTTTGAGGGTGTTTTTCTGCTAAGGGGACAGGACAACTTCACCGCATCAAAGGGACGATGGACGGGGCCATGTACCGTCAAATCTTGGGTGAGAACCTCCTTCCCTCAACCAGGGCATTGAAAATGGGTCGTGGATGGGTATTCCAGCATGGCAATGACCCAAAACACACGGCCAAGGCAACAAAGGAGTGGCTCAATAAGAAGCACATTAAGGTCCTGGAGTGGCCTAGCCAGTCTCCAGACCTTAATCCCAGAGAAAATCTGTGGAGGGAGCTGAAGGTTCGAGTTGCCAAACGTCAGCCTCAAAACCTTAATGACTTGGAGAAGATCTGCAAAGAGGAGTGGGACAAAATCCCTCCTAAGATGTGTGCAAACCTGGTGGCCAACTACAAGAAACGTCTGACCTCTGTGATTGCCAACAAGGGTTTTGCCACCAAGTACTAAGTAATGTTTTGCAGAGGGGTCAAATACTTATTTCCCTCATTAAAATGCAAATCAATTTATAAAATTTCTGACATGCGTTTTTCTGGATTTTGTTGTTGTTATTCTGTCTCTCACTGTTCAAATAAAGCTACCATTAAAATTATAGACTGATCATTTCTTTGTCAGTGTGTAAACGTACAAAATCAGGAGGGGATCAAATACTTTTTCCCTCACTGTATATATGGAGCTTGCATGTCTTTCTCCCCATGGTTCACGTGTATTTTTCTCCGGGTCCTTCGGTTTTTTCCTCCACATTTAGAAACATGCGTTTCGAGTATTTGGCTGCGATAAATATCCGCACGACGATAAGCCACTTCGTTGAGCTATCATTTGTGGCCAGGTCACTTCTAAAAAAGATTTGTAAAATAAAAAAAAGAGTTTAGTTTTAGTATATATAAATCAATAGGTCGCCAGTTCCATCCCCTGTCATTTCAGTTGCAACAATGGTGCACGTTTCTTAAATCCTGCCTACCACTAGGCTTGCCAGCCCTGACTAAAGCTATTCTGGGAGATAGAACGTATTTTCTTATTCTCTTAAAATATCCTCTTCTTAAAACTCCCGGATTGCTTTCAATAATCAACAGGAGATCGATACTAATTCCGGGAGGGTTGGCAACCCTACCCACCTCCTCTGGCCACCGAGCAGCGTAAATGGGAAACACCCGCGGGCAAGTCGATCGGCAGGTGCAGCAAAGTGGTGTCTGGCCAGTGTGCTAGTAGGCCAAAATGTCCCCCACTAGAGAGGGCTCTACTCTAGAGCTCCCTCGAGTGCAGGCACTTGCACCAGCAGGCCTGCGCATTTTCCACGTGTGTTATCATAGCGGAAGATGTTTACGTGATTTTGGAGACTCCAGCAGCTTGAAAATTGTGAAAACTGAGAGACCACCAAACATCCAGAGACCTAAACTATTGTAATAAAAAAAGTCAAACAAGCATTAGGCAGTGCTTATCTCTGTGCAAGCTGTGATCACAACAATCACGTGAACATCTTATATTCTGCACGGGTCAGCTCGTCTCTAAGTTAAAGTACTGCAGGCATATGACGTTACCCACGGCAGATTAAAATGTGGGCAGCCTCACAGTCGCAATTGCTAAAATCATCCTAATAATGCGTATGGAGTGTAATTTCGGAGGTAATTATCTACAGTTTTAGAAACTGGCTTATTTTTGGAAAAAGTGAGGGGTGACCACAGTCGCACACGGGAGAGTTTTTTTTTATGGAAGATTAACAGACCACGGAACGTATAACAGACTCAATGGACGATTCACAAATACGAATGAGGCATCGCCACAGCGATACGCTCCGCTACTCTTGATGCAACCATCTGGGTCAACCACCTCAAAGTACAATCATGATTGTTGATCTGTATGTATGTTGAACTTCTTTCCCACCGTACATAGCCAACCGTGCTAATCGGAGGTGCGGTGAAATGACAAATCAATCACAAAAAAAACAGTTATAAAGAAATTAGTTTTCAATCTAGAAACATCCTGTACGAAGAAGAAGACAAAGGTTTGATAAATTAAACTTAGTGCACCACCAACTGCCGATCCCAGCGTGGATACGAAAAATTGTTAATCTGAGTACATTGGACACCTTGGAATTTTACGAGCAAGATCGGCGGACAAGTTATTTCCATCTCAATGGTTGGCGCACTGTTGCCAAAGTGAAAAGCCACCTCACGATTACATCAATGGTTTACCCAACATCTTTCAAGTGTCCCAAACGCACATCCCAAAAACCTCGGAACTACCCATGCCATTCTATTTGCGCTGTGTTGGACTAGTTTATAAGACCTACACGTTATTGGCTGCGTGACAAACATAAGTTATCAGGCACACACTGACCGACTGATGCTGCTAATGCATTGTAGGGAATACATTCCTACCATCTACCATAGACTGTACGTACAGTTGGAAAGTTCAAATGCAGAAGATACGTTAATTTTATCATCAACATCAGCAGCAGTAGCCATGCTCAATCCATCGCCCATCTCTCACGACCATGTGACATAACAATCCAGAGGACGCATGCATGTGCTCAATACACCTACAGTGAGGGAAAAAAAGTAATTTGATCCCCTGTTGATTTTGTAGGTTTGCCCACTGCCAAAAAAATTATCAGTCTATAATTTTAATGGTAGGTTTATTTGAACAGTGAGAGACAGAATAACAACAACAAAATCCAGAAAAACGCATGTCAAAAATGTTATAAATTGATTTGCATTTTAATTAGGGAAATAGGTATTTGACCCTTCTCTAAAACATGACTTAGTACTTGGTGGCAAAACCCTTGTTGGCAATCACAGAGGTCAGACGTTTCTTGTAGTTGGCCACCAGGTTTGCACACATCTCAGGAGGGATTTTGTCCCACTCCTCTTTGCAGATCTTCTCCAAGTCATTAAGGTTTCGAGGCTGACGTTTGGCAACTCGAACCTTCAGCTCCCTCCACAGATTTTCTATGGGATTAAGGTCTGGAAACTGGCTAGGCCACTCCAGGACCTTAATGTGCTTCTTCTTGAGCCACTCCTTTGTTGCCTTGGCCGTGTGTTTTGGGTCATTGTCATGCTGGAATACCCATCCACGACCCATTTTCAATGCCCTGGCTTAGGGAAGGAGGTTCTCACCCAAGATTCGACGGTACATGGCCCCGTCCATCGTCCCTTTGATGCGGTGAAGTTGTCCTGTCCCCTTAGCAGAAAAACACCCCCAAAGCATAATGTTTCCACCTCCATGTTTGACGGTGGGGATGGTGTTCTTGGGGTCATAGGCAGCATTCCTCCTCCTCCAAACACGGCGAGTTGAGTTGATGCCAAAGAGCTCCATTTGGTCTCATCTGACTACAACACTTTCACCCAGTTATCCTCTGAATCATTCAGATGTTCATTAGCAAACTTCAGACGGGCATGTATATGTGCTTTCTTGAGCAGGGGGACCTTGCAGGCGCTGCAGGATTTCAGTCCTTCACGGCGTAGTGTGTTACCAATTGTTTTCTTGGCGACTATGGTCCCAGCTGCCTTCAGATCATTGACAAGATCCTCCCGTATAGTTCTGGGCTGATTCCTCACCGTTCTCATGATCATTGCAACTCCACGAGGTGAGATCTTGCATGGAGCCCCAGGCCGAGGGATATTGACAGTTCTTTTGTGTTTCTTCCATTTGCGAACAATGGCACCAACTGTTGTCACCTTCTCACCAAGCTGCTTGGCAATGGTCTTGTAGCCCATTCCAGCCTTGTGTAGGTCTACAATCTTGTCCCTGACATCCTTGGAGAGCTCTTTGGTCTTGGCCATGGTGGAGAGTTTGGAATCTGATTGATTGATTTCTTCTGGGGACAGATGTCTTTTATACAGGTAACAAGCTGAGATTAGGAATACTCCCTTTAAGAGTGTGCTCCTACCATTCTTAGATGTTCTGATTGAGAGGAGACTTGATGGCTCATTGGGGCATTCTGTCTACAGGAAACCCACCCACACAGATTCCTAATTTAAACCTGATTCCCACCACCACCCAGCCCAAAATAATTATCTCATCAAAACTTTATACCATAGGGCTCATTGCATTTCGGACCAACACCACCTGACCAGTGAATTAAAACATGTACACCTGGCCCTCAAAAGGAATGGTTACTCTGACCGTACCATCCGCCAAGCTGTCTCTCCCTCCATACAGAAACAACCACTTGATACTCCGGTCAAAACCATCACACTTCCATATATAGCAGGCGTTACTAAAAATATTTCCAAAATTCTAAACAAACACAAGATCCAGGTCCGGTTCAATACAGTACACAAAATTCGTGATCTGATCCCATCCGTGAAGGATGTCATTCCTGATTTACAGTACCCCGGGGTTTACAAATTGAGTTGTACCTGTGGTGATTGCTATATCGGTGAGACAAAGCGACATGTCTTTGACCGAATTCGCGAGCACAAATCAGATTTGAAATACGGCAAAACGAATTCTTCTGCCGTGGCTGATCACTGTTACAACGCTGTGGGGGATCACGATATAATTTTCTCCGATACCAAGGTTCTTTGCAAACCCACGGGCTTTTATCAGAGATTTGTTCATGAAGCAATTCAGATCTACAAACACAGACACAATTTCAACCGAGAGGATGGTTTCAAATTAAGCAACCATTGGAAAGATGTTCTAAATCGAACTAAACATTAAACTAATTTCAATGGTACAGTATATTTTTCCAGTAGTGGTACCCCAAACTTTCGCAGCTCTTATAAATTCCCTTCTCACACCATCAATAGGTAAACTCCCCCTCCCCCCCCCCCCCCCCCCCGCTGTCTGAGTGTGGTTGTGTTTCGCTAAATTCTCATGTTTGATGAGTACTAGGTGCCTCGGTGAATGTATATGCTCTAACTTTAACATAGCTATTTCTGTGACCAGTTACTAGCTAATCACTCAGCTATTTCAATGCTAAATTCTATGCTAATTCCTTTGTCAAGGGGTACCTCTGCGGATGTGTATACTTTAACTTAGCTATTTCAATGAGCCATTTCAATGCTAAATTATATGCTAATTCCTTTGTCAAGGCGCTTAGTGTTTTTCTTCTCACACAGCTTAAAGGTCGTGATCTGAGCGTGGCTTCTTCCACTCCAGCGCTGTCCTCCTGACAGTCTCGTCCCTTCACCTGATGAAGGCCACTTGTGTTGTGGCCGAAACGTCGTGATTTTTTGTTAATTTTTTTGTTATTTTATTTTCACCTACGTGACTTTACCCAATATAACCAAAGAGTATGGATCCTAGCAGTCACGAAAGCTTTAAATCTAGAATTATGCTCATAATCTCAGCTCGTTACCTGTATAAAATACACCTGGGAGCCAGAAATCTTTCTGATTGAGAGGGGGTCAAATACTTATTTCCCTCATTAAAATGCAAATAAATTTAGAACATTTCTGACATGCGTTTTTCTGGATTTTTTTGTTGTTATTCTGTCTCTCACTTTTCAAATAAACCTACCATTAAAATTATAGACTGATCATTTCTTTGTCAGTGGGCAAACGTACAAAATCAGCAGGGGATCAAATACTTTTTTCCCTCACTGTATACGTTTGAACGCACATTTTTTTTCAACCTAAGCCACGGAAGTTGAGTCGAAAGAACTTGTTCAAAAATCCACCTCGCCCAAGGGAAACGCATCTCTTGACGAACTAAACTTTTCACAAAGGGCCCATTTGTGCCACCGTATCACCATTGTTCATCCGCAAAATCGGGTAAAACGGACAAAGCCTCGTGCCCTTCTGATACATTGCTCACACAAGTTTAATTTGCAGGTGTTTTGATCCGAGAAAAGTAGAGATGAGAGCATCGTTGCAATACGCTGATGAGCTATATTTATTTATCTTCCATAAGGCCTCAAAACCCCTGGTGTGATTATGACAAAAATTCCCACCCAATAGAGCCCATTATTTCCTCTATCCAATTAAAGCAGCTTAATAGAAGCTCTACTTCCCATGCCTTCCCAATATTAATTCTTCATTAACATGCATCTATCCCAACAGGGACCTCAATCTATCTGATCTGCACCATTTCCTGGCATCATGGCCGGCCCTGAATAATTTAAACCTGTTTAGAATTTAATAATTGGAGAGAAATCCCGCTGGAGCAAGAGACAAACAGAGGTGTAATGGAGTGTCGAGTCACGGTAATGCTGCAGTAATTGGAACAAGCTGGCTCCTCCTTTAGCCTTCTCCTGGCAGCAGAAGTTCAGGAGAGAATACGTGCAAATACAAAGAGGCTCCTTATAGCCTGCGCAAGCCGCTGGGGGCAAGTGCTGTTGGCGAGAATCTACGAAGGCCGGTGCCGGGCACAAGGAGGTGGTGAGGCCAATTCCACGACCTGGCTGACTTCGTCTCCCCCTGTGCTGATATGCACACACCGGCACCAGGTACTCATTTAAGACTGAGTCGAGAATATAAACACACACACACACGGGATGCTCTGCTCTAACGGCTAGCAGCACCTTGGTCATTGCAATGCAGAGGTTTCCGGTTCAATTCCATCTGCCGATGCGGTAGTTCAAATAAAGGTGCAAGTTTCTTAAATCCCCCCTGTCCACCCAGCAGTGTAAATGGGTACAGGGCAAGTTATTCGATTGACAGGGTGGCATGTGGTGGAATACAGTGTCGGTATATTTCCACTTCTTCCAACACATCTTGCTGGCGTGGAAGAGTCGGGCAAAACACTGTCTCGTGGAAGCCCTTTCTGCCAGCAATGGCGTGAGCAAGGAATTGCAGGGCTGCGCTTTCACCATTCACCTTGACACACACGCTCGCGTCCACAGACGCGCGCGCGCGCGTGTCACTGTTTGGAGGGAGCGGCTTTGCAACCAGCTGCCGCACCTGCTGAGTTGCAAGCGCTGCCACTCCGCTTGAAGACACGATGTGCGACCGCGGAGGTGCTAAGCAAAGCAAAAAAAATCCGGCACCCCCCCCCCCCGTCCACCCACCGACTCCCCGCTTCCACACGCCCCGCTCTCGCCGGAAGTGAGTTTCCGCAAGCGTTATCGGAATGCTGACTTCGTGGCTGCCCACTTCCCCCCCCATCCCCCCCCCCTGCCCCCCCACCCCCACCATAGACGGATCCTATGCCTCCGGAGCTATTCTTTCTGCAAGATGCCAACGCTCATTAAGAATGTGCACACGTAGAGCACATGGCAAGAACAAAACAAACAAAAAAGCCGTCACCCAAACACACACCGACGAGTGATCCGATGAAAAGAGACCGCGAAAAGCAGGAACGGATCTTTTGTCGCTCGCTGCAACGTCAGTTTGTCCGTCCGTCCGTCCGGCAGTGTCGATCTTCAAGTGGTGCTGCGTCGACCAATAAAAAAAACCGAGGATCTCTCGAAAAACATTTCCCATCTCCCCTAGCTGGAAAGATTTTCATCGTCATGATCATCGTAATCAGCCATGGTCAACCCACTGCTAGATGAATGCTCCCCAATCTGCCGCTACCTCTCACCATCCCGCAATGTAATAATCCACCCAGAACCTGCACATTCACCGATTTCATCGCTCCATCACCCTCGGTCAATGTCCTCTTGGATGCATCCCAGCCCTTGGTCGCCACTCCGTCGTTATTCCTGAGCATTGGCAATTGTCCCTTCTAGCGATGGCAAGCCCACTTATTTTTTCTTCATAGCTTGAATGATGTCATGACCTTTACGTGGTCTCCAAACAATTCGTTCTTCTTCGACCTCTCTCTATCTCTGTAATTCCAAGCGTGCACCAATCCACGCTTCTGTGAGCAAACATGTCAACGTGCTCACATTGAGCCAGCTGGCGTAACCGACTGCGTTCAAATTAAACAGCCGACAGACTTTCCGTTGCTTCACGGTCCTGAAATGAAGTGTTGTTGAAACCAAATGGCTAAATACAGTCGACTGTAGATTAATCCGTGGGCAGCTATTAATAGCTGCTCCTCACCCGTTGAGGTCAGAGACTCAGTGCAACGTGAGTGCAATAAAGAAAGAATAAACGACATTTGTGACAGCCCCTGCATGATAGAGTGATTACCCCGAAAGAGTCAGAAAATTTTTATAATTTGATGCATAACAGGCCCTCATCCCGGCAGTGGATTGAAAAGGGGTTCTACAGTAATACTGTTACTATTGAATGCGATGTAGGATATGGCGGTGCTCGGCTGAGGTGGGGTAAGCGGGAGAGCATGCGATGCGGTGGCACCACTCACTCGCCCGTGACTCGATCCAGTTGTCCTTGAATCTCTTCTGCCTCGATGTTTCTGGTGAAAAGAATCGGACATCAGCGCGGCGCGTTAGCGGCCGCGCTGCTGACGCGCTGTGTTGCGGACGCGTGGCTCCAACCGCGGCGGAGCGAGCGACTGCATCGCAGCTGACGGAATGGGACGGTCTGATATCACACTCAACCATCGTCACCATCGCAAATGCTGAGTGCACCTTGCCTGAAGCAGAAGATTAGTGGCGGATACAGCAGTCACATTTGCAAATGTGGTTTGTAACTTTCATCATTACCTGTAGTATCGATAATTCAATGTTAATGTGTCAATCTCGATTTGCTGTTCCATTGCTGGATTATTTTTTTTTCCGCCTGAGGACGACCGCTTGCGTTGCGATCAAAACGTCGTGATATTTTATTTTTATCTGGTTCTATTTTTCTACCTACGTGACTTTACCGAAAGAACCAAAGAGTGTGTTAATGTGTCATTTTATTGAGGGACTACTGCTGTGTGGTGTTATCTTGGTGTGGACTGGGACTGGCTTGTTGTTGTTTTTGTTTGCTGCCTTGCCCAATCTTGATAAATGGGACTTAGATAATTAATGAATGCTTATTTATTTCTATTTAGTGACTTGCTTACGATTTTCTCTATTTTGCACTCCTATTGTGGTTTTTTTGTATCGTTTGTTGTTGTAACTTGCTGACCCCGTGCCGGTACTGGACAGCTTTGCAAAAGAGCTTCATAGCTCATCGGATTCCTCCTGCAGTCGAAATAAAGATTCTGATTCTTGCTCTGCACAGGAGCGACTGTGCAAGACATAAGCTTCGGGTGAGGCAAACAAGACTGCGTCTGTTCATTGATCGAAATCGATTCCACACTCGCGATTGCACGCATTCAGTCTGAGTGTTGGTGGATTATTTTTTATTTGCCTACGTTAGTCATAACAATAATTGTACATTTGATGAGTCCATGAGAACTTTGTAGATGCATGAACCTACATCGCCACAATGTAATGTATATATAAAAACATTGTTAAATATTATACTCAACAGGTGTTCAAATTGTCACGTTCCTACTTATCGCAAAGTAATATATATATACTTTGTACCAAATTAACCCTCACTGAGTCGAAACACTTTTTAAGCTGGGTCCTGCAATGACATTTTTGCAAACTTCCACTTGACAGTAATGAGTATTTGGCAAGTGGGCAGGAAAAGGGGAATACCCTGAGAAATGTCCCACACTCTAAGCCTTGCACAAACATACTCATGACTAGTTGTGTTGTTGTTATTGTTGTAACTTTCTGACCCGCCCCTGCTGCACGTCTGTGATAAAGAGCTTCATAGATCATTGGATGTATCCAGAATCAATACAAATTCTGATTAATCGATTGCTGTCCTGATATCTCCTGACCACTTCGCATCCCAAACCTAAAAACATATTTTGTATTCCTGGGCAAACCTCACTTCCAAGTAATAACCAAGCTCAACATTTGCTCAGCTTCTGAGATCCGACAATTTCCACGGTAATTTGATCACAGTTACTGTGTTAATGACGACGGAGTCAACGTACTTCTCAAACGTATGTTTTTGCTCATGTGCAGATGCTGTCAAGAAAGAAAAGCCGACCGTTATCCGTTTGCGCACGCGGCCAAGAGGCAAGCTCACCTGTTAGCGAGCAGTCTGCTGTACAGGATGAAGTAAGGGATCCTTGAGTACGCGCTGCGACTGTCGGACTCATCGCACGTGAACTGTGGGCTGTAGACGTCATCTGCATGGCAACCGGAGACATTGCAACCAATGCGCTGTGTTTGCCGCATGAAACATGCTTCCAAAATAGCCTGGAGGACTCTATCAGTGTCAGTGATGCCGAGTGTCCTGGTAGGTCTACAAAGTCATTTTCAATGACCTCAATGTCCTCAATATTCTCAACATCATCTCGTAACCTTACTTTTTATTTATTTATGTATTACCACAGTCACCGAGCACAGGCCCAAAGGCCCAAAACAGCAAGCGGACAGATATAAACTGCACCGTTAAAGTCGTCATAGCTAAGAGTTAAATCGTTTTCTTGAATTTCACAAGGTCATAAGGGCTTGAGGTGAGAGACGATGGGAAGGATTCCTAGGTCAAGCCATGCGAGGAGCGAAGCAGAAAGATAAGCGTGTTGACTTGCAGTGTGGCGAGCGAGTAGGTGGGTGAGTGAGTGAATGTGTGAGTGGGTGGTTGAGTGTGTTGTTGTAAAACCTGCTGTGTGGTGGATGAACACAGCACGGATGGGACAAAACAGTCAGTCGAGTAGATCGAGTCCACGGCATTGCCGGAGAAATCCATGACTGAAGTTCACAGGAGGAGTCACAAAGGTAGCAGCGATAGAAGATTAATAAGGAAGCAAGTGACCGCCACCGATGAGTGAGTGACAGAGTGAATCGGCGATTTCTGGATGATCAATCAACCGTAGCCTGCTTTAAGTGTACGAAGGAGAAGTGTACAAAGTGCAGCCAAGAAACTTGGAAGAGCACATGGGAAAGTCGCTGAAGAAGCATTGCAAAGAATTGGGTGAAACTTTCAAGGCAGATGATGAAACTGTGATAGGATTAATACACTGCATCCGAACCACCCTCGCTGCGTTCCAAACGTCTCACACGTGAAACCAATGTGCTCGTGCGACCCAATTGGGTGTGATGGGTACACGCGCAGAATCAAAAAGAAGGGTGGTCAAGTTGAAGTGTCAAGGGCGGAGAACACGAGTGGTTTCACTTGTTGCGTTACCCTACATTTTAAGGCGTATTTCAAATTGAGAAACAGTTGAGAAGATACGCTCCGTATGTATGTATGTTGAACTTCTTTCGCACCGCAAGTAGCCAACCGTGCTAATCAGAGGTGCGGAGGAAGGACAACAAACTAAAAACTAGGATTAGACTTTACAAAAAGGCCGTATAATATATAGCCTGTTATAATATCGATACTACTTTCCTTTTATTTAGCTCATGTGGGAGTAGGCAGCGACTTGGTTAAGTAGTCCTTGATCATTGGTGATGATGATTAAGACTTTTAAAACATGTGGAAGACCGGCACAGTGGTTGGCACACTTTGCTCTGAACCTGATGGCCTGCGAACCGCAGGCCACAGCTACCTTCAGTGGGGAGCAGTAGCATAACTGGTGTGATGGCAGTGTGTGCCTTGCCCCCCCCAAGTTACGAGTTAGGGCCCCATTGACAACCACCACGAGATATGTTTTCAACAACAGTGTAAAAGAACAACAACGTAGGTAACGATGTGATTAGGCAAGAGGAGCCACGATATATAGCTTAGGTGCGACCGTGCGAGACAAATAAAATATTGGGTTCCCACCTGACCGACTGCAGCACCCCCTGAGCTGATAGTGTCGTTACGAAGCAACTGGTGGGAAGTGAAATCTGAATTCCTTCAAGGCCCCCACCTTCACCCTGGTCTGCACGGTCAAAGATTCCCATGGCTAACAATATGGCATGGGGAGGCCTGTATCCAGCAGTGGAATGGCAAAGGGTCCCAACATTGTTTACTTCATATTTAATATTGTGAAACAAACAATCGCATTCAGTTTAACACGTAGAGTTTTGTGACGAAATATCATCCATAATACAGGGTTTTATGGGTTAGATCGCGTAAATATGAAGCTAGTTTTAATTACTGACGAAACGTCTTACTCAATTCGTTACTAGTGTGCTGCACTAGTAACGAATTGGCATGTTCTGTTTACGTAACAAACCTTAATAATTGGCTGTGTCGGGTGGTGGCGGGTTTAACGACACATTTATATATTTACGCGATATAACCCAAAAAAACAGTATTATGGACAACCGTATTAGTTAATTCATCACGTCCCACCCACGACGTCACACACGACTCAACAACACAAACCTTACTTGTACATAGAAAAAACCAAAAAAACCCTTTTGAGCATCTCATTTGAGAGATGAAAAATTACCCCACAATAATTATAAACACGTGTGGTCGCGCATAATTACCCATAATTAGAACACATAACAGATCGGGCGATGTGTTTATTGCCCAGCTGCTGCTGTTTGCGTGTTTTCTTGTTTTGGTGTTTGGTAACACCCATGTTGGTGATGTGCCAGGGACCACGAATGTGTGAGTATACGTCATGCTGATTTTTTAACAAGCACACAGAACCAGGGAGGGAGATGAGAATAGCTTGGCATCTTATGAGATATCATTTATGGATCTTTATATAAAATATACTCCTGGGAGGAGGAGCAGTGGCCTTGTGGTTAACGCACTGTGCTACGAACCTGGTCAACCGAGTTCAATTCCTGCACCCACTGCCTCCCACCCACTCGGCCCTACCCCTCCCTCTATCAATTGGCACTAACCAGCATGGTGAAGTATGGTCATATAGTATCAACCTGCACGACTGCCACATGCAGAAGTGGATTGATTATAGCTGCTGGTGCTGATGATGACTACTATCTGAATTATAAAAAAATATATATTGTTCTGGTCATTGTTTTTCATACGTAGGCAGGAAACAACAGCAGGTCACACGGTCTCTTACAGCAGGCATGTAACCACGCAGCGACTTGTCAATTCATATAGATTGTTACACTCTCAACACCCAACATCAAATCATGCGTTTAAGAATCGAGTACTCGCTATTCATGAACATGAGATTATCGTGTCGCATTTAGGGAATATAATTACGCAAATGGAACAGAAATAAAATACGAGAAAAAATAAAAACACAAAAGTATTTGGTTCTCGAATCTAACTCCAACCCAGAATTGTAACAGTTAGTGATTTGCAAGGATGCTGAATCGTTACACATCAAAGCGGCTCTCTCGCTCTCTCTGTATTGGGGATCTCTCTCTATCTCTGCCAGAAAGTGGAGCTGCCTAAATCGCCTAGTTGTTTCGTCACTTAAATAATTAGTAAAATGTTTTTCTTTTGCATAGCACGCCCTTGCCATGAACTAATGTATGAAGAAAGATAATAAAATACTCGCATGCGAATACAAAATTCATGATTGCTCTTTGAATTGAAACAAAAATGTATCACTTTGTTAATTTCATCGTTGCAAGTCTATGGGCATCATAATTTTATTTCTGCTTTCATTCGCGAATTACATTACAAGGACTTTGAATGGAATGTAGCACGTGTTTGGGGTGCGACGATGCATCAATTACTATCAATTACTATTGATTCTTAAATTCACGATGCATGACCATCAACGTCATCACATCCAACCGTGAGTTCTTTTGGTATTCGTGCAATTATTTTCCATGCAAAACTATCATGGAGGTGCTGCGTTTCACAGATGAAATCTGAGAAAGTTTCACAGAAGGGAATAACACTGCATGTGATGTGCACCCCCACCCTCCCCCAATTGTGTAATTTGACAGTATTGCATTTTTTTTTATTCAGCAAATTTGGACCAACAATACCAGCAAATATTGTTTCCTACTCCCTTTCGAATAACACGGCATATTCAATGTCCACTGTGAAGTAGACGACACGTAGTGTTAGTCGATACCGTACATAGACCCAAAGTATATATACAAAATATATATTTTACCAGGTAAGGCCCACAGAGCTATACAGCTCTTTTTCAGAAGCAACCGAACTGCAAATGACAGCCCAACGAAGTGGCTTATCACGCGGAAATATATAGCAGCAGCCAAATAGCTCGCTGCGCTACGATCCCGGCCGCCCGAGTTCGATTCCCGCTCACGGCCAACACAAGTGACGAACGTCAGAGCTGCTCCTGGGACTCCCCTAGGTCGACTCGGGCTTAATTTCAGCACCTGGTGCAGCGTGTAAACCATCAGTGCTGGGGAGACAGCACACTAATGCCGACCGCATCAGCATTCTCGTATGCCGTGGCGGCCTCAAATTGGTGCTCGCTGACAGCCCCAACAGTCCGTTAAAGGCCACACAAGGCGAATGGAGAGCAACATTGGATCGTGCAACTCAAAACGTTGCTTTTAATTAGGGATTATACCGATGTACGCCACTGCTAAGGCTGTTAAATGACAACATTGGGAATGAAATGCTTTCACATTTCAAAGATTAGTATGGGAGCTGCAGACAAGAGGTTGACAGAGCAGCCAAGGGGCAAGCTTACCACTGCACAAAAGCGGCAGCTTCTCCTGACATTCCATAACGACCACCGCCAATATTTGCTCCATGTCTTTAAGGTGAGGTTCTTGAATTAACCTATATTTTGAAGGTCTGCTGCGGCGACGCGTCAAGGAACTTTGTACGGCGGCGAAGAAATACAAAAAAATCGCAGCGGCGTTTGCCACCTTAAAAAAAAAATGTGCTCTCAATTTTGTCGCCTTGACAGTACAACTTTAAACATCTTAGCGCCTACAATGCAGCACTAATCTGCTTTATATTTTCTACGAGCGGCCTAACGCTAAGTCTATTTTATTTTATATCCAGATTATTCGCGTTTTATTATTAGCGCCGTATGCGCGAGGGGAATATGGGGGGGTGGGGGGGGGAGAGAGAAATGTGATATCGAAAAGCAAACGGACGAAATTAAAAATGGAGGCCCTCCTTCTCACTTCCAAATGAACCTGACGTGATTATACCCATCGCCTACGGCGTGACCCGAGCGCTTACCGCAGGGTTAAGCTGGGCAAGCAGGTATGACAGGGAGTCGGTCTAATTCCTTATTTATTAACCTTGTACGGAGGGAGCCAACGGGCGGATGGGCAACCGCCGCTTCGGAACGCGCAGCGAGCGCAGGGGGAGATGTGTGAGGTGACGGTGACGGGGGGGGGGGGGTGGGTGCCAGCGTCAGAACGTGCGGACGGACGGATGGACGGGGAGCCGAGGCCAGATCAGGGCGTCCCCTCTTGCCCCTGTCCAACAAATGAGAACGCGACCCCTATTCCTCGACAGTGTTTGCTCAGTTCCCGGGGCCGCTCCAATCAATTGTGAAAACAGTGCCCCCCCCCCCCCAGCTCAGAGATCGCTCTGCTTCGTCCGTGCGTGCGTACAGACGCACGCCCAGCCCAGCCCGGGCCCCGCCGCCCGCCCGCCCGCCCGCAGAAAAGTGAGAGATCTGTGCCGGGATTTGAGAAGCGCTTCTGCGTATTTGCACAATTTTATTACCTCCGGGAAATTGGGAGGGTGGGGAGGTGTCGTGTCTTCAACTGGGAGCTAAAAAAAAAACTTGTCGCCGGTGTGGGACAACTTGTTCTGTGCAATGACAAAAAAAAAACTAAATTTCGCACGGCCGTCTATTTAGTCGATCCACTGCTCCATTTGGGGCTCCCCACGCCGTCTCTGGGGTCGTAGTGGGTAATTTGCCTCACTTCACCACCTTGGTGAGTGCGGGCTGGTCGAGGCAGGGAGTGTACAGCTGGGAGAATAGAAGTGCAGCACAACAATTGGATTATTCTTTGGGTCTTTCGGTGAAGCCACGCAGATCGGTTCAAATTTATAAAAAAAATGAAATAAACAAAAAACGACTTTGCCGAAAGACCCAAAGAATATTAATTCCTGCAGTCACGAAAGCTTTAAGTGAAGATACAACAATGGATTTTTGCTGGCGCCACGCTCTGCTTCCCACTTCTCTTTGCCTCGCAGCCCCATGGCAACCTGTTTGGGCACGGTGATGTCAGCCATTCGCTTTGACCAATTTGGCCAATTTTATTCTGATATTAGTCCCCTAACAGCAACACATTTGTTCTGTGATGTTTGTTTATATTGGGTCGAGCCCTACCGAGGATTATTTAACGAGATGGGTGCATATTCCGGGTGATTTGACCACCCATGACGTGTCACTTAATGCTCATTAAATGTCTCGTTAATTTAGTGAAATAAGCAGCTCCTTGAATACATTATATATTATAAACAGCAAAGCGTATCAGCATCCATGTAATTCAACCCTCCCAAAAGAAATGTGCCGGTGTTAACAGCAGCAACATCGTCAGCAGCAGCTTTCGACTAAGATGTTTAAGGAATCCAGCATTTGGCATGTGCAGCTGTGAACGTGAATGTGGAGAGTTGTTCACTTAGGGCCGCCTAATTCAGTCATTAAAGCCAATTATCCGCACCTGACGAATTCGCCCCGAAAAATCCCACGCTCCCCTTTGGCACCGTCTCTTGATTGGCTCTTTCATCCTTTGCCAAGAATGCCATGAACACTTTTGTGCTCTTTGCTGCCATTTTAAAAAAAAACAGCAATAACAACAGTCGTAATGAGTTAGGGCCTTCTTCGATCCACTTCTGCGTTTAGGCCACCGCACGCCGTGTCGATCGATGGGGGCTGTTTAACCATACTTCACCAATCTGGTCAGTGCAGGATCGTGAAGGGACGGGCCACTTAATTGGACGATAATTTGTAATAGCCAGGTCGTTTCTGAAAAAGAGCTACATAGCTCAGTGGGCCTTACCTTGTAAAATAAAATAAAAAAAAGTGTAGTTTTAAGTTTAGCTTACCGTGCAGCTTGTCTCGCAGGAGGCGCAGCACGGGGCCATAGACTCCGAGCCGGGGCAGCAGCTCCTCCAAGATCTGGAAGGAGAGCGCCGTGCGACCCTCGCTCGGCTCCTGCGGCAAGCCGGCCTGCTTCACCAACAGCTGCGTAGCTGAGCGACACAGCCACGGGTGGAGTCACAGGTCACCGTCATTATCATCATTGTCACCATTGTCATCAATGTCCTCATCACTATCATCACGGTCATCATCGTCGTTATTGTAATTGTCATCGTCATCATTGTCATCATCGTCAACTTTGCAATCATCATCATCATCATCGTCACCATCAGCACCATCTTTGTCATCACCATCCTCATGGTCATCATCACCATTATTATTATCTTCATATCATCAGCCATCATCAACGTCATTGTCATCATCATTTTCATCCCCATCATTATAACCATCGTGAGTCTCGACAATCGGCCATCATCCATTCCCAGTGACGTGTCCTGCTCTAGCCGACTCACACTTCTGAACAACCAATGTTTCTGAACTTGCATACGTTCTCTTAGCCACGTGTTCCTCTTCATGTCTGACAACGTAATTCCAAGCATGTTCCGCATGCTAAACTCTAACGATATGCACATTTTCCCCACGTACTCCAACTTACTCTCAGTCTCAAAAATACTTATCAACAAAGAAATTGGCCAAATTGGCCAAATACTTCACTGATTAAAAGAGACTGCTACACACAAACATTTAATCCCACGTTGGTGAAGCCATTATTTATTATTCATGCCAATTGAGTACACAAATGGTGAGTATGTATCTTTGGGAAAACAGAAAATACAGTGAGGGAAAAAAGTAATTGATCCCCCTGCTGATTTTGTACGTTTGCCCACTGACAAAAAAATGATCAGTCTATAATTATAATGGTAGCTTTATTTGAACAGTGAGAGACAGAATAACAACAAAAATCCAGAAAAACGCATGTCAAAAATGTTATAAATTGATTTGCATTTTAATGAGGGAAATAAGTATTTGACCCCTCTGCAAAACATGACTTAGTACTTGGTGGCAAAACCCTTGTTGGCGATCACAGAGGTCAGACGTTTCTTGTAGTTGGCCACCAGGTTTGCACACATCTCAGGAGGGATTTTGTCCCACTCCTCTTTGCAGATCTTCTCCAAGTCATTAAGGTTTCGAGGCTGACGTTTGGCAACTCGAACCTTCAGCTCCCTCCACAGATTTTCTATGGGATTAAGGTCTGGAGACTGGCTAGGCCACTCCAGGATCTTAATGTGCGTCTTCTTGAGCCACTCCTTTGTTGCCTTGGCCGTGTGTTTTGGGTTATTGTCATGCTGGAATACCCATCCACGACACATTTTCAATGCCCTGGCTGAGGGAAGGAGGTTCTCACCCAAGATTTGACGGTACATGGCCCCGTCCATCGTCCCTTTGATGCGGTGAAATTGTCCTGTCCCTTTAGCAAAAAAACATCCCCAAAGCATAATGTTTCCACCTCCATGTTTGACGGTGGGGATGGTGTTCTTGGGGTCATAGGCAGCATTCCTCCTCCAAACACGGCGAGTTGAGTTGATGCCAAAGAACTCCATTTTGGTCTCATCTGACCACAACACTTTCACCCAGTTGTCCTCTGAATCATTCAGATGTTCATTGGCAAACTTCAGACGGGCATGTATATGTGCTTTCTTGAGCAGGGGGACCTTGCGGGCGCTGCAGGATTTCAGTCCTTTACGGCGTAGTGTGTTACCAATTGTTCTCTTGGTGACTATGGTCCCAGCTGCCTTGAGATCATTGACAAAATCCTCCCGTGTAGTTCTGGGCTGATTCCTCACCGTTCTCATGATCATTGCAACTCCACGAGGTGAGATCTTGAATGGAGCCCCAGGCCGAGGGAGATTGACAGTTCTTTTGTGTTTCTTCCATTTGCGAATAATCGCACCAACTGTTGTCACCTTCTCACCAAGCTGCTTGGCAATGGTCTTGTAGCCCATTCCAGCCTTGTGTAGGTCTACAATCTTGTCCCTGACATCCTTGGAGAGCTCTTTGGTCTTGGCCATGGTGGCGAGTTTGGAATCTGATTGATTGATTGCTTCTGTGGACAGGTGTCTTTTATACAGGTAACAAGCTGAGGTTAGGAGCACTCCCTTTAAGAGTGTGCTCCTAATCTCAGCTCGTTACCTGTATAAAAGACACCTGGGAGCCAGAAATATTTCTGATTGAGAGGGGGTCAAATACTTATTTGCTTCATTAAAATGCAAATCAATTTATAACATTTCTGACATGCGTTTTTCTGGATATTTTTTGTTGTTATTCTGTCTCTCACTGTTCAAATAAACCTAGCATTAAAATTATAAACTGATCATTTCTTTGTCAGTGGGCAAACGTACAAAATCAGCAGGGGATCAAATACTTTTTCCCTCACTGTAAACGGGACAGATCGGACGAAACGATACAAACGAGACGGTACAAATTTCGACCAAAGCGATTTCATTTCTTGTGTCGAATCGTGACCGAGAATGATGGAAATTCATGATGTGCTCCATAAAGATGCAGTTGGAAGCATTGCTGCGACCCGCTTCCACAGCCCAATGTGGCGTAAAAGCAACGCGTGTCATTGGCAGGCTGGATCGATGTTAAGCCACACCACAAGTGACAAATCCTCTGTGTTTCCTAGGAGCAGAGCAGGCAGGACTTGTCAACACTTTTAAAAATAGGCTGTGTGGCTGATACCTCATTTATCCTGCAGTTTCACAGGCAACTCACATTTTTGTCAAGGAGGATATTTACCAAACCTGTGGTGTGTTTTGTCCTCCAACGAGACGGCGTATACACTTTAAGAACTGTGGAAACAGGATAAGCCTCACCACTTCATGCTAAACTGTATCAAAGGATATGACAGCATCTAATGACTTGCATCCGGGTGAAAAATTGTCTATTACAGACCGCATATATTACACATAGCCAAGTGGAAACGTTTGCTGAATTATGCTTTGCTGCGCATAATACGGCACCTCGGCTATGAGTTTTGCAACGTGGCTTCATTTCAAAGGAGTCTCCCTTCTGCACCGGCACATCAAGTTCAAGTGTATTTGCTTGAAAAAAACAGGCGTGGACGTCAAGAGACCAGCGTCGTCTCATTTTCAATAGTGGCCTGGAAAAGAGTACAGGCCACCGTGAGGATTGAACTCGCGAGGCCCCCTGGCTTCACGATACCGGTGCTCTAATCGCTGAGCTACACAGCCGGTGATTTCGTGGCTCCTGGAAGACATCCGTGGAATTTCCTCCGCTGAAAAAAAATCTCACAGTTGTCCCCCATTGCATTTGATTTAACGTCTTCAAGTGACTTCCACTTCAAAGCAAAAAAAATGACGTCATGTTTTGATGCGGGATGTTACAACACCGCAAGAGTTTCGCGAGGAAGAAAACTTCCCCAATGAAGACGACACTTGATGCATTTTATTTCCCTTTTTACCCCACGACAATTCACAAAATCCCAGACTCGTTTTGACGGGGGCCTGCTTGCTCAGTCGTCGTTGCGGAACTACGCGACTAGGTGTTGCGTACAATATACGGGAGGGGGACAAGGACGAGGGGAAAAGTCGGTTTCACACAAAGCTCATGCCATTTACACCATCCCCCTCAACTGAAAAACTAAAAATATAATGACGCGAACCTCTTGACTGGACTTCGCACGTGACAGGAAAATTACCAAACGTGAATCCAAATTAAGAACATATCACAGGAAGTGGCACGCTCCACTCTAGGTGCTATGAAAATAAATAAAAAAAACATCAATGGTATTAGAGCAGTGTGTTCTTGACTCCTATCCTTGCAATGCCCCACTGAGGACCACGTTTTTATGATTACCGATCTTTATTATTCGGATACAAATTAAGCCGCAATGCATGCACCGGGTGGTGGGCAATCACAGAAAGCTGTACCATGGGAGGGTGCGAGAACTGGGGTTGATCGACACTGTGTTAGAGGATGCGTTGCTGTATAAAACGTCCAAAATCCTTGGAAGATTGTCACGATTCTGGGTCACGATCCAATTCATTAACAGATTATTTTTTTTCTGGTTGGTACTACCTTGTTTGTATTCTGTCTTGTACCTTTTCTTGCGTGTTCTCTTTCGCTCGTTCTGTTGGCCTAAAGGTATGTTGGAGTTTTTATTTGCATAAATTTTAAATCATTATTTCCTAGACACATGATCGTATGCATGCATTATGAGCAAAATAATACATACAAACTGTGTCCTACTGTGCACAGCTTCATTTTCTGCTGTAGTTTTGAGGTTCATTTTTTGTTAATGTATTCATTAATTTTGTGTAGCCCTTCCGGCTTACTTCAAATTCTGGCGAGTCCAGCTTCTAGAGGTTTTGCTGTACTCTGTCACGCTGGTCAGCGCAGATTCGTGATGGTGGGGGAGGAGAGAAGTGGGAGCACAGATGTACAAAAACATTGTATGGCTCTCGTTAAAATGATGGGTTGTATCGTCGATTATGCATGGAAGCACCTGGTGATCTGGAGTCCAGGATGGACAGCACACTCTGAATATCAGAGCTTGAGCACTCCTCATTCTCCATGGCTCAAGATTCTCACTCCCACCTTCCAAGTGTGCGTTGTTTGTAACCTGTCAGCAACACAGAACAGAAAAAAAAATCAGTCGCGATACCTCTAGTAATGTGAACTCGGCACATAAGCTTTCGTAGCTACTCGTAATGAAGATGCTCGCAGTAGTGCATGGCAAAATCGAGAGAGATATAAAGCTCAACACGTGTCCTAACCGAGAAGACCACACCTGGATTCGTTTTTGTGAAGGCCATTTCTGTACATGTTTGAGTGGATATAGAGCCCTCTTTGTCAATCCACTGCTGGATGAGGACATCGCCACAATGTGCACGTCATTTGGGGTCATTTGACCGCACTTCACAAGCCAGTCAGTGCGGGGTTGCTGAAGGCGGAAAGCATAGATATTAGGGCATATACAGTAGAACAATGGATTTTGCTGCACTCAGCCTTGCTCTTCTCTACACAGACCCCGCAGTCTATAAGCCATAACACACTCACCGTGCATGGTGGTCAACCATCCACGCACTATCCTGCCTCAAACCTGCCTGGCTCCCCAAGATTTGATGAGATGCTTGTCATCAGGCATCCTCACGGTTGTATCACTTGGGAACGAATCAAACATCGGTTTGAAAAATGGATATGTATTGTTTAAGGGTTTACCCCCCCCCCCTCTCTCAAAATTCACAAGCTGATTACAAGCCAAAGTATCCTTAAATCGAGACATTACTGGAACATTGTATCTGCTCATGGTGGGCAGAGTGAAACGAACAATGGACAACAATGTTTGCGTCCAAATCACAACTCTCCTTTCTAAAACACGCAAATACACAAACTCCGCTCTGTGTGTCCACATATAAATAAGCGTACAGTATATATATTTTCTGTCAGCCTATTGACTCTCAAAATCAATATTATCCAGCACAACTCCGGGCTGGTATAACCTCCGGAGTCTCAAAAGCAGGGACATGCTTCTTGAAACAAATGCTGCACTTATAAATGTTGTTGGCAAAAGCCCTCCCTCTAAAAGACGGGGCCCTGTTCAAACCCAATTTTGTGTACGGGTATTTTCTCAAGCATGCGCGCCGTCGCTGCTCGCTAACGCACTGATCAAATGTGCCAAACCCACCCCCACCCTCCCGGCTTTAATTTCGCCCGTTGGGTTAAAGCAACGTCATGCACGAGGAAACCGGGGGGAATGTTTTGAATTACGATAATCACTCGAGTATGCCCGAAGCCCATATCCACTCGGCGTGACATGGAATTTTGTGTATTTTTTTTTACTGGTTGGAGAAATGCTCAGATTTTCCGTACGGTAGTAATATTTTCAGAAACCCACGTGGCGTTTACCAGGAAGTCCCCTTCGAAGGAACGCTTCTGTTGTTTTCCACCGCGGTGGGGGAAACGGAAGGCGTCTACAACACGCGCATCGGTCTGCATTTGCATCAGAGCCAGAGTTTCTCAGCCAAGACGGCAAAAAAACGGCCAAGTACGGCATGTTTCGACTGCGAAACCCATTAACAATTGTGCTGTAAAACTCATGAACGTGTACTGCACTATCGCCACGCTCGTGCGCTGATCTAAATTGGGCTTATTACAATCCATCGTGCGAGGGGGTGATGGAATAGGGATTCATCCAGCAGTGGATTGATCATGGATGATTGATGATGATGACGACAATTGTCACTGCAGTCTCAAAAATGCAAAGCACTCAGCAAGTGAATACGAAGAGAAATTCAGTGAGACACTCTGAAAGTTTTATGTAAATACCAAAAAAAGATATACGTCATATTAATTACACAATTATGTACAAATATTTTAATAACTCACAATAAACAGTTTACAGCCCTCTTTTTCAGTGTACTTCTGGATGAGGGCCTGCCCATGCCAAGTCGACTATAGGGGTTGATTGACCACGCTTCAACACCCTGATCAGTGGGGGTTGGTGAAAGGAAGGTGGGAGGTCAAAGACGAGTTTAGATATCACTTGTCACTGAAGTTAGCTATGGCTGGGGTTTGAACTCTGGTTTCTGACTTAAGGTGTTGTATGATTATCAAATTAATGTTTGTATAATACATTTTTTCATCAGTGTATATTTATAGAAAACTCCCCGATGAGTTAACATAATAACTGTAGTGAATATTAAATTATTTGTTATTTTTAAGGATAATACAGAAACACTTAACTGCACCAACACAAATACATTAACTAGCGTAGTATTTTGACTTTACCGTAAACAAATTTCAGAGAAATCATACAATTAAAATGTAAACGCACTGTGTTGTGGATTCGGAACATTTTTTTTTAACAATCCTGATTTTGTTTATTCACTGCCACGTAATTTTCCGGCTCACAGATTTGTAAGTGGCAATGTGTGTGATGGTAAGTCGGCAGATTACAGGACCCTGCATCGCAGGCCACGTTTCCACCAACCGAATCCAACAACATAGAGGCACATAAACTAACAGTGATAAAAAGCGAGAGGCAATGAAGAGAAATTGGGCGCGAACGGAAATGTAAAAAGAAAAATACGTCATCGTTGTGTTAGCTTTTAAGTAGAAATGTAACTACAGTGCTGGATCGAGATTAGGATGCTGTAGAACCAGGGCTTAATTTCTCACTCAATATTTTCCTGGTTGTTGGTAGCATGTGACAAGTAACCACAGCCGCAGCACTATATATACTGGAAGTGGTGTGCCGGTTGCGTGAATATCTTCAGGATTTGAGACCTGGACAGACTCAGCTGGAATTAAGCCCTGTATAGAAGACCATTCCATACCCAAGACAGGGGGTAAAATGGATTTTTTATAGGCGAAACCAGGATTCTCTATAAAAGACAGGCATTTGATGGTCCCTTAAATATATTGCAGAAGAGTTCCTTATGACATTTTTGATTCGAAATATTTAACTCTAACGATTGTGCTGCTTGTTGCTTTGCATGATCGTGGGAGGAAATCGCGACGTCTTTGGGAGGCCTTCATCCAGCAGTGGGTCAATCATGGCTGCAACGTTTCACTCGGTAAATTGTCACAATTTGATTCGATTTGATTACGAATATCTTTTTGGTTTAAACATATTTTGCCCTGTTGTTTGTATCGCTTCTCAATTTTTTTTGCCCATTTCTACAATCTCGTTTGCTCTTTGAGCTTAAATTTAACATCAGTTTAACATTTTCACATAATCTGCACACGCGGTAAATGATCAAGTGTTACACGCACCGTTTATCTTGAGCGTGAGACTCGATTTCAATTGATGAATCGACGTATCATCGCATGCCTATTGAACAGCAGTCATAGCCTTGAGGCATGGCAATCGTGCCGTGTATTTAAAACTGACAAAAAAATGGGAAACCAATCTGATTATGAACACTGGTGTTCTGTGCTCAGTATTTATATGCCCTAAATATGCTTAGGATTCAACACGGTTTTTTTTCCCTTCCCCTGGCTCTTTGAAGCTTTTCAGCACTGTATTTATCCAGGATTTTGAGAATCCCTGTACCGTAATGTCAGCGGCACTGCGAAGCCAATTGTGAATCCTCCAGCAGCTGCTGAGCTCGTACCTGTGTGTCCACAGCTGGACAGGGCTAGATATGGGGGAGAATAGCAAAACCCCAACCGCATTTGTCAATAGCGCTGCCCCTTAAAGGAAAAATATATATGAGACGGCGACGTTTCGGGCAGTGGGCCAAAACATCATCCGTTATATATATTCCTCTTTTGAGGCATTATTGACGAATGTGTGGAGATCCGTTATACGTGCGCGTGTTCACCAATGCAAACGCGGTATAACATGTTTTTTGTTAGATACGACAAAAAAGGTTATCATTGTGGGTGACTGCGTAAAACACAAAACAACCAATAGACGTTAACATCAATTAACTCACTTACAGGGTCCCAAACACAACGGTGCTCTTAAAGTCGGACATCACACGTCACGAGGCACCAAGAATGGGCCCAATCTCGTCAGATCTCTGTAAGCTAAGCAGGGTTTGAGGCTGGACAATTCTTGCGGATGTGCGACCGCCATGCGTGTGTAGCAGGTGTTATAGGTAACAGTCTGCAGGGCCAAAGTGGGCAGTAGATGGCAGTGCAGCAAACCCCACTATTGTACTGCACTTATATGCGCCCATGTCGAGGGTTCCCTGCCCTTCACAAACTCGCGCTGACAAGCATGGCAAAGTACGGTCATAAAACCCCCAAGACTTGCACGGCGTGGGGAAGCCCTCATCCAGCAGTGGATACACGAAGGACTGCACACGTACGCGTGCAGACTAATCAGACAGCGTGCACCACCGAATTATGTTTTCTGGCCACACCTGCCTTGGGAAATGAAAAAAAAATCTGAACCGTCTATACAGCGTGGCTCCATTGCCTGGAGGAAAACCTTCAGCCTTACTGCTCTTGCGCAAACCGTAACGTATAAGTAACTTTCGCAATACAATGCTGTTTGGATTCGTGTGACAGCTGCTATGCGTCACCACATCTTAACATGCCTGACAAAAAACGAGTGGCCTTGTCTCTTTCTTCGCGAGAGAAAATCATTAGTGTCTATGCGAGTCTATAAGTCTCTATGTTTCACCATTATTACCCTTGGTTTTACCCACGACGCCTCACTGAGTCTCGTGACTCTCTTTCTGAGTCTATGGGTCTCTCTATCCGAGTCTATAAACTGCGATCTCAATGGAGTCCTTAAGAGACACCTCAAGACAGGCAATGTCAATGTGAAAACATGGGAGGACATGGCAGCCAACTGTAAGCAGTGGATAAGTGCTGTAGCCGACTCGGTCAAGAGGGTTGAAGAGAAATGGGAAGAAAAAACACCAATCAGAATCAACACCAGCAGTGGTACAACTTAAATCCCATCCAGCAGATGAACAAGTCTTGCCCACAGTGCGGCCGATGCTTCCACTCAAGGGCAGGCCTCTCATCCCACCAGTGGGCAGGCAAATGCTGCTAGCTGTTCTCCGCAGTCAACTATCATTCGCGATGGACAGCTGCAGAAAAAGACGCGAGTCTTTGGGTCTCTGAGTCTGTGCAGTTATCACGGTTGGCTACGTACGGTGCAAAAGAAGTTCAACATACATAAGTGCAATACAATTTGGATTTATGTAGCACCTAAATGCAAGCGCATCTCAAAATTCTGCACAGCAGTGGGAATATTAATTTTCTAGAGGAAACAGATAAAAGGAAAGGTATTGAGCGGGGACTTGAAGGGGGGCAGGAAGCCGACAGCATTGAGAGCTTTGGGATGAAAGTTCTGTACTATGCAGGGAGCAAAGGAGATGAGCTGTGATAAAAGGGCCCAAGTTACAGTCAGTTTATTTCAAGGTAAGGCACATTGCACCTTCGAAGCTCTTATTCAATGGCGAACCAGCGAAAACGGCAAGCATGTTACATGTTAAGGGAGAGACACATCCCATAAGGCGACAAATAAGAGGAGTTCCACTATGCAATCACTAGTCGTGGTGTCACAGGCTGAACCAAACCATATCCTATTTCATGAGCATGCATCACGGCTCACTTTACGCAACTAACAAGGAATGTGCAGCATCAGCAGGTGCAACACACGAAACCAGGGACATTACTAATTTGGTCACACTGGGTTGCTGCCGTGACTAAAAGCCAGCTATAATTATCTGGGTAAGGGGCAATGCATAATCTGTTTTAATGTAACTATGCTTGGTATGGAAGAATAATTTGCAGTCCAGACACGATATGGGGTTTCCAGATAAATACTATCCAGTAGCGGGCTGAGCGGTGGTGCAGTGGTTGGCACACTGCAATGTGAACCCAACATTCTGAGTCTGATTCCAAGCCATGGCTAACGTCAGGGGGTGAGCGATGTCCGAATCGGTCTTGGGTGCCACTGAACGCTTCAGCAACCTGCACCGACCAGCATGCTACTGTACGTCAATGTCCCCCCCCACTCCCCCCATTATTATTAACACATGTGGGGGCCTTTGTCCAGCAGTTGAGTGAAAAAGGGATGGTACATATATGTATACACGATCCAGTGGAATTTGTTTAGTACAAGCGAATCCTGAACTGGATTCCACCTTGAGGGTATTATCAGCACAGTCAGCCTTGGTTTACAAATAACCAATTGTTAATCATAAGCCCGGCTTTGCTGATGAGACCAATAAAGTTGAAACCAGCCCAGCGTTTGGCTTGTTTAAACAAATGCTACTGGATAATAAATGTTGCCCTGGAGAGAGATGAACAGAGTTTAATTGATTTCATTACCCATGATCCTCCACTATAGCACCGATTCAATTCTTAAAATACATTTGGTAAAAATCCAGCGTAATGTTTTCAGACGCGTGTGTATTTAGCGTGACGAGCACATACATGCCAAATAACTGGTTTACACTCCACTGAGTGCGACACAATGCTACTCTTCTGTTTACATCCTTGAGCGTAGTGGAAATTCCACATTCCTATGGAGGGGGTGGGGGATTCTTAGCAGTTAGCGCGCTGCGCTATGAACCCGGCAACCCAAATTAGATTGCCGCTCATGGCCAACACCAGTGATTATTATTTGAATCGGTCCTGGGCCTCCCCTAGGTCGACTCAGCCTCAAATTAGTACCTGGTGCGGTGTGAAAACATTGCCACTGGGCAGACAAAGGCGGCCAGGCGTGGTGCTGGCCACCCACCCCCTCCTGTGATTCACCGGCCTTTATAGGTGCTCGCTAACAGCACTTGCCCCAACAGTCTACATAGAACAACCAATTATTAACTTCCCCAAAAATCAGTACTCATTTTATTTTCCCAGAAAGGGCTAATTCGACCTCTCAACCTTCCCATTGCGAGCCAGGAACTCTACCAGCAGGTCACTTAGTAGAGATAGAACTCCTGTTATCCTTGAACAAAATTCCTCCTAACTCCTATTATCTGTGGTACCTGTAAGGTACATGAACACTCCCTTTGTACATACCCCAAAGCTTATATTATCCGCCATTATCTGCGAATTTTTTTTCCCGCGGATAAATGAGGTCGCGCATATCCTATCGATAATAGGTTCCGCGATATTCATCCCCCACATCACTGCAGACAAGGGAGTTTGTATTATTATAAATTATATTTGTGCAACGATGTACTATGTCTCGTGTGTGTTATATCTTTCTGGATGAGCTCAAACTTGTCCCAAAATAAATTTTCAATACTTCTTCCATAACAAAGTAAGGGTGCTTTTATTAGTGTATTACACAAAGGAAATCCGCTTAATTCTCACGTCAATAATGCTGTGCCAGTTTTGATCTCTCCCACTTCCTGTAATGGCAGTCTTCGAAGCCATCCCCATTAATTGCACAAAACCAGTATCAAATTTCTATATTTTTCCCCCCATCGCATATTATGAAGACAGCAAAGAATTCTTACTTCTTTACCATGAGCCATGATCTATCCAGCACTGGATGAAGGCCTCCCAAAACCATCGCCATCTCACAAGGCTGTGCGTAATAGATCATTTAAGTTGTATCCTATGGAGCCTATTTCATTGCTCCAATATGCACTTGGGTTTGTTCCCGATGGCTACAACTTCTACATTATGTCTCGACCAATACGTCCTGCCAAAGTCCACTTATCTGACATACATGTTATTTAAAAAAATTAAATATCATGTGAGAGAACCTAAAAATGTTAAAACACAGTGGTGACTCATGCAGTCATGGTAGCGATGCCTTCATACAACAGTAGATTGACCATGGCTGATGATGATGATGATGAATGGCTGAAGTGTGTGCCATTAAAATAATTTAACAATATTTCATACAATATTATAGTTTTTTACGTATTCTAAAAGTCTTTACACTTTAAGATTCATCTCATTCATTCCTATGGTTGGAATGCTAATTGGAATGAAAGGAAATGTAAACCCTTGTGATGTCTGCTGTAAATCTTGTGCCACTGGTATCAATATTCTAAATTCCACAAATTAATCATTTAACTACAATTATGATAATTACTTACGACACTTTGTCAAGCCACTGCTGGATGAAAGCCTCCCAATGCTATGTTAGTCACGGATTTCGTTTGAGCATACTTCACCATCCTGGGTACTTGGTGAAGCAGCAGGGTCCCCAAGGCTGGTTACGATATCACTTGCCACTCATCTACGGCCATGACTGGTAATTATAAACATGTGTTTAGATGATTTAGCTGCTATACATTTACACGTGATAAGCCGCTTCGTTGAGGTGTCGTTTGTGGCCAGGTCGCTTCTGAAAAAGAAGCTAATAGCTCAGTGGTCTTGACCTTGGTAAAATAAAATAGTTTTATTCGGATATATTTTTTTAGTGATTTTATAACCTTTCCTTATCCCTGCACTCCTATCGTGTGTTTTGTATTGTTTGATGTTGCAACGTTCTGACCCACCACGATTGGGTATCTGTGGAAAAGAGCTTTAGAGCTCAACGGATTCCTCCAGTATAAGTAAATATTCTGATTCTGAAACTCAGTGTGCTAACCCGCTGCACCACCACTTCCCGTCCACCACCACCCTACCCTCAATCAATTAACCACGAGGGGAATTACAATCATTTAACAGTTTTAAAACAGTTTGCCCAAAAAAATGCAACCAAGGTAACCACAGTACTGGTAGCAGCGTGAACATTTACAAATAAGGTGATGATTCTCTATAGACTCTCACCTGGTTCAATAAAGGACATCAGTCAAGCAACTAATTTCCCACCAACCTGAAAAACAGAGAATTGTGGCTTAGTCAGACATCGGCTTGCAAATGAGTTGAGCTTCAACGGGGTTCACACTCACATTTCTAAGTAAAAGACGTGCAATCAATCGAGAAATGGACTTCCCTTACAAGCCCAGTAAAGTGAAAAATGTGATTTGGCCAGAAAGCTCCCATTACTCAGCAGTGATTGAATTATGATTCTGGACCTATATATACCATAGCTATAAATAACGCTATACATATACACCTGTACCGTACAGAGTACTGCAGTCCAAATGTGAATGGCACCAGGTTATTCAAGAATTAATTAAAGTCGGCCACAAAGTTAGGCTCAAGATAAATATGACAAAAAAAACCACATCGGAACACGTGTATATATCGAGAGAGGTTCTGTAACTAAATGTGGATGGGTGTCAAACTCGTCAACAAAGTGGACAAGAGCAGGTTGAAGATCTTCTGCAAAACACAACTTAATAATAAAAAGGCAACATACTTTACCAATTCATGTATTGTACCAAACGAATACAGTTTTACTCAGAAAACTTTCCCCTATAACGGTACACAATATACCAGCACCATACATAGTACTGTACATACATGACACTTTGTACGATACATACGATGTACAGGATACACATTATACACATTAGTCTCGGGACATTGACTTATATACCAGACATATCATTTATAAACATCACACCGACTTTAAGTTTACTCTCCTGGTTTGTAGTATAGTCTACCTTGACTATATATGACTGTATAAAACACAGACTTACAGCACATAACCTGCACATATTGTACTTAGCTTTAAGATATTACACTGACTCTTATCACCTGCACTACACAGTATACAGCACAATACAATTGTACAGGACTTAAACAATGGCACAACGCGAATTAATTACAATCGACGTATTGCCACTACCCTAATCATTACCACCGCTACAACAACGAAGACAATATAACATTAACAAAGACACAAAAAAAATCAAAACTCGTGCGTAACGTCAACCTCGGGATGATGTTGCAATGCATCAACACAAACTGAAGGTCTCCCTGGAGACACACGTGGTGAGTGGGTGGGTAGGGGGGAAGGGCTTTAGAGCGTGGGTATTTAAAAGGAGTGGTTGTGGAAAGGGGATGGGGTGGGTTTAGGAGTTTGGGGCACGTGAAGCGAGGGATGGGTGGCAATCGATTAATTTTGGCAACGGCGATGCGTCGGTGGAATTTTGTCGACCCACGCCGCAGCTGGGTTAACCCAGTGCCAGGCTAGGTGCGCTTTGAGGCCACGTGAAATGTGTCTAAAGGCTCGCTGCTAGACGGGAGGTCTCGGGACAGACCCAGCAGGTGCCATGGGTTGCTTGAGATGACTGGTAAGATGCACCAGCTGTACCACCACCACCAATAGCCCCGTCATTCGCCACGAAGTGACGGTGACGTCACCACGGCGCCTGTGCCAGGCTAGGTGCACTTTGAGGCCACGTGAAGTGTCGACGGCTCGCGGACAAGGAGGTCACGGGACAGACCCAAGGTGCCCATGGGTTGACTGACTGAGATGCCTAGCAGGGTTATACATAATGCAACGTGACAGCATTTGCTAACATTAATCGCCGTAGAAAAATGTTTGTGTAGTTGTGTACTACCATTTCAATGAACTATATGCCAATTGAAAAAAACACCTGTTCATCAGGAAAGAATATATTTCGTTAAGTAGGGGAGTCCCTGTCTCGCCAAATGATTGGTGCGGCACTTGCAAATCAGTTTGGCAGCGGATGGAACGGGGAGTCCGCTCAAGGTCCCTAAGATCTGGGGATGAAGATCTTCTCTGTATTCACAGGTCGAGGTTTCGGTCTATGGGTGACCGAGATTTTTCCTGTCGCCCCCAGGCTATACGGAACGCTCTCCCACGCTATGGCAGAGGAATCTCTGAGTCTGTGGACACTTTTAAAATGCGCCTTAAAATTTATGTATACGCTTCCGCTCATTCAACCTTTAGTTAATCTAGAAAGTTATTCTTAAAATGTATTTTTACTATTATTTGTATGCTGAGTGTATGCTGCTGCTGTGTCCCGCACAGCGCTTTGAGATCCTTGATGAAAAGCGCAATATAAATGTAAAAATTATTTATAGCAAAGACGTCACCCATAGTAAGAGGGTGGTGAGGCCACCGGTGGGCGCGGCCTCTCACGAGGGGGGGGCGGGGTTAGAGCGAGGAGGGGCGCTAGCTGTTATAGGGCGTGGTTAGAGATAGGGGAGGCGGAGTTAGCCACGAGGGGGCGTGGCTATATACTCTGCGGTTTGAAAACCGTAGAGCGGATGCGTGCGCGCCTGCTGTGAGAGAAGTCGCCACGCGATTGGCCCAGGCGCGTTCGCGTCGTCGTCGACGGTCACGTGCGCGCCGCTAGCCAATGGGCGACGCCGCGAGCCCACCCCAAGCGCGCTATGGAATTAAACGGGGGCGCTCTGATGGCAACAAGGAAGCGTCAAGGGAGGCGAGAGAGAGGAGAGAGAATGCAGCGCCTTTAACAACAACAAATTATACTTCTCTAATTGTACATACTTTTGTGATTCAAGTCGGGTCTTCTCTTTACAAGATTGTTCTTCAAATTGTCGACTCTTTTGTCGAAGTGTGTTGGGGGGTTGTTATTTTTTTTGGGCGGCGGCTCGTGTTGAGTGACGGATTAAGTGGCGATTTTGGTCTCGATTTTTTTTCCTTCAAGTTATATTTGCGTCTTTTTTTACGTGGTTTGGTTTATTTTATTTGTTGTGATTAAGAGTTTTGGTTTATTTGTAGGGTTCAGTTAGAGATGTAGAGACTTTTCATTCACACAGTACAGTACAAACATACAACGCACATACGTGACCTACAGTACATTACACGTACAGTAGACGTGTATATTGGAATAACCGAGCTTACGCTTGTATCTAACACATTTATAGACAACTCATTAAGTTATATACCGCACACTTGGAGTAACATACACACAATACATAGCACACGCATACTGTACAGCACACGAGCATAACACAACACACTTAACACAACACACTTAACACGTAATTATCTACCATTACACGTAGACCAGTTAAAAAGGAAAAAAACAGTGCCGTTTGATCAAGTGATTGCTTACTGAGAGAACATTTAACCTTCGTATCTAGTGCTGCAGTATTTAAGTGTAGAACTGTAGTATAAATTAAAATTTCGATTGTAAACATCACGAATTGGACCATTAACTAGTATCAGCTGAACGTGTAACTTTAATATACACGTGAAATATAGTATACATCAAATACAGTAATACAAGATATACATTCTTCCGAAAAAATACAACTTTACACGTAAATCCTTACTTTAAACTATACAGGATATTTTACAAACATTGTTCATAATATTTAGTGGCACAAATACATAGCAAACACATTACGCGTTTTCAGCCCATAAACTTACCACATCCACACAAACAAAACGCCACGCACGGGCCAGACAACTCATAGTTGAGCCAGTGTAGACGGGCATCAGGATGGCCCTGTCAGACCAGTCGCAGGTGTGGTTCCCCACACACGTGCAGGTGACCGTCATCCAGGCTCGAAGTCTTCGAATCAAGGGCAAGCAGGGCCTCAATGACGCCTACACCCTCATCCAGCTGGGCAAGGAGAAGTACTCCACCTCGGTGGCCGAAAAGACGCTGTGCCCACGATGGCAGGAAGACTGCACCTTCGAGGTCCCTGCGGACGCCTCTTCGGCCAAGAAGAGCACCCTGGTGCTCACGGTGATGCACAGAGCCCTGGTGGGTGGCGACAAGTTCCTGGGCCAAGTCACCCTGCCGCTGCGTGACATCTACCAGGACAGCACACGCAAAAAGACCCAGTGAGTGCCTTCGTGCGTACGGGTTTTCACTCTTGCGGCGTTGTTGGCGAACGTGGTTGGTTGTGTTGTTGATTGTGTTGCCCTTTGGATGGGCTCACCTGGAGGTGCAGTTCCACCCGCACGCTCCTCGGTAGTGTGAAACCATGTTATCGTTTTACTTCGCGGTGGTGTGCACACCGCCTCGGCTGGGTGTCGTATTGTGTTCTTGCCAGAACATCACCCACAAGGATGCCCACGGGGTGTAACCCACTACTGTTTTAAGTTGTGTTGGTATTTGTTGAACATTGTGGAAGTGTGAGGCTGAGTTGCCACTCGGTCAGTTCTCTTGCTGCTGTGAGCATGGATTCAAACCGATTCTGTAGTCTTAATAGGACAGCACCCATAAGAAGACTTCACTGGGTGCTTTTCCATGGGGTCATTGTTATCTTTGTATTTGAGTGGGTCATTGTTCAGAGGTCAGGATGTTGCCGCTCTCTGGGGTGTCGTAATGGATGGCAGAATGTTTTTTTTTTAACCAGGACAGTGCCCACAAGAAAACCTATTTGGTGTCCTCTCGAAGGGTCAACTATTGTTGGTGGTGTTGCCAGTATATGTGGTGGTGTTTGGGGAGATCTGATGACAAATAGCTCAAGGGGGCATCTTGCTTTGCCACTAGGACACATGGGTTTTCACTCTGCTTTTGTTGAACTTTGTCAATTTTACCAGCACGGTGTCTCTAAGAAGACACACTCAGAGTGTTCCCAAAAGGGGCCACTCTTGTAATCGTTGGTGTTTGGTGGATAATATTCCAGAGGTCATCATGCCATACTGCCACTTGACTGGAAATCAAACTTGGAGTCAAAATGTATTTTTGTTGGGACATTGTCCACATTATACCACGTGAATTCCTTCTCAAGGAGTCGACTCATCCCTTGTTCTTGTTCATATTGCAATTTTTTCTTTGACGACCTAGGTAGGGGCCAGTGCACACACTGGCAGTGGCAAACTAAGAAAAAAATGAAATTGGCCGTACAAATTTTAATGTAAGAATTAACTGCCACGATATAAGCACAATTGTGAAAGTTGTCCTTGCAAAAGATGGGTGATGACTCTCATTGGTGTAATTTAGCAAGGGCATAGTCATTATTTTTTTGGCAGAAGCACATCCCAGTAGGATTTGTCACTGGCTGGCACGAAGGCATCCTGTGCAGCTGCTGTCTGTTGGCAAATCATCCCCACACACAAATCCCCCCCTATCCTGCATGTTAACTATTATAAGAATGTTGGCACAAAGGAAATCATGGTAACTGCTGCCTGTAGACAAATCAGCCTTGACACTAGTCTAATCCCAGATTGTTGCCACTAAGGCAGTCAAATGTAGCTTTTGTCAGCAGAAAAACCTCACGGTCTGAACCCTAACATAACAAGCTAATCCATGAATATTTGTGACAAGTTCTGGTGCACATTATATGATTGAGTCTATAGCTAAATGATGTTCTTCAAATGACTAACTTTAACTCGGTTCCTTAAATAATTTGTTTGTCACTTTTGAATATCACGACGTGGGACAAAATTAGAAATGAATGTTAGAATTAAAAATAGGGTAACAGGTGTAATCTATAAAGTGAAAACAATTTAAATGTAGTTGGTCTAGACATCTAGTATGTATTTTGAACCTCTTTCGCATTGTACGTAGCCAACCGTAGTCATCGGAGGTGCAAAGGGGTTGAACTTCAGACGACAAATAGGCAAAATTAACAATGGAAAAGCAGGCAGTGGAGGGAGGAAGAAGCGCACTAGATGGAGGTGTTGGGCGCACGTGAAGAGTGGAAGGCAGGGGAATGGAGAGGAGTCCTTTGCCCAAAAGTTGGATGTTAATGGCTGAGAAATATTGACACTGATGACATCGGGCATGTACATTCATGTGAGTTATGAAGATTTGTGACATGATCTAATAAGAAGGTGGCAGGTGTCCAGACAGTTTTTGTCAGGAGTTTGTAATATTTTCTTTAACGATTGGTATTTGTAAACTTACAGTTACGGAATGTATACCTTCATTCGAGAAGAAACATGTTGAAATAAGAAGCAGAAAGGACAGCTGTAAGTGTCTGAATGTGTGTGAATGTATCCATATTTACACGAGTTGTATTAAAGCAAATAAATTCCATCCTTTGCCTAATTTCCCTTTCCGTGGATACAGAATTAGCAGTGGCATTGGGCACGTGTTTAAATTGCATGTGTAATTAGGTAGTGTTTTAAACACATCGAAGGCGAAAGCTTTCGCCTGCATATCTGATGCATTTTAAATGTTAGGAGTTTTTTCGTAAAGCCCAGGTCTAATTAATGTAAACATGTGCTAACTCTTTCCGTAAACATTCAAAGCTAATGCTGACGTAAGGCACTATCGTAATACCAATGGCTAACTGTAATTAGAAGGATAATTGCTTTATTTTATAAGCTATTTTATTGAAAATTCGGCTATTGAAATTGCTAATATTTCATCAAACGACTGCCAGTTCTCTAATGGTCAGAAGATCAACACATCTGCTTTCTTGTCATCATCTGTAGGTTACATATTTGAATAAAATCCCAGGCAATGTGGAGTGTAGATCATTGAAAGCAATGTCCAGCGTAAACAAAACCTGCACTGTGCCGGTTTTAGTTCTGTGCATGTTTGTGTATAGTGTTGCCAGCAATTATTTGCCTTATGACTTTGCAACGTTAACCGATGAGGCATTTTAACTTTGTAATTCATACACCAAGGCATTAAAAAGATTGTGCTTTCATAAGATGTAATGTACACTTATATGGCAGTTACAACATGTGCTAAAGCCCTTCAAAGTGCCATATTTTAGATGACTTACACAATGTAATGGATGAGTCTTTTTTCTAGTTCAAGTTGTAAGCGATTAAACTGGAAAGCATAAAACACTTGTTGTAAATACCTTACTTTAAAGTTGTACTTATTCCTTTCAATTACAGCTTTTTGTATTATCTGCTTGGGTGCAATTCTAAATTTTAAACATCTGTCCTTAACAGTGGTCCTTACATGTTGATGTTTTAACTCAATGTATTTTGAGGATTCTTTCAATGCAGCTAATACATGAAATATCCTATATATCCACCACAGCTCACAGTGATTACATCACGTGCTTTTGTTATTTATTTTGTAGATTTCAATGTTCAATTGTATTGTGAGAATTCTAAAAAATTATCATTCCCACATTTTTTGTATGCCAATGGAGACTATTATCACAAATTAATTAACACATTTATGGGAATAGATTCCAATTATAATTGAATGTCAGGTCGCTCATGTAGAAAATTAATTCTTAAGTTAACATCTCATTTCAAATGATGAACGGGGTGAAATAGGTTAGTCTAAATGTCATCGAGAAATGGAGAAATGTTATTTAGGCTGCAAACAATTTACCAAACCAGTATTTCAAGTTATTCATCTATAGTGTTGTCGTCATAGCACGTCATGGCCTGTTCAAAACACTGCAATCAATGTGGTGCAAATCATTCCCTTTAACAGATGTAATCCTCCCATCTGCTTTCTGCCACCATGACCTGTTAATGACATCCCACATTTATTTGGCATCTACTTGTCGCTTGAACATCAGTTGATGCCACCATGCCAAGTTATGATCTTTTGTTAGCATTGTAATTAATTGCCGTGTGTGATTAAACCTTTTTTTTATTAATGTGAAATAGTAGGAGAGAAAAAAAGTAAGCCAGCCAATTTAATAACCTTCACTAAATATAATTAAATCTGAAAAGTTGTTGGTTTACACACGATAGATTACTTTTTTCTTCTATATTCTGGTGGCTTGTGAATGCAAAATGGACTTCTGGGCAATTGGGCACCTGTGGATTTTATTAAAAAAATCAAACGTACAGCCATAGAATTATGTGAAAATTACCGTTGGTAATGAGGCATAAAATTGGTGTAAAAGAAGCTGAGGGCCGGATCATGGGAAAAATTTGACAGGGGGTCACGTAACCCATGAAAACTGTTCTCAAACAAAGAACTTCATTAAGGCCACTCGCTGAGCGCACACATCGACCTTCCAATAAGTCCACCCCTGGCATTTGTGGAATGCGGAGGAGGCTCTGCTCGCTTGCCTGAGCTTAAGACCGCATGGAACGCCGTGATAGGGCTATGTCTTGCCTCGTTCGAAAAATGGTCTTTGCGAGGAACTTGCACACACACTCACCAGTGCTCTGCTTCCTGCTTAAGCCCTCACTCCCACCAGCCTACTTAGTAAGGTTTTTTTTTTTGCAACTGGCTGCCAGCCTGCTTAATGTGTTTACCAAAAAATCCGCTCACACATGCGGTAAAACCTGCTTAACATCGTTCTCATTTATGGAAGCCTTTGATTAGTCACATTCTGCACATGACAGGCATTTAAAACTGCTACAATGGCATGTTTTCATGTTAAACATACCTGTTTAAAGATGAGCGATAACCAACATGCAGTGTTCACTCTTTTTTTACTTGTGTAATTTTAGGGTTTGCATAAGGTTAGCCAAACCTATGCAAACACTATAGTTTTGTGTGCTGGAATTGTTTTAAATAAACTAAGGATACTGGCACACATGCGTAAATAATTTCCCCATGGCTAACACTGGAGTGAACTGTTCTTGTCTGGCATCCCCTGGCCCCTTCGCCAAACCCTACTGACTAGCGCGGTAAAGTATGGTCAAACAAACCCCAGAGTTGATATAGCATGGGGGGGGGGCTTCATCCAGCAGTGGACTGAAAAAGGGCTCTACATTATTATTAACAATTGATTGATATTTGGAATTTGGGCAGTGTCAATAAGAATTGAGCCATTGATTATATGAGTAATGTGTGTAAAACTAAACATCACAAGTCAAACATTGTGACCGAAGTGGTATGGGGGAACCCTTCATCCAGCAGTGGATTCACAAAGGCCTCCTAATGAGTTATTATTAATACTGGAATAAGCATGATGACTGTACAACCTTTCAACTGTTTACAATTTAAGCACGTACGACATTTCAAAACACACCACACAACCTGCTCCGGATGTTGTAGCAGCTACGCAAAACGAGCAGCTACGCTAAAAATGCCTTTCTTTATACGTCTGCACTATCGAATTAAACAATAAAGCCAGCATATAATGTTTATCTGAAAATACTTTGTACGAAGTAAACAAGATTTTAATTCGTTTGGTTTTCCTGCTTTGATGTGCAGATTGAGACCCCGACAAAGGTGTATTCTTTTTCTTCGTTCGGAAACTTTCCAGCTGTCAATATCTCCGTGGCCTCTCTATGTGCTGTAAAGAAGGGCCGTTGTCCGAAACGTCACCAATTATGCACTTTTTTATTTTTTAAGGCAGCGTTATTGACGGCCTTGTCAATTTGTTTTTTAATTGTATTTGTACACCAATTCCAACGCAGTATCATATAATTTGCGCAATCCTGTCGGTGATTCTCTACTAAAAATTTTTTAAGAATATGCACATTAACATGAGTTCTTCAAAAAAAAAATTCACTTGCTCGTGATATTTTCATGAAATCATTGACGCTTCACGCAAATTATACATACAATGACATGCTAATGTTATGTTTGCACTCATATAGTGAACAGAATACAAATGAGACGAACACAATTAAAAACTATACGAATGGGTCTGTAAAAAATGAGACTAAGAAGAGAATCTACTTGGAATCGAAGTGTGATCACGAATTATGGCAAATCGTCGAATTTGTGAGGAGGGCTCTAGATCATTGCATGTTTACTGCATAGCCTGCAGCTTTCAACGCAGCGCATCAACTGCCGTTGCACAAATAATAAACGCTAACACGGACGCAAAACTGTCGTGTGTGTTGGCGTTCCTGTGGCATGTTTAGGTTTCCAAGGAGGATTCCGCGTTTATGCAAACACTCGCGTGATGAGTGTGTGGTCACTGCTGTCCAAGCCGTATGCTCTAAACTCTAAATAGACGCTAAAACTAATTTACAGTCCCGCGTCTCTCGACGTTTCCAGCTGTGATGATTCGTTACCGCCCATGATGATCTTTTATGAGAACAAAATACTGGAATCTGATATTTTTACAATTACAATAAAAAACAATATACAATCAGTTAAATTCAATACTGTAATAGTAATAATATCCTAATTCTTTTACAGTTAAAATACCAACATGAGTATTCGTGATTGAAGCGGCGATATTAATGATATCATTACTGCGTAGGCTTTTACGGTTGTGCTGCATAGCTCTCCGATGTGTTTTCGGCTTGTACCCCGTGTTGTTCCTGAAGAAGCTCCCAGCACGTTGAGTGAAACGTCGGACATGACGAACAACACGTGGTACAACCGGAAAACACAACAGGGAATGATATTATATTCTTAGTTTTTTTCGGTAAAGTCACGTTGAAGGGAAACAACAAAATAATAAAATATATATAAAACAATAAAAATATATATAAATATATATATAAAACAAAAGGGAATGATATTGTTATTATAATGGTCAAAGTGGTTTCCTGCTGGAACTCCTCTCCTGTTTACAGCCCTCAGCCAGTGATGCCAATTCCACATTCCTATGGCAGTGGGAAATCCTTTCTATTGGACAACTGCGGTTGACTCTGCACAAAGTGGTGTTCAAGAGGGATGATAGACTCGCTCAACCTCTGACCAGGAACTTGAGACCTTCCGATAGCGATTTGTGAACTCTATTGCTGTATCACCTGGTTGGTAATTACAGTGCTTAAATACAGCATTATACAATTCACTAATACACTTAATTTTCATTTGTATACGTGCAGCCCTATTGACTGTCGACTGTTGCTGCATGAGGGCCTCCTAATGCTGTGCAGGTTGTGGAGGCTGTGCAGGTTGTGGAGGCTGTGCAGGTTGTGGAGGCGATTTGAACATACTTTGCCACGCTGGTCATTGCAGGTTGTTGAAAGCAAAAGGAACACAGATGTGTGCGCACAGTATGGTACGCCAATATATTTTACCACACTGCTCAAAACCTAGTCCTGCTGCAGTCTATAAATACAAATGCTATGTAAGGTGGTTTGCACATCCAAGCACGATTCAAACTCTTGCCTGATTTACTTCCAAGATCAGATGAGATCGGGTGCAATCTGTGTGATTTGGTCATCGGCCATGAATTACATTAATTTACAATAAAAAATATATTCGCATTCATAATACAACAATTTGATTGTAATTATATCGTTATTAAAATAGTGGTGTTGCATTATCCGATAACGAAGACGGATCGTGAGGGGTGGTGACTTCATGGGAGGGGGGAGGGCCTTCATCCCACAGTGGGTAGATCAAGAATGATAACAGAAAGGAATAAGTACAAGTGCAATTTTAGCATACATAGTTTTGTTTTCACGGAAATCTGGTTCTCTGAAATGGGTGAAAGTTAAGACTGTACAGCACGGGACTCGGTTGCCTTGTGTGGCGGGCACTTTGGTCCCGCAGCTTGTGCTGGCAGTGGAATGTTTTTGAGATTTATTTTTCTCCGCATTCGCTCTGGAAATTCTGTGCTGCAGAAACAGCAATGACACCATTTTCCAAAGAGGCTTACCCGTAAAGCTGTTTCCTTGCTTCGCTGCAGAACGGTGGTCGAGGTGGAGGAATTGGTACACGTTGCTTCGTCATACTTTTCCACTCCGTTTAGAAGTGACATATTATTCTTATTCGAGTCGTAGCTAATACAGTTGCTGGAGCTTATCTTTTTATGCAGTTTGTACTTATGGGGTTATTTTATTTCCTACACTGAAATGGTGCAGTTGCTCCGTAATAGGTCATTTCAGAATAGATGGAGTTAGATTGGCGATTAGTTATGCTCAAAGAGAGCTATGCAAACTTAGACTTGAATGCACATTTAGGTTGTCCAAAAACATGAGAGTGTGAGTTATGTTTCAGAGTCTCTCTGAGCGTGCTGTAATGAAAGGAATGTAGGAATGTTCATCGTTATTTGTGTTCTTTCTTCCTTGAAAAAGAGACTGCAATTTCAGTGGTCTCTTTACCGTTTCTAATTAAATGTTTAGAAATCAAGGAATCCTCCGTGCGAGTGAAAGAAAAAGCTCCCCCCCCCACATTGAGATTGGGAGGTGGGAGCAGAAGCGGACCTCGCTTGACGTGCAGTTTATTTGCAGGACTGCGTGGAAACAATACTTTGCTTATGGATAATGAATTAATGGGAAGGAATTGGAACATTTGCACAGCGGTTTCATTACACGAGAAATACCACAAGCTGGGCATATTAATGAGTGGGCGCTCACACTACTGCATAACTGTACATTGGGCACTGGACTGGCATGAAGAGGGAGCAGGCACCGAGGTTCAATTAACCCACCCGACAGCGCAAAAAAAAAATCCCATAATGAGAATTGAAAACTTGGCTGAAATGTAGCGCACCCCATCGTGATTCGTGTTTCACGAGAGCATTTGATGCTCATTTCTCAGAAATTCAAGCAGCCGAGCCAACAATGGATAGAATATTCATCGGCGTTGATAATCGGACCAAATGGCACCGAATCAGTCGAATGTAAATGTTTGCCTTGCTGCTTACTAAGCACAAGTGTTCTCTTTATGATTGCTGTTCATAATTAGATGAGCGTGTTGCCTGTGTTAATTGAATGTTTTGTGCGTCCAGTTTATATCCATATTTTAACAAAGTTTGCGGACCTCGGTGTCCTATTTATAGTTCAACGAATGCGTCGCTTACCGTTAGATAAGCCTTGCCTCTTCATTCCGACATTGCTCATTGGTTTTATTATACTTTAACAGACGATGTACAGTGAGGGGAAAAAAGTATTTGATCCCCCTGCTGATTTTGTACGTTTGCCCACTGACAAAGAAATGATCAGTCTGTAATTTTAATGGTAGGTTTATTTGAAAAGTGAGAGACAGAATAACAACAACAAAATCCAGAAAAACGCATGTCAAAAATGTTATAAATTGATTTGCATTTTAATGAGGAAAATAAGTATTTGACCCCCCTCTCAATCAGAGATTTCTGGCTCCCAGGTGTCTTTTATGCAGGTAACGAGCTGAGATTAGGAGCACACTCTTAAAGGGAGTGCTCCTAATATCAGCTTGTTACTTGTATAAAAGGCACCTGTCCACAGAATCAATCAATCAGATTCCAAACTTTCCACTATGGCCAAGACCAATGAGCTCTCCAAGAATGTCAGGGACAAGATTGTAGACCTACACAAGGCTGGAATGGGCTACAAGACCATTGCCAAGCAGCTTGGTGAGAAGATGACAACAGTTGGTGCGATTATTCGGAGAAACACAAAAGAACTGTCAATCTCCCTCGGCCTGGGGCTCCATGCAACATCTCACCTCGTGGAGTTGCAATGATCATGAGAACAGTGAGGAATCAGCCCAGAACTACATGGGAGGATCTTGTTAATCATCTCAAGTCAGCTGGGACCATAGTCACCAAGAAAACAATTGGTAACACACTACGCCGTGAAGGACTGAAATCCTGCAGCGCCCGCAAGGTCCTCCTACTCAAGAAAGCACACATACATGCCCGTCTGAAGTTTGCCAATGAACGTCTGAATGATTCAGAGGACAACTGGGTGAAAGTGTTGTGGTCAGATGAGACCAAAATGGAGCTCTTTGGCATCAACTCAACTCGCCGTGTTTGGAGGAGGAGGAATGCTGCCTATGACCCCAAGAACACCATCCCCACCATCAAACATGGAGGTGGAAACATTATGCTTTGGGGGTTTTTTCTGTTAAGGGGACAGGACAACTTCACCGCATCAAAGGGACGATGGACGGGGCCATGTACCGTCAAATCTTGGGTGAGAACCTCCTTCCCTCAGCCAGGGCATTGAAAATGTGTCGTGGATGGGTATTCCAGCATGACAATGACCCAAAACACACGGCCAAGGCAACAAAGGAGTGGCTCAAGAAGACGCACATTAAGATCCTGGAGTGGCCTAGCCAGTCTCCAGACCTTAATCCCGTAGAAAATCTGTGGAGGGAGCTGAAGGTTCGAGTTGCCAAACGTCAGCCTCGAAACCTTAATGACTTGGAGAAGATCTGCAAAGAGGAGTGGGACAAAATCCCTCCTGAGATGTGTGCAAACCTGGTGGCCAACTACAAGAAACGTCTGACCTCTGTGATTGCCATCAAGGGTTTTGCCACCAAGTACTAAGTCACGTTTTGCAGAGGGGTCAAAATACTTATTTCCCTCATTAAAATGCAAATCATTTTATAACATTTCTGACATGCGTTTTTCTGGATTTTGTTGTTATTCTGTCTCTCACTGGTCAAATAAACCTACCATTAAAATTATAGACCGATCATTTCTTTGTCAGTGTGCGAACGTACAAAATCAGCAGGGGATCAAATACTTTTTTCCCTCTCTGTAAGTGGCGGGGAAGGGAGGAGGGAATCTTTGCGCCTGTAATTTTGTTACGTCGACAGTGTCACATTTAAGGACAAAGGCCGTCACAGCCTGCGCTATAAAAAGCAATAATTGACAATGAGTTATGCCGCAATACATTGTGTTACTCATACACTCGTTATGCGCGTGCCATGTGACATTTACTTAATCCGGTCTGGTTTTTTAAAAAAATATTTGTTCGAACAGGTGTGAGAATATGTACGTATGTGTGTGAATGGGGTTGCAGCAGTGGGAAGCGGAAGTGTAGCATTTAGCGTGCTGTGCCACGAACCTGGCGACCCAAGTTCAATTCCCACTCACGGTCAACACTAGTGACGATTATTTGAATCGGTCGTAAGCCTTCCCATGGTCAACTCAACCTCAAATGAGTACCTTGTGTATGTGTAAACATCGCCACTGGGGAGACAAAATTGGCCAGGCGTGGTGCTGGCCACCCGCCCCATCGTGTGCTGTGCCGGCCTTCATAGGTGTTCACTAACAGCACTTTCCCCAACAGTTTGTTAAGGCTAGAGGGGAGATCTTTGTCTTTATATTTTGGGGCAGCAGTGGTGTAGTGGTTAGCACACTATATTACAATTCCAGAATCATTGCGTTTATTCCTGGCCACCTATAGCTATTGGAATATAAATTTGGCCTGTCCCTCAACCAAGTCAATTCAGCCTAAAATGTGTACTTAGTGCCATGTATCAACATCAGCACTGGGAAGACAAGCACCAAAGGTGGTGTTTGTTGGCTCTACCACTCAACCCACTCCATTGTATGTAATGCTGTTTCTGATAGGTGCTCGCTGACAGGAGTGGTGCTGAAGTAAAGTCACCAATGCACTTAATAATGCATATTTAAGAAGTTTTTTTTACATCAACAATATCTATTGGGTAATTGTGCCATGGTCCCAATGCTGCTTGTTTTGGTTGATTGTCAGCTGAATTCGTGTGTGTGTGTGCAATCGACAAAACATTGTCACAATTCAAATCATGGTTCAGTTGAAGTATTGATTCTTCTTTGTCTTGTTTTTGCCATCTTGTATCGTTTCAGAATGTTTCTGTATTCATAGATTTTTTTTGTGCCATTACTGAACATAATATGCATATAATTTGTATATCATTAGAATATATCCAGAACAAGTGGTACACACATACATTTATTGCCATCACAATCGATCCTAATGGATGCATTTTTACTAGAAATGTCATAATCCACCTTTCTCGTGATTAAGTGAATGAACATTAGTTTTTATTGTGTGTCTATAGCAGTCACATTTACATGCAATATTAATCTAGTTAAGAAATGAATCAAGGCATCATTACAAACGTATTGAACATACGCGCATGTTTGTGTTGTTTTGGATTTTTGTGCATGCACCCATACAGCAACAAATCCCCTGACCCGAGTTCCATTCCCAGCCACGGCCAACATTAGTGGACAATGTTTGAACTGTTTTTTTGTTAAGTGGGGGCTCCCTATGTCCACTCATCCTTACATGAGTACCTGCTGCTGTTTGTAAACATCAGCGCTGGGAAGACAAAGACAACTGGGCGGATGCTGGCCACACCGCGCCCTCATTCGCCATGCAAGCCTTTCGCCGGGGCTTGCTGTGACAGCACATGCCACAACAGTCCGTAAAAAAAAAAAAAGGTAACACGGGGGAATCGTGATCTCTGTTTTTGTTTTTTTGTGCATTCACCCGTGCCTTCAAGGTGGTACAAGTTGGAGTCGAAGCCCGGCAAGAAGGAGAAAGAGCGCGGCGAGCTCGAGGTCAACATCCAGTACATGCGCAACAACTTGACGGCCAGCATGTTCGACCTGTCGCTCAAGGACAAGAAGCGCACGCCGTTCGGCAAGCTGCGTGACAAGGTGTCCGGCAAGAAGAAGGAAGGCTCCAAGGGCGGCTACGAGTCCTCCTCGGCGGTCGTGTCGTCTTCGGCCGCGATGGACAGCGACGAGGAGGGGCATGCACCTGACGTTGAGCAGAAGAAGAAGAAGACCAAAACCCTGACCCTGTTTTCCAAGTGGGTCTTCATGCCTCCTCCCTCTGTCTTTCAGGAGGCACTTGCCTTGTAAATGGGAACATCTTAATGATTTACGGCAAATAATTAATCCTCTACTAGTTGAAAGCCTCCTCACTCCCTATTGATGGGTCGTGAGGGTTTGTTTGCGCATACTTGTTTCGTGCGCGTTGAAGAAGGGATCACTCTTGACTGGTTCCGATATCAGTCAATCGCCACTGATTTTAGCTTTCACTGAGAGTTGAACTCCGGTTATCGGATTCATAGCACGTTGCGAGAACTATTCTACCCTCGCTCCACCCTTGGCACACCCTGCTGCTGTTGGTTTACTAATATGTTTGTGTTTGTCATTCCACTTGTATGTCAAACTTAAATAAGTATGGCCAGTGCAACGAAAACAAGAAAAAATCCTCTTTCTCGATGCAAGGATTTGACCTGACCTCGAGATTGTGCAAAAACTTGCACCTCTTGACGTGTGGCCAAATTTCAATTAATAAAAAAAATCATCATACTTTTATTAATTTAATAAAAGATCATTGTATTCTTTATCATCATCATCTTACGACTATTGCTGTACTTGAACAATGTTAGTCCATCATTCCACTTTTAACCAGAAAATTGAAAATAGTAAAAGGATGAATTGCCATGTACACGTGACTGCACCAAAGGTGCCGTTGAAGCTCGTGATTTTATTATGCCGAGTTGAGGTAGTCTTGTACTGTTGCTTCATCCTTCACTTCCGTTACTTCATCATGTACCTCTTCTCAAATCCTGTGGGGGGAAAAGTTACATAGGGGTTGATTGCCATTATTTTGATGAGGAGAGTAGATTTTTGGTACCAATCTTGTCTTTACCTTGGAAATCATCATTGAGTCTTAAGACTAATTTTCATAAGTTTTCTGCATTGAGATGTTTTCCTGATACCCCTCTCGAGTATTCTTTGTGGTTAGAAAAGCATTAGTGCCTAGAGAATAACCCATGAATACAAGCAAAGAACACTCAAAGCCTGCGCAATACTGATCCTAAAAAAACACTTGATACAACCTAATTCCTACAGACACCTCACTGCCCTGCAGATGTGTGTTTCACGGACTTAATTGCTACGTTCTCATTAAGATTCACTATCCCTGTCACAGGCATTGATTCCAGCCACCACCCCCGCTTTTAAGTGGGACGAGTGGACGTGCAGGTTGTTAGTAATAGGAATGTGTTTGACGGCGCAGTGGTGTGGAACAGCACGAGTTGTGATGACCATTCCCCGGGTGCGCACTTGTGCACGCGCATTTGTGTGTACACGCACGACAGGTCAAGCATGCAGAAGGGCTCTGTGTCCCAGTCGATGCTTACTCTCCCCACGAGCAAGGGGCTCGGCAGCCTGGCCTCCCTCTCTCCGTTTCGCCACCACGGCCGTCGGGAGAGCAGTGGCACTGCCTCCGTCAACTCTGACTCAGATTCTGTCGGAGGCAGCAACCCTAATCTGGCCGACAGCCCCGGTAAGCACGGGTTTTTTGTTTGGTTTTCTTGCCACGTTTTAAGGAGTGGATGTTGCTATTTTCCTTTCTGGATTGCCATGTGCAACAGCTGCATGTGTTTTATTTTACGAATGCATACCCCTGTTGTGATGTCGCAATAGATAGTGGGTAACATTCTGTCTCTAATACAGCTCCTTTTCAATCCACTGCTGGATGGAAGTGTCCCAGTGCCTGTTGTTAGGGTTATGTGTGACCATGCTTTTCCGCAATGGTCCGTGCTGATTGGTCAAGAGGAAGGTATACCCTGGACCAATTCAGGCATCGCGTGCACCACTGATGTTCGCTATGGTGTGGAATAGAACTCGGGTCACCGGGTTTTAGCCACAGTGGTCTAACCACTGCGCCTCTACCACTTTCCCACTGACTACGGTTTATTCTTTAAAAATAGTTCTAGTGTTGCTTTCAGAGCCTGCTTGAACTTCAGTTTTTGGGCTTTTTGGGTTATTTAAAGCCACCCCATTTTGCACGCAGCTTACTTGATGATGAGAAAATAGGCATGTTCACGAGATAACAACCCCCTTTGTGGAATTTTTTAACGTTCCAATTTTCTTTGGTGTTTAGAATAATTTATTAACTAAGCTCAATTATTAAACAAAGTTACTTTTTTATGCGGGTTTATGTGGAACTTGCTTATGGCTCTAAACTTTTTATTATGGGTCTCAAGTCAGTCCCAGCTTTACAAGAAATCTTGACCCCTTAATTCATTGTCTTATTTTGGTAGCATTAAGAAGAAACTCGTACATTGTGAACAATGAACAGCCTTGAAAATGTACCTGATAGTTAGGCTTGTATGGCCTTCATATAGTTTTATAATTGTAACTTTTTGAACCTTACTCATAAGTTCAGCTGAGGGTGATTTGTGCTCACTGCAACCCAAGTTGAGTGGCGATCCACTCGTTAAAAAAGTTTGTAAAAAATATAAAACAATTTCAGTTTAATTTGTGATGTGGTATCTGTTATCAAATTCTTTAAATTTTTAATTATTCTGATGAGAAAAATGATCACTTCATTTGCTTCTGTTTTACAGCATAGTTGCCAGATTAAACTTAAAATGGCTTCAAAATTAATCACTATATTTAGGTCATATTTTTCTAACATTGCCCACATTGGTAGAACATTATAAAATAATTTATTGTTCATACGAAATGACAAACGGAGCATTAACTGGCCTAGTTGATGTGTTTTACATTAATTGCTTAATTCATTACAGCCCACATCAAAACATCTACATTAAAAGAGAAATCCAATAACCTCCCTTGTAGCAGCGTGACAGTGTGTAATAGCGATAATTGATAACAAGGAAAATATTTTACTATTTCATAAATTGTGAGACTGAGAACAATCATGATTAAACCAGAATTAAATTACAAACTTTAATCTGAGTTTTTAATATATAATTATTACTATTAAAATATGCCGTGCGATAGATTAAGTTTCCCTTATTAAGAGTGTGGTCTGAATCATTATTGGTTCAACAGAGAGACTACAAAGGAGAGAAACACTGTTTGATGCATGCATTCATAGCTGAGAAAAATATACGCGTTAAAACTAATTTCAATAGCATTTTTAAAAAATATTTCCATTAAAAAGTTTTTTTAATTGTTGTTCTGAAGTACTCATTTGGATAAACGTTGCCTTATTGCAAGCTAATACTACACAGTGCCTGAGTATTTGTAATTTGTAAAACTTTAAATTTTTCTCAGTTAATGTGAAAATAAGATTATTACAATGTTCTGCCTATGGAGCCCATAGGATTCTGTATCCGCTCAACCCAAGCTTGATCTTCTTGATTAGGCCTTGTCGAGTGCTTCTATCCACTACAAACTACCATGGGCATTTTCAGGGATTGAACATACCCGTAATTAATTGTCTCATTTGTGTGGCATTAACAGATAACATTTTGAATAATTTACCTGAGCATTAATTTGGTGTGGGAGAACTGAAGATGCTCCTGGTAGTGCATGGCAAAGCGAGAGCAAAGAAATGCTTAACACGTAACATAACCCGACGACAGACTTGAATAAGTTCCGATGGCTTAGCATTATGAGTGCGTGCGTGTATCCGTCTGGCTCATTAGATGGGTCCCCAGGCCCTTCCAAGTCTAACACCGAACCGCACCCTTCGAACACTGCCGGGCTGAGCACTTCTCCCCTGGCCTCCGCCGAAGTGCAGTCCACTCACCGCCGGCACGTGTCGCTCACGGGCATCGAGGAGGAGGAGGGTAACCGAGAAGGCCTGCCGGGGAAAAGCAAGAAGAGCACCAGCAGCGGCGGCAGTAACCCGTTTGGGAGCGACGACCTGCGGGACGCGAACCCCTTCTCCGACAAGAAGGGGGCAGACGACCCGGAACACAAAAACCCCTTTCAGGAGAAGTCGCCCCCTTCAGGGTCTGTGTCTTCAGCCCCCGGTGATTGTTTAACTTTTTTTACTGTATGTGTGCATTGTATTACCTGTGAGCAAATCACCTGGAATGCACCCGAACTCGTGCTTGTCCATCCAAGCACAATCCCCAATGGGATGGGTGACCACGGTTGTCATAGGCTGGCAGGCTATATGATGGACATTAGAGGGCAGTAGAGCATAATCGGTTGTTGTGCTATACTTCTATGCTTCCGCATCTATGGAGCTCCCCTTCACCAACATGCACTGACCAGCGTGGTGAATTAATGGTCAAATAATTTCCATGACGCCCATGGCATGGGGAAGCCCTCATTTAGAAGTGGATTGACAAAGTGCTATACATGTACATATAATATAGGTGTACTCTAGATGGTAAATAATTTCATGGAGCTTAGAAGGAAGACATTTGTAAGCCGGCTAGTTAGTCTGAGAGAAAATACTTAAGCTGTTGCGATTTGATTAATTATCACAATACATAGCAACATTGATTCAAGTATTAAAAGAGTCAGTGTAGCACCTCCAGTGGTTGCAGGGGTCAAAAGCATTTTACGTGCAATGTCTACAAATCGAAAATCCATAATACAGGTTTTTAGGGTTAGATCGCATAAATATATAAATGTGTTGTTAAACCCGCCACCACTCGACACAGCCAATTAGTAAGGTTTGTCACGTAAACAGAACGTGCCAATTCGTTACTCGTACAGCACACCGGTGTGTTGGAGAGGCAAGCCACAACATTTACAATCTGAGTACGACGTTTCGCCAGTAATTACAACTAGCTTCATCAGGCGACAGCCAGATTTGTGGAGAAGTCCTCCTGTTTCGTTCCTTATATAGAGGGCTAGATGTGATGACAACACTTGTGCGCTCTTCTTGCGCGAAGTGGGGGCGGATTCATGAATCAACGTACATTATGCATGCACATTATACGAGCCCTTTGATCTTGTACTTCCTGTCCATTGTGTGTACTAAAATAGCCGTACCAACGGTAATCCCTATTGAAGTATCGTTGGCCTGTATAGGCATGCATTTAAACATTGTATTAATTGAACCTCCCGAATAAACGGAAGTCATAATCGTAGCTTATTTATTTTTGGCGACTCCGTCCCACCGCGCGCATAAACGCTGCGACTCGCTTGGCGCGGATCGTTCTGTTGTCATGTCGTCCAAGCGCAGCGAAGACGAATGCGCAGAAGAAACAAAACTTTGATTAGCGCATCGTGTAGAGCTCGTCGCGAGGAGGAGGTTGCCGTATCGTTTGCCTTCAACAGATATAATGACGTCGCAACGCAGTTTATACGAGAGCCAGGGCTTATGGGACCCTGGCATCCCGCCATAAGGTTAATTTGATGATTCGCTTCCAAGCCGCACTAAGTCTGTAGCTATCCGAACAGTTATAATAATATTTATATCTCTCAATTTCGATAGATTCTCTAATTAGTCTTGCCCAGTAGTAACTAGTTTTGCACAGAACTTCAACATTATAAAAATTATTTGAGTGTCCTTCTTGGCACATATGTTCTGCGACTGGGGGTATTTAATATTTCGTTGGGGTTCTTTGGTCTCGTGGTGATCATTGATCCTGTTTGCCCAACATAGCATTTGCCACAAGTGCAATTAATCCGGTACACACCTTCTGTTGATAGCTTCGGTATTACATCTTTTGTACCAGATATTAATTAATGTATTTTATGTACCGTGCCAAATCTGACTCGGATGTTTTGTTTTTCTAAACATCTGGCTAGTTTATCAGTTACTCCCGCAATGTACGGTATTTTAATAGCTTTAATTACTTTGTCCGTTTCAACGCTCGTGTTACTTGATTTGGTTTTGACATTCAATGCCCTGTTGATTTATACATCATTGTAACCGTTCAATTGCAGGGCTTCTCTAACATGTTTAATTTCACTTCTCAGACTATCACCATCTGACACTTTCTTAGCTCAATGAATGAGCGTCTTGATGAGAGCGTATTTCTGGGTGGGGTCATGGTGTGACTTTGCATTCAGATAGGCGTTTAATTGCATGCCTATACAGGCCAACCATACTTCAATAGGGATTACCGTTGGTAAGGCTCTTTTAGTAGGCACAATGGACAAAGAAGTACAAGATTAATGGACTCGCATAATGCGCATGCATAATGTACGTTGATTCAACCCCCCGACTTTACATACGAAGAGCGCACAAGTGTTGTCATCACATCTAGCCCTCTATTTAAGGAACGAAACAGGAGGACTTCTCCACAAATCTGGCTGTCGCCTGATGAAGCTAGTTGTAATTACTGACGGAACGTCGTCATCGGATTGTAAATGTTGTGGCTTGGCTCTCCAACACACCGGTGTGCTGTACGAGTAATTAATTGGCATGTTCTATTTACGTGACAGCTTACTTATTGGCTGTCGGGTGGTGGCGGGTTTAATGACACAACATTTATATATGTGCGATATAACCCAAAAAACCTTTATTGTGGATGATATTGGTCGTGAAAGCCTGCGTGTTAAATCGAAAATCTTTATCATTCTTACACTTCAGTGCATTTATTGTCAGCATAACAATAATTTGTAATTGATGCGTCATTTCTTGATTGCCAACTAATACACGCAAACTGACTTTCACTATCTCAGGTTTGTAATGGTATATCATGTCAAATTGTTCTTTTGAGAAAAGTTACGTGTATTTTTGCGACTAGATACATTGGCTAATTGATGTTATTATAACACAGGCCTACATTTCCGTACACATCAGTGTTCCGAACACTCATAAGTGGTTTGTTCTTGTTGACCGCAATTCAAACAAAGAACAGGAGGGAGAATGAGAAAAAAAAAACCCTTTGGGGCATCTGTTTCTCCCGCAGCAAAAAAATCGGAGGAAAAGAAAAGTCACTCTTCAGGGTTCTCCCTGTCGAGCCTCACCAAGTCGTCCAGCAAACCGTCCAAGGTTCCCGAGCAGCCCAAGCACGCGGATGCGGAACAGCCCAAGAAAGAGTCGGGCAAGAAGCTCAAGCTGCCTTTCTTCTCGACGCCCGACAGCAAGGCAGAGTCTGCCGCCGAGAGCTCGCCGGCCGCCACAAAGCACCCGGCAGAGGAGGTGGCGACGCGGGAAAGCCCAAGGCCGAGCGTGGCGGTTAACCCATTCACCATGGAGGGCAATGACACGGAAACTGTGACGAAGCCAGGGTGAGTGCCGTCCCTGCGCCGGTGAAAGCTGTCTGGGGGGGGCCCCACCACTACACCACCACCCGCGCCCCCCCCCCCCCCCCCCCCAGTTCCTCCCCTCCCTCCCGAATTTTGTTGGTTTTACTGCTGCCATTTTTCAGGTCAACAACAAGCTGCTTTAAAATGAAGGATACGTTTTTCGGCGTGTTTTGATTTTGATGTAAAATGAGTTTATTCACACTCTGCGAAGTGTAAATTGGAATAAATCCTCCGTGCATGTCCTAAGGCGATTTTGCCATGTGTCGCTCGCCGTTTTGGGCAGTCTGTCATTTTGACTGCGGCGGCGTTTATAATTTAAAAGAATTACGAGCACCTTCGTGTAGCTCTGCATTTGATGAGGAACTGCTCTTGTTTTGTCATCCGTCTTGTGCAGCGTAACTTTTTCTCCCTCGGAAGCTTACGTCTTGAAGAAACAAGTTTTGCTTTCCCAGAAGTCTGCCATTTGGACTTGAGTACAATATAATACACTTTAAGACAATTAGGAGATAACTTTTCCGATCATCTACACTGCATTTTACACAGCATGTAGAACACAAAATGCATTTCCATTCAATTTAATTGCTTTGCAGTTCTAATTCGTAACGTGTAAGTTCAAGCGTACATTGTAGGATTGTTGCGGCGCAATCCGGTTAGACTAAGGGAGCGTCTCGTTTGTTCTCCCTGCAGACGGAACATGTCTCCTAAGGCTGAAATCAACCCAGTTCCCTCCCTCAGTGCCTCCTTTCCTACTTTCAACTCCTCCTTATCATCTCCTCCTGCTGTCTTTGATAAGCTGCACCCTGCTCGCACCTCGCAAGCATCCGACAAAGTAGGTCTAGATATGACGCCTGACAGGCAACATTCTCCTGGCAGTCTTGAACGTTCGGGGGAAGGGGAAGAACCGACTTTCAAACGCATTGATAGGTCAGCTTCTTCTCAACTGGTAAAGGCCCTTATGGGTTCTCGACGCGGTCAAGCAGATCAGTCGCCGCCATCCACTATTGACGAAGAAGCTACTTCAATTCAAAACATTGAGGTTGCGAAAGTTGAAGAGAAACATGTGGGGCGGAAAGATCCTCCAAGGGAGCCTTTTGTTGAGCCTGTGGCAGCTGAAGAGAAGTCTGGCAAGAGCACACGTGTCTTGAAGAAAACTCCTCTGGTGGACTTGGAAGCTGAACAAGATGTGGAACCACCAAAACCAGTAGCAAGGAAACCACGAGCACAGGAGCCGGAAAGCCACAGCACTCCGGACACAGCGGTTCCTCCTCCAGTTCCACCACGGAGGATCAAACCAGAGGACAAAACGGAAGTGATTCTGCCCCAGACATTCGAGGTGGTCACTCCAGCAGCTGATCTTGGGCCACTTGTTAAACCTCCCTCTGATCGTGTGTTGAGAGGTGTTTTGCCTCTGCCAGAGAAGACTGCATTTGACGTTGAGCCCAAGAAGAGTGTAGACCAAAATGCAGATGCAGAATTTAAAACATTCAGCGAAAATATTGATGATGATTTTAAAATACCTTCTGTTCCAGTTGAATCACCCTTCCATATAGGAAAGAGCAGTGTTGCGTTCCCAGCTGTAGATGATCCCAGTGGTTTTGTAGACGAAGAAAATGAATATGTAAAAACTAGTCCTGTGGAATTATTTTCGAAGAAGTCACCTCCTAGCAGTAATGCCAGCCCAACTCCTGCCAAAACAGCAGAGCCTTTTTCTTTCGAAAGCATATCTACATCAGTGAAGTCTACAGGGCATATGTTTGTAGCAGATGATGATGACGATAATGATGTAAAAACTATTCCTGTGGAGTTATTTTCAAAGTCATCACCTCCTAGCAGTAATACCAGCCCAACTCCTACAAAGACAGAAGAGCATTTTTCTTTGGGAAGCATATCTGCATCAATACAGTCTGCAGACCACATGTCTTTAACCAAAACCTTAGGCTTTGGTGATCTTCTCCAGGAGTCAGAAAGTCGATATGTAAAGGAACTGAGCGATGATGATGATGAAAAAAAATGTGGTGACATTAAGATGCTAGAGCCTCAAGAAGAAACTGTAACTTTAAGCACAGAATCAATTTCACGTATTGAGGATGTATCTTCTCAGCCTAAGTTTGATCGAGAGAGAAATAATCTGTTGGTGGAGCCCACCAAAACCATGAGTCAGGACCAAAGTGAACCTGTAAAATATGCAATTGAGACATTCGATTCAAAAGTGAAAACACCTGGACACTTGGAGAAAAGTGAAAAATCTCCCGTTAACAAGGTGGAAGATGAGTCCAGTGACTTGAGTGAAGGCTTTCAGCTGGAAAGTGTGAAGGATCGCCAACCCATTATTGAACAAAGTGTCGCAAATGTGCCAGATATCGCACAAAAGTCCTCTTCCACATCTGTGAAGCCTTTAGTCAAAGATAGTCAAATATTGGGTTTAAAAGAAACCAGAAACATAGCCAATTGGCAGACTGAACCTACAACAGATTCAATTGAACTGTCTAGTCATAAAGAAGAAATGCCAAAACCTTTGGCACAAAGTAAGACATCTGCAGCTAAGATGGTGCTTCGATTGAAATCAGAGGAGTTTGACGATTTAAAAGAAGGTCTAGATCCTTGGAGTGCTGAGCCAAGTCCACCATTCAGTGAGAAGAGCTTTACCAAAACACTGCCATCATACTCTGTTGAAGTGATGTCATCTGTTCAGTCTTCTACAAAAAATCGCCCAAAAGAAGACCCTACGCTTTCTCCTTTTGAAAGACCTGAAGATGATGTACAGCAGAAGAAGGCTTCCACTAAATCCCACCGTGAAGAAGCTGAACCCAAGCCTAAGACCCTCCGCAATGTTGTTGAGGAAAGTAGTAAACCCTCTGTGGCATCACGGCCTCCCATCACTGAGGACAAGAGCCCAGCACAGTCACTGCCTACGCAGAAGGTAGAGGCCCTTGTCTGGAGCCCCACTCCCGAAGGAGGTAAAACAAAAGGCTTTCCACAGGCATCAGCCCGTGTGCCGCTGACGGATTCCAAACCCACCCAGCCACTAGTTGCCTCTTGCCCTCCAGTACCAAAGCAGAGCCCCGCAGACCCTGAAGCCAACACCAAGAAAACGCTAAAGGTTCTGGTTCTTGACGAAGACGACATGGACGACGTGATTACAGCAACCTTTGGGGAAAAAACGGAGCCGGCTCCATCGCCTGCTGGCATTTTTTCTGCAAAGGATAATCTGTGGGGCGGCACCAAAGACCAATTCGGCACAAGCAACAAATTTCCTCCAGCAGCCTCCAGCTCACCTTTGTCCAATACTGCCGCTTGCTTTAATGTCTCAACCTCCGAGTCCTCGGCTGACATTTTTCCTGCTTTGGACCACAAGTCTGCTCCTAAATCTGGTGCTGCTCCTGTAGCTTCTGAACCCCACTGTGAGTCCGAGGGTGAGGCCCAAGCAGCCAGCGTAGCACGAGTACACCTGGCAGACATCAACAGTCGGAACAGGTGAGACATATGGGTCTCCTAGGGACAAATCAGGTCATGTTACTAACAAGCAGGGCTTGGGTGCGCCTCTAAGCTGCTTGCTTTGCACATCAGTGCTTCTGTGGTCATTGTATTTGTGAGCCCTTGGGGCTCAAGGCATTAATCAAGCATTTAATCAGCCAACTGCCGTCGGTGTCGGCCGTCTATATGTAAATATAATTCAGAAAAAGTTGACAAAACAAGAGCATGTTTACCAAACTCGTACGGGGCACTCTGTCATTTTATGCACTCGGGAGTGGCAAAATTATAATTATCATAACACTTAACCAGGTTACGTGGATTAATAACATTTTTAGGCAACAAGGCATTGTGCACCAGGTGGCAGATGCTGTATTAGTACACAATGACGTGCCGCATCAAAGGGCAATTGGAAACGGCACGTGGCAAACTCATGTAAACTCACCCGGCAATCTACCTGCCCTCGGGTGCAATACGGGGACAGCCCTTTCAGAAAATAGGTAAAGCAGTAATTGAAGAAGCCAGTCGAACACTGTTCGGCTATTACCAAACTCAAGTCCCCTTGTGTCTCCAATCCACATGGCACGTGGCAGTGAATGGAGGGGGACTTATTGTCTGTGGAATTGCAAATGACGAGCTCCCGGGTGTGGTGGGCAGGCACGTGCTCGCCCTGTTTTGACACTTTTGGTGTTTTACAATAGCCGCAGCTGATAGGGAGGGGGGGGGAGGCTTTTCGCTGGCCGGCTGTGGTGTGAAGTTGACACTGCACAAATCTCTGCATCGCTCCGCCTGTCATCGCCATCCTCCGCACACTCTTTCTCTCTGCTCCCTTGTTTTCATCTCTTGATTACTTCTTGGGTTTTACTAACATTTTTTCCCCCTGTCCAGAATTTTGCTGATGGTAGTTATTCGTTATTCCAACTGTTTTTCTTTACTTGTTTTGGGGGATTTTTTTGGGAAATCGAATATAAAAGTGATCTTGGAGTGATATCAATATTTTTTTATTCATGTAACGATTTTCTCCGTGCGATTCGATGAATTGTCACAATTCTTTTGTCGTTGTGATTACATTCAACTATCAGTTATTTGATTTATCTCTTATACGTTATTATTTACACAGTTATATTTGCTCTTTTAGCCTCAAGGTAGCAATTGCATGCCATTAGCATGTAATCTGCCTGAATGATAACACATCGATTCTCATACACACGATTCGATGCATGTATTGTGATAATTTGCTCGGTGATTAATTGACGCATCATTACATGCCTGATCCTTTTTCGCTGGCTGCATTAAAACGTGATCGCTTTGATTGTGTGCCCTATGTTGTTTCTCTTTAACGTTTTGTTGATTTCACCCACCCTGCTGCAAAACCAGCACACCACACCCCATCAAGCCCATGCGAATCAGGGCAGTGGAACTGCCCTCCAACTCCAGCCCTGTTGCAGCCCCGAGGGAGCCAAGAAACCAAGGCAAGCGGCCGGCACCGGCGGTGCCCAGCGGCTTACTGATGAATGACAAGGTGAGTGGGGCCACGCACGGCGGTGGCATTCGGGCCGTAAACTCTGATGGACAAGGGACCGTGTGTTCCAGGGGTAGGGTAACATACGGCAATAGGGCCTGCGACTTAATGGCTTTACGGCCCATGGTCTACCACATGGAAACGGTCCACAAACTATTTATCCAACCTGCAAACATTGTAGCCACACTAATTGAGCACAAGAGTGACTGAGGTCCGTGTTAATGTATGGCCCATCATAGGTTTTTGAAAGTCCTATTTGGCCTTCGGCAATGAAAAGGTTTTCTGCCTCTTAATGGACAGACTGGGCAGTGGCCCAACAAGGCAGTCCTGCGTATGGACTTAAATGCCCTGTGGCTGTAGGCTAGGAGTATCATGATTCACCACCACCCCCCTACTCCGAATGATTTTATGAATCATGATTCAGGGTCACAATCCCATGAATGGGTATAGAGGTCATGCAAACCCTGTATGTACAATGTGTACGAATCGTAAAACGTTGATTATTGTGCACACGATTCAATGGGTGTATCATGAGCTTAAGAATCTGTATTAATCGATTCGTAAATGGATGCATCGTTGTGTACATAGGCATGTTGAACTTCCTTCGCACCATACGTAGCTAACCGTGATAATCAGAGGTGCGGTAGGACAACAAACTAAACACAAAAAAACATTTCTAAAGAAACAATAAAATAATTAAAAATATATCTTTATTGTTTCCCTTCTACGTGACTTTACCGAAAGAACCAAGAATATGAATCCTTGCAGTCACGAAAGCTTTAAATCAAAATTTCTAATAGTTTTCAATCTATATTTAAAATTGCAGTCAATCTATTTCTCAACCCGTTGAGTGGCATTTGTATTTGTGCAGCTGGGTACTAATTGCAGAAATACAATTGCATTGACCGACAGGGAATGTCATCAATGTGGCATTTAATGGTTATTATTTGCAAATAAATTCCAACTGTGATAAAAAATAAGCCCCACATTTTACTGAAGTGCATGATAAGTCTCAGTTTTTTTTTGTGTTGGCTATATTTACTTGCAAATGGTTTTTGTTCATATTATCCACAGTTGTGTTCGTTTAATAAGTCCCTTTGAAATTCGTTCTGTTTACACCTTTGCGTGCAGTGTGCAAAGTAGGGGGGCCCGCATTGCAATTTACCAGGCAGAACAGTTGTGAGAAAATTGCAAAGTGAGCTCTCAGTAATAATTCAAGTTATAATTATAATGAGATGGTTCTTCTCTAGCTTTGCCTGCAGCTACTCTTTGGTGGCCAAATTGTAAAAAAATATATATATCTCACATGAGTGCCAGGAACGAGATAAATTGGTCGAATCGTTCAGAGGCATTTAGGCACATGCAGTAGTAGGTGAGAAGAGACAAGAATACGTTTGGTGAGGGAGGCCAAATGCCCCGTGGAATGTTCGTTTTAGTGAGACATGGCTGGATTTGCTGTCCATGGCCCGATAAGCTGACAGACTTTGAGCCAACTGTGATGAGTTGCAAGTCCAACGCTGCCGTAATAAAAGCATGGGATTTTGTTACAATTTAAACATAATGGTAAACTATGCTAAACCGTTAATATGAGCGTTTTTTAACCTCGGGCTGTCTTTTAGCACGAGCGTCACGTGGCTTAAAATATTTTTAAGTGGCAGCAAAAAGGCTGATATTTTTGGCTTTGACATTTGGAGCATTTAATTGCGTGTTTCAATGGCGATTCTTGTTGTGCGTTTGCTTTAAAGCTGACAATTTGTGCATCGTATCTAATAATAATAATAAAAAACACTTTTGAAGCATTTCATAAAACGGTGTTTACGCAGACTACGTTCGAATTAAAGTAACACATTAATGCTGCCTTTTGACAAACAAGCAATAATTACAAAGAGTGTTGATGCATGTTTTGTTTAGAAATTACTCCATCAGCACCTGACAATTTGTAAGCTAATTTGCCAGGACTACAGTTATAAAAAAAAGGAAAATGATCGTATCAAGCAGACTGGTGATCATAGGGGAAACAACACCATTTACACACTGCTTATTGTCATTAGATACACACTGTTGTTTCATAGCATTTTCTTTCGCTGTTATTATGCAGTTTATAAAACTGACATTTGCAGCTGTCCACTAAACACTTTTCATTTTTTTCTGTTTTGAACTGCCTCTGGTGTAGCCAAGCCATAACTCTAAACTGATGGATTTTCATTGACCATTTCATTCCCGACCATAAAAGCGATTCGTCTTGGACATCGATCAATGCAATTCGTCGTGCTCCGTCTTATCAACAAAACTTGTTCCCCCCCCCCCCCCTACTCCATCCGCCTTACCCATTTTTCCCCTCCCCTATCTGCTCTCTCCCACGGCCGTGGCTTAAAATAAAAAAAAAAACGCATAAAGGACTTGGCGATGGAGATGCGCGAGAGCCAGGGAGGCCAGGACGAAGGGCCCTATGCGCACCTGACGCGTGCCGAGCTCGTGCAGCTGCTGACACGGCAGCAGGCGGAGCTGGTGGACCGAGAGCAGCGCATCCACGCCATGGAGGACTACATCGACAACCTGCTGGTGCGCGTCATTGAGGAAACCCCCGCCATCCTGCGGCAGCCCGAGCGCGGCGCGGGCCGCAAAGCCGGTCGGGTGTGGTGACCTCGCAGAAGTTCCCCTCTGACGCCACCCATCCCACACGTCACTCTTCTTTATTTGTCCACGTGAAAGAGACGTGTGACGTCGGTGGACTACGTTGGCAGTGGTGTTAGGAGCCCAGGCCTGTAAAACCTCACCACCATCACCATCAATGCTGTCTTTTAACAAACAAGCAATAATTGTGTTTATCCAGAGCAGAGAGCTATTGCCCCAAAACGCTAGCTTACTGCACTGTTATTCTGTTGTAAGCAGTGCTAATGATGATGGTGGCGAGTCTTTTTTTTGTTCAGCCTCTGCTTATAAATTCACAATTTCTCGGGCGAGCACAATCGAGGGCATGTTGAGCTCAACGGAGAAACTCCTCTTGGCATAATGCTCTCCCATTGCAATGTCGTAAAATTAGTAGTTCAAGAAGGAGCGTGGTTAAGTAACAGGGGGGGGGGGGGCGCCCCAAACCCATCCCTAATCCTCCTGCGAGCTGTGCAGGTGGTGCTGAGATGTACAGTGGAGACGGCGATAGGGTTGAGCCCTGCAGGTGCTGAGCGGCTGTCCCTTGAAAGCCACCAGCCTCCTGCCCCTCTCTTCCGCCACTCTTCAAACAGCTCCTGTTTCTCTCTCTCTCTTTCGTACCTTCCTTCCCTTTACCTCGGCTCCGCGCCTTGGAAACCCCCTCTCTCTGTGAGATAATCTTCTGTGTGCCTGCCCCTGTGGTGACCACACGGCCGCTCCCGACTCTCTAATCGGCTGTGGGAGGATGCAGCCGCGAAGTTCGCTGTGAAGCGTGCTGTGCGGAGCAGCGCGCCGCGTTGGCAATTATAAACGGTGCCTTCACAGCGCATGTCGCGAGACACTGGGTGGGGGGGGGGGGGGTAGTTTTTAAAACGCTGGCGCGACCACTGACGATGGATGCTCACGGGGGAAATCGGTGCGCGGGTGTGCGGCATCCTTCCAAGATTCAAATACTGTATCCTGCTTCCTTGCAAATTTTGATTAAAACAATAATGGTGGGTTTAAATCTCACGAAGATTAACGTATAAAAACTGTCGTTCTTTCAGCATTTAGTCTTCACAAAATTTGGTGTATCTGATGAAATTGAGGTTTTTTTTTTCTATCCCAAAAATACACATTGTGTAACTGTCTTGTAATAATGATAATGACAAAGGGTGTCGGTGAACGTCTTCGTGCAGATGCAATTTATTTGTATCCTGGAATGTTATATACCAAAGGGCTTTCTTGATAATTATGCACTGTTAGTAGAACGTCCAATATGCTGTTTTCTGAGTTCACCGAATGCTGATGGTGATTAGTTTTTGTTAAACTACTGTTTTGAGCGCCGCCTTGGTTTTGTTGCGCTACGGATTAACTGTTGGCACCCCATGCAATTTGTAAAGCATATGCTGAGATTTCCTCCAGTGTGTCTGATTGCGGTTGCTCTCCCAGCAACGAGGATCACGTTGGAATGTTTTGCCTCATTACTAAGTAAAGTGGCCTCCTACACAAAAGCCTTGAAGAATGAAGTGCAAGATTTGTCACACGAAAAATTATACACTGGCTCCACCTTACATTACTGCTATTTAAATGAATTCCATGAATAAAAAAAATAACAACATACTTCTGTTACACGTATACGGTATATTACAGTGTAGGCTGACGATATGTCTGTAATTGGTGGCGTGGTTGAGTGCAATTGTGCTGTTTTTGACATGTCTAAAAGACACTGGAGTGCTGGACTGGCATATGGGGCCAGTAGAAATCTCATAAAACACTAATAATAATGAGAAATAGTTTTGTGTGTTCACTTTGTCTCACTACCTTACCGTTTTGTACTTTCAGTGTTTGGTTTTTTCTCACACTTGTAAGAGCAAAATAAAGTTTGTTTGGCTGGTACAGACAAAACGGTATGCATCTACTGAGATTACATCTCCTCGACTTGCCGTCAGGTTCCTCATACAGCGTTGGCTTTTTTGGCAAAAGAGATCGTGTCCCAACCCACGTGGCGCGTGCATGTTCATGCTGCATGTCAGAGATGCTTTGTACGCGAGTCCGTGTTTGGTTACTTGAGGGATTTTTTTTTCGAAACCGTACAGGTTATTGGTTTGTATTTGTGGTTAAACCGGTGAAAATTATTATTGGTGGAAGCAGACTCGGTTCACTCTTCAGCAAAGTCATTTGAAGTACAAGCTGATTTTTTTGGCATGCAGACAGATGGAATTTTTTTATCGATTGCCATTTCAATGTTTCGTATGGATGACATTTCAAATAAAACTTTCCACGTGATAGACATGATTATAATGAGATTAATTACAAATCAAAGGAAGTGTGAGGCAAAATCAATCCTGACTTAATATTGTACAAACACTGGTTTTATTTCTTGCTTGTTCATTAAACCAAAAAATGTAATTCAATTTGAGTTCAACCAATGTAGTCCTTTGAGAGATTTCTATTGGCTCCCAATAATTTCCTTTGTTGGTTTCGAGCGTGGAGAACATTCCGTTGGTTTTTGAAGTAATTTCTGTATATTCTTATGTTCCTAAAATGTTTATAATTGTCGTTAGCACAAGTATCGTTTGCTTAGGAAATATATCCTTTCACAGAAATTATATAAATATTAAAAATTCGATGGACGTGTAGGCGTAGTTTCTGCAAGTGCACAATATTAACAATGTACAACTAGATTTAAAAGTGTATTGTAGCCTTCCCTCTAATTGATGACTCACGCCAAATGACCTGCAATAACATGAAACGATTAAATAATTACTTGTATATTGAGTGCCTTCATATCGGACGTATGGCGTTTGTAACACAACCTATGCATGGACAAATATCGATTGGATCTTAGTCACACAATATGGTGAAGGAGGTATGTTGGAAAGTGGTTTATTATTAATAAAGTATTTTATTCTGTAAAATGGCTATTATGGGTCCTCGATTGTTGCCGATTTGCACTGAGAGACAAATAGGAACATGTGGAGGTTATACATAGTGTTAATAAAGTTAGTGTGCTTTGACTCGTCACTAGATGGGAAGAGGGTCAAGAATAACGATAGGGAATTGCAGCCAAGGGAGGGAACTCTCCCGAGAGGATGTCCACTGATGAAATGGAACGATGAAATCGGTTCGCGTGCAAGTGCTAGGTAGATTGTTGTAACGCGGTATCACGAGGGGTGATTTTCCCACGACAAAAATCCAACAGCTGCGGTGCTGTAGTTTATGCCATTGATACCTGTAGCTGATTTGCCTGGAATACCCTCAATCTCATCCCTTCTCAAGAGCTAGAGAGCTGTGCCTGGATAATGCTTGGATGGGTGACCGAGCTTGTGAAACGCAGATGTAATATACTAATGCTATTTTTATTTTACCAGGTAAGGCCCATTGAGTTATATGGCTCTTTCAGAGCGACGTGGCCACAAATGATAGCTCAACGAAGTGGCTTATGTGGAAATTTGTAGCAGCCAAAGAAATACTGTAGTCTCCAAACGCATGTTTCTAAACATGGAGGGACAAACCGGAGGACCCGTAGTTAAATCGACGTGACCACGGGGAGAACATGAAAACTCAGAAATGTACAGACGTCAGGGTTGGGATCGAACCCACGATCTCCTCCATACCAGGCGAGGTAGTTACTAGGAGGGGGGGCTCTTGTAGTAAGACACAACCACAGCACCGGGTCGGTCCGGGCTTCGTTCTTGGCTCTTGAAGCTCGTCACCTCCCCTCGTGCTCTCTCCTTTTACCCTTCTCGAGCTCCCTTTGTGACTGTGCAAAGTGACAATGCACAGTCAACACATAGTCACTTTAAGATGTTTTTCTTGTTCGTGTTTTTTTGTTTAGTTGAGGTTGCACCCGATTCAAGAGCCGAATGGCTCACAGGGCTATACCAAAATAAACTTAAACTGAAACATCTCCCCGCTTGGCCGCCCCAGGTTTGCTGCGAGGCTATGCTGTTGTCAGCACAGCGCAGCAATATCCAATGCCCTGTGGCTCTGTCTGTCTATGCTACCAATTTTCAGCAGTGCACAGTGACTATGGAGTGGCGATGTTCTGGTCATGAGACCCACGGGGACATGCGCGGCATGAGAAGGCGGGGTGTTGATAAAAGGGTTGCGTAGATGCATCCTATTAGAAATGTACGTTTCATACGTGACTTCTTCGTTCAACACTGGAGTTTTATTATTGTGTAGGCAACGGAACAAATATAATACTGTGAACAGTCAACGTGTCTCCATGTTCAACCAATAGGGAGGCACTCATTACCCTAAGCCCATGGTGTAAATTCCACATTTCCACGACATGTGCCCGTCCGATTCTGACAACAAAAAAGCACCGTGTTTGACTCCGTGTATTCATATTTACAGCCCTTCCTCAATACACCGATGTATGAAAGCCTCCCTACACCCATGTAGGTTGGGAGGGTTGTTCGGCCATACTTCACCACGCTGGTCAGTGCGTTTTGATAAGAGGGGAGAGGGGGTGGCTGGAACTGGTTCAGATATCACTCGCCAGTTGTGTTAGTCGTGACCGAGACCTCGGAACTCGGCTCACCAAAATTCATCGTGCAAGTGTGCTAACCACTGCACCCACCGCTCCATATATATGTATATTTAACTCGGTGACTTTTCTAATGTCATCCATCGCCTTCACTCCGCCAACAGCCGAAAGCAGAGCTGCTCGTGCGCATCAAACAACAGAACAATTGCGTCTGTACATATTTAAACATCTTATTAAGCCTCGGCGAAGTTCATTAAAACGCTAGATAGTGTTTCAGAGGCCGTTTAAATGTAATAGTATATGTGTTTGCACCGGAGGCGATGTTGTGGCGTCTTCCTCTGTCCTACTCACTCACCCTCATGCGTATCATATGTGCCCTGTATACATAACCTGTGCGTAAACGCGTGTCCCCTGTAATACACGGGGCCAGAGGACAGCGGATAGATACGCCATCCCATTAAGGCTCAAACTATACGAGGGGGGGGGGGGTGCTCCCTGCCATTGTCAATAATGGATAAATCTCAGCTCTGAATGGCTTCTGATGTCCCGCGTTAACCAATACCCCACCCCCACTCCTCCCTCTTATGTCGAGGTGTCAGCGCGTGTAGACGTCTATCTGGCTCGATTCTCACTTCAGCTCGGTTCGCTCTGACCAGGACGCGAGCACAACAGTGAGCTGAGCACGTGGCTGCGCTCACGATCACGCGCCAGCTGTCATGGTCGCGTCACGGCCACCACCACCACCCCCACCACCACCCCCGCTGCTGCGATGGAAATTTCTGCCGCTCTTATTAAAGGGAACCAGGTGTCTCTTCGTGTGTCCAAATACGGGGGGGGGGGGACGCATTCAGACCACCTGTCAGAGGCCCCTGGGGCTTTTAAACGGCACACGTGTGTACATATATATTTACATCATGCATAATAGATACAGTACTAAAAACGCGGGCTGTGTGTGTTTGTGTGCTCGCTGACAGCACTTGCCCCAGTCTTGTCGAAGGCTATACGGGGGATCTTTGTCTCTTTACGTATATATTCGCGGGGAGCTGTAGTGTAGCGGTTAGCGCGCTGCGTTACGAACCCGGCCACCCGAGTTCGATTCAGGCTCACGGCCAACACCAGTGACGATTATATGAACCGGTCCTCGGCATTCTTCCCTGGATCGACTTAGCCCCCAATGAGTACCTGGTGCGGTGTGTCAACATAGCCACAGGAGAGACAAAGGCGGTTGGGTGTGGTACTGGCCACCCACCCCCTCGTGTACCGTGCCGGCCTGCATAGGTGCTCGCTGATAGCAACTCTTTCCCCAAAGGTCTGTTAAGGTTATACGGGGGATCTTTGTATAGTGCAGTTTGCTGTCATTTCCCGCACCTCCGATTAGCACGGTTGGCTACGTACGGTGCGAAAGAAGTTCAAATATACATACATAGCTAACTCTGGTCTTAACAGACCGCTTCTCAAGCTTTCACGCTTTTTTTCTATTTCAAATACGTGAAATTATAACCGTGGTGTGGTTGACTCACAACCACGCTTAGCTCGTGGTTGCACCCGGTTGGTACAGGCTATGGGAGATGTTGCCTGGCTTGAGCTGCGAAGTGAACCAAAGCTGGCGGTGGTGAGATGTCGACTACCTCGCCTGGTATACAGGAAGGTCGTGGGTTCGATCCCCACCCTGACACCTGCTGTATATTTGGAGTTTGTTTTCCCCGTGGTCGCGTGGATTGTTCTCCAGGTCCTCTCGTGTTCCCCTGCACATTTAGACTCAGCATGCGTTTAGAGTATCTGGCTGCTATAAGTGTCCACATGCGAAACCAATTCGTTGATCTATCGTTTGCCGGCCAGGTCGCTTCTGACAAAGAGCCAATAAAGCTCAGCGGGCCTTACCTGTTCAAGTAAAAAAAAAATGTTTAGCTTAGTTTTGGCGATACTGCCTTGTATTGAATCCATCTGTGCGGATTTTTCGGATGTCGACCAGAGCTTGTCTGGAGTTGTCGACACGTGCTCGTGAGATGGCCATAAGATGCCAGTGCTGGGTGTCATCTCCTCGTACGTGTGTTTACGTGGGGGTTTTTGTTGCAGCAAATTTCAGTTTCCTCTCAGATCGAGCCATACACTCATTCGTGGAATTGGCCAAACAACCCAATCAATGGATTAAAAAAACATAATTACATGTTTTTTTTATTGCATTGTCATTTGCCCATTCCGAAGTGAGTGTGTTTGAGTTGGGAAAACAATCACGGTGCGCGCGGCAAACCCACGCTTTTACAAGGGGGAGGTTCTCAGAAGTCCGTGCAGGTACAGGCCAACATCCTTTGTAGGACGTTGCCTTCTACAAGCCAATTGTGATTCTGCAGTGTGTGTTGTGTCTCACGCAGAGCGCTGTTACCACCCGCCTTCGGTCTTGGTGGGATTTCTCTAGGACCCCCCCACCTTCCCATCAACGTAGTATTCTCATTGTTGATAACGGTTCACTTTGGTGACCATGAATTTTCTCGTGAAAGCAACTTCAACAGCGCCTTTGTGACAGAAGAAGACGAGGAAGAGGAGGATGAAGAAGAAGAAGAATGCACGTATAGTTGGGAATTATTTAAGGAAACAAGCCCCAGCTGATCTACACCGTGGAGATGGAGCAATGGATCTCAGTTTGTGTGCAGGCGCAAGGCAGATTGTTGCATCGCAAGGTGGTGACGGTTGGCAAGCCTTCATCCAGCAGTAGATTGATCAAATCTGATGATAAGAATGGGTAACATTTTTCATTAATGGCTGTTGTTGAGCACATATAAAAGCTATACTGTATTGCAAATAAATCACAGTGCCATTTTGACTGGCTCTAAAATCCCCCCTGGAAGCTTACCCTGTGCATATAAACGGCATTGTCATCATTGATATTGTTCATTAGAATTGGATTTCTTTTGTATTTTTTTTATTCAAACATTGGACGTTGTCAGAGCAGGTGAAACGAACCTAAAAAACACACCGTGTGGTTGCCAATGTTGGCCGATAGCTATGAATAAAGCCCCTCCTGAGTGGGAGTCTTGAGACTCAACGAGGCTAACCCTGTGTAAATAAATGGCATTATTGTTATTTGCATAGGAAGCCTTGGCGGTTGCTAATAAATGACAGCAGACACATGCCGGCAATAGGCAGGTGTTGGATTGCAATGTGGGCTATATGGCATAAACCGCACGCCTTCTATTGTACATTACTTACCATGTTAAAACGCGTTTAATTATTGATGGCGCATTCAACCCAAGAAAATTGTATTTGTCTATAACCGAGAAGCCGTGTATATATTTGCACGCTAATTCACATCATTAAAATACATTGCGATTATCTATTTTTTTTTCTTTTTTTTTTAAACTTTGCTTACAAAAAGGCATATTCATAATTCGCTCTCGCGCGAAGAAAGCTTTGAATTCTAAATGTTGTTTGTCTTTATAACTAAACGTCATTTTAATGTGCGTGCGCGCGCGTGTGTGTATATATAGTTTGAAAGCTATTAAAACAAAATCCCAGGAAAGGCGTACTGCATTTCAAGATTTTTCCAATATAGGCCACACGTGCAACGTTTGGCCAATCCGTTTAAAAACGACGGTTTTTTTAAGCGTGTAGGATGGCAGCAGTTGGGGTGGAGTGGTGGCGCAGCGCTTAGCACACTACACTTTAAACCTGGCGATCTGAGTTATATTAAATCCAACGACCAGCAAGGTAAAGTAAGATCAGACAACCACCCCCCCCCCCCCCTCCATGATTGATACGACGTGAGAACACCTTCATCCAGCAGTGGATTCACAACGGGATGACATTTATCGTATACTTTTAATTGCTGTCTTGGAGTCGAGGGGTAGTGGGGTATGAACCTGACAATGGCAGTTCAATTGCCTGGCCACAGCCAACGACAGTGCTGACTGATATCTAAACCAATTCTGGGGCCCCTTTCACCAAACAGCGCTGACCAGCGTGGTCAAGTATGGTCAAACAAATCCACATACCCGGACACAGCTGGCAAATATTTGTTTGGCGAACCTGGCTCTGCTGATGAGGCCCAGAAGGTCAAAAACCCGTCTAGAGTTTGTTTGCTTAAGCAAATGCTGCTGTTTAACATACGTCTATAGAAGGTCAAATAGGCTGTTATATCCCCTCCCCCCCCAAAAAAATATATATTTTAATGCAGATATGAAACGGGTTTTAATTTATTCGATATATACCATAACCCACACATCATGGGAATGCCTTCATCCAGCAGTGGATTGGCAAATGTATTTGTATGATTATTATCATTGTCATTATTTTTTTTATTTTTGAGGACACTCATATGCATGCGAGCAGCAAGTTACTTTTGATGTGTTTGCTATATTTTTAAATTGGCTTTCTTAGCTTGGCAATTATGAATAGGATTGTTTATAATAATAATGATATTTTTTAATTATATAGTGGGCGCCGATGGCTATGCAAGTCTGTTACACAGCACTGCGAAGGCAAGGTTTGGTGGACCGCACAAATATCGTGAAACTGCCTTGCCATGGGCATCAGCCATACCCTGGCTTGCCACAGGAGAAAGCGGCACAGCAAAGTGTGCACTCCACCTGTTCCATCTCTATGGGATAGAGCAGCGTTCTTCACTAATTTTCAGAGGGGGGGCCACTTTCGCCGATAAGACATCATCAGTGTGAGGGCCGCGACACCGCCTGCAAGGGCTGTTGTCACGTGATGTGTATTGTCGGGGGCCGCACATCAGGGGTCGCACTAAAGGCCACCAGGGCCCGGCAGTGGCCCGCGGGCCTTGCTGCAATGAAGAACATTGGGCGAGAGTGTTGGTCCCCTCAAACGCGTGAGTCGTCTCTGGATGCTCCGGTTTCTTCCCACATGTCAACACCTATTAATTTGACGTTAACACCTGAATATAAAGAGGTTCGATATCCTAGCCACGGATATCGGTAGCCAGTAGCACCTGATTCCTTAACCTGACTGGCCCTCCTCTTCGCGGTCGACTCAGCCTTAAATTAGTCCCCGAAGCAGTGCGTTTAAAACCACAGCGGTTGGGAGACAAACGCGACCGGGGAGGTGTGGCGTTGTGTCACGCCCAACACACACGTGCACGGTACCGCCTTCATAATTGCTAGCCAACTGTGCTGTTTCCCAGCAGTCCGTATGGATCAATGGGGGGTTATGGTCTCCATGTGTATGGGTAGGTGTTGGGAGAGTGGTGGTGTTAGTAAGTTCAGAATAATAATCTCTATTTATCCTGGAGGAATTCGATGAGCTGTGAAGCAGTGCAAAATAGAGCAAGGGTAAGCAAGTCAATAAACATTAATATATACAAACATTATTAGACTATATAAGTACAAAATTGCACAAGTACATGAAGTCCTGCAGATTTTTCAATTCTAAATGCAAGCCAGGGCAAGGCACCAAAACACGTTCGGTTTGTATGATCCCAGCAACCTGGGCTTGATTACAGTTCATGCTTTAAAATTGTTCAATAAACCTCACTTTTGTCCTCTCCGAGGTTGACGAAGCAAATCATCCCGGTCAAGAACAGCAGTGGGGAGGGTGTGATATGTAAGTTTTTAATAGGTGTTCGCAAACATCACGTGACCTTAGCCTATATCAAGTCAATTGAATGCACGGTTGACATTATTTAATTGTGCACCAAATGTTTCTGAATTATCTATTCCAAGTGTGTACGGTCGCTAGCATAATTTATAATTATGATATTCAAAACAAAACTTACAGCCCTTTTTCAATTCACTGCTGTATGATGATAGCCCATCGTTCGTGGAGAGTTGGTTCACCATACTTCACCACGATGGTCAGTGGAGGTCCAGGACCGGTTCAGATGTTTCGCTCGCCACTGATGTGAGGCGTGGCCGGTAATCGAACTCATGTTTTTTTTGTAGCCGTGTTCACAGCGCAGTGCGCTAACCCACTGCGCCACCGCTCCACCACGTCAATGATAATAGTTATTGTTATATCTCCCAACGATATGATCCAACTTCTCTGGAGCAAATTTAAATGCACATAACTCGAGGGGCCAATTATAAACTGCGTCCTTTGCCTATTATGCGCGCGTGTGTATACACGTGCGCGTGTGTATACACGTGCGCACAACGCATCGGTTTAAATATTTTTTTAACCAAAAAAAAAAGTGTCTCTCTCTGTCTGCCAGCCACACTCGACCAAACTTAAATTCGTCACGCTCTCGGAGCCCAAAGTAATGATTATACATTAAACCTCTAATTATGCCGTAATGAGATTGGCGTAATGGGTCCGCTAAGATGTTAGCGAGGCGCGCGCTTATCGGCCCCTCTCACGCCCGCTATTATCGCATTAAGGACTGCCTAATGTGCTGTGTTGAGAGCCTTATCTGCGGCCAGCCCCTGACGCCTCCCAGCGCTGTGGGTGCCGTTTTTTGGGAAGGTCTGATACGAGACGCGGGCTCTGTATTTCTCCGCTCTCCGCTAATAAAGCGTTTTAATGTGAGGACGGAGAGCGGCTCGCCGCTAAAGGGGCTGGTTCGACACGCTCCGTGGCGGTGCGCCTCAGAGAGGGTCTTTTCAACAGCGACTAAGCGCTCGAAGATCGCAGCCAGCTATAAGCCCTCGCCGGCATCATCATCATGCACACCTCCCCCCCAACTCCAGCCACCACCACCACTCACCAACAACAAGACCAGCAGCAGCAACTTCCATTGAACGCCTCCCTCCCCGTCATCCCCATCTCTCCTCTCCTTCACTCCTCTCCCCGCGTCAAAACATGAAATGAAAAATGTCCTTTGTTCATAATCTTAAAACAGCTCACTTGCCACTGGTCACGCGGGGGCTTAAGTATGTATTCCATATGTGTGTGTGTGTGTACCACGTGTGTGTGTGTGTACCACGCGTGTGTGTGTACCACGTGTGTGTGCTTTTGTTTATATTGAAAAGACGAATTAACGGTGGGTTTTGTCATTCTATGAAATTATTAATGCCCCCCACCTCTCTCTGTCTGTATTAGGATCTTGTTTTTGGTGTGGTTCGAATGTGTCACAGTGTGTGCTGTGTGTCTGCGTGCTAGGCAAGCGTTATTGTGCGGGCTACAAATACATGGATGACCCAATATAATGTTGAGCGCCAGTGCTGTTAGCGAGTACCAATTTCTTACGGTTAGAGGCCGTCCATAAATGACGTCACGCGATTTTGAACGATTTTTGACCCCCCCCCCTTTCGTCACACGGCGTCACAATAAGTCAGACCCCCCCCTCAAATATGACGTCACAAAGCTCTGCCCCTCCCCCCCAAAAAATATATAAAACATGCCTCAAATCGCTTTAAACTATTGTCATTGTAGTGCGTATTTAAGTTGGCGCTGCACTCTGATGTTGTAGGAGAAAACATTTATGAAAAAGTATATTTAATTAAGTAGATCGTGTTGTCTATATTTATTTAAAGTTCCGCATTTTGATGTGACGTCACATTTCTTAAACACCCCCCCCCCCCACGCCTCGTCATACATCTCACAAATGTCTGACCCCCCCCCCCCCCCTGGGTGCGTGACGTCATTTATGGACGGCCCCTAAGCACAGAACACGACGTGACTCATTTTCGCCCGAGTCAAGCCAGGAGGCAACGGGACCATGCAGATTACGATACCAATCATGACTGATATTGTTCATTGTCTCGAACCGAACCCGTCCACACTTTAATAGGCACACGCACACGCACACACGTGTTATGACCAGTCACTTAAGAGACTAGCACGACCCCGTGCATGAGTAAGAATGGTTTACAGCGCTTTACTGATCCACCGCTGGATGACGGCATCCCAACGCTGCGTTGACAACGGGAGTTGTTTTGAGCATACTTCACCACGCTGATCAGTGGCAGGGGACCACCGCCACTTCTGATATCACTTTTCACGGATTTTATCCGTGGCCAGGAGTCGAACTCGGTGAGCTGGGTTGGTTCATAGCGCAACAGTGCTAACCACCGCGCGCATCTATAACAAGGCCGTAGACATGGAGTCAACATTGAGGGTGACCAACTCCTCCAGGGGGTCTGGGGGTCCCCCCCCCCCAGAAAAAATCTAAATTTGAAAACGATTTTCCTGCCATTTATTGCTAAAATATAAAAAAATCACTAACACATAGAATGGACTTCTTTTTTACAATAATGTCTAATAGTGTATTGTATTACATTGCTCTGTTTTTTTTTTCTTTTTTACCTTTTCTTGTTTCATTGTATGTAATGGCAGAGATTAGGGATTCATAAAGTATAACCATAACCACAATCATATAAACATAAGTATATTTTATAGCAATATATTGGGGGTGACATTTTGAGCATATTTGGATATTTGGATATTGTGTGTCTCCCAATATATATTATAATTACGGCCTTGATCTATAACACGTGTTTTATTTAAGATGGTCGCACCATCCAGGAACTGTCCAGGCTCAAAAACCTGCTTAGCTTCGGCGATGCGACGAGCTTGTTTAATGTCGTCGCCTTACAACGTGCGTGGAAGTCGCCCTACCCACCACCCCACCCATGCACTTCGTACAGCGATGCACACGCGCAACTATTACCGCAGTCCATCACCATGCAAAATACATGCGGCGGACATTACCATATGACAGCGTGCAAGGTGTAGTGGCTGTACAAACTACACAGCGTGTATGATAATGCCACTCTGCAGGCTCAGTGCTTCTGACGGAGACCATTGAGAGAGGGGAGTTGGGGCATCAACACATTATTCAGCGCCTTATCTCGCCCGGCAGATTGCTCTTGAGACATATGAAAGGCGTTTTTTTTCCCTCTCTCTCTCTCTCGTGCCGAGATTCGTGCCCCCGATAAGCGAGCGCTTTTATTCAAACATATTAAATATATAGTCTTCCATTTTAAAGTAATGCCTTGGTAATGCTATATTTACACACACACACACAGTATCTACTTTGTGAGTTTGCGCATAATGTGACCCGTGGCTTTTCTCCGTGCGCCTCTCATCGGCGTATTAAACCGCCACTCGGGGGCCCCCACGCACATAAATAGGCGTGCTTAGTAAGTAAGCACTTGCATCGGCAGCAGGCGCATTGCATGCAAACCCAAAATGCGGCTGCGTAATCTATAGGAACCATTATAAGCTAGGGGGCATGTTAATGGGGTGGGGGTGGAGCGGGAATGGGGTGGGTGGGTGGGGGGGGGGACGAGGTAGGGGCTCGACAGAAGCGAACGTCACGGCGGGTTACGTCTAAACGCATTACAATATTATCAGAGACGACGCAAGGGCCACTCGTTCTCGAGCAAGTGCGGAGTTTTAGCCTGCTGCAAGCGAGGCTCGCCCGTCGCGTGGCGTCGTCACGGCAAGTGCGTGAGCCACGCGTGTGTCCCGGGCTCGCGCCACGCTGCCGAGAATAGAGATGCACGGCCCAACTTGTGCCCGGATAGCGCTGACAGCTCAGCTCCGCGCAGGTAGATTTAAAGAATCCATTGGTTGCTGCACTGCATCGTTGCTCGTGAAAGAGTAAACAAATAAAAACGCGGGGTTTTTTTGTTGTTGTTATTGTTAATGGCTCTATGTGCGTATGATGCACGATGCCTGATAGAGGGAGCTAAACGGATGCGGCAGGGGTTAGATAAGAGATGGGTCAGTGTGAGGACAAGCTAGCTGCACGCGTTCCACGTTCAATTGCGACGTGTGGTCCCTGTATTATTATTATCGGCAGCACGCGCCATCAGCTGCTACCACATCGCGTTTGCTTTCCAGGAATTAAATAGACTCGGACCCGAGTTAATTGCAGGGGAAGTAAAATGAAAGTACCGTGTATGTATATATATACACACACACGGGTCAGAATGGGCTAAATAAAATAACCAGAAAATTGACAAATATTATGATGAAACATGGTTGGAACCGTTGGGCTAACGTTGTGGCCCAACGTTCGCCCGACGTTCCATACTTGGTTAATCTTGACCAAGTGTAATTGTTGTATTCCCTCCTGAAAGGTATGGGTGCAAAACACGAAGTACAATTCTGGAAAATCGCCTGATGAAGCTGGTTGTACTCACCAGCGAAACGTCGTATTCGAATTTTAAATGTTGTGGCACGTTTAATTTCCATGACAACCCTTAATAATCGGCTGTAGCTGGTGGTGGCGGGTAAACGACGCATTTATATTTCCACGATCTAAACCAGAAAAACATGTATTAAAGGCATAGAAAGGTGCGCCCCGAGTGTAGATGAAGAGGCTATAGCAGGGACTTTAGAATTAGTTTTGTGACATCTGACTCATGGAGATGCTGCGGTTTCACCCAACGTGAATGATGAACACTCACTAAATTTAATGAAACATTTCAAAATAAAAGCCCCATGCAGGACTCTCCTGAGAAGCAGCCCTACGACTCGTTGTGGTTCTCCTTGATAATTAAAACAAAACGCGATGCCAATTTTGGTGGTGCTGTAGAAGGGCATATTCAGCTAAAATTTGGCAAATATATAGTTGAGTCAGTGTGTACAACCAGAACATAAAAAATATATATTTTTTAAATGTGGGCTGCCCGCCGGTTTTTAAACATAAAAAAATAACTCCTTTCATTTATTTTTATCGTCGACCTATGAAAGTTTTTGGCTGCAGGTCTTAAAGTGAGCTGAATCCAAATACAATCTCAGACTTTCGTAGAACTCACATTTTCAGGAAATTATTGAAGAGGGCACCGCTAATGCTGGTGGACAGCGCCTGCTTCCAAGGTGCTCGCTGCAGCACCAGCTGCAATAGCCATGATCGATCCACAGCTGGATTGATGCCTCCAAAAGTCATTACAATTTCTCACAATCCTGCAATGCAACAAATCTACCTCGCACCTCCACATCGCTCCATCTCCTCGGCGCCCGTCCTCTTGGACGCGAATGGAAACCACGGAGCCATGCGTACGCTGGTGAGGTGGAAGTTGTGGTGGTGAGAAGTGGGGAGGAGGTTGGGTGGGAGCGAAAAGGTGGCGTTTGTGGGTGGGTGAGAGGAGGGGAGAAGTTAAACTAACTATAACTAGTTTTATCCTATCAGGTAAGGCCCACTTAGATATATAGCTATTTTTTCTGAAGCGACCTGGCCACAAATGATAGCCCAATCAAGTGGCTTATCACTGAGAAATGTATAGCAGACAAATACTCTCAACGATTTATGTTGATTTTAAATGTGGAGAGAAACCCCCGGAGGACCCGGAGAAAACTCCATGCGACCACTTTGAGAGAGAACTCACAAACTCCAAATATACAGGCATCGTCACGGTCGGGATCGAACCCACGATCCTCCTGTAGACCATGCGAGGTAGTTAACATCTCCTAGCCACCGTGGCGCAATAGGTAAGCGGACGTGTGGGTGACTGAAAGGGAAATGTGTTGGTGCTGGTGGTCGCGAAAAACGAGCAGGTGGATGTGCGGATGGGAGGGAGGAGGTGGTGGGTAGTGGGTGGTGGTGGTGGTGAACAGGCTTGGCTGTTGGGGCCGTGCAAGGCCTTTAATCCATCGCGAAATGAACTCATAGCGCAAAGCTGCCCAGGGCCTCTGGGTTCCCAATCAGCGCGCCACAGCTTGCGCGCAGCAATTCGGTAAACAGCGTTAATCTGAGCAGACTATCTGAAATAGAGGATTAAAAGGGCTTCGAGTTTTTTTTTCCACTCGCGAATCTGCGCTACTGAGACTTGGAACCGTGCGCGCGCGACTTAAATTCATGTAATGTTTTCTCACGGAATTAGTATTGTTAATTATATTCATATTTAGTTTGTCCGCGACGCTCATTAATTCGTAATTTTTCTAGTAATTAACGGCAATCACGCGCGATTATAATATTAAATACGAGCCAGCAAGAGCGGAGCGCATTTTGGGGGGGTTACGAGCATGTGTCACAGTACTGCGTGTCAGGAATACAAAGACAATGACCAAGATCTCCCGTATAGCCTCGACGGACTTTTGGGGCAAGTGCTGTTGGCGAGTAGCACCTATGAAGACCGACACGGCACACGAGAAGGTCGGAGGCCGCACCGCGTTCGGCCGCCTTTGTCTCCCCAGTGATGGTGTTTATACACCCGCACCGGGTACTCATTCGAGGCTGAGTCGACCTAGGGGAGACCCAGAACTGGTTTAGATAATTGTCACTGGCGTTGGCCGTGAGTGGGAATCGAACTCTGATCACGGAGTTTCGTAGCGCAGTGCGCTAACCGCTACGCTGACGCTCCCCTGTCAATCCGTGTGTGTTAGAATAACACGGACACACACACATTAACATATGCACGTGCACATGCTGCAGCATTGTGGCGGCGCAACGGAACGCATCCAGGAGGGCGCCCACCGAGGAGATGGAACGATGAAATGAGCTCGTGTGCAGGTCGCTGGGTGGAGTATTACTGCGCAGGACCGTGAGAGGTGGAGACCACTGGAGGGGACCTTCATCGAGCAGTGGATTGACCGTTGCTCATGACGATGTAGATGCTAGACAGAGTATGGCGTGTGTGTGTGTATATATCTACGTGTTTGTGTGTGCGTGGTGGGGAGCGGTAGTGTAGTGGTTAGCGTGCTGCGCTGCCAACCCGGCCACCCGAGTTCAATTCCCGCTCGTGACAATTACCAGTGGTGAATATTTGAACCGGTGCATGGGCATCCCCCCCCGCCCCCCCCCCCCCAGGTCGACTCATCCTTAATGGAGTACCCGTCGTCGCTGGGGAGACAAAGGTGACCGGGCGTGGTGTTATGGCCGTCGACCCACCCATAGCACTCGTGTGCCGTTCCGGGCCTCCATAGGTGCTCGATAAGAGCACACGAGGGATCTTTGTGTTCGTGATGTGCACGCATCACGATGACTCTCGTCTCGCACCCGTCAATTCCTCAAAGTGGATAATGGTTCAGAGCGTGACAGCTTCAAGCTTCTCTCTGACTCATCTCCTTGCCAGCGATGAGATGAGAGATAAAGCCACGAGTGTAAATGGATCGAGAAGACTTCTGACTCCCAGCCCTTCCGAGTGTCTCGGTCTAAGTTACTCCAAGGTGCTCCGATTACTCCGGACTCACGCGGGCACATCGGTAGGGTTTTGTCTTCTTCTTCGCATCGCACTGACAATGCAACGGCACGGAGTCTGACGTTCCGCTCCACGTGCTGTGTGAGCTACTTCAGGGACTGGGGATTACAATATAGCGTCGCCATATATTTATGGAGAAAGCGAGCCGGTGCTTTCAGTTTCTGAAGAAGCTCCCCAGCACGTGGAGCGAAACGTCAGACATCGGGCTGAACGACACGCGGTACCACGCGAGAACACACCGAGAGCTCTACTACAGCACAACCGCGACAAGCTGCACAGACGATGACGTGATGGTGCCGTGTGGACAGCACCACCAACGCACCGCCAGCACCACCATCACACCAGCACCACCATCATCAAAGCACCACCACTTCCAGCACCATTACCAAAGCACCACCAGGCCCACTACCATCACACCAGCACCACCACTACAAGCACCATCACCAAAGCACCACCATGGCCACTACCATCACCAAAGCACCACCAGGCCACTACCACCAGCACCATCACCAAAGCACCACCATGGACACTACCATCACACCAGCACCACCAGCACCATCACCAAAGCACCATCAGGGCCACTACCATCATACCAGCACCACCACTACCAGCACCATCACCAAAGCACCACCAGGCCCACTACCATCACACCAGCACCATCACTAAAGCACCATCAGGGCCACTACCATCACATCAGCACCACCACCACCAGCACCATCACCAAAGCACCACCAGGCCCACTACCATCATACCAGCACGACCACTACCAGCACCATCACCAAAGCACCACCTGGGCCACTGCCATCACACCAGCACCACCACCACCAGCACCATCACCAAAGCACCACCATGGCCACTACCATCACACCAGCACCATCACCAAAGCACCACCTGGGCAACTACCATCACACCAGCACCACCAGCACCATCACCAAAGCACCACCGTGGCCACTACCATCACACCAGCTCCATCACCACCAGCACAATCACCAAAGCACCACCAGGCCACTACCATCACACCAGCACCACCACTACCAGCACCATCACCAAAGCACCACCTGGGCTACTACCATCACACCAGCACCACCAGCACCATCACCAAAGCACCATCAGGGCCACTACCATCACACCAGCACCACCAGCACCATCACCAAAGCACCACCATGGCCACTACCATCACACCAGCACCACTACCACCAGCACCATCACCAAAGCACCATCAGTACCAGCACCATCACCAAAGCACCACCAGGCCCACTATCATCACACCAGCACCACCACTACCAGCACCATCACTAAAGCACCACCATGGCCACTACCATCACACCAGTACCACCACTACCAGCACCATCACCAAAGCACCACCAGGCCCACTACCATCACACCAGCACCACCATCAGCACCATCACCAAAGCACCACCAGGTCACTACCATCACAACAGCACCACCAGGATCATCATCGCCAACACCACCGGCACCACAAATCAACAACAACAGCAACACGAGCACCACCACCAACCATCTTTAAAAAAAAAAAACCTCTCTCCGATGGAGGGTCCCTCTCCCCGTCTCTTCGTCTCTCTCTCTGCCCCCCCCCCCTCCAACCCCCCGTTATCGGCCCCGCGTGGGCGCGCCCACAATTACACGCTCCCTGCACACCCTCGACGCACATGTAATGGCGTTCTAAAAAAACTCAATTTCTGGCGAGCCCTTTATCTGGGCGCAACAGCTGCGGAGTGTTTTTGGAAGCCGCGTGCCGAGGACCCTGCACCCGGGCAGGCTGAGCTAGACCCGGGGAGCCAGAGGGGGGCATCAGGGTAGAGGAGGGGGGGGGCACGGGGGAGGGGGGTCTCGAAGGGAGAGTTGAGTGGGGGTGGAGAGGGGTTATGCCGAGAGAAGAGGGGGTTTAAGGAGACCCGGGTTTGGACAGTTTCATGCGTATATGTGTGTGTATTTTGTTGTTGTTATCAAACCACCCATAGGGTATGAGTGGAGATGGACCTAGTCCATATAATAATAAAAAACTAAATCCCAGTGGTCTCAAACACTTTCGGGTTGGCGCCTGCTCAGATTGAGTGCCCGCCCCCACCTCCCCGTTTCACGTAAAGCGCAAACCGCTTTGCATTGCAAGACGTATAATGAGTTTGACCGGGTCGGTGTTTACGCGGTAAATGGGGTAAAAGGGGGGTGACGGCGTTCAGTCTGCTTCGCGAGCCTCCCCGTATATTTTATTTCTCGAGACCACGACGTGGAGGGAAGATCGGTTCCTCCCTTTGTGGCCAAGTGCGCATCTCTCTCTCTCCCGGGCGGCTGTCCCCTCGCCTCCCTCCCGCTGTGAGACGATGTCAGTCGCCCGCTTCGCTCGATGCCTGGACAAGGCGGGAGCGTTGAACCGAGGTGACTGATGCGAAATTATAACGGTGGCCTCTGGAAGGTGCTGGAACGCCGACACATTTGCCGCACGTCGTTTACTGCGACGTGGGAGCGTAGAAAAGAGCTTCACAGCTCATCGGATTTCTCCAAGATAAATAAAGATTCTGAATTAGCTGCGCTGCCCTTTGCTGTAAAGCAACCCCAAAGCCTATATCACCGGTCATGCATAGTGGTCACACATTCCCATGCGCTGTCCAGGGTCAACCCTGCTTATTTTATGAAATCGGATATCAGGAGGATTGCAGGATGATTTAATCACAGACGGATTTATGTTTCTAAGTAGATAAATCTCCAAAGATACATTTGAAATTTTTGCCATATATAAAAAAAAATATTGTGCAGAGGTGAGTTGGATTTACTCATATGGTGTCGTCAGAGTAAAGTCCTACCTTGATTTAAGTGCCGCATGGAATATAAGAATGGGTTTTACCCTTTCTGGCAATAAAAGAGTTTTGATTTAAAGCTTTCGCGACTGCAGGGATTCATATTCTTGGTTCTTTCGGTAAAGTCACGTAGAAGGGAAACAATAAAATAATAAAAACATAAAACAATAAAATTCTCACGACGTTTCGACTGCAACACAAGCAATCATCATCAGGTGTGAAAACCACAACAATTTTCTTGTTGTGGTTTTCACATAATTTTTTTGTTGTGGTTTTCACACCTGATGATGATTGCTTGTGTTGCAGTCGAAACGTCGCGAGAATTTTATTGTTTTATATTTTTATTATTTTATTGTTCCCTTCTACGTGACTTTACCGAAAGAACCAATAATATAATAAAACACTTGTTAATGTTCAAACACAAAATTCTCTGATATTATACGCATTGCCTTTGAAACTGATTGGCATACACCAGATAAAGCCTTCTGTATGGCCTTGTCTCACCAGTGTCAGACCAGAGAACGCCAAAGAGCGAACAGTACAAAGACAATGCACGTGCGAGAGCATTCATAGCTCGAGGTGAGCAGCTATATCATGGGATCTCTTTTGCCAGTATCAAAGTATGAAAAATAAGAAAGAGGTTTGACCCTTTCTGACAGTAAGCGCCGCGTGAAACAATCGCAAATAAACGATGGCCATCATCAGTGACCGAACTGCTTCTTGTGCTCGTTTTATTGCTCTTACCCGCACCTCCGGTGAGCACGGTTGGCTGCGTACGGTGCGAAAGAAGTTCAACGTACATAATGCAGCTTACGATTATACATATTTTCCCCTGCTATGAAGAAAGGCCACGTCGCCTGTTAGACATTTTTTTTCACTTTTGGGCCACACATTGTGCTATCGAATAAGGGGTTGCTTTAAAAAAAATGTATTTGTGCTAATGCGCTTTTAATGCAGTGTTACAACATTTACGTATGCCAGTATATACGTACGCGTACGGTTTCTACACGAGGTATGTTATTATTACAAAAATGCAGATAATCATCTGATAGTGGATATAAATCACTTTCATAGCATTTTGCCTGCGTTCAAACCTAGCGCATTACGCATGCCCATTAAATAAAGACGCGTCGTTAACCGTTTGCTGCCTGTTCGTCGTTACGCGGCAATGTGTGCGATATCAATTGCAGCGAGACACCATAATTCGCAAAGCTGAATCCTCTCAATTGATATATCCCAATTATATTATCATACGAACAATCACATTTACGCTCTGCCTCTCTCCCGTGTGTGTCTGTGTGTCTGCGTGTGTTTAATTCTGTTGTGGGCGCGGTGGTTTTAACAGCGCGCCGCGCTATGAACGCGCCAGAACCCCGAGTTCGATTCCTGCTCACGGCTAGCAACACCAGTAACGATTATCTGAACCGGTCCTGGGCCTCCCCTAGATCGACTCAGGCTTAAGTGAGTACCCGGTGCGATGTGTAAATATCGGCACTAGAGAGACAAATGCGGCCGGGCGAGTTTGCAATACAAAATACGAGAAATTATTCCACTTGTGCAGATACAAATATGTATCTTTATTCTCATCCACTGCATACAAAAAAATAACATAATATGCATATGTATCTATGCACGCTACATTTTTCCGAAATGTATTAATTGTAAACGAACACATCACTTGGAATTGAACAGCAGAGGAATGAACTACGAAATCAATTCATTGCAGCAAGTGAGACGGATGGTGGGTTCAAAGTTTCAAGTTCATTTTGAATAACCAGGTGGTTGAGGACCCAAGGGGACCAGGACAAAAGCAAAACAGACAAAGTACAGCAATGAATAAAATATAAATCAGTTCTTCAAGAGCAGTACTAGCACTGGACCATCGGAGATCACAAAATAGTCCTTGTCTTGAGTGGAATTATTTTTGAAAATGAGGAATACACTTATATTTTCATTTCATCGACGAACCAAAATCATTTTAATCAGATGCACAATTGGAATCATGGTCAAATAATCCCCGACGCCCCGCAGTGGATTGACAGGGGAGATGAGAGCCGTACATTTAACCGGCGAATGAAGAATGACTAAAACCAATTTAATTAATGTAACATTCTACAACCCATAGGACTTTGGAGCATCACGTATATCATATACACGCCGCTATGGGGAGTATGGTCAGGTTACCGTGATTGACAGTTGAACGATTCATGGGTTGACAAAGTCCCGCAGCTGCGAGCATGTGATGTGTACGCGCTATATACCCTTCGTGTCGGATTTTTGCGGCTCACTATATTTATTCATTGCTATCATTCTATATATATTAAACGTGACTGCGCACGCATGCACCGCGTAGCATTGCGGCTGGCTTCACAATAGTTTGTTCCAAGCGGAGCAAATAAGCCCGGCGTACGCAGAGGTGTTGAGTGCGTCTGCGTGTGTAACGCGTGGTCTACTCGTGCGGGAGAGCGGTAGTGCGGTAGTGCGGTGGTTAGCACACTACGCTACGAACCCGCATATGCGAGTTTGATTCCCGCTCACGGGGCAATATCAGCGGCGGATATTTGAACCGGTCCTGGGCCTCCACTAGGTCTACTCAGCGTTGAACGACGAGCACCTTGTACTGTTTACAAAGCATTCAGCAATGGGGAGACAAAGGCAGTCGGGCGTTGTGCTGGCCACCCATCCCTTCGTGTGCCGTGCCGGCTTTCATAAGTTCTCAGTAATACAGCACTTGCCCTAATAGTCCTCGTAGGTTACACGTGAGATCTTTGTCTTTGTGTACACATGTGTGTGTGTGTATATAGTTCCGACGAAACGCTATGCTGCCAGGTTTCCCGTTAACGGATATTTCGCTGCCTTTTAACGCAGTGAACGCACGGCGCATTAGGTGACCTGAAAGGCACGGCTCTTCCATTCACGGACATCCAGAACATGCCTTGGACGTCTTGGGTAGAGGAGACCCCAGGACACGGGGTGGTAGTGGTGGGTGGGTGTGATTTAGGGTTCGCAGTGGCAGCTCGGTCCGCGTGTGCGCTGGGTGCTCCATGCACGCTGTGTGTGTTGGGTGCCCTAGGGTGTGTGTGTGTGGTGCTCCATGCACGGTGTGTGTTGGGTGCCCTAGAGTGTGTGTGTGTGGTGCTCCATGCACATTGTGTGTGTTGGGTGCCCTAGGGTGTGTGTGTGTACTCGGTGCTCCATGCACGCTGTGTGTGTTGGGTGCCCTAGGGTGTTTGTGGTGCTGGCCAACCCATCCCGTCTTGTGCCGTGCCGGCCTTCATCAGTTATCGCTTAGAGCACTTGCCCCAACAGCCTGGTAGGACTATATGGGGGGCCTTTTTACTGCGTGCTCCATGTGGGGAGCAGTCAGCGCGCTCCGCTCCGAACCCGGCGACTCGAGTTAGATTCCCGCTCACGACCAACCAACAGAGTGACGATCATCTGAACCGGTCCTAGGCCTCACCCAGGTCGACTCAGTCTCAAGTGAGCTCCAGGGGAAACAAAGGCGGCCGGGCGTGTTGTTGGCCACCCACCCCTTTGTGTGCCGCTCCGGCCTGATTAGGTGCTTGCTAACAGCACTTGCCCCAGCAGTCTGATAAGACTATACGGGAGATCTTTGCCTTCGTGTGTGTATGTGTCGGTTACTTCAGGATGAGTTAGCGCGTTGAAACTGGAAACGCAGCATAGCCGCGTCGAAAAATGCGCCCTTCCAGCGCTCGAAGCGTGTGGCTATTTTACTTTCAGCAATGGATAAACATCGTTCGCCGGCCGTTCTGCCTAAGCGGTAGGGGCTAATGTGTGGCCTGCGAGCCGGAAGAAATTAATTTGAGGGCCGTTTGAAATGAAGTCACGGGCTATAGCGTGCAGCCCGTCGTGTCATTCGCCCACCACGTCCTGTGCTACAAGACCTAGTCATGGTCTTTGCGTAATTGCGTGATAGAAGCCGCTGCTGGCCCGGTACCAGGCGCGTAATATGGTACGACGTGGAATGCACTGACATCTCCATTACTTGTAGCGCGAACGTGTTACGCAAGGGTTATCTGGATAGAATGAGTCGTCCGATATACAGCAGCAGCGGGTGTGGGACACGTGTGTGTGTGTATACACTCATTTTCCTTCCTCCGCGCAATTTAATGAGGTTACAAGAACCATTGCGTTGATATTAAAGGCGCTTGCGTGGCGTCCATTGGGTTGTAGAAATGAGAAGAGGGTGATGTTTGCCTGGCCTGCGTAAAAAAAAAACTTTGGAGAGATTTCGGTTTGCAGGTTTGAAGTGGCGCAAAGAGAATCACAGCTGGCGAAATTAAATTTGTTTTAATTCCGTAAATTTGAATGTCACACGTGGCAATGGGCTAACAGTGGCTTAAAATGCGTTCAACAGTGCCTATCACCAATTGCGGAGCTATCAGACTTTGAGCGCTATGCGTGCTTGATATATACAGTGAAGTTTTAAACGTATTTAAGACAATGCAAACGCACTTTTTACATATTCTTCACATGCACCGAGATCACACGTGAACAAAATTACGATTTTTTTTTTAAAGACCGCAACAGGGAGTATGACTTGACAAATTCTGGCGATCACCCGATGAAGCTGGTCGTTGTAGTCACTCGTGAAACGTCGTTACTCAAATTGTAAATCTTGTGGATTTACTCTCCAACACACCGGTGTGCTGAACTAGTAACTAATTGGCACGTTTTGTTGACGTGACGCACTTCATTAATTGGCTGTGTCGGGTGGTGGTGGGTGAACGACACATTTATATTTACGCGATCTAACTAAAAAAAAAACCTCTATTCTGGAAAATTATGATGGTTAACTTCGAAGGGGTGCATCTTTTAGTCAGTATCCAGAAAAAAAATGTCCACGTCAAATTAAAACTCTTCAATTTACAAGTTTTTTTCTCTCTCTCAAGGTCCCAATGTGTAAGTGTGATCTCCAATTACAAGTCCCTTCCACTGCCCTGTCTCTGCTCTGAAGAATGGTCATTGGCCCGAAATATATCATCCTGCTATATACGTGTCCGTTATAAGCGGAGTTGAATATCTTGCCGAATATATGTTTTCTGGAATAGGCACGTAACTCGCAGCAGCAGCAGCAGCAGCAAATATCGGTATCCTGGGCGTGGTGGGCCGGGTGTGGAAATATTTTCCGGCTGACTGGCCTGGCTGAAATTAAGCGCTGGTGAAAAGTCAGTGATTGTGATACATTTTGGGTGATATTTATATTTATTTGAATAATGTGTTTTTTATATATATAAACTCTCATTAACGGTGTGTGTCTTTGATTAACATAGCAAATGTATGTATCATGTGAATGTGAATATAATGGCAAATGTGAATATTTTCGCAAATTTGTAAAAAAATGTGAATGTTTGTATCATAGCAAATATGTACATGCTGTAGCAGCATTATGCGAATATAATGACAAGTGTTAATATAATCGCAAACATGAATATAACAGCAAATGTTGTACAGTATATAATGGGAAATGGGAATATGAGAGCAAATGTGAATTACAAAATATAACCCCCCTCGTGGCAGAGAGGGGCAGACGGTGATCAACAGGGGATTGAGGATGGTGTGGGTCACGAGACTGGCATGAATGAAGAAAGCCGGGGAAGGAGGCGATAGTGGCCGTGCCCGTCTCAGACAAGGTGTCAGAAAGTCGACTGAGATGGGTGACACGCGTCGCGCCGACGAGAGAGAGATTGGAAACCGCCACGTGGAAGGGCGCAGAGCGATGAAGGCCTAGGGAGGAAGTGTGCGGTGGCTCCACGTGGTGGACGGGGAGGATTGGGGGTACTGTTGAGTAGAAGCGGGGGTGGGCAACAAGAAGGATGAGTGGAGAGCGAGGAGCAGGAACGGGAGACACCCCCACGTGAGTTCATATTGCCAAGAACGTTTCCAAGAATGAGAAGAAGAAATCACATTTTGGCTGAACGAACTCCCCACGTGAGCCGCGCTCGCGTGTTTGAGGTTCTGTCTGAATGCGTTGTATGGATGATTGAACGATTTCAGCATCGTGTATGTACGTATCTCGAATTTATTTCGCATCGTACGAAGCCATCCGTGCTAATTATCCAAAACACGGGCACACATCTTAATTGTTTGCTATCTGCAAACGCAGCGGCGTAAATCTAGACCATATTTTCCACGTGTGCTTACGCTCGTAAGATAAAATAACGGTAATAATACTACGAATAAACACGTACAGCCATCAATCAATGCAATGCTGGATAAAGGCTCGCGCCGTTGGTCACGAGAGTTGTTCGACCATACGTCACCACATTGGTCACAGCAGATCATAACTATTAAAAGGGATGCAACGACCAACAGCGGTTTTAGACATCGCTCGCCGCTGACGTTGAACGATGGGGCCAGGAATCAAAGTCCTGTGGCCAGACTTCGCAGCGCAGTGCGCCGGTTATTTCCGCAACACGACCACGCTGCAGGTGTCGGGAAGAGTCGGTGCGCACACGCTGTTTCCGCATGAACACGCGTGGGTGCCCGTTGATGCCACCCTGCTCCTCGGTGAGCTGAGATATTGGGGGGCTAGTGGGGTAGGGTGTGGGGGCGGAGGGGGGGGGGAGGACTCACCATGTAGCCAGCACCACCGTCCGTGCCATCCCAATCCCAGCACATCTGCAAAAGTGAGAATTGGCGATCTCGTTGTTTTGCCGACAACGGCTAATTGGCCTGCTGGGGGGTGTGCATCGCGGTTCGCAACAATCACCCAGTGGGTGGGCGATTGTCATGCGAATCTGTCCAACGGGAGGCTGTGTTGTACAGCCATTGGTCGTCATCATCATCACTATAATTATCACCAGCAGCAGATTCACCGCTGGTTGAAGGCCTCCCCAAAGTCACTGTTATCCCGCAAGCATTCCGTCTAGCTACTCACACGCGGAGAGTTGATCTCATCGCTGACGTCTGCACGATGTCATCATCCGGGGTGTGATTCCCCTCCTTGAACTGCCGTTTCGTCATTAGCCTCGGCCAAATCACGACAATTGCACGCGCTCAAAACGGAGAGTTGCATGGCATCAAAAACAAACCCAAAACCAAACAAATTGGTGCGACAGCTAATTGACTGCAGTGAAACCTCCAAATATATGTGTGCTTGTTCAACTTCTTTCACACCGTACGTAGTCAACCGTGCTAATCGGAGGTGCGTGGGAAGTACACCAAACTAAACACAAAAAGCAGTTGTGAAGGAATTAGTTTTTATTCCAGATTTAAAAGTGCATCGCTCTATTGGCTTCCTAATATCAGAAGAAAGAGGGTTCCAGACGGCCGCAGAAGCACAATCTGAAAGCGCGCGATGCTGTGAGGGTCTTTGTTGGATGGCCAGCCAAAAAAAAGTCACTATTCCTGAAAAAAAGTCTCCAGACTCGGTGAGGCTTTCCTGGGGGGGAGGGGGGAGCAGAATTGTGAATAAGGCTTTACAAGGGACCAGCCCAAGCGAAGTGAATGTTACATGCGGGGAAATGTTACATTGGAGGATAATGGGGATTTTATTTGTATCTATTTTTATATTTTTTTAAACAAGTGGAGGCTAGATGCAGAAAAGTTCACAAAAGCAAGAATATTATAATGAGGTTTGACCGCAATGGTAATGTAAATACGTAAATGAACCTTGTCTCTCCTCACAGTGTATTCCTGAGAAACTGAGCATGGGTAGGAACCCATCAGCTCTTTACAGCCGTAACAGCCAGGGGTGGAAACGCCACATTCGTATGGCGGGTAAAGTACTTCTTATCTTATCCTGAAGGGGTTTATATTGCGCCTTAACCAAGGCGCTTTACGAAGCATCAACAATGGCACAACATGCGAAGTGGTAATGGTGGAGATGAGGTGAATTAAATTGATGGGGAGGAAGCAGCGGTGGGCGAATCTGTGATGCATGAATTCGGTGAAGGCGAAATTGATGACAGTAAATTACGATGGATCGATTGAATTAATGTGGAATGAGTGACAGCCATATGATGGTAATATGAAGAGGGAACAATAACAGTGGTGTGGTTATGAGGTGGGGGGGGGGGGTTAAGGGGTCGAGGGGTGATCTCGGGAACGATAAGTGAGTTTTGAGTGAGGAGCGGAAACTTGTGAGCGAGTGTGACCGCTTAAAGGTGGAGGATAAGTTTTGACTTAAAACTTTCGTGACTGCAGGAAATCATATTCTTTGGTTCTTTCGGTGAAGTCACGTAGATAAAAAAAAAGAAAAGCAAAAAAACGATCGCAAAACAAGCGGTCTTCACTAGGCGAGCGATTGTGTGCGGTCTTCACTAGGCGAGCGATTGTGTTCTGTCTCCATCAGGCGAGCGATTGTGTTCGGTCTTCACTAGGCGAGCGTTTGTGTTGTGATCGAAACGTCGTGAATTTTTTTCTTTTAATTAAAATTGTATTTCTTATTTTATTTTTTATTTTTTTTCTCCGTCATTTTACCGAAAGAACCAAAGAATATGAGGATAAGTTTGTTCCAGCGAAGGGAGGCAGGAAGTGAAAACGAGCGAAGGTGTGGATTGAGCTGCAAGGAGAAGGAACCCCGCTAATAGTGACTTCTCCACAAAGTGGTGCTCGATTTCACTGCTCCGGAGGAGCAACGGTCGAGCACCGAGCAGGATTGAAACTCTGCGACGCTCTGGTTGTGAGTGCCGCAACTCTACCGCCTGCGTGCCTACTCAGCCGCTCTCCCCGTCTGCCAAAATTAAAATGACACCGGCGTTTGCAGTAAAAGTCAAACTCCCGATAATTCACCATCGTGCGTTTGCCGACACAAGGTGAAACTCTGGATAGGTTTAGACCTCTCTGAGACTCATCGGCAAAAGGCGCGGCGTCTATAAACAGCTGTTTCTGGGTTGCCTGAGGCTATGGGCAAGGACACTCCATGGACACTAGAGGGACCACGTGATTTTCAGTGCCACGTAATTACCTTTCATAGTGAATGGTAGCGTGTCTGTTCATCAGTGTAGAGTATCTATCGCCTGCTGAGACGTACGGATCAGAAACGTGGACGCTGATAGAGAGAATGGAACAAAATAAATTCTGGAAAATCGCCTGAAGAAGCTGGTTGCAATCGCCAGCGTAACGTCATCATCTTAGTTGTAAATGTTGTAGGTGTACTCTCCAGCACACCGGTGCGCTGATGTAGTAACTAATTGGCACTTTTTATTTACCCGACAAAACCTCACTAATTTGACGACACATCTGCATTTACGCGATCTAACCCAATAAAAAAAACTTTAATTGTGAAAGATGCGTGCTTGGAATTACACAGAGAGAGAGAGAAGCAAGCACGAGCGGATGAGAGCGCGCACTTGTGTCCACGACACGTCATGTCGACTCGTGTGACACGTGAAGTAGCCTTGGGCGGGACACGTTACAGGTAGGGATGATGGCCGGTGGTCGAGATCAAAAGGAAGGGAGTGGTAGCCAAAGTAGGGAACCACGCTTCAGAGAACGGCCAGCGTGGAGACGGAGCGATGAAGTCCGCTCGTGCACAAGAGCCGAGAGGATTGTGCGCGTCGCACGACCTCGAGAGACGGCCACGGCCTCGGGAGGTCTTCATCCAGTGGTGGACAGATCATCGCTGACGATGATGAGTCTGTTAATTGTTCCGATGCACGTCTCACGATGCCCCCTTCAACCAGAACGCCGGTGGCATGGTACTCATGTAACCGCTGTGTTTTTCAATTAATCTGACGATTAATAAATAGCCCCCCCCCTCCCCCCCCAAAAAAACACATATTCGGCACGCACATGCGCACTGCTGGATGAATGCATCTTCGTCACACCGCGCGGGCCGAAGCGGTTATTGAACCAAACGTTACCACGCTGCTCGGCTCGGTTTGGTGAAGACGGGGGAACATAGAAGCACAGGACAATAATGGCTATTGCTGCACCGCCCTCTGTTGCCCACCACCTTAGCCCCACGGGTGACAGTAACAATAGCGCGCAGTGATTGATTTCAGCCGGAACGATCCGGAACACTGTTCGGGGAACTATTTTGGCATGGTCCTGTGCTGTCGTTGGATCATTGTACGAATACAATATGGGGAACAATAATATATAATTACTCTAAAACTGAACTCAAAAGATTTTCAAGTTATCAGGTTAAGGCCCATATAGCTATTTTTCAGAAGCGACCTGACCACAAATTATAGCTCAACGAAGTGGCGTACAATCATCACGTGGAAATTTCAAGCAGCCAAATGCTATGAACGCACGTTGACTCAGAGGCCCCGGAGAAAAATCCACCCGAACACACGGGGAACAATTCAAACTCCAAATATGCAGCGGCAGGCGTCAGGGTCAGGATCGACCTCACGACCTCGTGTATACCAGGCGAGGTAGTTAACATATCGCCATTGTAGTTCCCTTGTATGTGCATACCTTGTATGGATATACATACATTGTACTTTTCATGGTGATGGCCTTACGCTGATGAAATCTACTCCAAGCCAGGCTGGACGCGTGATGGAAAACATTGAGAGAGAAATCAAGCCCTGGGCAGACGGAAATACATAATGTCTAACTGACAGTGCTGATGATCCAGCGCTCACAAATTCACTCCAGTCACTCGTTAACCTGTGGTCGGACGCCTCCTTGTAACTCCTCTATCGCTGCTACCATGATACTGCTCCCGTTACATTCACTCGTGGATTGAGGACTCGGTCTACCAGACTGACGTATCCGTCTCATATGTATGTATGTTGGACTTCTTTCGCACCGTACGTAGCCAACCGTGCTAATCGGACGGGAAGGACAAGAGACTAAACACAAAAAAATCTGTTCTCTATTCAACCGCCACCACACCACAGGTCAGAACAACTCACTTGCTCGTCCAAATCTCTCACTCACTCACGCACTCACTCACTGCACTGCAGGTCACGCCACTTCTCCAGTTCCGGATGAAGCTAATGCGGGGTCTGTAGAATATGTTGCAAAGGGGCCCTAAATGAAAGAAGAAAAAACACGTTCATATTAAAACACCAATTTTTAACTTGCATAGAGTAAAGTAATTGTATTTTTTCATTCGCTATAGAGCCAGATAATACGACAAATCGCTAACCTTAAACACCCAGTCGTTCATAAAAGTTGAAGGCGGTATAGTACTATAGTAATAGAGCAAGTGCAGAGTCACTTAATTCCCTCGCACTGCTCCACTCTCTCGTTGCCCCAGAGCTCCGATACCCTCTCATCAATTCAAGACACGCCTCAACTCTTATCGAGTACAACTTGGATGATGCTCTTTGGTTTTTTCGGTAAAGTCACGTATAAATAAGAAATAATAAAATAACATAATAGCGCACGACGTTTCGGTTGCAACACAAGCGGCCATCATCAGGTACAGAAGAGCTAAATTTACGGGAGAGGGGAAACACAAAACCTCAGATGCATATACAGACACCCAAGTAGGGGGAACTAACATAGATACAACAGGGGACACAGAGAGAGAAGCATACCCTGTTTGTCTGGTATGCTTCTCTCTCTGTGTCCCCTGTTGTATCTGTGTTAGTTCCCCCCTCTTGGGTGTCTGTATATACATCTGAGGTTATGCGTTTCCCCTCTCTCGTAAATTTAGCTCTTCTGTACCTGATGATGGCTGCTTGTGTTGCAACCGAAACGTCGTACGCTATAATGTTATTTTATTATATTTTTTATTTATACGTGACTTTACCGAAAAAAACAAAGCGTAATTCCTGCAGTCACGAAAGCTTCAAATCAAGTTTGGATGATGCTGTTCGCTACCGATCGCTTGACGTTTCGAACATTTGGTCCCCTCTGCTCAGCAACTGTGTTTAAGTGCATCCAGTATTAAGGGCCAGTTCCCGAAACGTTTCCTATTATGTATATATATTTTAAGGCCACCGTGTTATTAATGAATGTGTTGCGGTTGTGTGTACCAATGCAACAACAACACCTGCCATTCGCCACGAAGTGGCGGTCACGTCACCACGGCACCTGTACCAGGCCAGGTACACTCCGAGGCCACGTGGAGCATCGAAGGATCGCTGACAGGGAGGTCACGGAGACAGACCCAGCAGGTGCCATGGGGTTGACTGGCTGAGATGACCGGCAGATGCACCACCTGTCCCCACCTCGTCGACCGGGTATCACCACCACCATAATAATATAATAGTCCAGTCCATGTATGGACCGTGTGCGTTCGTCACAAACACTGCGGTTAGGAATACGCGAGCCAGCTGGGAGTTGTCTATAGGAATGTTGCCACCAAGTGGCTAAACAACCGGCACTGCTGCTGTTGCTGCTTGCCCACATGTAGCCTTTGCAGACTTGTGGCGCAGAGTGCTGTCGGGGCCGCCACGGCACGCGAAGGGGTTGGGATGACCAGCAAACACACCCGGCCGCCTTTGTCTCTCCAGTGTGGCGATGTTTTACACACCGCGCCAGGTACTCGTTTGAGGCTGAGTCGACCTAGGGGAGGCCCGCGATCGGTATCATACGACCGTCACCGTTGTTGGTCGTGAACGGGAATCGAACTCCGGTGGCTCGAGTTCGTAGAGCAGCGCGCTAACCGCTACACTATCGCTCCCCCCACATATACACATATAATCTGCATATACAGAGACAAAGATCCCTCGTATTGCCTAAACAGACTGTTGGGTCAAGTGCACCTATGAATACAAAGATCCCCCATATAGCCTTAACAGACTGTAGGGGTAAGTGCTGTTAGCGAACACCTATGAAGGCCGGAACGGTACACGAGGGGGTGGGTGGCCAGCACCACGCCCGACCGCCTTTGTCTCCCTAGTGGCGATGTTTACACACCGCACCAGGTACTCATTTGAGGCTGAATCGACCTAGGGGGGGCCCGAGACCGGTTCAGATAATCGTCACTGGTGTTGGCCGTGAGCGGGAATGCGAACCCGGGTCGCCAGGTTCATAGCGCAGCGCGCTAACCGCTACGCTATCGCTCGCACACAAACACACGTTATTTAAACCGCGTGAGAGCCCAATCAGAGGAGACCTGGGCCACATAAGTCGCGAGAGCAAACATTGTAATCGAACGGTCCAAAACAACATTGAATCGAAATGACCCACTCCACAACAATGCAGAGTAACGTTTAACACGAGAGGATGAACAATTGCTACTAAGGTGGATTCTAGCGGCGGTCTGCAGCACTGTGACTTACATTGTGGCACTCGTGGCTAGCGCAGTGAGTCCGCATTGCGTTCGATTCGCGGCCACGGCTAACACCAGCGGCGAGCGATATCTGAACCGGCCCTGTGCCCCCCCCCCGCCCCCACCCAAGTGACAAATATGGTGAAGTATGATCATACAACACAATGGCCGACATGGCGTTGGGAGGTCATCATCCAGCAGTGGATTGACAACGGTTTAGAGCAATTACAGAACACTGCATTCAAAATGGCCCAAAGCGATTCATCCAATTTCCATTTAAAACTGACCGGAGAAGGTTCGAACAGCTGTTAAACGTAAGGGACGTACACTAACTACTCCAATACTATTCCATGACAAATGTGAAGCGTGGCTCGAGGACAATCCTGTCAATAAATAAATGAAACCCCTACGCCAGAATGTTTATGCGGTAAAAATGTGTTAGCAAATTACCCAACACCGCTGATAGCGTGTCTCTTTGTCAAAGCCATTGACGTTATCACTGTTGGTACAGAACTCTTCAGGCGTAAGACTCTTACACCGAATCGATTGACAATTCCCTCAGGACGCGCCTCTTGCTTAATTATGACAGCTATTGTTGCACGCACGTATGTATGTATGTACAAGTGTTTTGTGCATGTATAAAGACACGCATTCAATAGATGCGTATGCAAATAGGCATGCTATTACAGCTGCGCACACGTGTATAGCTGAGACACGTGTGTTTTTGTTGATGTATACGTGCACATTAGTACATAGCGGGCATGCACACAGTGTACTGCGCATGTACATACACACATCTACACAAATGTGCGTACATACACACGGGCATACCGAGTGTCATCGTGCGCGCAGACACGTGTATGTATGTGTGCATGTTGAACTTCTTTAGCACCGTACGTAGCCCACCGTGCTAATGGGAGGTGCGGCGGCGGCGAAGGAGATAACTTAAATATAGCTCGCGATTCTGTCTCGTGAAGCAAAGGACATCTCGCCGAGCTGCGCTTGATCTCGGAGTACTCAGAAGAATATTTATTTGAAGCTTTCGTGACTGCAGGAACCCATACTCTCTGGTTCTTTCGGTAAAGTCACGTGTATAGAAAATAATAATAATAATAATAAAAGAACACGACGTTTCGGTCGCAACACAAGCGTCCGCAATCACCTGATGACGGTATTGCAGATAATGAAACGTTCGTCATCAGGTGATGACGGACGCTCGTGTTGCGACCGAAACGTCGTGTTCTTTTATTATTTTTTCTATCCACGTTACTTTACCAAAAGAACCATAGAGTACTCAGAAGAAGGTGACCCCAAGATGTCAAGGGCCTCGTTGTTGTAAGGCGATGGCAGATGCGATCCTGCAAATAGTGCCGGGCTTGACCCATCGAGTGCCTTTCCAGGTCAGCGGCAGAATCTTCATCCAGAGGTGGACACACCATGGCTGATTAACCGCGATGGCCATGATGATTTAACAATTTTGGATAGCTTCTACCTCCTGCACACTAGGGATGCCCGAAGGCGTCCTGGTGACTGCGATGTTGATGATGATGATGACGTCCGTAACTACCAGCGAAACGTCGGACCCTATTGTTGTGCTGAAGCAATCAATATTGCCGCGTGTGTGTTCACGTGACAGCTTTCGTTTATTGGCTGTGTCGGTTGGATGAGGGTATACAACAAAGATTTTACTTACACAATTTGACCCAACAAGTAATTATGAATCGTAATATTGATCGCGAATGACTACGTGTTAACCACTCACTCACCACCTTCACACACTCGTACTGGCTACCATGGTGAAGTATAGTCAATAATCTCCAAGACCCACACAGCTGTAGGCGGAGGCCCTCATCCAGCAGTGAATTGACAATGGTGCCGCACGTGGACGTGTCGAAGCCCCCTCTAACAACAACAACAACGAAACCTCTCACATTTTCATCCGGGCGCAGTGGCGCAAGCTTGTGATCGAGGCCTTCATCCAGCAGTGGATACATCGTAGCCAGTGTTGGCGATGATGAATCCTAGCCGCTGATGGAGATGGTGAGTTCTCCATTCCACCAGAACCTGGACTATGTCGGTGGTGGCAGTGCACGTGGCTGCCTGTAACCCAGCACTGGAGGCAGCAGCGAGGGTTGGTGGATTACCGCACAGATGGGTTGTGAATCTCCCTTCCCCATGGGCGTCGAGGAGGTGCCAAACAGCCTGACTCGCCAGGAGAAGGCAGTACAGCAAGTGGACTAATCTCCATCTGTTTCCATCTGTACGGGGATTGAGCATTGCCCCCTCGCGCACGTGCGATTTTCTCTGGGTGCTCCGGCTTCCTCCCACGCACGTGTATCATAAACAACTCGTCGTTAAATTGGCTGAATACATCTCAAAATAAAAATAATTGAAAGGAAGGGCCCTTCTGAAAAAAACCCCAACAACTCAGTGAGGCTTTCCTGGATGGATAAATAAGTAGTTATTATTAATTGTTTTTATTATTATTGTGTCTGCCACACGCAAATCGCATGCAATCCCTCCATCTCTGAATGAAACAGAAATATTTATATTCTATATAAACCTTCAGTATGTATAGTCCTGTGGCTTGTGGGGGGGGGGGGGGAGGGTGCGAGCGCGGGCTTGTGGGCGATAGGGCCGCGTGTGCAAAAGGAGTGCCGCTGTCTCATGCCACCTTTGATACCGTGAAGAGTAACGCTGCGAATGAGCTTTACGAGCCAAGAATATCACTGCTGCCCTGGCAATTGAACCAGCGTGTCCTGTTGTATGGCCGTCATACTCGTCCTTTATCCTCCCGCCCCCGTCTGGCGCATAAGCTACAGCTGTTCTATTATTCTTTTGATTTGTATTTGTTTATTATTGTTGTTGTTGTTCAACCGTGCACTCGCAGCTCTTTCAACTCCCTCCATCTATTGCTGATCGAGAGGCTCTCCAAGACGTGCGGGTCCGTGTGGGGCGCAGCCGCGGAGCCATCTGATCATACTTCACCGCGCGGGTTCGTGCCCGGTTTGTGAACTCGGCGAGCGACGACGTTGGAGCATATAAGTAGAGTACAACAATGTATTTTGCTGCACCGCCCTCTGATGGTGATGACGATGATGATGGCAATGCTCTCCTCGCAGCAACCTATAACACACCGTGGTAGGCAGAGCGGTCGCCCATCCAAGCATGATGCAGGCTCCACCTCGCGTAGCTTCTTAGACCTCGGACGCACTCGGTGTGATTTGGCTATAGGCCCATGTCCACGTATTTCATGTGTACCTATTGTACGTGCAGTGGGGTGGAGCGGTGGTGCAGTGCTTAGCGCACGCGCTCATCATGATCCCGGCAACCCGAGTTCCATTCCTTGTCCACGACTAACATCAGCGGAGAGTGATTGCTCAACCCGTTAAGGGGTCACCCACTTCGCCAGCCCGCACTGATCAGCGGTGGTGTAGTATCGCCCATCCAAGCACAGTCCAGGCTTAACCTTTTGCTTAGCTTTTGAGATCTGACGAGGTCGTTATTATTGCATTATTTCTCGCAAGTCCGCACGTCCTTTGGACGCGACCGTCCATCTCTCCCTCCGTCCCTCCCTCCAGCCAGCCAGCAAAAAAAAAACTTTCCTAACAATACATGAATATTCATTCACATACCAAGGCAAAGGTGCAGGTTTGCAATTGCGTTATCACGCCTCTCAGGAGACAAAGGCGGCCGGGCGTGGTTCCTGGCCACTCGACGCATCGTGTGCCCTGCCGACCTTAACAGGTGCTCGCTAACAGAGCTTGCCCTCCCCAACGTCTCTTCGAGGTGACACGGATAATCTTTGTCAAATACTCAGTGGAGCATTCGCTGGCGATCATCCGCCCCTTCATCTCCCCTTTATCTCGTACTCATTGCTTATTAGATTTCTATAACGACACGGCAACAGCGAGAGCCCGAGTTGAGGAGGAGGAGGAGGGGGAGGCTGTGGGAGAGGGCTTTGGGAAAACATCCACGATAAATGCTCAAGATAAATTATCAGAAGTTGTGACGAGCCGAGCTCCTCGTGGATCTGGCGTGCGTGGGAGAGTTCCAAAAACACAACTTGGGACGCCGAGAAATTCAATCGTTGGATTAATGAGCGGTTTAGCCACGTCGGTTTCGCATCTGTGTTGTTTTAACACCCGCGCCCTCGGAGGGCAACTTTCATGCCCCCCTTTGGTGGCGATTATCGGAGAAATTAAGAGTCGTATAGGGTAAATAGAATAAAAACCGGAATGCTTAATACGTTTTTTTTGTATTATAAAGACAAAGATTCCCCGTTTAGCCTTTAACAGCTTGCTGCTGCCAAGTGCTGTTCGCGAGCACTTTTTGCACGCTTAGTATGGTGCTGAATGTGGAATTTCGAGCACACGACCACGGTCGTGAAGAGATTGGTGCGTTGCACTCTGAACCTGAGCGCTGATTCAGATGAATCATTCTTCACTGTGTCGTGAGATTATTATTATTATTTTTAACAATCATCGGGCACGTGCAGCGATTATCGCACTGCACTTTGAACCCGGCCACCTGAGTTTGATCACCAGCCTCGGCTCCCTCACAATTCCATTTCACCAATCCGCACTGAGAACCGGCGTGGTGAAGTATGGCAATTACGACAACACCAACGACCCGTAACTGATACGCGCATAGGAGGCCTTCAACCAGCAATGGTTTGACAACGGGCTCTAAATTATCCTGAATAATAGTTTATTCATTCATTAAATGGACACATTATGAGCTTAATGAACAGAAGGAAGTAATTGCTGCAGAGACAACGTTAACAATGAAAGAGAGCAGATTATTCTTATCAGGCCCCAAGGTGCAAAGTGCAGTCTCCAACTTTCATTCACCCTGCCTCTCCGGCCTCGATTTGTATGTGCTCTTAAAAAGCACTATTGCCCGAAACGTCGCCTATTATATACACACTCATTTAAAACCACAGTCTTTTGGCGAATGCGTCGAGTGTTGTTGTTGATTGCAATTGCGCTTACACACAACAGCCAACGCAGTATCACGAAGTCACGTGTTTGTAGCAGAGGGTGAGCATATGGTGACGAGGATGCATGTATTTATACTTTAGCATAAATAAATACATGTGAATTTTGATTCATTTGTTGTTTTTGTCTGACTTTATGTGAACAAAAAGACAGAAATTCGCCCGTTTTCTCATTGAAAATAGGTAAATTTCAAAATATCACTGTCCTGGTCACAAAAGCAAAGTTTGTGGGGAATAATAGCCATTTTCTATACTTTTTAGGCATAAGCAATTACAAAATAACACTTACTACTCAAGGACAAAAATTGTGTTACATAGTGTAATGATTCCGCGAAGCAGAAAGTGAGATACGCGTGGATTGGAGAAATTATGCACATTAAGGACGTCGTTGTCTCTTAAGAAAGTAAGTGGGGGGTTTGGGGGTGGAACCCATTATGGTAAGAAGGGATTATAGCGCATGATAGAGACTGCTGATGGAATGGAAGCTGATGGAAAGAAGACACCCGAGAGAGAGGGAGAGGGGGAGAAAAACCCCAACAAGCATGGAGATGGAGTGATGAAATCAGTTCATTGCGTGGGGGCGAAATTAGTTGTGGTATCACATGACCGTGAGGGCTGGTGGGAATGTGGCGGAGGAGGCCTTTATCCAGCAGTGGATAAGGTCATGGCTGCTTGATGATGAGTGCAGTGCAAAGTGACACAATCAATGACCGCTATCAACAAAACGAATTCCTGTACTGATTATCTATTTATCCGACGCGTTATAATCAAGGTAGCGTTCTGCTAGTTGAGAAAACTGCTTAGCCGTTGGAATACCACGTGAGGCGGAGAGGAGTCAAGGATTGAATGAAGCTAAGAAGAGAAAGGGACGGGGAAAGGAAGGGACGCCGAGACGAAAGTCCCCAAGACGGGCAAAGAGGGCGCGGCTCAAGACGAGGAGCAACAGGAAGAAAAGGAGGAGCGCCGGTACAGAAAGGCCAGGAGGAGGGGGTGGCGGGGGGGAAGGAATGACCGGGCCGAGATGTCGGAGATGATAGGATGGCAAAAGATGGTGAGAGGGGAGGGAAGAGAGGAAGAGAGAAGGAAGGATCCAGCAGTAGTGAGCCGGACAGAGGAGCAGCGTCTGTTTTCAAAGGGGGCGGAGAAAGAGGAGATATTCCAAAGTTGGGGTTTCCACACAGAAGTCACGTGATTTTAACTGATTTAGATAGATGAATACGCTCTTGATTAGCAACTGTAAATATTGTAACGGGTTTTAGTCATCGGTAATACGCAATGATTTTTTTTGTATTTTTTCTGCCTCGAATAAAATAAGATACTTCATGATGATCCTCCCGCTCTTACGATGATAACAATTTACAGCCCTTTGTCAATCCGCTGCTGAATGAAAGATTCTCGACACCTTTTAGTTCAGGGGCTTGTTTGATTTTGACTTAAAACTTTCGTGACTGCAGGAATTCATATTCTTTGGTTCTTTCGGTAAAGTCACGTAGATCGAAAAAAAAATTAAGTGAATAAAAAAATAATTTAAAAAATGCTGATTGGTAAAGTCGGTGGGGGGGGGGGAGGGGGGGCGGGGAGGACGTCTTGAACCGGTTCAGATACAGCCACTAATATCGGTTCACTATGGCTGGGAATCGACCTCAGGTGGGTTCACTGTGAAGTACTGAGTGCTCCAGACTGCGTCCCAATCCTCATCCTTTCTTTGGCATGCACGCCTTGCGGCGATTGCAGTGGCCCGTGGCTGAACGCATCACAGGTTTCAGATTCGCGATTCCAGTGACCTGCAAGCGGCGCATTGCCAAACGTCGCGATGAAAAATGATTTCCAGAATTGCGCAGCGGACGGCATGATTTGTTACATTGATTGATTAATTAATAGCTTAACGCGTAATGAAATACCGCCCCTACTCCTTTGATCGCCACCATCAAAGGAGGGTCCCGTTCTTGATGCGCGTAATTACATTGCGTCGCTGTCATTTCTCAGCCGGGCTCGCTTGCCACCAATCATAGCCGCCAGTTGCCCGGGTGAGGGTGGAATTCCCTCCCCACAAACCCAACCACTCCCCGCGGGCCTGCGTCGATTCCAACTCTGAACGGACACGACCCCACAGACGGGGCTCGTTGTGGTCTAGGCAAGACATTGGTGGCGGTGATGGTGGTTGTGTTAGTGGGCGGTGATGGTGGTTGTGTTAGTGGGCGGTGATGGTGGTTGTGTCAGTGGGCGGTGATGGTGGTTGTGTTAGTGGCGGGGTGATGGTGGTTGTGTAAGTGGGCGGTGATGGTGGTTGTGTTAGTGGGCGGTGATGGTGGTTGTGTTAGTGGGCGGTGATGGTGGTTGTGTTAGTGGGCGGTGATGGTGGTTGTGCAAGTGGGCGGTGATGGTGGTTGTGTTAGTGGGCGGTGATGGTGGACGTGTTAGTGGGCGGTGATGGTGGTTGTGTAAGTGGGCGGTGATGGTGGTTGTGTTAGTGGGTGGTGATGGTGGTTGTGTTAGTGGGCGGTGATGGTGGTTGTGTTAGTGGGCGGTGATGGTGGTTGTGTTAGTGGGTGGTGATGGTGGTTGTGTTAGTGGGCGGTGATGGTGGTTGTGTTAGTGGGCGGTGATGGTGGTTGTGTTAGTGGGTGGTGATGGTGGTTGTGTTAGTGGGCGGTGATGTTGGTTGTGTTAGTGGGTGGTGATGGTGGTTGTGCAAGTGGGCGCTGCACTACGAACCCGGCAGAGACCTACGTTCGATTCCCACTCAACGACCACCAACGAAGGTCCTGGGCCTCTCCTAGATCGGCTCAGCCTCAAATTAGTGTATATTGTGCGATGTGTAAACATCGTCTCTCGAGAAGACAAAGGCGGCCGGGCGCGGTGCTGGCCACTCACCTCCTCGTGCGCCGTGCCAACATTCATCGGTGCTCGCGCTAACAGCGCTTGCCCCCGAAGTTTGTGAAGGCTACGCGGGGAATCTTTGTCTTGTGTGGTCGTGGCTGGTGATGGTCGTGGTGGAAGTGGTAGCAGTGATTTTGGTGACATTGGAGGCGGTGGTGATCGTGTTGTTTCCATCTCTGAGATACACAAGAAATTGGGACATGGCATGGCAAGAGGAAGATGTCACAAGAGCCGACGACATGTATGACTACGCAACTGAAGACTTACAAGGGAGTTTTCTTCTTCTTTTTACGGCAAAAAGGAGAGAGATCCTCATGGGAAAATCTAAGGGCAGATCGTAACCCTAGTGGGCAATGGTGGTTGCGGCTGTGCTGCGGCTGTGGTTGTGCCGGTGGTATTGGCTGGAGAGGAGACGGGGGTGGGGTGGGGGGGCTATCAGAGGGCTCCGTGCGAGGGAGAAAGTTTTCCCATAAACCTGCGTGACCTCCGTGTGCAGGAAAGCAGGAAGGCGGGCGGCAGTTGCCTGCCTCGCACGAGTGAGGGATGCACCACTGATGAACGATCAAAGCCCGTGTCGTGATCCTACAGCGAACCTGCTTTGCCTTACAGCCGCTGCCACCCCAACCACCCCACCCACCCCTTCTTTCACTCAACCAAATGCAACGATCCCCCGTATAGCCTTTCAGGTACTTGTGGGGCAAGTGCCGTGGGCGAGCATCTGCGACGGCCTGCGCGGCGCACAAGGGGGGGGGGTCTGTGTGGTCAGAACCACGCCCGGCCGCCTTAGTCTCTATCATCTTATTATCACGCGTTCAAGCAATTGTAGGTTCATATTCTTAGTTTTTTCGGTAAAGTCACGTTGAAGAGAAACAACAAAATAACAAAATATATATAAAACAATAAAAAATTCTCACGACGTTTCGACCATAATATTTAGTTATTTTGTTGTTTCTCTTCAACGTGACTTTACCGAAAAAACTAAGAATATGAATTACTGCAGTCACGAAAGCTTTAAATCAAAATTCAATTGTAGGTTGTTTTGTTGTTTCTCTTCAACGTGACTTTACCGAAAAAACTAAGAATATGAATTACTGCAGTCACGAAAGCTTTAAATCAAAATTCAATTGTAGGTTGTTCAGCGAATTTCCTGGCGCGGGGGGGGGGGGTTTCCCGGGGTCCCAACTCGTATTGTAATTAATGTATTTAATATACGAACACACGCAGACAAAGATCACCCTCATAGCCTGAGCAGACTGTTGGGGCAAGTGCTGTTAGCGAGCACCTATGATGGTCGAAACGGCACACGAGGGGGTGGGTGGCCAGCACCACGCCCGGTCTGCCTTTGTCTCCCTGCTGGATATGTTTACGCATCGCACCAGGTACTCAATCGACGCTGAGTCTACTTAGGGGATGCCCAGGACACACTCGCGCCAGCTCCCCCGACGCCTTCCCCACCTGGAGTACTCTCGGATGACCCGCTCGCTCACGCCTCTGAGACGAAGCCGCACAGATTTAAAAAGCCAAGCAGTGGAGAGAACCTGTCAGGCGGTACAATTTATTGTCGGAGTCTCGAGGAACGTCGCAATCTTCCACCCATCCCTCTCCTCTTCCCCCCTTCCCGACATATCTTCGAACCAAATGCATCGGAGCCGTGAATACGCTCACCTATTGCCACGCCACCCGGGACAAGGTATGCGCCGAGTGTAAGAGAAGTGGCATCCGTGTGTCGTGATCAATGTCGGCATGGACACGACGCTTCACGTCAACAGATAACGTATTCCATGCACAATGTGGGTGGATCGGTGGCGCGATGGGCAGTGCACTACACCAGTGCCGGATTGTCCTAGTAGCACAAGTAGCTACATATGTAGTAGCTACGGGCCAGGCACTTTCACGGGCCAGTGATTCTGCACTTGCTCTATTACTATAGTACTAGACTGCCTTCAACTGTTATGAACGACTGGGTGTTTAAGGTTAGCGATTTGTCGTACTATCTGTGCTGTATAGCAAGTGACAAAATACAATTACTTTACTATGCAAGTGAAAAATTGGTGTTTTCATATTTTAGTGTTTTTATATATATATTTAGGGCCCCTTTATAACATATGATACAGGCCCCGCACTAGCTTCATCCGGCACTGCACTTCACCGCGCTAAGCGCGAGTTTCATTCCCCAGCCGTGGCGAGCTAACATCAGCAGCGAGTGATTTAATCCGAACCCTCTGCTCCCGACCGCTGCCCGCGCTCATTTGTAATCCCCCCGCTCCTCCGATTAGCACGGTTGGCTACGTACGGCGCGAAAGAAGTCCAACATACATAATGTACATTCACCAACCTGCAATGACCATCGTGGCGAAGTATGGTCAGACACACTCCCCAATTGCAACGATCTTTGGAGACTTTCATCCAGCAGTGGATCGACAAAGGAGTGTCGATCGCTTACCATAGAGTCTACATATTTGTATACACGTTTATTTCGTATGTGCGTGTAGAGTATATGCCACGTCTGGAGAGAACCCCAACGATCCAAGTTCAATTCCCGCTCACGGTCAACATCAGTGACGAATATCTTCACCCGTCCTGGGAATCCCTTAGATCGACTCAGCGTTAAATGAGTACCTGCTGCGGTGTGTAAACATCAGCACTGGGGAGACAAAGGCGGCCGGGCGCGGTACTGGTCACCCACCCCCGAATGTGCCGTGTTGCCCTTCATAGGGACTCGCTAGCAGCACTTGCCCCAACAGTCTGTCAAGGCTATGGGTGGGGGGGGGTCATCTCTGTCTTGTGTGTGCCGCGTGCATTGCCATTTTGACAATGTTTGCGGTGAAGACAGACGGAGGCATCGCCATCGATGCGAACGCGTTCTTCGCTGCTCTTGAGCTTGAAGAGAACAGCAGACGTGAACAATATGTAAAAGCTCTGGGAGTAAATAACATTAGCGGCCTGAATGCATGTTTTTTTTTTAAGCGGGTGCGGGTTAGCGAGAGAGAGGGGGAGTGAGTGTGTGGGCCGTGTACACACGCCAATTCAGAATCTCTGAAAACGCTTCCTAAATCCCGCGTCTCGTATGCACGGTCACACACGCGCACTCGTGTGCACCCACACAATCAAAATCCCACACCCCTCCCCCCACCCCTCTCTTCAAATTCAATTCATCCCAAGTTCAGCCAACACCACCGTCACCCGCCCGACCGACAGACCGACCCGTATAGAATGGCCAAACCGCACGAAGACACACTCTTAACGCCTTTGCACCATCTGATGATGATGATGAAGAAGAAGATGATGATGATGATGGCCGATGGTTAACAACAAATGACAAAATCGAAGCAGCCAAGGAACGCAACGCGTCTGAGACGACGCCCAGCCACCGGGGAGATAAAGCGATGAAATCAGCTCGTGCGCATGTGCTGGGTAGATTATCACCGGGTTTTTTTCACGATTATAAGACGCGCGTTTTGTTCCACGTATTTGAAAAGCAATCGTGTCGGCGATTTGCGTGAGAATGCGGGTCTCGATCTGCGTGAAATGCATTGACAACGGGCACCAGTTTGGGGTGCGTCTTACTTTCCGGGAGCGTCTTATAATCCGGAGAATTTACGATGCATTACGAGATCGTGAGAGAATGGTGACGGCTTGGGGGGTGGTGGGGGGGGGGGGGTAGCGCTTTCATCCAGCAGTGGATTGATCATGACTGATGATGATGATGATGCATGTGCTTGCTTTTGCACATGGCCCTAGTTAAGAACGGCCCCTCGCATTCCAAACCCAATTTGTGCAACAGTCCACGTGTCGTCGTTGGGCTGCCGCGATAGAGCGACACTACACGATGTATCGTGCGATTTCAGGCACCACGGTGATCGTATCGTTCGTTTTGCAACATATCTTCAAATATATATTACGGTCAATTTTGTTTTTACGTTTCACTTTCTGACTAAATGTTTACGAAATATCAATAAGCACAGTGGAGGATAATAACGTTGATAATAATAACATTAACAAAAACAATGATTGCTTTTAATCATACAAATTCTGCTTTGACAAAGATTTTCCGAATAAATTGAAGGCGTGGCGATTGATCCATTATGACGCCATCACTTCCTGAGAGCACGCGCGTTGTCAGCGTGCGGGATTGGAAAGTTGCAATCGATGATTGTAAAGACTTCCGTTGGGATTGTGTTGAGTGGCCTGCGAAAGAGGAGCTGTTGAAGCAATATTTATTCGTCCTCAAAGTCACCGTGTAGTGCACCAAAGCATAGATTAAGTTGACTTTACTTGTTACGCGGATGATGGCGTGCAGCCAGTTACCCGGCTATTTCACGCGGGAGATCCGTGGTGGTGCGTGAACAAAGCAGGAACAACAGAACGACGACAACTTTAAAAAATAAAAAAAAACATCACATTTGCAGAGTCTTGCACGACTATATGAAACAAGACGATGTCAAAAAATATATTTTTTTTATATAAAAACTCCGCGAAATCCAATTACGATTGTTACTAAAAACTGATATCGTCACATCGTATTTAAAAAAATATATATCGTACCGTGGAAAACAATATCGTTTGTCGGAAAAAAAACGCTCGTGCCGCGACATGGACAGCGGCGGACCGTGCGCGCCGCGAGGGGCAGCCGCCGCCGCACACGGAGCCGCCGTTATCCGACGGATTCAGGACGTGTGCTGTAATGCTGTCACATTAAAATGACAGGGTACATTAGCCCGCCGAGACACTGAATGAGGTGGCCTCTCGAATAGGAGAGAGAGAGAGAGAAAAAAAGTCACAGAGAAAGAGAGCGAGTCAGACAGACAGACAGACAAGAAGGAGAGAAAGAGCAGATAGAGAGAGAGGGGAAAAAAAGCCAAACTATAATAGGCTTATTTATTGGACAGGGGTCTCCCTCTCTTTCTCTACCCGATATCCTGACTTTATTAATAGGGAGAGTGGCGGCTGACTGTTGGGACGGGATAGGCGCAGGGAGGAGGAGAGGGAAGAGGTAAAAGACTGACTTTGTGCTCGCTGGTAAAGATGATCCTGACTGCTGTCTGATGTGACAGAGTCGAAGCCCTCTCTCTCCCTGTCCGGCCAGCTGCCGCTCTGCGTATCTGTGCGTGACGGTGCTGGCTTATTATAATGCGGCCCTGCCACCAGACACACGCTCTCCCCCGCCCCCCTCCTTCGCTGCGCTTGTGATTTGTTATTTGGGAAACTTCCGTTAGATATTCCGTTACCGCTCTCTCAGATGTGGCGGTGGGGGTTGGGCGGGCAGGGTTGGTCTTAATGGGCGATATTTTACTTGATGTTGCCGTGCCTCCACATTTATCCGAAGGGAAGGTGTCTGATTGCAAGCGGCCTTGTCACTGATGGCTTCTTAAAAGTGAGCAAAAGAGGGGGCAAATTATGGAAAACTGCGTGTGCCCATGACCGTATCTCCCTGAATGCGCCCATGCGTGTCGAACATTGGAAAGCTCAGCGGGTTCAAGCTTGGTTGGCACTTGCGTGACCCACTTGCAGGGCTGGCCGGGTGTTATAGGAATGGGCTTGCGAGAGGTGTGGCCAGGTGATGGAAGTGCTGAGTGTCAGCGGTTTCGTAAGCGTGGCCGGGTTTTTTGAGCGAGTGTTCCGGTTTCCTCCCACGTGGAGCCAAAACCAAAAAAAAAACCCACTCATTTATTGGAATTGGCCAAACATCCCCGTGCAGGACCCTCATTCAAAGGAATGTTGAGACTCTTCGAGTCACCCACAACTAAACCGGGTTTTCAAGTGGAGTGAGTTTTAGGCCCTGTCTTCAATGATGGTAGTGGCTGTATATATGATTTGGTCCTTATATATAGTTAATGTAAAGTACAGCGTTATGGAACGTTAGATAAAATTTGAGAATGATTATAATTATTAAAAACCCAATTACATCAAACTCGCTTGAAGCGCTTTACAGATGAGGTTCAACAACGCGATACAACATGAATCGAACTGCGGTTTAAGGCGATGTTGCTGGAAGGGACTTGACCTATAAAAAAAAATACCCCGACAAATTCATCAAAGAGTTGCCGAAAACTTGGAGACACAAACCAGAGCAATAAAGGTACTCATTGAAAAATACGCAAACGCATTGTTGCCTTGACAGCAAACTGGTCAGTTCAGCCTCCAAACTCATCATTAAATTATGGCCGAAGATAACGGCGCGTTGCGATAAGGCGGCGTCAACAAAGCTGTGCGCATTGTTTGTCCCAACTCGTTTCAGTGGCAACGAACGGGGCTGCTTAGCTCAGTGGGCCTTACCCCGAAAGCAAACCGACTTCACTTGACTCAACTGTGGCGGATTGCAACTGCGGCATATTTCGATGTTTTAAGGTTTGACGGACGCGTTTCAAACACCCTTCGCCGCCGGCGTACGGATGGATGGAGACCTTTGAAGTGACTTCAGAAGTAGTCCTGTGACTTCTGGACTCAACGCTGCTGTTTACGTGCCCAACGTGGTGCACTGCTCACTGCCACGTTTATTTATTTATTTATTAGAATGTTGTTCGTGTGTTTTTTCATCCCACGTCTTCTGAGGGCACAAGCGGAATAAAATGTGCAGAATATAAACCGTGACAAATAACTGAACCTGATGATCACCGGTCACACCTGATGATGATGATGGGGACGGTTGATGACTGTATGATGACGGTTCAATGCAGAAGTATTCGGTGTTATCAGTGGGGAGAGGTGGAGCGGTGGGTCGCGCACTACGCTACGAACCCGACGACCCGAATTCGATTTCCGCTCACAGCCAATATCAGTGACGAATATCCAAACCGGTTCTGAGCCTCCCCTAGGCGAACTATGACCCTGGTGTGGCATGTAAACATCAGTATTGGAGAAAAGACAAAGGCGGCCGGCCGTGTATCACAGTACTTGCACTTGCACTTGCCCCAGCAGCCCATTAAAGGCTATACGGGGAGACCTTTCGATGAATGCGTGGGAATGTCTTTGTCTCGTGGTAGGCCACCGACAGGACAATTTGAATCCCATTAGGAGAGGATAAAAACATTTAAACTAAATATTGCACCACTTTGGAATAAATATCTGGCAATTGCCAACATATTAGCTCAACGTGAAGCCACTTAATTGACCAATTTCCTACATTACTTGGGCAAAAAAAGAGGGATTTTGTTTAAACCTACGACTCAACAGACACATTACTCATAAAGAAAACATTGCGTCGATTGTTGCCAGGGGAGGCGCCTCTTAGCCGTTCACGTAGCCTCGAGCCTCGCGAGTTTAAACGGGTCCTCTGGCAGCGGCCATGCGCTTCGCCCTGCGTGCACCTACACGGAATCTGTCAATTTACTTCACAAAGTGCGCCCACTTTGAGGCTATGGAGGCAGTGGTGGATGAAGGGTTCAGCCTCTTTGTGTCGGCCGCCTTGATCGGGAATAAGAGCCCCGAGTGTGAGCATCTTCTTACTTTACATATGAATGAAAGTGAGTGTCCTTGCTGCACGTGGATGGGGGTGATTGGCAGACATGCAGAAGATGGACTGTGTGTGTGTGCGTATGTCTCTGGGGTGTGGGAAGCGGCAGCGTAGCGGTTAGCGCGCTGCCCTACGAACCCGGTTTCACCCGAGTTCGATTCCCGCTCACGGCCAACACCAGTGACGATTATTATCTGAACCGGTCCTGGGCCATCTTCGCACGGTCGACTCAGCCTCAACTGAGTACCTGGTGCGGTGTGTAAATGTCGCCACTCGGGCGTGGTGCTGGCCACCCACCCCCTCGTGTGCTGTGCCGGCCTTCATAGGTGCTACTCGCTAACAGCACTTGCCCCAACAGTCTGTTTAGGCTGTACGGGGGAATCTTTATTTGTGTATCAATGTGCGTGTGCAAAGAAATGCCACCCTCGCCACGCGCGCACTGCTGTGTCTCTGTAAAGTGTAACTGGTTAGTGAGGTTTCTTTGGTGAAGGCAAGGGAGAGCATAGACGTAAGAGCACAGTCCAGCACAATCGTTTGGATGTTGCTCCATTGCCCTCTGCTCACCACGTGGTCTCACAGCAGCCTCGAGCACTTGCCAGGCTCAAATCTGCTTGGCTACCGAGGTCCGTCGAGATTGGGGGCATTCCGGGGTGATTTATTTCATAAACCACACACACACACAAAACTACTTGAGCGAACTGTAAATACTTAGCGTAATCCCACGATTGAGGCAATATTATGACGGAGATGTCTAATTTAATGACTTACACGCAAGGGCGAAAATGATCGGCAATGTTTATTGAGGTGGAACCCGACCCCTCAGAGTAAACATTGGTCGTGGCACATTTGATCCACCCTTGCGGATCACGATGCCATACAAAAAAAAGTACATAATTGGCATTAACAAGGCACCTCACTCCGCATCTCCCCCTCCCCCTTTTCCCGTGCCCTGCCCAGGTAATCCGGCATTGTCGGGCTAAAGCTAATCTCCGGCAAGCCACCTTCATTGCCTTGTCAAAATGCAGGCCTGCTTAATGGGCACGATACACGCAAGGAGTTAAGAATTTTCAAGAGCGACACACACACACAAAAAGAACTCGGAGAGCTGAGCGTTGTGCTCGCTGCATCCCAGAGTTAAGAGGCAGAGCCCCCGCTTGGAAGCGCTTCACTATCGACGTTGTTTTGTGTTGGCTAAGCCGCATTCTGTTAAGCGGTATAATTATGACCACGTGAGCGCCCATTGAGACTATTTCATCACCACCGTCATCTTCATCCACGTTTAATCCGCTGCTGGATAATGGCCTCCCCAATCCGCCGCCACTCCTTGCGATCCCCGCGATGCAACAATCCACCTACGAACTGTTTTCATAGCTCCATCTCCTCGACAGACGTGTGTGGGTGACCGGTGGTGTAGCGGTTAGCGCTACGCTGCGCTACGAACCCGGAGACCCGAGTTCGATTCCCGCTCACGGCCAACACCGGTGAAGATTATTTGAACCGATCCTGGGCTTCCCCTAGGTCGACTCCGCGTCAAATGGGTACCTGGTGCGGTGTGTACACATCCCCACGAGGGAGACAAAGGCGGTCGGGCGTGATGTTGGCCACCCACGCCATCGTGTACCGGTTCGGGCTTCATAGGTGCTCGCTAATAGCTCGCTAATAGCGAGCACCTATGAAGGCTTTACGGGATAATGTTTATCTTACTTTTTTTACCGTGCATTGAAAATGTTTGAGGAGTACTGCAGTGCCTCAGGACACGCACACGGCCATTGCAGGGTACCAACTTTCACTTTTACCTAACTTTTTTCTTTTGTACAGACTCTCGTCCCGTTTTAAAAAAAAATGTTTTACGCACAACTCAAACACACTCCTGTGTGAGAGGTACACGCATCGCAGAACTGTGCGGGTAACCTCCTGTAAATTTCATGCTGCTCTTGACATTTTCCTTTCTTCGAGAAACTTAATCGCACGACGCTGACTGTCCACCCCCGCCCCCCACCCCCCATCATGACGGACCCACAGTGCGTTGCCAATCGCGGAGTCAGACCCCTCCAACTAGCGCAGAAGTTTGCCAAAGTTTGCCACTTTACCATTCCCGCAAACGGTCGTCATAGCAGTGACCCGTCCGCTTTAACCTTGCACTGCGTTTCGTGGCACCATTAAAAAGCCGTAGTCAATTCGGTCGTTGGGGTTTACCCGGCCACGCGTCGCTATTCGCGTGAAGACGTTCTCGCTCGAGGCGGGCGGAGCCCACGGCCAGCTCAGACATTGCTCCGTAGCGACGCTCAGCCGCGGCCTCAAATCAATCGCATCGAAAGGGCGGTGCGCTGAGCACTGCGCCACAGCTCCACCGCTCGCATGTTGTGCACACCACGTCGCCGGCACTGCCCGCCGCGATCAGCCGCGGGGACACTTCGACGGCGCAAGAGGCGCGCGAGAATGAGAGGAGGCGCTCTAACCTGCTAGCCCCGTTGACTCGACGCTCGGGCGTGTCCTTGAGCTGCACGACGCCGATTTAATTATATCATTACCATCCCTCTTGACTCTCGGAGCTGACACAACAACAGCCAGCGAGGAGCGACCGTGCGCGCGCACGCGCGCGATTGAATTGTGACATTTGAAGGAGTGCTCAAATCCCACCTCCTCTTAGGCATAGGTCAACGGACAATTTTGTAAGATTCTTTTCGTTTAATCCCGAGTCTTTTTCTCTTGTACGTGCCCCCCCCCCCCCCCCACCCCCTCCGAAAAGAAGTGACATTTATTCTCAATTTCAACACTGTCTATTTAGAAACACATCTCTTTCGGACTGAAAGAGTATCCGTGCGGGGCCTTGCACCGTCTTGCCTTGCTCTCTCACCTCCCATGTCAGAGTAATTCCGACGGCTGTTTGCACACCGCCTCGCTACGGAACGGCAGAGTCGAAGGCTCTTGAGGCTTAATAGAATAACCCGGCAGGTTGTGAAGAGAGAGAGAGAGACGGGGGAAAAAAGACTCTTTCAATAAACAAAATCTCCGTAATGGCTTGTTCTTCCTCCCCGCTTTCATCTCAATCACGGAGCGAGCGAGAGGGGTAAGCGACGGTTTGCGAGACCTCGCCTCGAGATTTTAAATCGGTCTGTGGGACCATCGCTCCGACCTGGCCCCCATTTAATGGAGCGGACCTCCCCTCCATCCACCGCGTGGGCTGTTGAAGACGACGATTTTCAATTTATCTATCGTTTTTTTTTTCATGCACCAATCTTCCCCGGCGTTAATAATTCAGGTGTTCACCCCGCCCCCACCCACCCCCCACTCCACCAACCCCCCACCCCCCGTCGTAACCCCCCCCCCCCGCGGCCCCTCACCCCCCCCCCCCCCAGTTCCCCCCACGACGGTGTGGATGTAATGTGGGTTGCAGGGGTGCACGTTGCGCAAACAGCGACGCGAAATGGAGTGGGATTGGTCTTGGCGGAGGAAGCCAAACTCCTGGAGCGCCGCCGTAGATATTAATAAATAAATAAATACACCACCGCTGTCTTTGGCGGAAATAAATAAATGTGAATGCGCGTGTTGAGGAATGCTGTCTGCGCGGACTTTTTGGAGAGAGCTTTAAACACAAAGAGTTCGCTGCTCGTGTCGCTGTCGCTGTTCGGGACTCTCAGCTGGTTGTGCGCAAACCGCTTCGGTGCCGTGCGACTCGTGGGGTATCCATCCGGCGCGCGGTCTCCTCCTGTACGGCCGATGTCTTTGGACAGAAACCGCTGTCAATTGTTTTACAGAGAGGCAGTCTGAGCCAGATGATTGCAGCAGGAGTTAGCGGAGTGGCGAATCGTCGCTGCCGCGATGACGCCTCCACCTTCGTGTTCGTGAAACGGGCATCGAGTCGTCGTGATGTCCCACGGTCTGTCTCTGTGTGACCGCAGTCGCCATCCCTTGGCCAGAAGGCAGAGCCTTCAAACAATATGTTTTGACGATTCCCGTTCGCTCTTCATCATTGGTGGTGTTAATGTTGCCGCGCAAGAATACTTCACACCGTACAAACGACTTTGTCTTAGCCTGCATTCGTTCACATCTATCCCAGGTCTTCCTTGCCACGCGATCTGAACATCAACGTCGTCAGCTATCATCTGACGATGTTGACGAATGCCTAATCCTCGATCCGCCGCCATCCCTCGCGATTCCTTGCGATTCCACAATCCGGTATCTTAACCTCCTGCCCATGAGCGGACATCGTCGCTCCATCTCCGCGGAGGTCGTTAAAGCGCGCGGTAATCCACGGACGCGGCCTATGAAATAGAATTTGGCGAAGCGATTGTCAGGCGCCGCGCCCCAACACTTCACCCGTTTAGCTGCACCACCCAAACCCCCCCCCCCCCCAAACCTCCTCCTCCCAATGCGACGAACGAAGAAACGTGGCCCTTACATCGCTTTCTCGTTTCTCACAGCTGTGTTTATGGTAACCACTCCTGGTTGACGGCAAGGTCTTGTAACCTGATAGCAGCTTTGAACTATACGAGAGCTCTCTCTCTCTCTCTTCCAAACTCGGCCCATTAAGGCAGCAAAGCAACAAAGCAAAAGCAAGACGAGAAATTAGCCCGTGACATCCGGCTGTTAAAGGCGAGAGATGCGCGCAGGTGCGATCTACCTGGTTTCCTACAATAAACGCATTCCGTTGTTCGACATCCGGCACTCAGCCCGTCGGCACGTCGAGTCGGGCTCCACGGACGTTCGGAGTGGTTTGAAAAAAAGGTGTCAGTGATGTCACACGTGTTCGATCGCCTCCAGTGTACACACACACACATTATATACTACACGGGCATGCATTATATACGTACGACATAATGGTGCGTGTATACAGGACTACGCAATGCATTCGAGTGCATGTAATATGCATTCGCTGTACATCATGGTATTCTAGTGCATTTCATATATAGAACATGTTTTGGATAACTACCGAAACACATTGAATGAGTACCTGGTGTGGTGTATAAACATCGCCACTCGGGAGATAAAGGCGGCTGGGCGTGGTGCTGGCCACCCACCGCTTCGTGTGCCGTGTCGGCCTTCGTAGGTGCTCGCTAACAGCACTTGCCCCAACAGTCTGGCAAAGGCTATACGGGGGATCTTTGTCTTAGTTTTTTTTTTGTGTGCGCAATCATTGGCGACGGGGCTGAGACCATTAACCCACCGGGGCTGAAACCCTCATCAACTCACCCAATCCCGCGTGAGAGAGCGGCCTAAATCAACTGCGGCTGAAACAGAGATTCAATTCCAGGATCTCAGCGGTGTCGACTCAGTGTCTCTGACCCCCTGGACTCACCCGGACACCTCAGGGCATCCGCCTTTTGAAGGGGACATTTAATCAATAGGCTTCACCCTGCATGGCCAGACGGGCGAATAGGCAGACAATAAGACAAAGATGTCCCGTACAGCCTTAACAGACTGTAGGGGCAAATGCTGTTAGCGAGCACCTATGAAGGCCGGCACGGCACACGAACGGGTTGGGTGGCCGGCACCACGCCCGGCCGCCTTTGTCTCCCCACTTGGCGATGTTTACACGCCGCACCGGGTACTCATTTGAGGCTGAGTCGATCTAGTGGGGGCCCAGTACCGGTGTAGATAATCTTCACTGGTGGTCGATCCAGTTTGGAAGCGCAGTGCGCTAACCACTACACTTCCCACTCACGACAACGCAGACGCACGCACGCGCGCGCGCGCGCACCTCTCAGCCTTGTCTCAACAACAAACGAAAATAATAATTTTAAAAAACAAGTCGGTGCGTCATGCAACAATTTAGAGTCCTCGTAGCAAGTTTCCGCGTATTTATTTTTGGAATATGTCACTTTGCTCAGATGGTGCTTCATGATGATAATAATGCGCAGCTTCCAGCGAGGAACATCTAAAGATCGGGCCACCTGAGGCTATGCTCTGCAGCTTTGAACTCCTAAATGATTTATTTGACTTTAAGCTCGTCCCCCCCCGCCGCCACTAGACTTCATTTACTGCAGTCACAGCAAAACATTGCGGATGAAAGTTGGGCAGGTCCAGTTGCTTCGACCCTGACGCCTGCTGCGTATTCGGAGTTTGCGGTGTCTCTCTCCCTCCCCGTGGTGGCGTGGATTTTTTTTTGTGTAGAATGAACGTGCGTTTAGAGTAATTGGCTGCTATAGATTTCAACATAATAAGCCACTTTGCTATCATGTATGGCCAGGTCGCTTCTGAAAAAGAGCTATATAGCTCAGTGGGCCTTACCTGGTAAAAGAAAATAAAACATAGTTTTATCGTTTTTAGAACATACGTCGCTTTGTCTTGCTTGCAATAAATATAATCAAAAGTTTTACGTCCCAAGTGAAGCCCATTGAGCTAAGGCGCTCTCTTTCACAAGGGCGACTCTGCTAAGGCGCTCTCTTTCACAAGGGCGACTCTGCCGTGTTCACCATCATCTCTCTCCCATTCATCCATCACCTTCACGAGTGGTTAGCACGCTCTGGAACGGACAAGAACCAGCGTTCGCTATGAAGTGACGGTGACGTAACCAAGGCGCGTTGTGCCCGGCTCGGTGCACCGCGAGGCCACGTGAAGTGTCGAAGGCCCGCTGGCACGAGGTGACGGGGCAGACCCAGGCGCTATAGGTTGACCGACTGAGACGGACACGCGCATTGAATCGATGCTCCGCATCCCTTGGAACACACAGAGGGACAACGATTCAGACGCTCCCGTCCAGACAGACGATTCAGACGCTCCCGTGCAGGCAGACGATAGGCTGTAGAGGAAAGTGCCGCTCGCGAGCGCCTATTACAGGCGGCACAGCACGCACGAAGAAGTGCTGTGGTGACAATCGCGCTCGGCCGCTTTTTTCACCTCAGGACGAATGCTTACACACCCCACAAGGTACACTTCTCATTCGAAGGCCGATCATTACACCTAGTTGTAGGCCCAGGACTGGTTCGCCACTGATGTTAGCCGTGAGCGGAAATCGATCTCAGTCTTGCCGGGGTTTTTTGTTGTTGTTGGAGCGCAGCACGCTGACGACTTCCACTGCCAATCCCCACGTGCTCACATACTCACATCCACACAACGTCTTCATCAATCGACTCAGCACTTAATTTGTCACGTGACAAAATATAAATAACCCCCCCCCCCCGTATAGCCTTCACGGTCTGTTGGGGCAAGTGCTGTTAGCGAGCACCTATGAAGGCCGACGAAGCGCACGAGGGGGTGGGTGGGTGCTCATATAAGGCTGAATCGACCTAAAGGAGTCTCACGACGGGCTCAGGTAATATAATCGTCGCTGATATTTGGCCGTAAGCGGGAATTGGAACACGCCACTGATGAGAGGGGAAGCGAACGCGGTACGTGCATTCAACGGGTCCGCCCTAATCTCCTCCGTCCGTCTCTCGCTCCCTTCTCGAGGTACCACTCGCTATGAACACTCCATCGTTCCACGCGGATTGTCGCCGCGTGACAGACACGGATTAGCGCTGCATCAAGGAGGCCTTGAATTACGCTCGCGTGAGTTGGAGCTGATTTATATTTACAACAAAAAAAACACGCTCGTTTATAGAAAAAAATCCTGGAGGCAATGGGATTAATGGGACCACCTGGCACTCTGTGTAACTGCGGGCCCGAATCAGTGGGATGACTTGGGCAGCAACAACAACAACAAACGCGTGCTGCAGTTGAGCCATTATGCCTAACGAGAGCAGATTGTGAGTGGGTGAGCGAGTGGATGGGTGAGTAAGCTGCTCTGGTGAGTAGATGGGTGAGTGAGTGTGTGAGTTAATAGGTGGGTGAGTGAGTGAGTAAGCGGATGAGTGGCTGGGTAGGTGAGTAGGTGTATGAGTGAGTGATCAGGGGTTAGAGGGTGGGTGGGTGAGTAGGTGAGTGTGAGTGAGCGGGACGGTGACTGGTTGGGCAGGTGAACGAATGAGTGAATGGGTGATGAATGGGTTAGTGGGTGAGTGAGTAAGGAGATGAGTGTGTGTGTGTGCGTTGAGAGATATTCATGCCATAGGTACAGCTGCAAAGTCAGGATGTATCCCTTCGCAGCCACTACCCTTTCAGAAATTCTCAACAGCGCTGTGTGCATCGAGGTTCGCTCGGTTAGTTATAACAATTATTATAGTAGTTTACATTTGGAAGGTGCATCGCACGGCCTTTAACTGTCACTTTGTGAATTTGTCATTCGTGCAGCGCTATGTGCTGTCATGTTTGCTAACTTTTAACGTAAGTAGTACGTGTTTAGGCAAGCCACACCCTTCGCGTGAAGATTTAAATTTTGTAATAATGAATGCATTTTTTGTTGTCAATAGGCCAGCAGGAGGCTTTGGTGCATGTCTGAAAACATCTTAACGTGTAGAGGACCCCCAGAGCTCGGGCAATTGTTGGCACCGGCTGACCGCCTGGCTGGCTGGTGCCTTTCCGCTTGTATGTGGTTCTTCGTCGACTGTGGTTGCACAGGTTAAAATAATAGCTAAAATAATAGCTAAAATAATAGCTAAAATAATAGCGAAAGGGACAAGAGATCGAGGCGATCCACTCAAGAAGTGGACTGACTTAACGGAGAGAGGGTGGGGGGGGTCGACCAGAAGCGATAGCTCTGACCAAGGAAAGAGAGGAGCGGACTAAGAGTTGCCCAGTCTCATCGTCGTCCACCACGGAAGAGAAGACGGAGAGAGATTGGCATCTTGAAATAGATTTTAAAAAAATTAAAATACGTTCCTTTTCGGTAAATAACACTGCTCTAAAACATGCGTCTACGTCATTTTAGATGATTTGGCTTATGTTATTTTTCCACTTCGTTGAGCTGTCATTTGTGGGCAGGTCGCTTCTGGAAAAGAAGCAAATAGCTCAGTGGGCTTTACCTGCAAAAACATGTATGGTTTAGTTTGACTGGTATGTTGTTTTAGTTACTTTTCCTATAATTTGCACTCCTATCGTGTTTTTGTCTGTTGTGGTAACGTTCCGACCCCACGACTGGCCGTTTGTGAAAAATAGCTTTATAGCTCATCGGATTCCTCCAGCATCAATACATATTCTGATTCTCAAAAGTATATAAAGTTATAAGAACTTGGAAAAATAGCAGAGCGACAACTATGAAAAAGGGCCGATGCCCCGTAGCGTTGCCAATTGTTGTAGATCGTTTTCCTTTGAGGGCCGCGGTGTAGCACCGAGTTGTAATTGTTATTTGTACTCGTGCACCGCTGCAAACCCAGTATCGCACGAAAAAACAACCCGCATTCAGCATGACATCCGGAGCAGACATATGTCACAGAGGCACACGTGCACTGCCAAGTCATACCCCACGAATGCTGCCGAGTGTACTCCGTGCGGAACACGTCCAGTGTGCGGCAAGAGAGAGTAAAATCGTTGTCCAAGTGTTCACATCGCCCGCATTTTTTCATTTCACAAAACCACCGCCCCTGTTGCTGCTGCTGCTGCGACTCTCATTATCCTTCCATTTAATTTCGCTAAAGCTTGCAAATCAATTTCAATTGCTTCGTCAATAAGTGTCTCCGTGCCGCCTCTACGCATTCTAAGCCGGCGTCGCAATCCCCCCCAAAAAAGCGTCTGCTATTTACCTTTTACTTTTTGGTGGGATATTATGAAAATAATTTCACATGTAACGGTGTCGTGTCCGCTTGAGGGACGAAGTCGCCAGTGGCGCTTTAACCATCCCTATTGGGCTGCGAGGCAATGACCGAAAGTGAGAAGGTCGAACACCTTGCTCCTCCGTGTTGTTGTTGTTGTTTGTTTTTTTTCTCACGGAGGGTGCATGCGACGATATCGCGTGCGTACGGGCGAAACACGATTCCGGCATACACCCACCAAGTCCTAGTAGTTTAGTAGCCGCAGTCGTCGCTAAGCCATCGATGGGGGCTGCCGTCTCGCGAAAATTCTTCCAACGTGTCACGATCCATCCACCCCCCTTAGCCAGGCCTCCTCTGGATAGGCACCGTTCGCATCTTTGGAGCGAGCGTGCCCAGCCACCGCATGCCCCAACCCAAGCGACTTCTGTTCGGTAGGATAGAGGGGGTTAAACGGGCGCGGCACGGGCAGGAGAAGAGACGGGCTGATGTGGTACAGAATAATGTGGAGCTGAGTGGGCTTGCCGATAACTGATACCGGTGGTGTCAAGATCGGCCTCGGTGGGCAGAGCAGCGCCGCTCACAACAACGAGCGGTGCGACAGGCGGATAAAACGCAGACAGTTAACACAGCGGGGAGCACAGGTGGTGCATCTGCCGGTCGTTTCAGTCAGTCAACCCATGGCACCTGCTGGGTCTGTCCCGTGGACCTCCTACCGGAGAGCCTTCGACGCTTCACGTAGCCTCAAGGTGCACCTGGCCTGGCACAAGCGCCGTGGTGAGGTCTCAGCCACACTTAGTGGCGAACAGCGTTTGTTGTTATCGGTGTATTGTGTGCGTGGTGTATTGTATGTGTGGTGTATTGTGGGAATAGGAAAGCACAGTGATTTTGCACTGCACTGCGAACCAAGAAAGTTGAGTTGAATTCCCAATCACAGACAACAAATTGCACTTGTAATGGGCCTCATCTAGGTCAACTCAACCTTAAATGAGTACGCCTCTCCAATCAACACCACCGGTCCACACCCCATCTGCCCCGCTTGGTCCTCCACGCCCTCCCCAGCCCCAGTGGTCACACCTAAACATCTCTCTTTGCGCTGTTGCCTACAGTATTCGTGTCTTTTTTGTTGTCGCCACAGCGTTGCGCCGACGTTCCCTCCCAGGGACACATTTTTTCAAAATAAAAATAAATTTGTTCTCCTGCACTGTCTCCATGCCGCCGTGAGCGCCACCCACCCAGGCAACCCAGCGGGGGCGTACACGCAAGCCCCGACACATCGGGCGTGTCTCGCCCCCCTTTAGTGCGCTCGTGCGCTCGTGCGCCTTCGCCGGTCGCGCTCGTGTGTGCGCTTAAGCGTACACAAACTTTGAACGAAAATATGCAAATTAAATTTTCATGACAGAAGAAGAAGGAGGAGGAATAATAATAAAAAAAAGTTTCACCCCCACGCGGAATTGAATTTGCACAGACGTCTCATCGTCTGGTTCGCCAAGCCGTGCCGAGTCGCGGCGCTTTGTTAAAAGTTCAACAACACATTCTTCTATTGCGAATGACATTCTTTTTTATATATATATATATGCGAACAAAGAAAAACAATAAGAACCCAGTTTGGTTTCAGGAGACAGCCGGGGAAATGTATTTTGTTGGCGAGCGCCTATTCAGGAGGCTAGTTCGGAACCCCAACACAATGCCCTTAGCTGCGTTTGTTTTCCGAACCTTAACGTTCACTCCGTATACAGTACTGATTTTAGGGCGGAGTCAACCTAGACGTAGGCCATGCAAGTGTCACATACTAAATGTCCTCTGGTGTTGCTCAATGGTAAGAATAGGGTCTATATCAAAAGTGCATCAGTCACCGTGCTACAACGGCCCGAAATCTGTGTAGTGTATATGAATATGTATGCGACACCGATTCTATACAGCATATGGGATATGAGCAGAGCCGTTCCACCAATCACATCCTCATCTTCCCAACTACATAATTGAGGGCGTTCTTTCCACCTTCTATTTTTGGCTTCCAAGTTATTTACTCTATCTTTCTGTGATATTATAAAAGCATCTCTCCTCCACATGGACACGCACCTGCTGCTGTATTCAAATGAAATGTGATAAGTCGTCATTAATATCTTTGGGTGAGATCGCGTGCGAAAAATTGCCAAACGTGTGTCGTGCACCCTTCGCCACCGGTATAAGTCGACTGTGCATCAGGATATCGGTCATCGACATCCTACGCGTGAAATGTAGAGATCTGTCGAGATGCGGTGCGTTCATCGGTGGTCGCACCTCGTTGGATCTCAAGCAGAAGCAGCAGGATAACTCAGCGGGGACGGGGGCATGCACAGGAGCGACACGGCTTCGTCACCTATGTGCCACTGTCAGCAGCGGCTGAGATAGAGAGATCAACGCAACAGCAGCAGCAGGGCGCTGAGCCACGCACGGCTCGGCTGACTCACTCGCTCACTCAATCGAAGGGCAGGTCATCGGCAAATGTCATCAGCTCGGCGAGAGAGAGAGAGCGAGCGAGAGAGAGAGAGAGACGCAGATAAGCGCAGCGAGCGAGCTGGTGGCTACTGCAGGGTTCTCGTTTGGCGGCGGTGAGAACCACGCTGGACGGACTGACAGGTGTATACATCCTCAGCAGCGCTTCGTGTCAGCCGGAACGTCGCGGTACGCTATGTCGCCTTGTTCTGTCCTCGCGATAACGCCATGGTTGTGTGCAAACAACAACAACAACGACGACAACAAAACAACAACAACAAACCACGTGCGCGAACAGCGCTCAGTCGGTCAGCAGATGTCCTTGATGGCTATTACGGTCAGACGTACCCTTGTACCACAGTGGTAGTGACTTACGCCGATGATATAATCTCTACTCAAAGCCGGCAAAGCAGCCTGGCAGAGTGCGAGGAAAATTGTCGAGCGAGAAACGAATCCGCCCTCGCTCGTGAAAGAGGTCTGCGAGGTTCGTTTGGCGAGAGCAGCGGACGCAATTGAGTGCGCGAGTTATTTGCGTGAGAGCTGGTTTGCTTGATCGCGTTATAATTATTACTCTCCATCTGGCTCCACTTAATGGGTGCCACGAGTCGGTACCGTAATCCATTCATAGATGTCACACAGATTTCTCATTCCCCTCTCACTTCTTCTCGAGCTGCGGTCGAGTAAAGGTGGATGCAATCGCTCCGTATCTCACAGAGGAGAGTGTTAACATTTAACAAGTGCATTGATGTCGATGGGAGACGAGGCTTTGTAATCCTTTATCGTTCATAACCATCGCAAAACACCGACGAATTAAAATACGATTCCATCATGGACATCAAACCAAATTGTGTTACTCGCTGGCCTCTCACGATCATGTAGCCTTACATTTCATGCATGTGCAGATTGATGGTGATGATGTTAATTGTGATGATGATGTTTTATTAACATTGATAATTTAAACGACTTGCTTGTGGAAGCAGTGACGAGTCTCATTCATGTTGCACCCACCAAAAAATGTAATCGTGATGATGATAACGATCGATTGATTGATAATGGTGGTTAAGGAGAAACTCCACCCCAATGGGAAATTTAACTCTCGAGTACAAATTTAATTGTTATTATTTCCAAAAGTGTTGATGATGTCTGTTGGGAATTATGATTATGGCGATGGTTAAACAATTCCACTCCAATGACCCTGCAACTGGGGTTCAATGTATGCCTAATTCGGTTTCCACAGAATATTTTGTAATGCTGGTTGAGCATTTCAATCAATAATGATCGATTAGGATCAATTGAACATGGTGATCGATCGATCATCATGATGATGGTACTCGCGCTGATAATGAATCTCATGCGTTGTCTCACCTGCCAAGTTGCAGCAGCACTGTTCGCTATACAACAACAACAGCCGCCATTCGCCACTAAGCACCAATAAGCAAGGCACACTTTGAGGCCACGTGAAGTGTCGAAGGCTTTCTTGGCTTCATGGGGCCAGAGCCAGGTGCCATGGGTTGAGTGACCGATGCGACCGGCAGCGGCACCACCTGCACTCCCCGCTTTGCAAACTTTCTACGTTCTATCCACCAGGCGCTCCTCTCCTCATCGTTGGTGTTGGACGGTGGCTGCCTCCAACTGCCCAGGAGCGTCCTTCGCGAGCCTTCTCGCCACACAAGCCAACAGACTCCCCCATAGAGCCTTGACAGACTGCCCCAACAAATGCTGTTAGCGAGCACCTGTGAAGGCCGGCACGGTACACGAGGGGGTGGGTGGCCAGCGCCACGACCGGCCTCCTTTTGTCACCCCGGTGGCAATGTTTACACCCCGGCCGCCTTTGTCTCCCCAGTGGCAATGTTTACACCCCGCACCAGGTACTCATTTGAGGCTGAGTCGACCTAGGGGAGGCCCACGATTGGTTCAGATAATAATCGTGACTGCTGTTGGTGGTGGCTGTGAGCAGGAATCGAACTCGGGTCGCCGGGTTAGCAGTGCAGCGCGCTAACTGCTGTGCCACCGCTACCCTATACAAAGACACACAGACACACATAATCACATGTCAACAAAACAATCAACATCTCTTGCAAACGAACAACAACAGTACTTATGTTAAATAACTCACTCAACTCGATAGATTAATGATCAAGTAACTTATTCATGTCCTCTTCAAATCTACAGCAGAATGTCTTGGTGCGTACAAGAGCCGTCTGGTTTGATCCTCGTCGTCGTTAAAAACCAACATCTCCCTCGCGATAGCACCCTCAACAAACCGCTCCAGCAAACAAATACCCTGCCTGACGTCTCAGCCCTGGGTTTGGGTGGTCGCTCCTTCTCCTCTGCTACTCCTCTGCTTCTCGTACGGACCGACACGGTCTGCCGCATGCTGATTTAATCTCTGGCAAGAAAATAAATAAGTCGTATATATCTGTTTTAAAATAACTCGACTAGCGCGATAAACTATAATCGTCAGGTCTGTTCTCATTTTCCCTCTGCACAATCGAAAGATAACAAAAAACCTCCCGCGTGCTAGATCTAAGTAACTCTCTTTTTTTCGTTTTAAAAAAATATATAGATTGCGTTTGCTGACAAAACATTGCGTTTTCTCTGTATTGCCTGTCGCAGCACGCTATTGTGTGCATCGCAAACACGAGTAATATATGTAATTATTATCATTAATTTCTCCACATCACGTGTTCTATAATAGATTTTATCCATAACCAAGGTCAAGAGGTCAATATTCCTTTGATGCCACCACAAAATATATATCTTCCAGATCTCGTTATTGCTGTTGTTGCTGTTGTTTCAAAATCGACACTCGACCTTCAAGGACCGCTCCTACAATGCCATCTTCACCATTGCCACTACCGCGACCAGCAGTGCCACTCTTCTTGCTTCAGCTCTCCCCGTGGTCCCAGACCTCTGTGGGACACTCCAATGCCCGTCTCGGTGACCTGGCTTCCTCCTCCACCTCCTTCATCCTGCACACGTGCCCCACCCATCACAACCGTGTTCAGTTTGTTGTCCAATTTGCACTGTTGGCTACGTGCTGTGCAAAATAAGTTCAACACACATACGTACAACCTCCTCGCCCTGGTTACAACAACAACAACAACGCTTTCCTAACCCACATTCAGTTCACAACTTCCAAGTAAACTACCTAATACTTGCTTGACACCACAAACAGTGCCGGATTATCCCAGTAGCAAAAGTAGCTGCATATGTAGAAAAGGTCCCCGCACTTTCAAGAGCCCCGCGCTAAATACTTTCAAGCTATCAATTCTGGTTCAGTGTTTCTGCACTTGCTCTATTACTATAGTACTATACCGCCTTCAACTTTTATGAACGACTGGGTGTATAAGGTTCGCGATTTGTCGTATTATCTCGCTGTATAGCAAATGAAAAAATACAATTACTTTACTATGCAAGTTAAAAATTGGTGTTTTAATATTTGTGTTTTATTTTTAATTTAGGGCCCCTTTATAACATATGCTACAGGCCCCGCACTAGCTTAATCCGGCATTGACCACAAGCACCCTATGCTGTATGCGTGAATTACCGAAATATATTTAATACGGGTAGCCGCATCTAAAATCACCTGTTAACGCACCCAATCTCGCCAGATGTCAATGTAAAACAAAACGACGCAGGTTTGAGCCTGACTAGTACTGGGATGGGAGACTGTCTCGGGCCACCACTTCTTGCCATGTGAAATTGAGAACTTCTCAGACGCGTACCGTGTAATCCGTCAACACACGAAGCAGAGGCTTCAGTAATGACACAACGACAAAAAGCGTCGTGTACTGCCGTGCATATACAGACGTGAATAACGACGGGTATACATGCATTCTGTACACACTCTCCCCGAAAATTATACATATATAGAGTCTTCAAGATAAGTTGCGACAGCAGAAAATGTCACGGATTGGCACCCAAAGGGAAGGAACGCGTCGCTGGAGGGAGCCCACCGAGGAGACGGAGCGGTGGAATCAGCACGTGTGCAGCGGGTGCCAGTGGTGATTAGCAACGTCGCAGGCTAACGAAGAGACGGAGACGACGTTGGGAGGCCTTCGTCCGGTGGTGGATTGAACAAAGCAGAAGCAAGATAACGAGTGCGATAATCATATACAATTAACAACTAGACATGAGTATAACGTTGACTGCACACATAACCGGGTAATGGGTACTTCGAAGGCTCGAGTCAAGGTACAAACAAAGCAAACAGAACGGCTCCCGATACCGGCGGCCTGCAACTGAACAGGTCCCTTTAACGGTAATACAGGAGAGAGACAGAGAGAGAAAAGGAAAGAGACACGCGTCTGGTTTTGTTCTCCCTTCGTTATTTTTTTTTTATTCCCGCAAAAGGAGCAGTCAATCTCCCCCTTCACGCCAGCCCCTAATGTGACGCCGAGCGCTTGTAAATAATATAATGGCGAGCTAATGACATAGGACCCCTCCTCTCCACCTTATACCATCCCCCTGCAGCCCCCCCCCCCCCCCCACGTTCTACTGCCCCCCTCCTCCTCCGCTCCCCCGCCCCCCAACCCAACTCGCCTGCCCGTGGCTCCTTTGGCCGCACGTCATCAATAACTCATGCGCGGAGCGCACGCGGCAGACGTGAATTATTGAAAGGGTGCGCGTGTCATCGCCGCACACGAAACTACGCCCTCCCTTGCCCACCCACCATCACCGCCATCGTCACCAACATCAGCACCATCAGCACCACTACTATCATCATCATCATCACCGCCAACATCGTCACCAGCGTCATCATCATCACCACCACCACCACCAAAACCACCATACTTCTTGGATGTTCGCGTCCTACGTTTGTCCTTCTCTGTGCCTGCTTGTCTTCGCGTTTCTCTGTCTCTTCATGGATTTGTCATTATTTGTATCTGACTCTTGTCTCCGTGTCCCTCTCTCTCTTCGTGTCTCTGTATCTCTGTGTCTCTGTGTGTGTCTCTCGCCGTCTCTCTTTTGGTTTCTCTATCTCCGGCGTCATTTTTCTGCGTCTCTTTCTGTCGCTATGATCATTCTCCCCGAGTTTTGTACGGAACCCAGGGTAGTATTGATAAGATTCCGGTGGCTCGGTGTGCATAAGTGGTGTCTGGTTTGTTCTTCTGTGTGGGTCGCTTTCGCTGGTTTGCTGAATGGACGAGTGGTCGTGATGGATTGCTGGTAGGGGGAACTGTGTGCGTGGTTGTCGCAGCATAGCTGGGTGGTTATAGGGTAGCCGAGTAGCTAGGCAGTTGGGTTGCCTGGGTGCTTGAGTGACTCGGTAGTTCTATGCGAGTGGGTAACCGAGTGTATATTGGCTGGGTGGTCGGGGGAGTTTCTGGGTGGTTTGGGCGGCTAAGTGGCTGGGTGGTTGAGTGGGAGATGGATGGTGAGCTTGGCTGGATGGTGGATGCAACTGGGTAGCCGGGTGTATATTGTCTGGGTGGTCGGGGTAGTTTCTGGGTGGTTTGGGCGGCTAAGTGGCTGGGTGGTTGAGTGGGAGATGGATGGTGAGCTTGGCTGGATGGTGGATGCAACTGGGTAGCCGGGTGTATATTGGCTGTGGTAGGAGCTGGGTGGTTAGGGTGGTTTGGGTGGTTGGATTAGATTGGTGTTCGTGGTGGTAGCTGGGTAGCTGAGTGGGGTTAGGGTTTCCTGTGATGATGAACGAGCTCTCACGCACGCGCTCGGGTTTCGCCGATGTCGGGGTGTCGCGTGCATGGGTCGAGCGCGCGGGGGACATCCATTATTAACCACCCCCCCCCCCCATCTCCATCCTCTTAACCTCCATGTACCTCCCCTATCACCAACCCTCTAGACCCCGGCCTACCACGAACCTCGCCACCACCGCCGCCGCAGCCATCCCCATTCACCCAGGGTAGTGACGACTTCATCTTGCGATATCAATGGCATGCGCAATGCACTTCAATTAATCCACTCAACACGACACTCATTGTGATCAGACGCATCGTGGTTGCATGGGTAGGATGGAAGGGGGTGGCTCCTCAGCAGACGGATCTGTGTAAGCTTATTTTACATTATATAACTCACGCTGTGTGCGCATCCATGGCTCGTTACGATTCAACACTCCCCCCCCCCCCCAACATCATCATCATCGTCGTCGTCAATCAGCCTTGGTTAATCCACTGCTGGATGAAGGTCTTCCGGCCGCTACCTCCTCCGAACCTGCGATGTTACTGATCCACCTGCACGCGAACTGATTTCATCGCTCCGTCTCTTTGGGCGACGTCCTCTCGGGCGCGTTCCATTCCTTCGCTGCCGCTCCGTTATTATTCTTGACCGGTGGCCACCATCATCATCATCATCGTCATCCCTTCTGACCTGCCTAAGCCCACATTGATTTTCCTTAACAATCAGGATGATACCAATCAGGATGATAGGTTCTCCAATCCACGTGCTCCTCTTTCTGTCTCTCAGTTTCATTCCCTGCGTGCCTCTCTCGGGGCCCAATTTTAAGATCGCGAATCGATTGTTTATCATCGCCCGGCTCTTCTTTCTTACCCCCTCGTTTGTGCTGTTTGTCAGAATTAGAATTAAACAAAAAATTCTGGAGGAATCCGATGAGCTATAAAGCTCTTTTGTCAGCAGTCTCGACGAATACAAAAACAGAGACTCGTGTTCTTCCCATACCTGTGCACGCTCGTCGGGGCAAGGGATACTTGTGAGCACTCATGCAGGCTAGCACGGCATTAGCACGTCTCCCCCAGTAACAATGAGACATCACCGAACCAGAAACTCATTAAAGGCTGAGTCTACCTAAGAGAGGCTTTGGACCGGATCAGATATTAGCCACTGATGGCGGCCGTGGCTGAACATCGTAGTAGCGCAATGAGCTAACCACTGCGCCACCGCCCACTCTTGGTAGACAAAGACAAAGATGCCCCGTATAGCCCTTAACAGACAGTTCGGACAAATGCTGTTAGCGAGCACCAATGGCCGGAACGGCATGCGAGTGGTGGGTGGCCAGCACCACGCTCGGCCGCCTTTGTCTCGCCAGTGGGAATGTTGGCACATCGCATCAGGTACTCGCTTGGGGCTGAGTCGACCTAGGGGAGACCCGTTTGCAGCGCTTCATTTTATACGGACCAGTCCGGAACCATGAGGACCACCCCGCATCGATCTCGCTTTGTTTCATTCTCATGATACTTGCGATGATGTGCGCCGTGGCGTAAATATGACAATAATATTAGTATTAGTATTACGATTATGGGCAGGGCGCACTTTGTGCTCTCGTGGTAGTGCCTTACGCCGATAATGATGATCCCTTCTGCGACCCTCACGCGTGTCCACCGCGAGCGTCCTTGCGGGTGCACGAGGTGGTGATTCACACTCGCCGCGCTCTCAAACCACGCAGCAGCTGGATTTCAAACTTAAGACACATCTATCCGTCCGCACATAGCTGCTGCTCGATTAATATCGACACGCCAGACGCGAGGAGGAGAAGAGGCGTAATAATTCCGAGCGGGAAATGAAGCCGTGCGTGGCTTTGTAGCGGCGGTGGGGGTCTGTGGAGTTGACTGTGATTAATAATTCAAGGGAGAAAGGGAACACCTCTTTAAATGCCCAATGCACCGCCACACGAAGCTGACACCTCGCAGAACAATATAGAAAATGAGCGTGTCTCTTTGTCCACGAAGGCCTCTTTGCCACTGAACCCGCGGATGATTTTGACGATCGCGCGGACGTACACACCCAAGGGTTTGTGCGCATGACGCTGGTGCCGCGTTCAGTCGACGCGTGCGTTTCGAGGGCGGACGTTCCTTTGAGCTCGCGTAAAACATAGAAAAAAAGTGCGGCACAAGTGCATCGACTGTTCAACGCCAGCCCAAGAGCACGTGGTTCGTTGCTTCATTTCGTCCTTAGTCTTTGTGTCTAAGTAAATTGTTGTCGCGGCATCTTTTGAGATATTCTGCGTTGACTTTTCCACCTGAAGACGGAAGCTTGTGTTGCCTCCGAAACGTCGTGATTTTCTTTTATTTTGTTTTAATTTACCTACGTGACTTTACCGAATAAAACCAAAGAATATGAATCATTGCAGTCACGAAAGCTTCAAATCTAGAACGAATGACATCATATTTGCCAGTCCACTGCTGGTTATTAAAGCCCTGCCACGCATGCCCTGCTGGTTATCGATGTTGTTGGGCCGTACCTCACCACGCTGGTCAGTGCGGGTTGCTGCGGGTGGGGAATAAACGGGGCCAGCTTTGGATGCCCACTCGCCACTGATGTTCGATATGGCCTGGAATCGAACTCGGGTATTGTGGGCTCTTGCGGTTCGAAGGGCGCGCCACCCCTCAGCCTTACCTGCACGACCTTGTCCCGGGGGCATTGAACGTCGACGCTAAATTCGTGAACCTTCCGCTCAGCGTTTTGGGGGAACCTACGGCCCGCGACTTTCTTTTCAAACTGCGTTTTTGTGGTTAGTTTGTTCGTCCTTCCCCCGCACCTCCGATTGGCACGGTTGCCTGCGTACGGTACGAACGAAGTTCAACGTACACGCATTGATTCCAAAAGGTCCGTGGCCGCGCGAGGCCCAGCGCTTCCCAAAGGCCCGATAACAATATTCGTATCGGTCACTGCAAGCAGCTGAGCCGCACTAATCGGGTACTAGAGAGGAACAAAAAAAAGTTGACCCGGACAAACAAAAAATACTCCAATGTGTTTCTAATTGTATCGCGCCCGTTCGCTTCTGTTACCGCAAGGGCCCTCTGAAATGATTAAACTATTGTTGTTTTATCAGGCAGGGCCCACCACTCACCTATGTAGCTCTTTTTCAGAAGCAACCTGGTCAAACATGACAGCTCAACGAAGTGGCGCATCGCGTGGAAATGTAGAGCAGCCAAGTACTCGAAACGGGTGACGTTAATTCTAAACGTGGAGTGAAAACGCCCCGATGACCCGGAGTAAAAATCCACGCGACCGCGGGGAGAGAGGCTCGCACACTCCAAATCTACAGCAGGCAGGCGCCATGGTTGGGATCGAACCCACGACCTCCTGCATATTAGGCGAGGTAGTTAACTCTGTCGACACACACATGTCGTGTTAATGCGTGGCCTTGCTTGGTATTCATTAATTTTATCCTCCGAATAAATAAATAAATATACACATTCGGAAAAGGTGCAGCTGTGCAAATTTCTTGCTCACAATACTGCTGGCAGGAGGAGATCCACTCGAGAAGGGAGCTCTATACGGTCCTTGTAGAGGGTACTTGGCCTACTCTTTCGCTCTGGGCCACTACTTGGCCACTTGTTTCAACTGCTGTACCGGGAGATATAATATAACGGACGACCTCTGAATAGCCAACCATTGAGTCCAATGCGCCACCACTGTGGCAACATCCCGAATGCACGGGTAGATAGATAGAGAGAAACACGAGGACAAATATCCCCGTTATCGTCTTAACAGACTGTTGTGGCAAGTGGTGTGAGCGAGCGAGCACCTATGAAAGCCGGCACGGCACACGAGCGTGTGGGTGCGCCGAGAGCCACACCCGGTCGCCTTTGTCTCCCTCGTGGCAATACTTACACATGTTACAACCAAGATACTCATTTGTGGCTGAGTCGACCTAGGGGAGGCCCCGGACCGGTTCAAATAATCGTCGACTCGTGTCGACTGCCTTGAGCGGGAATGGAACTCGAGTCGCCGGGTTCGTAGCGCAGCGCGCTCGCCGCTGCACGTCATCCCGTGTGCACACACACACAGGCGCGGGCACCCACCACTCGACCCAGCCCCATCGTCCTCCTCCGTTTTAATTTGCTAATGACGGGGAACCGGCAGAGGCAGCGCGCCGGGGCGCACGGTCGCTTCTAATCCTTCGGCGGAATGTATTATTCATGGAGGCGGTGGGCTAATGGGCCGCTGAAAGTATGGTAATTACTCATTAAGGCTCCAAATGATCGCGTCTCTTTTTTTTTTCCCCGTGTAAGTGCAACTGCCCCCCAGCCCGCTTGCGGTGTCGTCTCATTACCGCGATCATCCTCGGGAACGGAGCACGTCGTGTCACGAGGGCGAGGCCCACCGTGTGTCTCGTGCACGCGCGCGGGTTGCGTTACCGCGCCGCGCGCGGTGGGGGCGAGGCTGGGTGGCTGGGAGGGGGTGATGTGGGCAGGCAGGCAGGCAGGTAGATAGGGGTGTGTGTGTGGGTAGGTAGCGGTGGGTAGGTGTATAGGTGTGTCTGTGTGGGTAGGTGTGTGTGTGTGTGTGTCGTGAGGAGCGGTAGTGCAACGGTTAGCGCGCTGAGCGAGGAACCTGGCGACCCGAGTTGGATTCCCGCTCACGGCCACCAACAGCAGTGACGATTATCTGAACCGGTCCTGGGCTTCCCCGGAAGGTCGACTCAGCCGCAAATGAGTACCTGGTGCGGTGTGTAAACATCGCCACTAGGGAGACAAAGGCGGCCAGGCGTGGTGTTGGCTACCCACCCCCATCTCGTGTGCCCTGCCGGACTTCATCGGTGCTCGCTAACAGCACTTTGTCTGTGTGTGAGTGGGATACGCTTATGTGCGAGTGTAGGTGGAGGAGTGGTGCGATGGTTAGCGCACTGGGCTACGATCCCGGCAACCCGAGTTCGAGTCCCGCTTACGGTCAACACCTGTGACGATTATAATAAGATAATTATCTCAACCGCTTCTGTGCTTCCCCAAGGTCAATTCAGCATCAAACGAGTGCCTGTTGGAATGTGTAAAACTTCTCCACTTGGGAGACATGGTCGGCCGGGAGTGGACCTGGCCACCCACCCATGCATGATACGTGAATCGCTAACGGCACTCGTCCCAAAGGTCTGTCAAGGCTATACGGTGTGTCTTTATCTTTGTGTCTGAGACCCGCGTTGTTTTGTGGTGGGTGGAGGGGGCGGGTGGCTCTTGCCTGGTCGATGCGCCTATAAATAGATCTGTCTTTGCCTGGCTGTCATTCCTGCAGGAGTCGAGCAAGACTCCCTCTCTCCGTCGTGGACCTTCTGAATTAATTTTGGACTTTAGCAGTTGTGATGCAGTTTTGTGCTGTTGTTGTTATTGTCAACCTGCAACCTCCAACCGGTCACCGAAAGTCCTCTCCCTCCATTCTCTTCTAGTTTCTTCCCCCAGTTGCCCCTTTTCCCACGAGTGACCTCCGAACTGCTGCCAACTCTTCTGCTGTTGTCATCTGTTACTTTTTTTTTGCACTGCTCTCTTAGATGCCCGGCGACCTGAGTTCAAATCCCGGGGGCCAATGGGATGCGTAAACATCGTGCCGGCGGAAAGCGTCGTCTGAAGCTGTGCTGTGTATCGGTGTAGGTGGACTCGGTGGTAAACACGAGCTCTGGAAGCATCAGCACTGGGGAAACAAAGACGTCCCGGCGTGTTGCTGGCCACATCATTCTTGTTGTGCGATGTTTGGCCGACGAAATAGCATCTTGCTAACAGCCTGCTTCCAACCAGACTACAGGGATTATATGGAGATACTTGTGTCTCTGTTTTCGTCTATAACTGCGCTAACGCCTGAGTAATTAAATACTAAGGAGTTAGCGCAGTGTGAGTGGTTCTGAATATTACGGGAGTTTAAACAATGCAGGGATCTCTAAATAATGTTTTAAGACTATAATTAAAAGTATTTTATGTATCCAAAACTTTTGTCTAATTATATACAAACAACGAGGCAATTAAATTCAACAATTACACCAATTATGTCAGTTCGCAAGTTCAGGCGTTTCACTGTCAGTCGAACGTTAAGGTTAAACGCATTCAATTATATTATAGCACGCCGTTTTTAATTAGGTAACACATTGACTACTGTTACATTTTGATTTAAAGCTTTCGTGACTGCAGGGATTCATATTCTTGGTTCTTTCGGTAAAGTCACGTAGAAAGGAAACAATAATACAAATATGTTTTATTATTTTATTGTTTCCCTTCTAATTTTTTTATTTTATTGTTTTTCCTTCAAATTTTATTTTGTTTCCCTTCATAAAAATATGTTTTATTATTTTATTGTTTCTCTTCTACGTGACTTTACCGAAAGAACCAAGAATATACTGTTACATTCGTTTAATTTCATTTTGTTTGGCGATGGGGAAAAAATTGACACCTTTGTTTGTTTATTAATTGCAGCATTCTGATTGCATAACATCTTGCATTGTAATGTGTGTACACATGCAGCGCTAAAAGGGACCAGTGTACGGTTGTGGTGGTGGGTTCATATATGGGGCGCCACGGTGGCTAGGAGATGTTAACTACCTCGCATGGTATACAGGAGGTCGTCGGTTCGATCCCGACCCTGACGCCTGCTGTATATTTGGAGTTTGCGTGTTCTCCCCGTGGTCGCGTAGATTTTTTTACCATGTCCTTCTTTTTTTCCCCTCCACATTCAGAATCAACATCACGCGTTTAGAGTATTTGGCTGCTATACATTTCCACGTGATAAGCCACTTCGTTGAGGTATTATTCGTGGCCAGGACGCTTCTGAAAAACAGCTATATAGCTCAATGGGCCCTACCTGGTAAAATATAAATAGTTTAATAGTTTATATATTGTATATAAATAATAACAGCCACATGTTAAACGGGACAAACACCGTTGATGAGACTCGGACGAGTCGAGACCGATGCAAGTTTTCCCAGCTTAAACATTGTAAATGCTGCTGGAAAGTTGACACCGAAGTCTCTTTATTTATTTGGTTGATGGAGCTACGTAGCATGCGTTTTGGCAATGACCAAACTTAATTATCATCACTGTCAGTCAAGATCTATCCACTGGTGGGTGAAGACCTCCCTACAGCCGCGTCCATCTCTCACGGTCCGGTTGTACGCGAGGCGGCTTAATCGCTCCATCTCCGCGTTGTATGTTCTCTCGGGCGAGTTGGTATTATTTATAGGCTATAATTATTAATTTATTTGCGTATCTTCTGTCAACTTCAGCTGCGCATTTAACAGTCATTCACGTTAGCTCGTCATTACGGAGCGATGATAAATTGGTCATATCCATGTGGGGGGTGGGGGGAGGTGGGCAGGGGGGCGGTGGCTTAGTGGTTAGGACACTGTGTCATGAACTCAGCGACATAAGTTGGATTTTCGACCGTGGCTAACATCAGTGGCAAGTGATAGCCGACCCGGTGCTGGGGCCAAACCTATCCGACCAACTCTCACGATGAAGCCTTCCCCACGCCGTTTTGGTCAAAGAGATTGTTTGACCATACTTCCCCACGCCGGTCAATGCAAGTTGGCGAAGAAGTGGTGGCCACGACTGGTTTCGATATCACTCGTCACTGATGTTATACCGTGGCCGAGAATCGAACTCTGTTCGCCGGGTTCGCTAACCGCTGCGCCACCGCTCATCGCGATGTAGGTATAGTAATAATAGTGCCACGTGTTAATCCTGCAGGAAAGCCTCGCTGAGGCCTTAGCCCTGCTTCATGAGTCGTCCTACATCGGAATGTTTGGGCAACCCCAAACTCATGGGCGTTTGGGATTAATAGCTCGACTACAGCACCATTAACATCATTACCACTTTCCTTAATACATTCTCACCTGGGATTCGGGTATGCATGCGCTCATTTCCGCACTCCTCAATTCACAATCTGATATGTATATAACCCTAACCCTCTCTATATACTGTATGAGTACCTGGTGCGGTGTGTAAACATCGGCACTGGCGAGACAAAGGCGGCCGGACGTGGTGTTGGCCACTCAACCGACTCGTGACACTAACAGCACTTGTCTCCCACAGTCTGCATGTCTATACGGGGGACCTTTGTCTGTTGTGGCTGTGTGTGTGTGTTGTGTTTTCTTTGGGGAGACGGTGGCGTCGTGTTTTAGCGCCGCACTGCGTCACCAACCCCGCGTGCCACGTGGTATAGATTGCCGGGGACGGCTCACGTCGGTGGATGGTTGACGTCTGAACCAGATCCTTGGCCCTTCCCCTAGGTCGGCTCAGCCTTAAATTGAGTACCTCATGCGGTGTGTAAACAAAGGTGTCTGGGCACGGTTCTGGACCACACCACGCATCTTCCGTGCCGTTCAATCGTTTTAATACGTTCTCGTTAACAGAACTTATCCCAGGAGTAAAAAAAAGGCTATACGTGGGGATATTTGTCTTTGTATGAAGAAGCAGCGGTTCATTCAGTGGATCGTGCAACTGCTCGATTCCAGACCACCTCCGAATTGGCACGGTTGACTACGGACGGTGCGAAAGAAGGTCAACATACATACATTCGTGGTACACGTGAACATATGAACTCATGATGAGCCTCGCCGTGCAGGTGGACTCAGCGCCTTGGCGCCGGAGAAGGAAGACAAAGACGGTCCGGCGTGGAAGCGACCACGCCACTCTGCCTCTGTGATGGCGTCTGTTTTAATAGGTGCTCGCTAACAGCACATGGCCTCCTACGACCTATAACCCATGGCTAATCATACGGATGATTGCTGAGTTTTGACGTGTGATTCAAGTATGATGAATGTGTTCGCCCTGTACCCGACAGAAATAAATGGGTCTATTATTCCACGGAGGTGCCAAAGTTTCGTGTTTAGCTTCGGGCGCGATGTGGAGATGGCGCCAACGATGACAAAGCTATTAGGTTTAGAATACATAGGTTCTACCCTTGTCTGGCTATAAAACAGGTGTTAAGATGTTCAAACACCAAGTAACAAAAACCCTTTGCGATTGATCACGTCTGCATCAACCGCACGTACTTGTGGTGAACATGCAAACAAAAAACATGCTCTGATAATAATATATGGACATTGCCTTTGAAACGGATTGCTCTACACCAGAGACAGGCTTCTTTAGGGCCTAGTCTCACCAGGGTCAGACCAGAGAAAGCCAAAAGGGGTTCTCTGTTCGCGTATACTCTGTTCGCCTTTTGGCGTTCTCTGGTCTGACACTGGTGAGACCAGGCCCTAAAGAAGGCTAACTCTGGTGTAGAGCAATCAGTTTAAAAAACAATGCCATATATTATTATCAGAACATTTGTTTTCATGTTCACCACAAGTACGCGTGGTTAATGCAGACTTGATTACTTGCAAAAGGTTTATATTTGGTGTTTGAACATCTTAACACCTATAATATAGGGTTCTTTGGGTTAGACTGCGTATACATAAACGAGTCGTTAAACCCACCACCGCCCGACACGGCCAACTAGTAAGGGTCGTCACGTAAACAGAACGTGGCCAATTCGTCACTAGTACAGCACACCGGTGTGTTGGAGAGCCAAGCCACAACATTTACAATCTGAGCACGAAGTTTCGCCAGCAATCACAACTAGCTTCATCAGGCGACAGCCAGATTTGTGGATGAGTCCTCCTGTTTCTTTCCTTAAATAGCTGGGTAGATGCGATGACGTCACTTGTGGCCACACAACTGACCGGACACTGGTATTGTTGCACAACCTGTTTTATTGCCAGAAAGGGTCAAACCTATTCTTACTTTTTCATACTTTGACACTGGCAACAACAACAACAACAACAAAAGGTGCCGTGTTATTAACACTCCGGTTGCAGACTCGACGTGTCCAGAAGGACGATGACGGTCCTCGTCACGCCGATCCGAGGCATTCCCGTGGCCAGTCAGCTGTAGGGCCGCCCTGCGTCACCGCACTGGTTGGCGCGGGTTGATACAAGTCGCGCTAGGCAGGAGCCGTTCGGATACCGATGATAGCCGTGGATGGGAATGCAACTCAGGTTCGCTGGGTTAGGGGCCGTCCATAAATGACGTCACGCGATTTTAGACGAATTTTGCCCCCCACCCCCCCTTCGTCACACGGCGTCACAAAAAGTCAGACCCCCCCTCAAATATGACGTCACAAAGCTCTGCCCCCCCCCTCCTAAAATAAAACATGCTTCAAATCGCTTTGAACTATTGTCATTGTAGTGCGTATTTAATGTGCCGCTGCACTCTGGCGTTGTAGGAGAAAACTTTCATTAAAAAGTATATTTAATAAAGTAGAACGTGTTGTCTATATATATTTAAAGTTGCGCATTTTGATGTGACGTCACATTTCTCACCCCCCCCCCCTCGTCACACATCGTCACAAATGTCTGACCCCCCTAGGTGCGGGACGTCATTTATGGACGACCCCTTATCGCGGCGCAGTGCGCTCACCATTGCGCAATTGCTCCCCCCTCCCCCGTGTGTCCCCCCCCCGTGTCCCCCCCACTTGTTATGCCATTCGCGACTGACGTCAGCCGTGGTGAAGTTTCGAACTGATAATGTTATCGACTCATGTTATAAACAATTACAGAGTCCAAGCCACACCTCTCTCTCCCTGTATCTCTCTCCACGCCCTCCGTGCGCTCACACGCGCCTCGCCGCCAATAAAATGCCTCGTGGCTCCCTGCAAAGTGCCGTTAAAGGCCAGCGTCGTTGGCCGGCTACATTTGTATTATATTCATGCACTCGCGGAAGGCCGTGTGGCCGATGACGTGTAACAAAATAATCGATTTTGAACGTCGAGAGACAAATACGGGCGGGTAGGATGGAGCATTGGACCAATGGTTTTTTTCGATACCTGCTTATTGATACGTAGCCAACCGTGCTCATTGGAGGTGCGTTAAAAGGTGTGCCCAGCGCCGATTGAGGTAACACTCGCCTCCAATGTTAGCCGCTGCTTCCTGGAATAGAATCATCGAATTCTGATCATCTGGGTACTTAGCTCAGTGCGCTAACCACTGCGCCACCGCTCCCTCCTCAGCCCCCCCCCCTCTCTTCGCCGTAGTTAATGCTGCGATCCAAAAGCCACGGCGCACGGGCTGCGTATCCAGCGGCTCTCCCACGCGAGTTTGTTGAAGCTTCCTGAAAAGGAAACGACGTCGAAGAGGCGCTTTGGGTAGCGCTTCCCCAAACCCATCTCGTCTGGGCTGCGCTCTGTTGGCGATCGGTGTTTTTGTTGTCGCGTGACACCCAAGCCACGGAACGCCTCGCCACTTGAAATCAGGCAATCAGAGTCTGTGAGATATATTTAAGTGTGGTTTGGAAACCCCCATCTCTTTAAAGTGGCCTTCCCTCTTCGGTTTGGTCGATTGCCCCCTGGTTCTGTTTTTGATTCCTGCTTGCCATGCATTGTGCATTAAGATCCTAGAATGGTATGCGCTTTCTAAATTAGAATTATTATAGTGACTGCATTGCTAGCCCGTCGATTTTTCATGCTACATTTTCCCATCCCCGGTGCAGAGATCTTCAGTTGCTTATCGATCCCAAGTGCGTTTAATATACGCGTGGGATCAAGCCACGTATCTATTAAACGTATACTTGAAACGTCTAATATACCGTACATCTGTGTGAGCTAATCGAATTAAAACCACGCAAAAGTCAGCACCACGCATACCAACAGATACAAACGAATATAAATACATAAAAAAACAAGTATAGTCTTTATTTTAAATTCGTTAGCCAATAGCCCATATAAATTATTGTGATGACAATCGATCGCGTCCACACAACTCATGAGGTCGCGAATCCAAACGGACGTCGAACACTAAAAAAAGGTCGCGGAGTGTTTTTTAAATCAAAAAAATCATCAAAAAATCAAGTCATCTGGGATTTCTCTAACCGAGGGGGCGAGGGAGGGGGTGATGGGGGGAGGCGTGAGAGAGTGAGGGCAGGGGGAGGGGGGATTTGGGGGGAAGCGTGAGGGAGTGGGGGCAGGGGTGATGGGGGGAGGGGTGAGGGAGTGGGGGCAGGGGGGATGGGGGGAGGGGTGAGGGAGTGGGGGCAGGGGGGATGGGGGGAGGGTTGAGGGAGTGGGGGCAGGGGGGATTTGGGGGGAGGGGTGAGGGAGTGGGGGCAGGGGGGATTTGGGGGGAGGGGTGAGGGAGTGGGTGGAGGGGGAATTTTTTTGTGGGGGGCGGGGGTGGGGGTTGCTTTCATGCACAATATCATTTACTTTATTTTTTTGTACTTTTAATATTTGCACACATCACAGGCAAAAGTCGACATATATAATTAGATAGACCTAACTCTGACATGGAAACACAGGTTCGTAAACAATCGATGCAAGTTACAGTATAACGTATGTACAATTTATTAAAAACGGACTTAAATAATTTTATCTCGTGTTATCTTTACAATCCACTTGGAGCAAAACACCTATCTCGCCGCGCGTATGGCGGCGTCGATAACAATAATAACAATAAACGATTGCGTGGGGTTCATTTTGGGAAGGGTTAGGAGTTGGGGGACATCATCGGCCGCTTAATGCGACGCTTCGAAATCCGCGCGCACGACTCTTGGACAACGTTGCTCACAGAACAGGTTGCAAGAGTATTATTATTATATTTTTGTATTCCTTCCCTTTGAACCCGCGTCGATGTCTCCAGATTTTCACGGGCCTGCAACGTTCCGCTTAATTGAGCAGCGCCTCACAAAGTTTTTTCCTCTTTCGACGTGACCACGGTTCCATAGGGCAGGGGGTGGGGAACGTGCGGCCCGCGGGCCGTTTAAGGCCCCGCGAAATTATTTGGTGTGGCCCTGCCAAGGCAACCGCAGGCGGGACTCGGAATTCAATAAATCTAGGAGAAAACCTGGCAAAGCAGTTGCGAGTAGCAACATCATCAACACCGGCTAACATCACCACACGCCTCACCAAAGAGAAACAGTTCCAGCCATCACATTAGGGGTGAGTTCATTAAATGTTTGACCAAATATAACAGGCTAACTTTTAAGTTGTTAATTTTGTATAGCCCGCGAATGATGTTATAAATATCCAAATGGCCCTTGGCAGAAAAAAGGTTCCCCATCCCTGCCGTAGGGCAACCAAAAATATAAGAACCACACACACACGCGCGCGTGCGGTTCGACAGATCTCAGCCAGGCGCGCTCGCTTTATAACGCTGTGCCACATCGATCCCACGCACACAACAACAACAACCGTCGTTCGCCACAATAGCGGCGATGGCGTCACAACGGCGCTTGTGACGGGCTAGGTATTACACCTCGAGGCCACGTGGAGTGTGTCGAAGGCTCTCTGGCTGCAGGAGGTCACGGGAGCGACCCAGGTGCCATTGGGTGACTGATTGAGATGGCTGGCAAATGCGCCACCTGAGCGCTCCACACTGTGCCAACTTGCTGCGTTTTATCCGCCCGGCGCTCCATTCGTTGTTGTGAGCGTCGCCCATCCGCCCTCCGTGATACATTGACCGATATTGACACCGCTGGCAGCAGTCATCGGCAAGTCCAATCAGCTCCACATCTTTCTGTACCACATCACTCCATATCTCTTCTCGAGCCCGTGCCGTGCCCGTTTAGCCCCCTCTATCCGGCCAAGCAGAAGCTGCTGGGTCATGCGGTGCCAAGTTATGTTTAGAGAGCGCCTATGAAGGCGAGAGGATGGGTGGCCAGCCAGCACCACGCCCGGCCACCTTTGTCTCCCCGTGGCGATATTTACACACCACACCAGGCTACTCATTCGATGGCGAGTCGGCCTGGACGAGACGCAGACCCGATTCGAATGTTCGCCACGGTTATTGGTTGTGAACGGGACTCGAAGTCGGGTCGCTGGGTCCTAAGCGCAGCTAACCGCTACACTACCGCTCCCCCCCCACACACACACGCGCGTATGCGTTAACGGTGCGTATGTAATGCACGCATGTTGCCTCCAACTGGCGCCTGGCGTCAACAAGGCATTTTAGCTCTCCCTCTTGACATCTCCCTGGTGGGTAATTGCAGGCGGACGGTGGCTGCTGCTCCTGTTGTTGTTTTCTGTTTGCTGCATCGCGTATCACACACTGCCCCCATCTGCCCGACTCGGGAAATTGTTGCTTTGATCCTCACTCCCTCCCTCTCCTCCAACCCCCCACCACGCTCGCGGGACGCACGCGTGTCTCATGAATAAACGGTACCGGTACGGCTTTTTTTTTTCGCAATAGGAAACAACATCACCACGAATTGTCCACAGCCGCGCGTCTCACGAGCGATGAGAATAACAATGATAACGAGGCTTCCGCAGAACTGCGAAATTGCGAGCAGGACGCGCGTCTTGCAAAGTCCGTGTGGGCACGGCGGCGTCGATTCTGTCTCTCTATCGCTCTCCGCGTACAGCGCTCCGTGTGAGCGTTCCGTCTCCTCCCGGGGGTGCGGAGGGCTGGGGGAACGTCACTGCCTGCGTGTCAGTCATCCGACGTGACGTCTATCTCGTCGCCGCTGCCTTGGTTGGTCGCCTGCCTCCACCGGTTGATGTGATGGGAGCTCTTCTTCTTCTGCGGACTCTCGGGCCCTTCCTCCTCCAGCTTCTGCCTCTTGTACTTGGTTCGCCTGTTCTGGAACCATACCTTTACCTGCGGGCACAGCGGGCGGGCGGGCGGGCGGGCGGGTTTGCGTGGGGGTGGAGGGTGGGGTGAGGAGTTAGGCGTTAGACCGCAGACTTTTGAATGAATTCATCTCAGGCGTAGGGAGGTTGCGGGGCCTGGGGCAAATCACCCCGTGTGGACCCCCGACGCCTTCAAACTAACCCCGAAGTGAAGGCTACTTGTGTTGTGGCCGAAACGTCGTGATTTTTGTTGTTTTATTTTTTACCTACGTGACTTTACCGAATAGAACCAAAGAGTATGGATCCTTGAAGTCACGAAAGCTTCAAATCTAGAATTAACCCCGAAGTATTACACTTGACACCGTGACGTTATCCACCGCTGGATGAAGCTCTCCCCATAACTCAACTTGTAGGCACGGAATATGGAAGAGACGTTGGCTGTTTGGAGATCGATGAGGATTCGGGAGGGGCTAGGAGTGAGAGTAATTGTGACCACCCGAATCTACGTCATGGCACATGCGCGTGATTGTGTTTCAGTCAAAATCAGCCACAATCTATCCACTGTTGGATGAAGGCCTTCCCATACCTGTACCTCCAGGCGCAGCCTTGGCGTTATTACACCAACGCCTTAATAGTTGCTTCATAATTTCCCATCAAAGCTACGTTGAGTTATAACACGTGTGATTGCGTATACAGTCATCTCCATCATCAGCCGTGATCTATACACTGCTGGATAAAGGCCTCCTCACGCCGCGTTGGTCGAGGGAGTTATGATTTGACCATACTTCACCACGTTGGTCAAGGCGTGTTGGACAAGAGCGGGGTGGGTGGGGGGCACTGATGGTGACGCGGCCGCGAATATAACTGAGACCGTCGAGTTCACAGCGCAGTGCGCTAATCACAGCGCCACCGCTCCGCTCCGGGTGTACACAGCACGTGCGTGAACCATGCTTAAGGTAGCAGGAACGGCGATTAAAATGTCCATGGTTACGTTCACAGCGCACGCATTGCGGGAAGCAATGCCGTTCCTCGCTTGAGCGATGGCGTGCGATGATTTCGCATGGCCCCTGCCGTGCCACGAGAGGCGCTACCAATCATCTTCTAAAGTTTCAACCTGTGCTGTGATAATATTCTCTGTTTTTTTCGGTAAAGTCACGTAGACGGAATAAAAAATAATAACAATAAAATAATAAAAAAATAAAGTGAATAAAAATATCACGACGTTTCGATCGCAACACAAGCGGTCGTCATCAGGAACAGGGAGGTTGGCCTCTGAGGGCCAGCTGGAATTATTTGAAATGAGTAGCGACAATTAGGTTCATTGCCTGGAGGCGCGGTGGGGGGGGGGGGAATTGTGAATGACATCCATACGTGCGGCTGTTATCCAGTGCTTTGGAGGCCAGGGTTGGTGGACCATGCAGATATTTTTTTGTATTATTAAACTACAAAATCCAACAGGATCTCAGATTGTCAGTAAAATTATGTTTCGGTCCATTGGCCTCTGAGCCAATGGGCTTTCTGTAAACAAAAATCCTGCAATACATTGATTGTAAATACCCATAATCCGAAGAAATGTAAAGTTATCGTCAACGTATTCTGTTTTAAGTTGTGAAATATTCCTTCATCTATTGTTGTTTTAAGCATGCGTAGAAATATGCACGAGGATGGAGAGTTGCCAACGTTATTAGGCCAACTGCACTGTGAACCCGGCCACCTTAGTTCGATTCCAGCCCACGGCTAACCATCCTTGGCGAATGATACCGAAACCGATCCTGGGCTGGAGTATCCCCATCCTCTTCAAACCTACGCTGACCAGAGTGGTGAAGTATGGCCCAACAAACCCCCACGGCCGACACCGATTGGGTGGGGGGTTTGAGGAGGCGGAGGGAGGGGGGCACGCTCATCCAGCAGTGGATTGACAAAAAAGAGCTGTTGAATGTACACACGTGCACGCATTGACCAAGGTGCGCTCTGATACGAGCTCACTGTGGCTTCACCAGAGGTATATTCGGCCGGTTGGTCCGATATTGCCTCTGCATAGGCATCCAACAGCAGCACAAAGCGCAGATTTCCACTTCACATTCAAGTTCGCCGACGGCAATTTTCAACGGTGTGGCCGACTCCAGCAGAGCCACGCACAAGCGCCCCGTCCATTCGGGGAACGTTCGCAGATCACTGGCGACATTCAACTGACCATCATCATCATCAATTGTCTAAATTTGTCAAGATTAGAAAATTACCCCCAAATGACCCCATTGGGACTCTCCATAGCATTCATCGTCCCGCTACTGTCCGACTGACGCCCCATAAAGGTCACTCTTGCGATCGAGAATGTCCTGCAGGTGGGTAGTGAACTCTCTGGCCCGGTTCAACAAAATGAACTCGAAACTTAAGCGTGCATATATCCACAGCGGGACTAAGGCCTTCACAGCTCGCTGCCGTGCCTCGTGGCCCCGCGATAGAACAATCCATCTGGGTCCCGCGCACGAGTTGCTTTCAGCGCTCCATCTCCGCGGTGGGGCCCTCCTCTCGGGCGTGTTTCTATCTAACGGGGTGGGGGGGAGGAGGGGTTCTCTACGACACGATCGACCACCGTTGAGTCGCCACGTAGCCAACACGGAGGCGGGCAGCATGGTATCGACAAGGCTCGATTCTTGCAACTCACACTCTTCTACTGGACGTCTGGCACAAAGACTTTGCCAAGCTGCGGCGTGTATAAAATTCCTTGGGACGTGTCGTGACGGGTACCGGAATATCCGACCGCGTGTGTCCGGTGCTCGCCGACCTGCATTGGATTCCAGCTGCCAAACGAATACATTACAAGGTCGCACTCATTACACGCAATAGTGCTTGCCGTAAAATCATAAATGAACCACAATACCTTGCTGATCTCATCAAGGAGCATAAACCATCACGCTAACTCCGGCCATCCTCGCAGTAACAACTTTTGGCTAAATGGCCATCGAACAAAGACGGTGGCCACCGCATCGCGCGCTTTCAGATGCGCTCCTGCGACCGTCTGGAACGTCTCTTCCTTCCGATGTTAGGAAGCCACTGGAGCTATGCACTTTTAAACCCAGATTTCAAAATACATTTCACTAGAAATGCTTTTTTTGTGTTTTGTTTGTTGTCCTTCCTCCGCACCTCCGCTTAGCAACGGTTAGCTATGTACGGTGGGAAAGAAGTTCAACACACTGTACAACTATTATAGGCCAAACGCAGAAGCGAAAAGTCCCACTGTTTAGGCAATTATAACCGCACTGCACAGTGAACCTGACAATCTGAGTTCGATTCCCGACCACGGATAACATCGCAAACTGCAGTTCTGTTTGTTGCTGGCCGCTTGACGATTTGGACGTTTGGGTATGTGCACAGCAACCTCGATGTCAAAAATATCAACTTGGCAATGATACGAATTCTAATCATGTTAATGCCATATATTTAATCAGGCAAGACTCACTGAGCCTCGAGGCTGTCTCTCGAATGGTTCAGTCATCTTTAGTCAATAAATACACGTTTTTGTGAAGGTTTGTTTTGACTGGAAGTGACAAAGGCTGCTTTAGATTTCGTTCCGCTCTGTGCTGTTTGCCCAAGATGTAATGGAGCCAGAGTGAAGGGCACTAAGGGGTTAACTGTCCTCAGGGCATTATAACGTTAGGACAACAATTTTAATGTACTGTATATGTCGTCTTCATGCGTCTCAAGAATAAGCACATTTAGATTTTTCTTATCTCTCAACGATAATTCAGGAGGCTCATAGAGCCATAATAAGACACCTCTACGATTCCCCGGGTTGGTCGTTAATGCTCAAGGCTCAGATGAACAGTATTGAGAAGAGGTTTTCCCCTTTTTTCCGGCAACAAAACAGGTGTTAAGATGTTACACACCAAACTGAAGCCTGTTGGCGTCCTCTGGTCTAACACCGTTTGAGTCTATAGGCTCGAAAGAAAGCTGTCTCTGGTGTGGACCAACCAGTTTCAAAGACAATGGCAATATATTATCAGAGTACGTTTTTTGTTTGCATTCTGACCACAAGTTAAGTGGTTAATGCAGACATGATTCCTTGTAAAAGGTTCCAGTTTGGTGTTTTAACATCTCAACACCTAAATTTTGATTTAAAGCTTTCGTGACTGCAGGGATTCATATTCTTGGTTCTTTCGGTAAAGTCACGTAGAAGGGAAACAATAAAATAATACAAATATTTAAAAAATATGTGACTTTACCGAAAGAACCAAGAATATATCTCAACACCTGTTTTGTTGCCAGAAAAAAGGGGAAAACCTATTCTCATCTTTGGTACCGGCAAAAGGAGGTCCCATGATAGGAACAGTATTATCGAGGGGCATGATAATCATAATAAGAGTGGAGAGTCCAGGAAACAGTTTTCATAACACTTGCCACTATTGTTAACATTGGCCCGGAATCAAACTGCTTACTGATTAATTGGGGCCGTGCGCTAACCGTTACGCCACCGCTCCACCCCAATCCCCGAGACGAGCGTGCATACACACACACACCAATCAGTCTCCCGGTGTGCTCTTTGGGTTGTACGCCCCCATTCAACCCTGTCACTTAAATAAACTCCCAGCACGCGGAGCGAAACGTCGAAAATCGTGCCGAACGACAAATGCAAATCGAGCAGTCTCCACCTTCGCACCCCCCCCCCCCTCCTCCTCCTCCGTGTGCTGCTAAGTAGGATTGGCTCCTCGTTCGAGTGCCCTTATCTCCGTCGTGAATTATCTCGTTTCCCTTTCGCTGGGTTCGAGGTTAAGGTGAGAGTCGTGGTTATTACCATGATTATTAGAGGGTGCATTTACGAATACAAACAGAGCGGTGACTGTACGAAGGCCGGCACCTCGCACCCTTGCCTCTCGGCGAACGAGATAAAGCCCCGAGCCGTGATCGTGTAAGACAACAGACACCAGACGGCACTGCTATATTTTCTTCCCGAGTTCGCAACGCCGTTCAGATTCATTTTTTTCTGGCCGTGCCGCTGCCATATTCCCCCATGCGACTTTTAAAAACACGTCCGTTTTATTAAACGGATATGGGGATACGCGTGATATAGGATTGTTATTGATATGCGTGCCCTTGTACTCTGAGTTGTAGTGCCTTACGCCGATAATTCCGACTCCAAGTCAAGCCTATAGCAGCGTTCCGTCCGAAATATCGAGTGAGAAATTAAGATTTTATAAATCAGGGTTTCTCAACAATCCAGCCCTCGCTACCAGCCACCACTCCCACGCTCCATCTTTTCCGCGTTTACCAATTTCCTCCTACTCGTTCCACGCTGCCCGCGCCCGATGATTATTAAACACGTGCCACGTGACGCGCTAACCAATTAGCGCTGTATGCATTAACAGAGCCCAATTCAAATTAAGATTGAGATCTCAATGTGCGTGTGCACGTGTTCCACGTGTGTGTATGCACACGCATGTTCCACGTGACCCAGAAAGCAGCGTTAATTGCTTAGAGGCGCCACGTGGCACGTGTTTAGCAATCATCAGACGTGTGCACAGTGGAACGAGTTGATTCGTATTTGAATGGGGAAAGACGCAGCGTGGTGGTGGAGCTATGCTGACCGGAGTTTGGGAATCCCTGCCTCATATAAGATAGTGACGACGGTTTTTTTTTATATGTGAGAATATCATCTATTGCAATATCGTCTGTCCGATAATATAGTTATATATCCGGCAGTGGATTGACCCTGGCTGCTGATAATAACCATGATGATTACACAGCGATTCTCATGGAGTCATATACCCCGAAGGCTAGTTGAAACCATTTCACACTCTTGATGAATACATCGTCAATAACGCCGCTTTAAGAAGCAAACGAAGGTATAGATTAGGCGACGTTTCGGGTAATGGGCCCGTGATACAGCGCGTAGAGAGGCCAGAGACACACAGCGTTGGTCGGTGAACCGATGTCAACGCAGTGTCACGTACTTATTCTGTTTACACTGCTGTACACAAAGTCTTCATTGTAAACCAGAACAAGCAGTACTGTATACACGTTGGCATGTCCGGTAATGCAGTGGATGTGTGACTGAGTGAAATACACATCAGTCGTGATGAGCACGGGTGAGATATGTACCATGCGAAGGAAATTAAAGCTTTAGTGACTTCATAAAATTACTCATTGGTTTTTTTTCGGTAAAGTCACGTATGTAGAAATACAATAAAATTACATTGTTTTAATGTAATTTTATTAAATTGTTTTAATGTAATTTTATTGTATTTCTACATACGTGACTTTACCGAAAAAAAACAATGAGTGATGCGAAGGAAGTTCAACATACATATGTATGCGCCACGTCAAATAAAATTACATTATTTTGCAGTAGGTAATACGCATTATTATACATTCATTAACATAATCATTGTCAACTACATGCAGAAATAGTATTTTGCAATATAAAATATTTTAAAACGGAGTTTATAAATTGTTATCGTATTTTTTTTAGCATATGTGTACTCCATTGGAACCTCCTTTGTCAGTAGCAAAATATGATATTTGTTTTTTTACCCTTTTATCTGGCAACAAAACTGACACCTTTTTTTGCAAGGAGTTATGTTTGCATTGACCACAATACCTGCGGTCGGAATGCAAACAAAAAACACAACTCTGATAATGTATGTGGCACTGTTCTTGAAAATGATTGGTCCACACCCGAGACAGCTTTCCTTAGAGCCGAGTCTCACGGTGCCTTTTGGCGTCATCTGGCGGTCCGCATCACGCCAGGCCGCCTTTGTCTCCCCAGTGCTGATGTTTACACACGGCACCAGGGGAGGGCTCGGACCGGTTCAAATCTTCGCTCTCACTGTTATCTGTCGCTAGCGGGAATCGAACTCGCGTTACCGAGTTCGTAGCGCAGTGCGTCAACCACTACATTACCGCCCCCCCATTACAGGGCGCTACGGTGGAGAGATGTTAGCTACCTCGCCTGGTATACAAGGAGTGCGTGGGTTCGATCCCGACCCTGACGCCTGTAAATTTGGAGTTTGCATGTCGCTCTCCCCGTGGTCGCCTGGGATTTTTTTTCTCCTCCACATTTAGAAACATGCGTTCAAAGCATTCGGGTGTCATGAATTTCCACGAGAAAAGCCACTTTCGTTGAGCTTTCATGCGTGGCCAGGCCACTTCTGCAAAGGCGCTATACAGCTCAGTGGGCCCCTACCTGGTCAAATAAAAAAAAGAGTTATATAGATGTAAACGCAGGCGCACATACGTGGTTGAACAATTGCGCACGGTGCTTTAGATGCCACATCAAAGTTGGCCCCCGCAAAGTTGCTGTGCACGTCCACCGCAAGCTTCGTAGCGCGTCGCGCTGTCTTCTGCCTCTCGCTAGCGTCGTTCCGCGTGCTGTGGCTGGGCTATACATTTCTCTCTCCCCTCCCGCTGAGAGCGGATTTGAAGCCCCGAGTATGAGGTTGGGTTAGTGGGGGGTAGTTGGTGGTGGTAGGGGGGGGTGGAGGCGGAGGAGGAGGGGGGCGGTGGTGGCATAAAGCCCCCCCCCCCCCCCCCCCACTGCCAGGCTCCGTGCACAGGGCTTTGTTTGCGAATTCTCTGCGACCCACCACCGCTCATCCCACGCATCCCTCCAAACCCCCCCCCTCCTCCTACCACTCCGCCCCTCTCGCCAATAATTCCAGTAATAAATGCAAATGCTCTCTCCGCCATACACAGCGGCGAGTTAAGCTGTTTGCGGAGGCAATGAACTTAGGCTAACCTCTGGGAGGCATTGAAAGCGCGCTTCTTATGGCGCGGTTCTTTGACAGGCGCCCGGCCGGATTATGCTCCTGTGTGTGATATGTGTATGTGTGTGTGTGAATATACGTATCAATGTGTGCGTGTGTGTGTAGTATATAGCGGTGGAGTGCGCAACAACAGTGAGTGGCAAATATTTCGACCGTTCTTTGGACCTCCCCGAGGTCAACTCAGCCACAAAATGGGTACCTGGTGCGTTGTATGCACATCGCCATTCGGAAGACAAAGACGGCCCGGGTCGTGGCCCTGCACCCCCCACCCCCGTATGCCGTGCCGACCTTCATAGGTGCTACTCGCGAACAGCACTTACCCCCCCCCGCCCCCCACACACAGTCTATTACGGTGGATCTTTGTCTACGTGATTATAGGAATGTTTGGGGAGTAGGCGAGCGGGACCTTTCGACTCAACACATTAAACTGCTGTGCCCGTGAACCCGTTGTGTGGATGATTATTAATGCATTCATTCGTCCGGCTGTGGAGTTTCAAATCGATGGCCTTTCAAATTTGGATGTTTGTGTATCTTGCGGTTCGTATCTGCGCAAACGGTGTAATCTAAAAAAATATTACATTCAGAACAAGTAAGAGTCGAGCCTGTGCCTATAACGAGAACGATCTGGCAATTCCAATGTGCGTGCCCACACAAACAAAACAAAATAAACCTCTCACGGGCAGGGTCAAACGTTGCACACAAACGTTGCGGTCCCGACTTCGCCGGTGAAATCAACGTGGTCGAAGAGCGGAGTGTGACGCTGCAGCCGATAAATAGCGAGCCCATCCCAAGCAGCTACTGCTGCTAACTCTGTGCCGAATGTGAGGTTTGCCGCACGTTAAACTAGTTTCGAGACCTTTCGGTAAAGTCACCACGTTGAAGGGAAACAATAAAATAATAAAATATATATATAAAACAATAAAAAATTCTCACGACGTTTCGACCGTAACACAAACGGTCGTCATCAGGTAGCACGTGGACGACCGTTTGTGTTATGGTCGAAACGTCGTGAGAATCTTTATTGTTTTATATATATTTTATTGTTTTATTGTTTCCCTTCAACGTGGTGACTTTACCCAAAGAGCTAGGAAATATGAATTACTGCAGTCACGAAAGCTTTAAATCAAAATTGAGTTTCTAGACGTCGTATTAACGAGCACGGACGGTCCGCGTGTCTTTGTTTCGATGGACAACGGTTTGGAAAACAATATACGTGCACGTCAATTGGGAGTGACAAACATTGTCTTACCGTCACGTGTATCGTGTTATAGGTAAACGTCCTGTGCATCTGCGCGTCCTTTAAATCGGCAGGAGCTATGTAATATGCGTAAAACAAAAATGTTGCAAAAATCTGTGCTTGTTTTATGTACGAGTATGCTCTGAAGTAGGGCCATTCCCCGAAACGTCGTCTCTGCGTTGCATCCTTCTCGTCCTTCTGCAGGAGCATCATTATACATGTACGTCGATGTCGTTTCTTCCTCGGAGCAACGCAGCTTGTCGAGTGCGTCGAGTTGTTTTTTTGTGCCTGCGTCTGTAGCCATACGCCACGCGGAGTGTTTCGCTGAAGTGTAGCACTGCACTCGGAGGTGCCGATGTTGCTCTGCTATTTTATAACGCGTGAATGTTCATTAATGGTCGTCGAGAACAAGAGAGTGGGGTTGGTTGGTTGGTTGTGTTGGTGGTTGTGTTGGTGGTGGCGGTGCTGAGGAGAGTAAGCGTGGTGAGCGGTGGCGCAGCAGTTGGCGTACTGCGCTGCGGAGCCGACTACCCGAAATTCGATTCGCGTTCGCGACCAATAACAGTTGGCCAATGTTTTAACCGGTACGGGGCTTCCGCCAGTACCTGGTGCGTTGTGTAAACATCAGCACCGGGGAGACAAAGGCGGCCGGGCGTGGTGCTGATGACTCACCCCCGTGAGGTGCTCGCTAACAGCACTTGCCCCAATGGTCTGTTGAAGGCTATGGTGGGGGGGGATCTTTGTCTGTGGGGCGGAGAGAAGTGTGTGTGTGTAGTTCGTCTGTAAGTCTCTGCCTCTCTCTCCCCCACCACCCCCACGCTCCCCCCCCCCCCCTCTCTCCCCTCCCTCGACTCTCAATCGCCCGTCGCTTGCTCCCTTTAACCCAAACGAGCGCTGATTAAATAACCCTCACCCCCTGCCCCCCCCCCAGCTACACACGAATCGCCAGCATCGGCCCTCCATCTGTAGCAAGGCAGCGCCCCCCCCCCTCCCAGCACCTCGCCCCCGCAAGCTGCACAATTAAGACTGTGAGCGTTGCAGTGCGCGCGATTTGCGTGCCATCTCAACGGCCCATTGAAGAGACGATTCTCAAACATCTTCCTTTCATCGGCCCTCTTTGCCCCCCAAGCCAATGCCTCCGATGAAGAGCTTGGGGCCGAAAGCGACACGGAGGCAGCTTGCGTGGTGGGTGTTTTTTGTTTGTTTATTATGGACGGACGCGACCTCAAAACGTCATCGTCGTTTGATGATGCGCGCAATAAAGTCACGAATTGCCCGGTATGCACGCGTAGCATGCGTGTAGTGTAGGTGTGGTGGTGTTGCCTGTCTGTGTGGATATGCGTGCGTGCGTGTGTGTGTATGGGGAGCGGTAGTGTAGCAGTTAGCACGGTGCGCTACGAACGGGGCGAGCCGAGTTCGATTCCCATTCACGGCCAACACCGGTGACGATCATTTGAACCGGTCCTGGGCCTCCCCTAGGTCGACTCAGCCTAAAATGAGTACCTGGCGGGATGTGTAAAAAAACATCGCCAATGGGGATACAAAAGGTCGGGCGTGGCGCTGGCCACCCACCCCCTCGTGTGCCGTGCTGGCCTTCATAGGCGCTCGCTAACAGCACTTGCCCCAAAAAGTATGTTACGTCTATACGAGGGGGTCTTTGTCTGTATCATTGTGTGCGTAAGATATAAGCCGTGTCAGCTAAGTTAATAAAACACGCAAAAGAAACCTCAACACAACCCGCGACGGTTCGAACGTGACACTGTGAGAAAGGGCCATTGTCCGAAACGTCGCCGATTGTGCATCAGTGCCAGCAGCGTCGCGAGATATGTCGCGCCGGGTTACGCAAGGCACTGCGCCGAATGAGACTCAGGTGTCTCCTCCTGTGTAGCGCCACGTGGCTTGATGGCAAACATCGGCCGCTCGCAACTCCATCCGAGAGATTCCCCCCCCCCCCCCCACTGCGTTCGAACCTCACACGTGGCTCAACGACGCAACGGCGATTAAAAAGTGAAACTGCGCACGCGATCGTGCATTTTTATACCTCAACAGACTGTTGGGGCGAGCGCTGTTAGCGAGCACCTCTGGTCAGCACCGCGCCCGGCCGCCTTTGTCTCTGTAGTGGCGGTGTTTAGACTATTCCGTTAGCGCGCTAACCACTACACTACCGCTCCAACATGTATGCACACACGCGCGTACGTATATACAAGAGAGCGATATTAAACAATGGGTAATTATATTACACGTTTTCCGATTTAACCTACTAACGATTTGGTAATTCTCCATTTAACGCTTAGCGAGTTCGAGCGGAAGGAGGTAATTGCCTTGAAAAATTTACATTGAAGAGGCTCCTATGTTATTAAGACTGCTAATACGATGTCTCGATGTGGCGCACGTAGTGGCGCGCGATGATGATTAGCGGGCGGAGTAAATGAATGCCGCTTGGATACCGAGCTGAAGGCAGTATATTTCAAACACTATGTATAACACTATATTTTTATAACAAACACTACCGCGCCTGTGATAGCTATGATTTAACCACCCCCTCCCCCGCCCCACCAAAAAAAAGGGAATACGAATTACAGATTAACGCGAAATTAAATTGGCAACTACATTATGCGCATGAGTACGTTGCACATCCATTCCCTATGTGCAACGTCGCATTCTGTAGTCTGCAGAGGTAATTTATGTACACTGCCACCAAGTGGCTATCATCTTATTATCACGCGTTCAAGCAATTGTAGGTTGTTCATCATCTGTGGGGGGGAGGGGGTTGCCGGGTTCCCAACTCGTATCGTTATTAATTTATTTAATATACGTACACACACAGATAAAGATCACCCTTATAGCCTTGGCAGACTGTTGGGGCAAGTGCTGATAGCGAGCACCTATGATGGCCGACAAGGCACACGAGGGGGTGGGTGGCAAGTACCACGCCCGGCCGCCTTTGTCTCCCTATGTTTACGCATCGCACCAGGTACCCAATCGACGCTGAATATACCTAGGGGAGGCCCAAGACCGGTTCAGATAATCGTCACTGGTATTGGCCGTGAGTGGGAATCGAACTTGGATGGCCAGATTCATAGCGCAGCGCGGTAACCGCTACACTACCGCCCCCCCCCCCACTACATACACACACACAACGTGCATACATTCATACCTACAGCCAACAAAGACAAAGATCCCCCGTATAGCCTAAACAGACTGTTGGGACAAGTGCTGTTAGCGAGTGGCACCAAAATATGCATACACAGGGGCGGAGCCAGGATTTCCAGCCCGGGGTGACATTCAACAAATTTTTATTTCAAGAATGATTGAATGAGAAATCGGCTATACCCCACGCCATCGGTTGGCGACACACTCTGACAATGCAGTTGCACGGAGTCCGCCAGACCGAGTGTCGTACACTTATACGCAGAATGTTTCAGATTTTTCGATTTTTTATTTTTTTTCGGGGGTGACAATTTTCTAACCTGTCACCCCCCTGGCCCCGCCCCTGTGCATACATACATACAACCACACACGTGTGCATGCATGCATACACAAAAGTAATGTTATGCAATGCAAGCGAAGGGATGCCACTCAATTTAGGTGCGATAAGAACTACAGTACGGTATACATGTATATACTGCATGTCAATAAAAACGTACGCATCGAACGACTTAATTTTTCACGTAATTTTAAAATCACCGACATCTCCACGTGCTATTAATTGCACGTTAGTTGTATGCGCAATAACAGAATAGAAATGATTACTAAAACGAGTTCGGCACTTTGTCAATATCGCGCTAGATCACTGGATGAAGGCCTTCCCCAGGCCGTTGTTTTGTTGTTTGGGGGGGTTATTTGACCATAGTTCACCACCGCGCCACGGAAACACCCCCACTAATTCAATCTGCATAACACAATACTGTCGATTGTAACCACTGAACCGGCTATACCGTTCATCCTGTTACGCTGTCTCGTATTTAACACGTGCATGCTTCCGCACGTATCAACACGTGCATATACGCGCATGCTGCATTTCGCATGCAGTCTTTAGGATCGCTAAAAGCATCGGTTAGGGTCCAGCTGTGGAGATTCAAACGAAACTTTGCGGCCAGCGCAAAAGACAGAGGGCGCAGGAGATGCATTTCAATAGCAATGTCGTAATCGTCGATGGCGTAAATACACCGTTATATTGACCCACACATCATCACACTGCGGTACACTACACGATACTATAAAACAAATGCAATGATGGATCAATCCTTCTAGAATACACCGGTATACTGACTCAAAGTAATACAAAACACGTACGATGCGTACGTATATATATATGTGTGTGCGTAGAGCAATTGTGTGAACGTGAATGTAGAACGCAGTGCGCATTTTACACACAATCGTAATCGGGCGCGTGCCACGTGTACACAAAGACAAAGAACCCCCGTATAGCTTTAACAGACTGTAGGGGCAAGTGATGTTAGCGAGCACCTACGAAAGCGGTACACGAGGGGGTGGGTGGCCAGCACCACGCCCGACCGCCTTTGTCTCCCCGGTGCCGATGTTTACACACCGCACCGGGTACTCACTTGAGGCTGTGTCGACCTAGGGGAGGCCCAGGACCGGTTCAGATAATCGTCACCGGTGTTGGCCGTGAGCGGGAATCGAACCCGGGTCGCCGGGTTCGTAGCGCTAAACCGCTACGGTACCGCAGCGCGCCTTGTGCGCATTACCACGCGCGCAGCGGTGCAGGTCACGCGTGGCAGAGCGATGCACGAAGTGGCTCCTAACCTGGGGTGCACGCGCCGCCCTGCGTGTGCCAAATGCCCTTCGTGGGGGGTGCGAGACGTGGACAGATTTTTGTTTTTCCCGAAGGTAAACCATCGAAAGATAAATTAAGCGCAGGCACGTGAGTACGACTACTTTGTTCCATCAAAACCCCGATATAGTTTTCGACGCTGTACGTCTGTGCAACGATTGAGAGACCGCAGTCACGTTTAAGAAGCACTGCGCTACACAGTCAACCTGGGCGTTCCGGTGATTACTTAGTGTGTGCTGCTGGTGGGTACATTGTGTTGCATGCGTAATAAGCACGTGTGTACTGCGTGTGTGTGTGTGAATGGTTGTTTGCACCGCATTTGCACCTGAACGGGGTGTGGGACTCTTCACAGTCGAGTCAGCCTTAAATGAGTACCTGGTGCAGTGTGTAAACACCAGCGTTGTGGAAACAAAGGCGTGGTGCTGACCACCCACCCACTCGTGTGCCGTGCCGGCCGGTCTTCATAGGTGCTCGCAAACAGCACGAGGCTATACGGGGGATTTTATATTATATATTTGTCTTTTTTGTGTGCACGGTAACATACATATACGCACATGCAACCAGTTGCATAAGCATGCGCGTGCACGTGTGCAGCGCTTGCACGCGTGTAGCCTACTGCTGCACGCGTGCACGTGGTGCTTTCAGTGCCGCAATTTCCCTAAGTGACGTCAGGTTCATGATGTTGGTTGCCTCGTCCACCTGGGCTCTTGTTTTGCTTTGTACCCCGAGCCTCCCCTGAACAATAGAGACGTTTGTGGTCACGGTGGCTTCTCGCCTGGTTTAAATAAAATATCCGTGCAAGATGCGGGATGGAGCGGTTGGAGCAAATGGTTCGCGAACGGAGCGGTGGACCAGGGTACACGTGAGTTAGAGTCCCAGCCCGGGCTAAACATCAGCGGTGAGTGGTTATCTGGATGGGTCCTGCCCGTTCCCCTCCAGCGTCATCAACCCGCACTAACCAGCCTGGTGAAGTATGGTCAAACCGTTCACGCCCAACAAGGTTAGGGAATAGCTTAATCCAGCAGTGGATTAAACTAGGCAGTGGAAAGTGTTGTTGTTTGTTTACATGGAAAACAAATGTCCGCCTACAGCCGAGGGCAGGTGGGGTTGCACGTGGCTACTGAATCGATTACTGGTGCACGTGTGTGTGTACACGTGTGTGTACACGTGTGTGTGTGTGTACACGTGTGTCTGTGTGTACACGTGTGTGTGTACACGTGTGTGTGTACACGTGTGTGTGTACACGTGTGTGTGTACACGTTTGTGTGTACACGTGTGTGTGTACACGTGTGTGTGTACACGTTTGTGTGTACACGTGTGTGTGTATACGTGGCACAGGGGTTAGCGCACCACGCGACGAACCCGGCGACCCAAGTTCGATTCCCGCTCTCGGCAATTAAGAGTGGCGAATATTTAAACCGGTCCTGGGCCTCTCCTAGGTCGACTTAGCCTTGAGTTAATGCCTGGTGCACTGTATAAAGATTGTCACTGGGGAGACAAAGGCGGCCGAGCGTTGTGTTGGACGCCCACCCCCTCGTGTGCTGTACTGGCCTTCATAGGCGCTCGCTAACAGCACTTGCTCCAACAGTCTGTTAAGGCTATACGGAGGATCTTTATACGTGCAAGTTGGGAGTGGTAACCAAGTAAGGAGTGGTTATCGCACACTGCGCTACGACCCGGGTTCTGATTCCCCGCTCACGGCCAACACCAGTGACGATTGTATATATATAATATATACTACATATATTATATATTATATGAACCAGTGCTGGGCCTCCCTCTCTTTGGTCGACTCGGTGATTAATTTTAAATGGAAAAATTCAAGATCACTATTCCAGGAATTATTTTGGCACGCCACATCTATCTCGCCTTTGTTGTGAGTCCACGCATCAATGTATTTATTTTAAACATATAAACTTAGCTTATTGCTATCCGTAACTTGCACTCTAGTGGTAGTGCCTTACGCCGATAGTCTGTACCACTCCAAGCCAGCCATGCAAAGCAGCGTTCCGAGGAGTAAAACAAAAGCAATACAAAGTAATCACATCGTGTGAGAAAAAAACAATCCCTGGATCTCATACTCCCCACAAACATTTTCCCCATCAACGTCAGCCTCAACGTGCACCTGCAGCTTGGCACAAGCATTGCGATGCCAACACGGCCAGTGATGTTGTTGTTGTTGTTATCGTCGTTGTGTCACGGCTGTCAGCTTGTTCTGTTCGTCGATGCTGTTTGTTGTTGGTGGTGGTGGTGTTTGTTTGTTGTTGGTGGTGTTGTTTGTTGTTGTGTGGGCGCGCGCGTGAGCTCGCACCTGCGTCTCGCTGAGGCTGAGACTGCTGGCGAGCTGCTTGCGCTCGGCTCCCACCACGTAGTGGTTCTTCTCGAACGCGTGCTCCAGACGCAGCAGCTGCGAGGGCGAGAACGCCGTGCGGATGCGCTTCGGCTTGCGAGCGAACGGACTGTGCAGCAGAAGGCTCTCGGCGTTGCCGTCGGCACCTGAGGTTGAAGGGGGGTGGAGGGGGGATGTGCAGCGTTTAGAGAGAGAAGAGGGTCACACGGAGGAGGTGGAAGAGGAGACGATGGGGGAGTGGATGGGGTGTGACACAGACGTTAAGCATGTGTGTGTGTGATGTCGTGCGGGGAGCGGTAGTGTAGCGGTTAGCGCGACGCTGCGCTACGAACCCGGCGATCCGAGTTCGATTCCCAGCCACGGACAACACCAGTGACGATTATCTGAACCGGTCCTGGGCCTCCCCCAGGTCCACTCAGCCTCAAATGAGTACCTGGTGCGGTGTGTAAACATCGCCACGAGGGAGACAAAGGCGGCAGGGCGTGTGTGGTGCTGGCCACCCACCTCCCTGTGCGCCTTGCTGACCTTCGTAGGTGCTCGCTAACAGCACTTGCCCCTTACAGCCTGTTAAGACTATACGGGAGATCTTTTTGTGGTGTGGGTAGCGGTAGTGTAGTGGTTAGCGCGACGCTGTGCTACGAACCCGGCGAACCGAGTTCGATTCCCGACTACGGACAACATGTGTGACGAATATCTAAACACGGTCGACTTAGCCTTAAATGAGTACCTGGGGCGGTGTGTATGTAAACACCAGCATTGGGGAGACAAAGGCGGCCTGGCGTGGCGTTGGCCACCTACCCCCTCCTGTGCTGTGTTGTCCTTAATTTAGATGCTCGCTAACAGCACTTACCCCGGCAGTCTGGTGAAGCCTATACGGTGGATCTTTGCGCTTTTGTGTGCTGTTGTGCACGTGTTATTCGCGCGTGTACATTCGTTTCAAATCGAACGTCGTTTGCACATCAACAGTGGGGAGACCAAGACGGCCAGGCGACAAACCACCTGCCTTGAAGGGTGGTGAGTGGTTAGTCACTCTGTGGTGTGTTGAAACGTGCGCTTTTGTTTGGCACTTAAGTATGTCGGCAGATACATTGTAACATATCCCCGGCAATATATATACAGTGTGTGTGTATACGCGTAAACTTGTGCGAGATTAAATGAAAATTACAAGTGGGGGCATTGCCTAATTGTGTCGCTTTCACGCACACGTTTCAAAACAGAGCACTCAACGGCCGTGTGCCAAAGGTCGCTAAAACGCTTGCGAATATTAATAATAATACATGGTTGTGGAAATTCCACATTCTGGTGGCAAGGGCATGTCCTATGCGTCCACTGGAACCGACCACGGAACCACGTGTATCCATCCGTCTTTTGGGTTATCTCCATAAACACTGCGCGTGCTGTGTATACTGTGGGCACTTGTCCCAAAAGTGTGTTGAAGCTATACGGGGGATATTTGTGTCTTTGTGAATGGAGGAAGGTGGCGCCGCTGTTCGCGAACTGCGCAACGAACCCAGCAACTCGAGTTCGATTCCCGCTCACGGCCACCATCAGTGGCGTGTATCTGAACCGCTCCCGTGCCTCGCTGGGGAAACAAAGGCGGCCCTGTGTGGTTTCTAGCCACACCGCTCGTCGTGTACCCGTGTCAGGGCCCGCAGGGGTGAACTCGCCACAACAGTCTGTCGTAGGCGACACACACCGGCAGGACGGTGCAGGTGATGGTCTTTTGCATTCGTCTTTGATGCACTGTGTGTACACGCGCGCTTTGCTGTTGCTGCTATTGTTGTAGTAGCTGTTGTTGTTGTTTTTGTCGTGAATGCGGGTATACTTGTGTACACGTGGCGTCCCCACTGCGTGTTACATCGCGGGCAAACGTCTAAGCGGTGCTTCGGGGCGGTGTTGCCCACCACGCCCGCCCCACCACCACTTTGCTGAGCGCGATTGTAAAGAAACAAGGAAGTGAATATTACAAAATAAAACTAAAGCGACCGACAGAGTGACTGATGCATACGGAGATTTGTACCGACGTGCTTCAAACAATAGGAAGCCGACGCGTCTTTGCTCGTGAGTGTGTGTCACAGACGTATTCGTCGATTCTGATATTGTCTCAATGTGGGTCAAGGAAATAAACAAATCATTATTTACCCCCCCCCCCACCCTACGCATTCATTGATTTTAGTCGCGGGGCAGAACCAGTCTATCGCGGCCCTCAATCGCGTTATATTTTTATAGTCTCGTGCTAAACACACTCACACACACCACTCTAGCAATTCACCAATCGCATCATCGGTGCACCGAGTAGTTTGCCCCCCCCCCCTCCCCTCCGTGAGTGAGACGCTACAGCCGGCAGCGAGCGGCTGTCGCCTTCTCTGCCTGCTGCCCGCGGACAAAGCGCACTCACCTGCTGCAACGTGCAACAGCGTACAACAGCAGCCGCAGCTACTACGACAACAACAGCTCCGACAACTACTACTACGACAACAGCAGCAGCAGCTACTACGACAACAGCAGCTACTACGACAGCAGCAGCTACTACGACAACAACAGCAACAGCTCCTACAACAACAACAGCAGCTACTACGACAACAACAGCGGCAGCTACTACAACAATAGCAGCAACAACAAAGCGAAGGAGATCGAACAGAGATGTATTCCCCATTGTCGATTAACATCAAACACTGATCCGTGTCTTGGACAACATTAATTTACATAATTTTGAAAACTGGAATGACTAGTTAGGGCCCTCGAATGTGATTATAAAACACACGTATCGCTCTTCGCGTGAGAAGCGTATCTCTCTGTGGAAGTGTGAAATTAAACTTAGATGCAAAGTATCTACGTGTGTACGTGTGTCATGTGTGTGTGTGTCTCTGCTGTGTGTGTCATGTGTGTGTGCTGTGTGTGTGTGCTGTGTGTGTCATGTGTGTGTGCTGTGTGTACTGTGCGTGTGCTGCGTGTGCGCTGTGTGTCATGTGTGTGTGCTGTGTGTACTGTGTGTGTGTGCTGTGTGTGATGTGTGTGTGATGTGTGTGCTGTGCGTGTGTGTGTGATGTGTGTGTGTGTGCTGTGTGTGTGCTGTGTGTGTGCTGTGAGTGTGTGCTGTGTGTGTGCGTGCTGTGCTGAGTGTGTGTGCTGAGTGTGTGTGCTGTGTGTGTGCTGTGTGTGTGTGCTGTGTGTGATGTGTGTGTGTGTGCTGTGTGTACTGTGTGTGTGTGCGCTGTGTGTCATGTGTGTGTGTGCTGTGTGTACTGTGTGTGTGCTGAGTGTGTCCTGTGTGTGTGTGCTGTGTGTGCTGTGTGTACTGTGTGTGTGTGTGCTGTGTGTACTGTGTGTGTGTGCTGTGTGTGATGTGTGTGTGATGTGTGTGCTGTGCGTGTGTGATGTGTGTGTGTGTGCTGTGTGTGTGCTGTGTGTGTGCTGTGAGTGTGTGCTGTGTGTGTGCGTGCTGTGCTGAGTGTGTGTGCTGAGTGTGTGTGCTGTGTGTGTGTGCTGTGTGTGTGCTGTATGTGTGTGTGCTGTGTGTGTGTGTGCTGTGTGTGTGTGCTGTGTGTGTGCTGTGTGTGTGCTGTGTGTGCTGTGTGTGTGCTGTATGTGTGTGTGCTGTATGTGTGCGCTGTGTGTGTGCTGTGTGTGTGCTGTATGTGTGCTGTGTGTGTGCTGTGTGTGTGTGCTGTGTGTGTGTGCTGTGTGTGTGCTGTGTGTGTGTGCTGTGTGTGTGCTGTGTGTGTGCTGTATATGTGCTGTATGTGTGTGTGCTGTGTGTGTGCTGCATGTGTGTGCTGTATGTGTGTGCTGTGTGTGTATGTGCTGTGTGTGTGCTGTGTGTGTGTGATGTGTGTGTGTGTGCTGTGTGTGTGTGATGTGTGTGTGTGATGTGTGTGTGTGATGTGTGTGTGCTGTGTGTGTGTGTGTGCTGTGTGTGCGTGTGCTGTGTGTGCGTGTGCTGTGTGTGTGTGCTGTATGTGTGTGCTGTATGTGTGTGCTGTGTGTGTGTGTGCTGTATGTGTGTGCTGTATGTGTGTGCTGTATGTGTGTGCTGTGTGTGTGTGCTGTGTGTGTGTTGTGTGTGCTGTGTGTGTGTGCTGTGTGTGCTGTGTGTGTGCTGTGTGTGTGCTGTGTGTGTGGTGTGTGCTGTATGTGTGCTGTATGTGTGCTGTATGTGTGCTGTATGTGTGTGTGTGCTGTGTGTGTGCTGTATGTGTGTGCTGTGTGCTGCGTGTGTGTGCTGTGTGTGTGCTGTGTGTGTGCTGTGTGTGTGCTGTGTGTGTGTGCTGTGTGTGTGCTGTATGTGTGTGCTGTGTGTGTGCGATGTGTGTGTGATGTGTGTGTGTGTGCTGTATGTGTGTGCTGTGTGTGCTGTATGTGTGTGCTGTGTGTGTGCTGTATGTGTGTGCTGTATGTGTGTGCTGTGTGTGTGCTGTGTGTGTGCTGTGTGTGTCTTGCTGTGTGTGTGTGTGCTGTATGTGTGTGCTGTATGTGTGTGCTGTGTGTGTACATGCTGTGTGTGTGCTGTGTGTACTCTGTGTGTGTGTGCGTGTGTGATGTGTGTGTGTGCTGTGTGTGTGTGCTGTATGTGTGTGCTGTGTGTGCGTGCTGTGTGTGCGTGCTGTATGTGTGTGCTGTATGTGTGTGATGTGTGTGTGCTGTATGTGTGTGATGTGTGTGTGTGTGATGTGTGTGTGCTGTGTGTGTGTGCTGTATGTGTGTGCTGTGTGTGTGTGCTGTGTGTGTGTGTGCTGTGTGTGTGTGTGCTGTGTGTGTGTGCTGTGTGTGTGCTGTGTGTGTGTGCTGTGTGTGTGGTGTGTGCTGTGTGTGTGGTGTGTGCTGTGTGTGTGTGCTGTGTGTGTGTGTGTGCTGTGTGTGTGCTGTATGTGTGTGCTGTGTGTGTGCTGTGTGTGCTGTGTATGTGTGCTGTGTGTGCTGTGTATGTGTGCTGTGTGTGTGTGCTGTGTGTGTGTGCTGTGTGTGTGTGCTGTGTGTGTGTGCTGTGTGTGTGTGTGCTGTGTGTGTGTGCTGTGTGTGTGTTCTGTGTGTGTGTGCTGTGTGTGTGCTGTGTGTGTGTGTTCTGTATGTGTGTGCTGTGTGTGTGTGCTGTATGTGTGTGCTGTGTACTGTGTGTGCTGTGTGCTGTGTGTGCTGTGTGTGTGCTGTGTGTGTGTGTGCTGTGTGTGCTGTATGTGTGTGCTGTGTGCTGTGTGTGCTGTGTGTGTTTGCGCTGTGTGTGTGTGCTGTGTGTGCTGTGTGTGTGCTGTGTGTGTGCTGTGTGTGTGTGCTGTATGTGTGTGCTGTATGTGTGTAATGTGTGCGTGTGCTGTGTGTATGTGCTGTGTGTGTGTGATGTGTGTGTGTGCTGTGTGTGTGTGCTGTGTGTGTGTGCTGTGTGTGCTGTGTGTGTGCTGTGTGTGTGTGCTGTGTGTGTGTACTGTGTGTGTGCTGTGTGCTGTGTGTGCTGTGTGTGTGATGTGTGTGCTGTGTGTGTGCTGTGTGTGTGCTGTGTGTGTGCTGTGTGTGTGCTGTGTGTGTGCTGTGTGTGTGCTGTGTGTGCTGTGTATGTGCTGTGTGTGTGTGTGCTGTGTGTGTGCTGTGTGTGTGCTGTGTGTGTGTGCTGTGTGTGTGTGCTGTGTGTGTGTGTGCTGTGTGTGTGTACACCTGCGGGGAGCGGTGCGCACGGTGCTTGGCGAACTGCGCCCACTGAACTCGACGACCTCAGATCGATTTGTCGCTCACGGGGCAACTTGGCTGGCGAATGTCTCCACCTGCCTCAGGGAACTTCCCTAGGTCGACTCAGCCTCAATCGAGTACCCGGAACGACGTGATATACATCCGCCACTGGGGAGACAAAGGCGGCCGGGCTTGGTGTGGGCCATCCACCCCCTCGTCGTGCCATGCCGACCTTCATAGGTGCTCGCTCACAGCACTTGGCCTGACAGTCTGTCAGAGGCTATACGGGTGATCTTTGTCTATTGTGTGCGAACTTGAAGGCTTCGCATTGTTGTAGCGATTTTCCTATCTCTCTCAAGGCATCCCTGGACGTCCGTCTAGGGTCGACTCACTCTTAAAGGAGTACCCCCGCGGGTGCGTAAACATCAGTTATCGGGGAGACAAAGGTGGTCAGGGATGGTACGCTGACCCCCCCCCCACCCCACGCACCCCACCCCCGCCTCACAACGTGTGCTGCGCTTCCCTTAACAGGAGCTCGCAAACTGCACTCTCCCCGACAGCCGCGGACACGGACTACGTACACACGCACGCACACACACACACGTACTACATTCTATAGAATGTGCGAATTTGGTTGCAATCGAAAATAATTCGAGTCGTCTCATCTGCTCGACGACGTCCGAGCGAATGAACAGATATGATCGCGTGTGTGTGTGTGTTTTCATTCGTTTTCGGATGAGTACTAATTGGCTGAATACTTTCCGTGTAAATCCATCGCCCGCACTCTTTCAGTATATACCGCGGTGCAATTGATTGACCCACGCTGTATAGAGAACTGTTGTTCGTGAACGAACCCGGAGCCTTTAACGTCCGGTCGACGGTAGCTAAAGACACGGGAGGGCTCCCACATTATACACGGGGCGCGCTCGCCAATGATAGCTGGAAAATCCAGCAGTATTTGTTTAACACGATGCAGATTGAGACTGCCTGCTGAAAGAATGAAAAAAACGAATCTGGTCCAGGGTTTGATTGGCTTAAATAGACGCCGCTGAGTAATATTCGGCCTGGAATGCCAATAGCAATAGGCAAGCGGGCGGACTCGAAGCCCCCCCCCCAAAAAAAATCCCCGTATCGATACGTGGAGAGACAGAATGTAAGGGGCACCACTGTGGTGTGGGATGTTAACGACCTCGTCTGGTATACAGGAGGTCATGGGTTCGATCACGACGCTGACACGTGTATATTTAGAGTTTGCGTGTGCTCCCCGTGATCGCGTGCATTTTTCTCCGGGTCCTCCGATTTTCGTTTCCCCCCTTCACGTTTAGAAATATGCGTTTAGACTATTGTGCCTGCTACACGTGTGCTCACGATACGTCATCTCGTTGAGCTGTCATTTGTGATGGCCAGGTCGCGTCTGAAAAAAAAACCCAGTGGGCCTTACCTGGTTACAATTTAATTATTATTAAAGTTCGCCATATATTAGCCGAAAGCAAAGGCGTCCTTTAGTTAAATATATACAATAAATATTCGCTCACGTGCATACACAGAGAGAGAGAGAGAGAGCGAGACGACGTGTACGCTCTTGTCCTATCGCCCAGAGCGCGGATCAATTTCGCCGGCGCTATGCTTACTGGCAAAAAAAAAATAGTGAATTAAATAAAAATCGCCTCTGCAAGCAGTCCGCATGTCTGCGTGTCTGGATGGGTCAGAAGCTACAGATGTATTGCCCCCGAGGTAGCGAGTCTGCACAATGTCGCGAGGCGTTTTAAATAATACTGCTATCGTTATTACGATTAGTATACCACTATGCGTATTCTTTCCGAGAGGAGGAAAGGGGGTGTCTGGATGCGGCGGCGGAGGTGTGTGTGTGCGCCGCGTATTTCACATTCAGTCTGAGTGACTGCATTTATTTACATTATTATGAAAGCCCTTAAATGGCTGTTCACACGCCTGCCCGCCACACGTGTGTCTGAGGGTCATCCCATTTCTCAAAAGGCCAAGCATTATTTGCCTTAACGTCTTTTGTGCCCTGGGCGCTTGTATTGTCGTTTAAAGGGGGTGTTAAGTGCTCTTTGTGTGTATTATGTGGACAATAGTGATTCCTATGTGTGTGTGTGTTTATATATGTGTGTGTGTGTTGTGCGGAGCGGTAGTGCAACATTTAGCACGCTGCGCTACGAACCCGGCGACCCGAGTTCGATTCCTGCTCATGGCCAACACCGGTGACGATTTATCTTATCCGGTCCCAACCCCTTCCCTAGGTCGACTCAGGCTCAAACGAGTAACTGGTGCGGTGTGTAAACATCGCCACTGGGGAGACAAAGGCGGCCGGGCGTGGTGCTGTCAACCCACCCCCTCGTGCCGTTCCGGCCTTCATAGGTGTTACTCGCTAGCAGCACTTGCCACTACAGGCCCAACAGTCTGTTCAGGCTATGAGGAGGGTCGTTGTCTGTTTTTAAGTATATATGTAAATACGTACCCACTGATGAACGTGAGATAATGAGGAAAGCGGTAGCGCAGTGGACAGCGCACGTCAACGCCTTGAAACTCGGCAAACTGGGGTTCGATTCCCGGTCACGGCTAACATCAGTATCGAGTGATATCTGAACCGGTCCTGCCCCCTCCCCCCGCCCATTGCTCCCCCCGTTCCCGTCACCCTTCATTAACCCGCACTGGCCAGCCGGGTGGTGAAATATGGTCAAACGATCCACACGATGTCCGACGCGGCGCGGCGGAGGCCTTTATCCAACAGTGGACTGACAACTGGGGCTACAAAGTCGAGTAGATAACACCAAACACGAAGAAATATCTTTGTCTAATGAATACCAGATAAAAAAGACACAGATCCCCCTTATAGCCTTAACAGACTGTTGAGGCAAGTGCTGTTAGCGAGCACCTATGAAGACCGGAACGATGTACGAGGGGGTGGGTGGCCAGCACCACGCCCGACCGCCTTTATCTCCCCAGCGGCGATGTTTACACACCGCACCAGGTACTCATTTGATGCTGAGTCGACTTAGTCGTCACTGGTGTTGGCCGTGAGCGGGAATCGAACTCGGCTCGCCGGGTTCACTACACTACCACTCCCCACACACACACACGTACAGTATATGTAAACACACATTAATTCCGCAGCAGAGATCGCCTCTGTTACAAACGAACTCTCTCTCTCTGTGCATTATTTGTGTGGCACAGGAAGAGCGACCGGCAACAGATTCTCGCCGTACGTTGACTTTGGCGTAGGGGAACTAAAACGCTGGCACGGAAGATCGGACGTAATCCAAATCGCGAAGTGTCAAGGTCCACAGACAGCGTTTCATGGGCGACGTTTCGGGAAATAGCCTTTGTTCATAACACCTGACTATTATATACGTGTATCCTTGTAAGGCCATATACTATTTATTGACACGTGCGTTAGGTTATAGCGTTGTTGTTATTATTTTACTTGTGCTTTTACACCATTGTCAACGCAGCAGAAGCAGCAGTAGCGTCACCAAAGAATGCGTTTAATAAGCAATCGTTTAGGATTCTCGTCTACATAGGTGATGACTGTGTGGTGTAGAGACACAAGCAAACAAAACAAACACACGACAAGAAACGTCTGCGTTACAATATTTGAAGGGGCTAAAATCTCGACGCGGTTTGAGAAGTGCGGCATTGTATATCGCGAATTCCATTCGCGCATGCCGAGTGTGCGCTAAAGCATTAACAAGGCAATTAAGTCCCGACTACCTTCTCGGCTATTCGCGTTCGCTTGTAGCTAATATCGTCAACGAGAGTTGTATCGAACGCTCCGATCTGTGCGTAAACCGTACCGATGGAATTAACGCAAATTAATCGCACGCAAACACGCGCGAGCGCATCGAAAAGTGTGATACGACGTTGAGCAGCAGTACGTAAGCACAAATGACTATATAACTCGACACAGCTGTTAATAACACTGCCCTAATCTGACTATATGCTATAATAATACGCAAGATGTATCGTGTAATGGCTATTTTTTTTATCTGTAGACAGATTGACCATTGACCTTGTATACACATTACGCTACAGACGAGGTAATACACAACGTGGGAGATTTCATACGAGGGTGTTCAGCGGAGACCAACCACGCGTATTCTCTCTGCGCACAAGATAAAAGTTGTGTGGTGAGAACACACTGCACTGTATGTACCAAGTGCGTTCACTTCCCGGTTACGTGTGTTTTAAATATATAAAATAAAGTCACGCGTGTGTAATTTGCTTTCAAATTCGTAGTAAAAAAAATAGTTTTATGCGCTTGCCCAAATAATGTACAAAGACAACGATCCCCCGTATAGTCTTAACAGACTGTTGGGGCAAGTGCTGTTAGGGAACACCTCTTAAGGCGGTCACGGCGAACGGGGGGTGAGTGGCCAGAACCACACCCGACCGCCTTTGTCTCACCAGTGGCGATGTTTACACACCGCACCAGGTACTAATTTGACCTCGGGGAGGTCCAGGACCAGTTCAGATAATCGTCACTGGTGTCGGCCGTGAGCGGGAATCGAACTCTGGTGGCAAGGTTCGTAGCGTAGCGCGCTAACCGCTACACCACCGCGCGCGCGCACACGCACACGAACACGATAACAATTTATAATATACATACTCGTTAAGGTCAGTCTAGATTACACCACTTTCGATGCAACAATCATGCAACCAAAGGCCAGATGCACTAGACAAAGTTCCCCCGTAAAGCCTTCGTGTATTTTTGTAACAACAAGTGCTGTAAGCGAGCACCGATGAAGGCCGGCAGGGTTACACGAGGGAGTTGGATGGCCAGCACCATGCCGGGCCGCCTTTGTCTCCCAAGTGACGACCTCAGGGAAGCCCAGGGCCGGTTCAGGGAAGCCCAGGAACGGTTCAGATAATCATTACTGGGGTTGGTGGCCGTGAGCGGGAATCGAACTCAGGTAGCCGGATTCGTTGCACGCAACGCACTAACCACCACGCCACCACATATCCACACACACACACGTGCAACAATCATGTATGTGTACACACATTATTGTATGTGTGTGTGTTTACGTGCGTTGCACGCAATCTTGCTGCAGAGATCCACTCTGATCGTCTACCCGACCCCGTCTGACTTAGGCGTCGCTTCGCCCCCACAACTTCCAACACCGTTGGATCGCGCGTTGTTAGCGAGCGCCTATTGAGGCCAGCGAGGCCTAGGTGTGCTCATATTTAAGACCGGGTCCACCTCGTGAAGGCGCAGAACCGGTCCAGTATCACCCGTCGAACCGGTGGCTCATTCATCTATTGAGCACACAGAGACAGCGGTGTCCCGTGCATACATCATCCACAGACTGTTGGTAGGCAAGCGCTTCAATAGGTACTCGCTAACGCAAACCACACGCACGGTCTAAACACACATACCTGGGTATCTGTGCCCAAGATACCGCGGCCGATGCAAGAGCCACGGGTAAAGGCTGATGGCATCCCTTCCCTGCGGACCTCCGAACAGGGGCAGCGACGGAGGCGGGTGGGACAAGTGGTGGTGGTGGTGGTGGCCGGACGGGTGCATGGCGGGCACGGCGAGCAGCGGCTGCAGGTGATGGGCGTCGTGGAAGAACAACTCCGGGTGCATCCCCGCCCGGCTCGCAGCCGCGGCCGCAGCCGCCGCTGCCGCTGCCGCGAAGGGATGCGGTGGCTGGGCACCGCAAGTCAACGGATTCGCACCTCCGGGTATCGGGTAAGCAGGCTGTTGCTGTTGTTGTTGTTGTTGCTGTTGCTGCTGCTGCTGTTGTTGTTGTTGTTGCAAAGTTGCGGCCGCAGATACGGAGTCGCCACCATCCTTAGCCACCAGAGATTCGATGGTGAAGCAGCGTTTGGTGGGTGGCTGGAACATCGTACTCCCTCCTCGACTCGCGGACGCGCGGATTTTGGTAGTTTTTTTCCGTCGTCGCCAGCCGTCGGAGATAAAAGAGTGAGGAAGAATCTGGTGCGCGCCAGGTGCGAGCGCGCTGCGATTGAATCCGCGTCTTTAAACGACGGTGAGCGGTATTCGTGTCTCTCTATGTGTGTGTGTGCGTCTCTCTCTCTCTGTGTGTCTCTCTCTTTCTGTGTGTGTATCTCTGTGTGTATATCTCTGTGTGTCCCTCTCTCTCTCTCTCTGTATTCGCGTGCTTGTCCTTAGCGATTTGTAGATCTTCTCGTCGCTCCGTCGTTTCGCTTTCTCTCTCTCTCTCAATATTCGTTGCTCCTCCACACACCCCCTCCTCCCCACCCCACTTATGATGAGCAGGTCACCGTGAGGCTATTGGCTCCACGCCGTCCGTCAGTCCGTGAAGCTGGGAACGCAGCCGGCTTTGACTTCGCACTCGCCGCACGTAGAGGGGGAGCGCGCATCCGTGTCTGTTTTTTTTTGCTATCTCTCGCACCCACCCCACCCTCCCACCACCCCCACACACACACACCACTTCTCCCTTTAACTACGAGACAACACCGATGTGGCGTTGTTGGATTTTGTTTGTGCCCGCTTCGTTTCTCCCGCCGGCGAGTTTGACAGCGCGCTCGATAGCCACGCTATTCATTCACTCGCTCGCTCGCTCGTTCGCTCACTTCACGAAGACAGATCGACTCGTGCCATTGTATCTTTCGCCGGGGCCCCCGGCCACGAGACGTGTGAACTTGCTTGGTCGTGGACTAGGAAGGGAAGGAAGCGATCTCTTTTGTTTCACGCAACGGTGTGGCCGGTCAGCACCACCGCCGCCAACACCACCGCCACCACACCGACACAGCTGGACAATTCCAAACAGGTGACAGCCACGGAAACAGGGAGGGAGACAGAGAGAGAGAGAGAGAGAGTGAGAAAATACACCACACACGTCGCCTGTCTTAGTCAAGCGATGTAAATCACGACGCATTCGATTGGTGTCGGCTGCGCTTTCCATCACGAAAGCAAGAGAAATGCGGCGGCCGCAGTGCTTTCGATGGCAATCAAATGGATCGTCCGCATTTGTACTAACGAGTTAGCTGATAGTGCCTGCACAAAACACAACACTAACAACAACGACACATGCCGCTTGGAGCCTTTCGTCATTTGTTGCCGGTAAGGGCCGTGCCAAAACCACCACCCTCCGCACGCCCCCCCCCCCTCATTTTTATATATACATACAGAAATATAAACTCTCCGTATACGACTTAAAGAGAGTAACGCAATTCGGGCCGGCGTTCGTTGTGATGTTCTCTCACTCCGTCCGCGACCATCGCACGGAGTAAGCCGGTGGGAGTGAAACTCGTGCCCGACTTACTTGGCCGCGATTCGCTCCCTTCCCCTCCTCGCTCCCTTCTTCAAACGAGGCCGCTCAAATGTGCGTTCGTTCGTGCGTTCCTCCCTCTTGAACGCTGCACGATCGCCGCCCGTGCGCGTGTTGTTGTTGTTGTTGCCGCTGCTGTTGTTGTTGATGATGTATTTATACCACAGTTGTTGAAAAGTGCTTGCGGAGTGATGCCGGAGCGGGGAGGAGGGGGGGGGGTGCCGGCAAGCGTGCTAAGTTGAAGCAGCTCGCAATCTGCGTTGGTTGTTGGACGCGCGCTTTCGATCACTGGCTGCACTTCCCCAACTCGACTATTCCCCTCCCCTCTTCTCCTCCTCCTCCGCCTCCCTCTCTCCCTCCCATCTCCCCTACCCCACCCAACTCCTCCCCACACATACGCGCGCACACACACGCGCGCACACACACAACTCGCATCTCTTGGGCGTCATGCATACATAGCCTTAGGGAGAAGCGGGAGGAGCGGACGACTTTACCTCTAAAAGTGATTGGCCGTGCAAATTGAAGCGTGTGTGGGGGGGGGGGTTTGCGGTGGCGAAGCTGTGTGGGGGAGGTTATAGGAGACAGTCGAGAGATATACACACGCGCGCGCAAAGGTCCCCCGTGTAGCCTTCGTGGATTTGTTGGGGGCAAGTTACTATTGGCGAACACACCTCCGTAGGCCGTTAGGGCCACAGCCTCGGTTCAGATTATAATCGCTGTCGTTTGATGGCCGTGGCCGAGAATCTAACTCGGGCCGCCGGGTGCGTAGCGCAATGAGCTTACCACTACATCCTACCCGCCACACCCCACACGCGCCAAACAAACGCGGCCTCAAAGTGCACCAAGCCTGGCACAAGAAGCTGTGCGGTGACGTCGCCGTCACATAGCGGCGAATCACAGCTGTTGCTGTTGCTATGCCTGAACTTGTTATATCCCTCCCATAGCTCGACTCGGCCGTAACATAATAAGTTACGCCTTTGCGGTGTGTGAACATCGGCAGCGGGGAGACAAAGGTGGTTCCGGTACCCCCCCCCCCCCCCCCGCCACGTGCGCCGTTCCGGCCTTCGCTGTATACTCGCACTTGCCCCAACAGTCTCGTAAGGCTACACGGGGGATCTTTGTCTAAGTGATACGCGTGTGTTGTAAACCCCACCCTCCACACTCTTCTAAAACATATTCCTCACCTCCCCTCGTCTGTCCTCCCCTAAAGTGTAGCCAACGATGACCATGCAACGCTCCCGACATCTACACACGCATCGATAACGCACATATATATGGCAATCTGTTTACACGTATGTGTATATATGTGCACATAAAGAGGTACAAACAAAGGGAATATTTCTACAGGATGTGTGTGTTGCATTCCGTCCCTTTATTTCGTTTACGACGGAAGACGGCAGCGGTGGTGCGGTGGTTGTGAGCGCACTGCGCTCTGGTGCCAGCGTGCCGGGTTCAATCGCGGTGCCCACGACGAACATCAGTGGCGTTTGAAAGTTGAACCGGTCCTGGGCGCTCCAACCGCCCCCCCCCCCCCCCCCACTGTACCCCCCCCCCCCAATTCGCTAAAGCCGCACGGACCAGCGTGGTGAAGTATGGATGAACAGCCCCCGAACGTGACACGACGTGGGGATCCCCTTATCCCCTTCGACGAAGTTCCTGAAATGTTGAGATTGGCCTTCTTCTGAATACTCCGAGGGCAAGGTTTCATTTTCTGGGGTGATCTGGCTGTACGTATGTTGAACTTCTTTCGCACCGTTCGTAGCCGGCTAATCGGAGGGGCGGGCTTTTTCCACTGTGAAGCTCCCAGTCCATGGAACAACGCTTTGCCTTTGATAATACGACAGCCTGGATTGTTAGAGCTATTTAATTCTGCCTTTTAAAAAAAATTACCTCTTTAAATGGCATTTATCCCCAAGTTCTTGCCGTTTGCCCTGCATGGTTCTGTTAATTTCATGCTGTCCATACACGGCGCTTTGCGATCCACGGATGAAATGCGTCTTACAAATGACCATTAAATGACCATTATTATGATGATTCATCCAGCAATGGATTGACCAAGACGCGTGAAAATATCACCAGCAGCACAACTCCACACCACGTGTCGGCAGTGTGTGTGTGGTGTATGTATGTGGGGTGAACAATCCCATTACCAAATGAAACAAGTGGGGAGCGGTGGTGTAGCGGTTAGCGCTACGCTGCGATTCGAACCCGGCGACCCGAGTTCGATTCCCGCTCACGGCCGACACCAGTGACGATTACCTTAACCGGTCCTGGGTCTCCCCGAGGTCGACTCAGCCTCAAATGAGTACTTGGTGCGGTGTGTAAACATCGCCACTGGGGAGACAAAGGCGTCCGGGCGTGGTGTTGGTTACCCACCCCCTCGTGTGCCGTGCTGGACCTTCATAGGTGCTCGCTAACAGCACTTGCCCCAACAGTCTGTTTAGGCTATACGGGGGATGTTTGTTTTTGGGGTGAACAACGCCATTAACAAACGCGCCGTTCAAGTGTCGTATGTCTTCGTGCTCAATCGTACCTTGACCGATCTTCATTCATCTCTCTTTGGGAGCGGTGGTGACAGTTCCACATTGCTATGGCGAGGACAAGGTCATCCAAAGAACGTCCCCTTCTTACAGAGCAATAGCGACTTCCTGCAACGAACGGTCGCAAGTTTGTATGAGCGCGGGATATGGCAGGTTTTGAGGTATGTAATACCTACATCTATAGCTGCCAGATATGCAGGTAGACGTGTGGTAGTTTTAAAGATATGATTGCAAGCTCCGGATCAGAGCTCAAAGCAACACCACCAGTCCTGGCGCATCAGCCAAGCTCGACGTTTCGGGTTTGCCCAGGACACGTGATTATATCGGACTCGCTGTGTGACCGAGACACAGAATATATATCAGGTCGGGGCGGATATGTGACGGTCGAATGTGCGACGCTGCACTGCATTGGTAGCCATTGCGCGCACGTGTTCACATCGCGAGCGCGCCCAGTGTTCTAACTCGCGGCGTCTGTACGCACGTGGCTCTGGAGGCTAATAAACGACTTCTCAGTCGGGGCGAGCCTTCCTTAATTTGATTTATCGGCCACGTGTTAATGCGATTTTAACGTGTTTAATTCACACCTGGCAGCCGCGCCAGCCAAACTAGGCGCACTCGCCTTGCGTGGCTTAGACCGGCGTCGCCTGGCGCGCGACTCTGCACTCGGGCAATGATTGGAAACTTTCCACCCCCCGTCCCGTTCCCCCCCCCCCCGATCGCGCAGCGGGCGACACATTTTTAATGCGGCTCCTACTTAAGGGAAACAACTGATTACTTGGAGGGAGCGGCGGGCGCGGTGGTTAGCGCCCTGCGCTTTGCGCTGCGAGACGCCGGGCTATGAAATTGCTCCCCGGGTTCAGTTCCCCCCCCCCCGCCCCCCAGGCCAAGGGTGACGGCGGTGGCGAGTGATGTCTGAACCCACCCCTGGACTCGACCCTTAATGATCATCGTGGCGAAGTATGGTCACACAACCGTCCATGTACGACAAGACGTGGGGAGGAGGTGTGTTTGTTTTACCCAGCAGTCCATTGACGAAAGGCGGCGCATTGCAGGCTATGCGCACGTGTTTTGAAGATGAAAAACGCGATCGGTTTATCGTCGTAGGACGGCCCGACTTGGCTGGTTGTGTTGTTGTTGTTTGGGTTGTTCGACCATACTTCACCACGCTAGTCAATGCGGGCTGGTGCAGAGAGAAGCCACGACCGGTTCAGATGTCACTCGACACGGCTGAGTCGTCGCCGGCAATCGATGTTCTTGGTGGCCGGGTTCGTAGCCCCTGTGCGCTAAGGACTGCGCCACCACTCCACGTGCATCCTCGGCCATACCGCGGCACGTCGAGTCTACGCTGACTTTAGTGTCAAAATCAGTCGTGAGTTATCATCCGCACGCGGCTATTTCGTGCATCTCTTCAACAATTATCAATTTATGTATGCAGTTTTCGAGCGACACGTAAACATCGCATTGCGACGCCAGATTCCCACAGCTGATGCACCCGGAGATAGGCGCGACCTCCGAAAATCTGCCCCTGACAGTGCCCCCCATCACCCTTAGCTCTTCGCCTTTCGTGGTCACCGGACTCGTGGAGACTCATTGAGACTCACGGATACTCGTTGAGACGCGTGAAAACTCGTTAAGACTCGTTGAGACTCATGTGACTTTACCGAAAGAACCAAGAATATAATATTCAAACTCCTGTTTGGGTAACGGGGCACTCCTCGATCCCGTACGCGTATTCGATACCCAGCGCGCACGCATAAGTTAACATATGAGTAAAGCAGGCTTGTGCGTCCACAATTATACCGTCGTAATAATACTGTAGTCTAAACTCACTGCGGGGTTGTTTGGCCATTCCTCCCCACGCTGGTCAAAACCGTTCGGTGAAATGTAGACAGGGAGGGTTGGGCTGCTCACGATCACGTTCAAATATTCCTCGCCACCGATGTCAGTGCTGGCGCTGGTGGTGGCGGTGACGGCCTGGAATCGAACTCGGGTGGCCGGGTTCGGTCGCTTACAGCGCGTGGAAGTGAAATGCCAGCAGAGAGCACGGTGCGCCTTGCAGCGCCCTGGCAGGTGACGCGCCTGTCATTACCGGCAGTCGTTAGGCTACTTATGAGTTCACACCACAGGCTTATGCTCGGTAGCGTATGCAGCGTGAACGACATGCGTGTCTAATTACCGTACCTGTGAGCAGTGCATAGAGCACACACACACACGTGTGCGTGGTGTTACGCCATAAATGACGCCTCCTTCTCAACGCGTCTCTCTCCACACGTAAACAAAACCGAATCGTCGTTTTTATTACACAAACCATCCGCCACACGCCATTCCTGCGAGTTCATATTATTCATGTCATCGGCGGCATCGGATGAATGCGCCGGTTTCGACGTTGCAGTGTCTCATCACTGGAGTCAGGCTCGCCTCATGCAATGCTGGTGAACTTCCCCGACGTGAACCGCGTAAGCAGGGGACCCCGTTCTCGATCAGGAAATTGGTTCCGCAGATCGATGCAGCGCACGGGCACGCAGTGACTGCACAATTGTACAGACAGATACCTCCCCCCCTCCCCCCCCCCCCCATAGACTTGAACGGGCTGTAGATATGAGGCGTTATGGGTTGCTATTAGGATGAATGACGCTATATAAAATGAAAGCATTATATGGGGCGAATAGTCAGTATATTATAGATATAGGGGCAATAATCATGAGTATATGCTGCATATGGAGCCGATAGTCAGCATATGAGATCTATGTATGGGGTGGAGTGTTGCAATAATGGTTTTCACACCTGGCCATGAACCAGACCATCTGAGTTCGATTCCCGGCTACAGCTACCATCAGTGGCGGGCGATATTTGAACCGGTCCTATTACCGACCTTCCATTTCGCCAACCGGGCAACGCTTATCCTAATAGCGTGGTGAAGTATGGTCAAACAAGAACCCCAATAACAAGACATGACGAGGGTCTTCATCCAGCGGCGGATTAACAAAAGGGACTGATATTCTTGGTTCTTTCGGTAAAGTCACGTAGAAGGGAAACAATAAAATAATAAAAATATAAAACAATAAAATTATCACGACGTTTCGACTGCAACACAAGCAATCATCATCAGGTGTGAAAACCACAGCAAGAAAATTTTAAAAAGTGGCGGGTTTTTTTTTACGTTAGCACCACGGAGAGCGATTTGACAGTTTGTTCAGATGGACGAGTCCATCTATGTTCGGAAAAGAGGAGGGGGGAGACGAAAATAATGGATGCGGTCTGAAAGCCCCCGTAAGCGTGAACAATCAATTAAGACCCGAAATGGTTTATCAAATCCTTTCAATGATTGCTAAGCCAGAATCCATCTTCTCGGTTGAAATTGTCTCTGTGTTTGTATATTGTTTCCCTTCTACGTGACTTTACCGAAAGAACCAAGAATATGAATCCCTGCAGTCACGAAAGCTTTAAATCAAAAAATAAAAGGGACTGAATTAAGTATAAAATATGCGACTGCATATATATGTGTGTAATTACTAATTATCATTTGCACTTGCATCCACGTACAAACACATCTTTGTGCGGGTATATGATGCAATATGACGTGCAACGTACGTCACGTTATTGATGTAACACCGTCCTTCTCAAGGCTGTTAATTAATGAACCCGTTAATTGGTGAATTCCACCGATGGTGTAAATACATTGCGCGTGTGTCCAAGCGGGCGGTCGTGCCGCACGCGCGCATGCCATCCAGCGCGTTCCAACGCAAGGGTTGGTAGATCGCGGGTGGATGGGTCACGCAACACTTTTCTGGACCAGCGGCTGGTCTTGTGTGTATAAGGCAGCACAGCAAGCGGGTCGTTGTTCCATCCGTACCGATCTCTGTAAAGACACACACACACATATATGCATATAACAGAAATGCATTATATCCGTGTGCATGCATTTTTCAAAAGCAACATCATCACTCGGAATACTAAACTTTGCACAACCTAAGACATTCCCAAAGCAAACATCCCAAACAGTAGCCGCGCCTCATCCAAATCGAGTCCCGAGATTCAACTGAGCCTTTTGGCTGGGCAAATACGAGTGGCCACCCTCGTGAGTCCGTGCGCCGTTGAAATTGCCTGCCCACGGGCACGTCGCGTACCCACGCAAACTCGGTTCGATGCCGAGAGGCGGCAGTGCCCATACGATCGTGGGCTACGGCGCGCTCTTTGTCCACACGCCGGGCGATCGCGCGATTTGTTGCCATGATCGGGAACCAGGCGCCAATGCCGAGGTCTTGCTGCTGGCCACGACGAGAGGGGGCTTCGTTGGCGTCGTATTTCTACCACGCCTCCCTCCTCCTCCTCCGTTGAAGGAGCGCAGACGAGAGAGGGTGGCTTGGGTTGGGTGGTCGCAGTCGCACGCCCCTGGCTGCTCTTTAACGTGGTTATGAATGTCGTATTCATAAACGACGTTTCCGCAGCAGCCACGTTCGTTCTACTGCTGGATGAAGGTCGCTTTACAGCAACCAAACGAATTGCGATATATCAGGCCGAGCGTCTTGTTTGTTAAATATGTACATGAACACTCGTTCTATTGTGTAGGTTCATATATATTTTCGTATAGACATGCGTGCACATACAAACAAGGTCAAAGATGCGATGCGCGGTGCCTACACATTGCAGGGAGTGTATGGCATCGTTGTTATACTGAGTATTTATGGTACAGTAGTTGGTCATTTCCGGCCCCGGCTAACATCAGTGGCGAGTGAACAATATCAGAATCGGTCCGAGTGCTCACCGACGATTCACAATTCTGGTGAGGTATGCCTAAACTATTTTTTGCCAAGACGCCACGGGGAAACCCAGCTTTCATCCAGCAGTGGATTGATAAAGGGCTGTAGATTGTAACGTGATTTAGAATGAGATTGAATTTTTTTTAAACACCCGTACAAGATAGGGGGGAGCATGCGCATCTCTGGAGTTGGAAGACTGTGAGTATATATTTTTAGACGGACTAAGATAACATTGGAGGGATACTTTTCCCGTTTTCCATTCCTGAAGGCAACGAATTGTAGAGTTGTCCAGGCGAGAGGCGGGTACAGGCGAGAGGAGAGACCGGATTTTTGTCGCACGAGTCCGGAGTGAGCCTCGTTGTGGACTCGCGTCGTGAGTTGGCGGTGGTGCGCGACCACAAACTGCTTCACAAAAATCAACACATTCGTCAACAACACGCGCATCCGATTATATAAGAGAAATCGATGGGATGACGGGGTTCGATATACGGAATTTCGCTTTACTGACAACTTATCAGTATATTTATCCGTCCCGTACACGGAGGGACGCCCGTACCTTTAAAAGAATAGCATGTACAGTACATTGGCAATGGCCCTTCTTCACAGCACATAGAAAGGCCAGAGGGGTAGAGTGACCTCTCTGTGTGGTGTAAAGAAGGGCCACTTACTATATACTTCATCGAGTGAAGTGCATGCAGTCTTTAGACAGGACCTGAATGCGTTGCATTGCACGTAGCACGTGCGAGCTTATGACCACGTGCATGACAGCAGCTATAATAGCCTGCACCGTTCGTCCCGTGTAAACGGTGTGCTGCATGTGTGAACGTCATGGGATTGGATCATTATTGCTTTGATGAACACATGGACTGATGTATTGCACAATAACCGTGGCTATTCGATGTCATCTCGAGAGTCGTTACATTGGTACCACATCAGCCGGGAGGAAACGGAGACGATGTTTGTCCTGCGCTGTGTATGTATAAGCACACCAAGGCCCTAGCCATGGAGTCAACATTGGGGGGGGGGGACCAAATCTTCCAGTGTGTCTGGGGGTCTCAACGCAGAAAAATATCTACATTTGAAAACTAATTTCCTGTCTAAAATATTTCAAAAATCACGAACACATGGGATGAACTTTTAATGTGTTTTTTTACAATAATGTCTAATAGTGTATTGTATTACATTGCTGTTTTTTTAACTGTTTTACCGTTTCATTGTATGTAATGGCAGAGATTAGGAATTAATAAAGTACAACCATAACCACAATCATATCAACATAAATCTATGCATTGATTTATATGAAGACGAGTCCAAATATTGTGGCCAAGGTTTAGAAAATTTTCACTTTTATTTACATAGCATAGCAATTATTATTTTTTGAGCAATATCTTGGAGGGGACATTTTGAACATATTTATATTATAATTACGGCCTTGAAGCACACACACATTATTACCTGGTTACATAATAAAATACAAAGATCCCCCGAATAACATTAACAGACTGTAGGGGCAAAGTGTTGTTAGCGAGCATCTATGAATGCCGGCACGGCACACGAGAGGGTGGGTGGCCAGCACCACGCCCGTTCGCCTTTGTCTTCCTAGTGGCGATATTTACGCGCCACACCAGATACAAATTTGAGGCTGAGTCGACCTAGGGGAGGCCCAGGACCGGTGCAGATAGTCTTCACCGGTGTTGACCGTGCGCGGGAATCGAACTCGGGTCACCGGGTTCGTAGCACAGCGCGCTAACCGCTACACCACCGCTCCTCACATGCGTGCGTGCACACGTACGCGCGCAACATAGATCTGTACAATAGTAAAATGAACGCATGCCGTGTCCATTCCATCTTACATGCTATCCTTGCGCATAATAACGGCAATATGTTCGGGAGCTAAATGCCAACGTCGACGTTTGCTGGCCAAGACGAGGGGGCTTCCGGAGAGTGCTGGCGCGGTTTTTTTGCCGTTCCTCATCCATTCGAGTAGCACGGACTACATTACGGTCTGCAGATTGGGTTGCATGGCCACAGTCGCACTGCTGTGGCTGGCCCTTTAAGTTTCCATTCACGATGGAATATATAGCTGGGATTTAGAGTGTCTTGTGCATGTATAAAGACACACATTCAATAAATGCGTAGGCACATCGGCATGCTACTACAGCTGTGCACACGTGTATAACCGAGACGCGTGTTGTTGTTGTATACGTGCCAATTAGTACATAGCTGGCATGTACATAGTGTACTGCGCATGTACATACACACATCTGCACAAATGTGCGTACATACACACGGGCATACCGAGTGTCGTCGAGCACGCAAACACGTGTATGTACGTGTGCATGTTGAACTTCTTTCGCACCGTACGTAGCCAACCGCGCCATGATTATAAACACGGCTTGGATTTACACATACGTGCATAGCATTGTCTTCATTACGAGCTTTTTAAATAATACAAAGACAATATATATCTGAGTCTGAAAGCGCCTTTGTGCGCAAACCCATCGCGTGTGCGCGCCTCTAAGTTAACTATACACACGGTTATTTAATAAGGAAGCGTAAATATCAGCCGTTTACGATTACAAAGCCGACTGTTGTCATAACAATACTTACAACTACACGGATAAATCATGGTTGAAATGACCCGCACTTGTGTAACAAGCCAATTTACGATATTCAATATCGTTTGTCTTATATAATGGCTTTTTTGTCCGAATATTATATATGTATTTAGTGTGGTGGGTGTTGGTTAACCCTATACCTATCGCATTACCTTTTTTTTACGACAAATATTACCTTGTTATTGTTTTGAGCAAACACTGGCGTATAACATTTCTCCGGCTCAGCCTTAGAGCTAAACATTTTTTTTATTTAGCGATAATATTAGTAGCGGCCAGCACACGGCGCGTATTCGTAAGATAAATAACCTGGAGTCGTTTCAAAATAAGAGGCACCAAATGGTGCGCGTGGGTGGCTCGCTATTTACAAGCGCAGAGCAAACAAAGTCCTCACTCTACGCTCTCCGCTATGTTTGCGTTACGAACCTTGGCTGTTAGACTCCAGGCCCTCGCAAGCGCCATGGGCAGAATAATACAGAATTAATTACCGCGCGCGCAGAGGGCGCGAATTTTGGGTGCGTTGGTGGGTGCTGTGGTCGGTGCGTTTTGCGCTTAACATCAGTGGCGAGTGATATTCACCAACCGGGATTGACAGGCGTGGTGAAGTATGGTTAAATATTTTTGTTAAAACCATGACCGACAGCGTGGGGAGGGCCTTAACCCATTGGTGTTTTGAGAATGTCTGGAATTTAGTTGGTATTAGTGCGAATTTTACGTGAATAATTTGCTGTTGCGCGATGCGCTGTTGTACACATAACAGAAAAACGAATAATACAATTTACACCCGCCGTCAATGAATCAAATTCTGGATACTTGCTTCCCCACGTGATGTAAGTTTTGAGCGGTGTTTGACCATACTTCACCGCTGTGGTCAGTGTGGATTGGTGGAAGGTGGGGTGGAGTACCCGAGCTGAGGATCGACCGGTGAAAACATCACTCGCGACTGATGTTACCCCTTTTGCCGGGACACGAACTAAGGCGGCTGAGTTCAAAGCGCAGTTTGTGAACCACTGCACCACCACCGCTCTCCCAAGAATAATGCAAATAATAGCACACACCCATTCCATAAACCCTCACCGAGTCACAATACTGTACTTGTTATGATGTGGGGTGGGAGGGCATCGCGGAATGTCTGGACAATTCCATTCGTGAATGTTGAGTATCTGGAGAACACCCGCACGCACGAGGAGTTGCCACTCTAAACTCCGCATTGGTGGATTCATCAATCACATGTCCGCGTGATCTGCTAATGTATTGCAATGCGCAAGCAATGTTCGCACATAGTAGACCAGTTACTTTATAACCCATATTAAGGTCATATGGCTGGAGTGGTGGCGGAGTGGTTTCCGCATTGTGCGCCACGGTGGCGAGATGTTAACTACCTCGCCTGGTATACAGGAGGTCTTAGGTTCGAACTCAACACTGACGCCTGTATTTTTGGAGTTTGCATGTTCGCCTTGTGGTCGCGTGGAATTTTTCTCCGGGTCCTTCGGTTTTTATCCCGGCCACATTTATAATCAACATCACGCGTTTAGAGGCATTGGCTGCTATACATTTCCACACGATAAGCCACTTTGTTGAGCTATAATTTGTGATAGCCAGGTCGCTTCTGTAAAAGAGATACGTAGCTCAGTGCGCCTTACCTGATCAAATAAAAGAAAATGTTTACTGTAATTTCGCATTGCGCTATGAACCTGGCTACTTGAGCAGCGATTCTGGGGTCATGGCTAAGGTTTATCTCAACCGGTCGTGGGTCACCCGGCCTTCACCACCAACCCGCATTGCCCATGGCTTAAGGAGGCCTTCATCCAGCAGTGGATTATAAATATGATTTACTCCGGGCCACAGATGCAATCTATGTAACCAGGCTCTGTCCGGGAGGTTGGCGCAGTGGTTGGTGTAAACGACTCCAAATCAGGTTGCGAGTTCAGAGCCTCGATCAGTCATCGATTCAGCATTTAAAGATCTGCGTGGCCGATACAACGCGTACCACTTTGCGGAACGTTACCATTGCCTGGCATTTGAATGGACTCAGCCCCGCCATCGGAATGTGGCGGCTCCACCACTGATTAGAGCTGTGAACGGGAGATGAACCAACCCCAAGCACGTGTCACTCGTCTCGCTACTAAGGACTTAATCATCATCCCATTATAGGCGTCGACTGTTATTATCATGAGCCATATTCTATCCAAAACTGAATGGATGCTTCTTCCCCACGTCAACGCGACTCCACCGGCCGATCTCATCACTCCATCTCCTTGGTGGGACCCTCGTCTCGGGCGTGTTTCCCTCCTTTGGCTGCTATTCCGTCACCAGTCTCGTCCATCGCCATTCTTCCCCTTCTCTTGACGTGCCCCGCCCAAGCCAACCGACAGTCCCTGGCAGTAACTTACGATGCCCTCTGCTTTAGTTCTCAGATCCACGTGGTTGTCCCGTCTTCCCATTGCAATCCGCAGCACGCATGTGCCCCTCCACTCTTCTTTATGCACAATCATCGGCTGTTTGCTCCACGTTCATTGTGAGTGTCCACGCTTCGTATTCACGTCCTGTCGAGTAGTATAATGTGCATTCATAAAGTAGATAAATTCCCCAAATGAAAAGAAAAAAATGCCTGCTTTTAATGCACACTGGGATGTAGCCTTTCATTCCCACATTAACATGTTGTATCTTTAATACATCTATTTGATTCTGGTCCGCCTTGAATAATTGCCCTATATATATTCCGTATAATATTTTCTGACTCTCCAAACATTATTTAGTCCCGCTAAAAGAATTTGCTTTCAACTTACCTTTATATTTATGTGGCATGTATCTTTAAAAAATTCACACCAACAAATGATTTATTACAATTCCCACATTCGATTATTGCATATGAACCGTGGTATAAACATTCGCCCTATAAACCATATTATTTTTTGAAGATAAACAAAGTTGTTTAACCTACAAATAGCGATGAACGATTCATATTTTAGTCTTTAGATTAAATAAGTGCACTTCATACTATCTATTTTAGCATAGTTTTTCTCCCCAATCACGTGTGTATCACTTACATTCTCCTTATCTATGAACACCTAACGAAGACACTATTCATCGATTAACGTAGATTCGATGTTTTTTACTAATAGGTCGTTGTGTGCAATTAGTTCGGATTGATGCCGTGAAACTAATCGAAACGTTACAAATAACAATCTAGTACTGAATCGATACGTGATCAATCATAATCGAATCAACGGCGGGGTGTTAAGCATTACATGTAACACCTATAATGATAATTCTTATTCATTACATTGCGGGTAAATGTTGGCTATTTCACTAAAAATATTTTGCTTTCATAAAATAACAGCTTACACTAATTGTCACAATCCTTCATCACCATCATCATCATCATGAAAAGGAGCGAATAGAATTCCTCCGGTATGAATACATATTATGATCCTGATTCTGAAGGGTCGAGACTAGCTATGAAGTGCCAGTCAAAGTCCTGAAGAGCGCACGCACAGTGGAGATGGAGCGATAAAATCAACTCTTGCATCGGAGCTGGACGGATCGTTGCATCGCCAGACCGCGAAAGGTTGACGGTTCGGTGTGGCAATCATCCAGCAGTAGGTCGATCATGGCTGATGACTACACATTGATTCTGCAAGGGAGACCTCGATTATAACGGCGGAGAAACACAAGTAACACATGACGCCTAATTAACAATTGTCATGACATTAAACTAAATACATGACACAAGACGTTATGTAAGACTATACATGATCCAGTGTGATGCTAAACTATATTACTAAAACATTCGGGAAGATGAGTTACTGTTGCGTTTTTTTGTTAAATCTCGACTGAAAACGAATTTCTTTAGAAATGCTTTTTTGTGTGTTCAGCTTGTTGTCCTTCCCCGCACCTGTTGACCACGTGTGTATGTTGAACCTCTTTCGCACCGTACGTAGTCAACCGTGCTAATCGGAGGTACTGCGCGATAAGAAGTTCAGCATACACGACGTTGTTTACAAGGATCCGCATTTGTGCCGTGCAAACACCTCCACTCAATATCTACTCAGAGTTGACCGCATCCGCCCTTCGTCTCTGCGTAATTTCACCAATTCCCTCTTCTTATGTGCGGTGGCGGGGGGGCACCGTTGTTTCGATGGAGTGCTCTTACCAACAAAACGTGCCAATTGGTAACTACTTTTATTTAGTTATAGATGTAAGAAATAAAACGTGCTTTGCAATTTTCATGAGATTAAACAATTGCCACGTTCTGTTCGCGTGACAAAACTTACTAATTGCCTGTTACGGGTTTAACGACACTTGCGCGATATGACCCAAACAAAAACTTTTTTGGTGGATATTTTACGTAGTCAGACGTCGCCACCTGGCGAAAAAGTAAGAGAATGTCCTTATCTCCAATTGTGCGTGGTTTAAGGTGTGTGGATTTAAATGGGGCAAGTGCTGTTAGCGAGCACCTATTGAGGCCGGCACGGCGCACGAGAGGGTCGGTGGTCAGCACACCAAGAGTCTGTTGAGGCTACACGGGGGATCTTTGTCTTTGTTGACTTTAATGGGAAGCGGCGGTGCAGTGGTTTGCGCACTGCGCCGTGAATCCGGCGACCCGAGTCCGAATCTTGCTCGCAGAAAACGGCGGTGACGAAAATCCGAGCCGGCACTGGGCCTCCTCTAGGTCGACTCAGCCTAAAAATAGTACCTGGTGCGGTGTGTAAAACATCAACTGTGGGGAGACAAAGGCGGCCGGGCGTGGTTGTTGGCAAGACCACCCCCTCGTGCGCCGTTGTTCCTACTCTGTACCGCAAATGTGCAGCGTTCTTCCGGCTCTTGGTTCGATAGAATTCTAGGATGAGGTTGACAGCGCGATCCAGGAAGGGGTAGAATCTGGGGGTGGGGGGGTGGCCGCTTGTGTTGTGTTGTGGCCGAAACGTCGTGATTTTTGTTGTTTTATTTTTTTTTACCTACGTGACTTTACCGAATAGAACCAAAGAGTATTTATGTATTTATTGAAGTCGTTACCCCTGCTCCGTGACGAGGTGAAAGGCCGTGGACGCCGTGACAATGCATCTCGCTCCCTGCACACGAATTCATCTCAAATCTCCGCTCCATCTCCTTCTCGGCGTCGTGTCATGGCAACTCTGCCGATGAGCCTCAGAGGGAAAATCGAAACCGCTTCGAGGGTTAACTTCCTGAAGCGAACAAACTCATCGATGCTGTTCGATCTATCGCGTGGGTGCTGAAACACACGCGTTGCTTTGCTCGTTATACTTTAATGAAAACGGAGTTACAGGTTCGTTATATTACACAAACGACCGCTTGTGTTGCGATCGAAACGTCGTAGTTTTTTGTTATTTTCTTTGAACCTATCTACGTGACTTTACCAAAAAGACCCAAAGAATATGAATTCCTGCAGTCACGAAAGCTTTAAGTCAAGATTTAGGTTTGTTATATATATTTAGATGCTACTGCATTATTTTGCTCGGTGGATTATCGTGATTGTTGTATTATTACTGTAACGTGAAAATTGACGTTTCTCAGGGAAACTATTTTACCATTTGCGTTGTTATGCCTTATTTGCAACATGTTGTTTAATCATAATGCTCACTTTCGTTAAGTATTTCAAAGATAATCTGTAATATACTCTACATTGTGCGATTTGTTGCAAATGTTTGATCTCAGCGTTGTATATTTATTTTTTATCTCGAATTTTTCTGGCGACCTGTTGCGCATGTCACGTCTGACCAGTGAACCGATGCTTTTGTTGACGAGGCCTCGATTCAAGAGGGAAAACAAACACAATTTTAGCTGGCAGGGTGACTTCAAAATAAACTGAACTGAAACGGAGTTTGAGGTCCCGAGACGATCCGTGGACGCGCCTTTGGCGCCCTCGGCCGTGAAAAAAATCGAACTGCATCGCACCCACCGCCCGACTTCTGCGCTCGCTCGCTCGCTCGCTCCACGACAACGACGCTGATGATGATGATGACTCGACGGCCGCCGTTGTCGTGAGATTAAGAGCAGTCACAAGACTTATCGCCGCGCCGCAATTGATCACTCGCCCCGGAGCGGTGGTGGCGGTGGTAGCGCGGCTGTTGGGGCACTGCGCTCTGAGCCTCAGAAGAATCGCCACGCCACGGCGGTCTTTGAGAGGTGTTCGTTCGGTGTGCGTGTTGGCGAAAGGATTGGAGGGATGGAGGGGGGGTAGATTGGAGGGGGGCTAGTGGGGGGGGGGGGGCGGCAGGATCGGTTCAGATATCACTCGCCACTGATGTTAGCCGTGGTTGGAAATATCAACCTCTGGTCAACAGGCCCATAGCCTCGGTGCCCTAACCAGTGGCCCACCGGCTCCCTATTACATTTACCATCGGGCTTACATTTCATTTCATTCATCTCCATATATATAAAAGGGAAATTTGTGAATATGTGTGTCTGTTCAAAATGTTTAGCGTACTTCCCGACATGTAACAAACTTGAATTTGCCATGTGGGTACTTTCCAGACTCTACACCATGCAAAAATTATTTTTAAAAATACACTTTTGGGGGGGGGGGGGGGCGAGAGCTTAATAATGCATATTTTTTTTGCACGGCAAGTGAGTTGTGACGTCAAATCTGTCATGTGACCCGCGCATGCGGACGCATAACGCATTGTAGTGTAGTGGTTAGCGCACTGCGCTACGAACCCAGCGACCCGAGTTCGATTCCCGCTCACGGCCACCACCGGTGACGATTATTTCAACCGGACCTGGGCCTCCCCTAGGTCGACTCAACCTCAAACGAGTAACTGGTGTGGTGTGTGAACATCGCCACTGGGGGGACAAAGGCGTCCGGGCGTGGGGAATCCAAGTCCCGGGCGAAGCCGGGTCGTTAAAGCTAGTTAGGTATAACCCTGTGAGCCATGCGGCTCTTGACTTGGGTGAAGCCGTAACAAACCAAAAACATGAACAAGAAACATCTTAAAGTGATTACACGCAACAGAAAAATCCTGGAAAAAACAGCAAAGTCTTTCAGAAAAAAACACCGTATTTCAACAAACTTTTACGCGTAAGAAGTTAGCTGGGATTCACTCGCTTTTTATCGGCCTTAGCCGTCGCATTCCCACGGGAGGCGAATTACTCGTTTCACCGGTGATTGGCATCGGGTAGACTGTGAGAGGAGTTAGCGAGAGAGAGCGACCCACAGCGCTGTGGGAGTTCAGTCTGGCCCTGCCCTGTGAGCGAACCCTATCGGCCTTCCTCGGAGACCCTAAGCTTTGTGTGGGGGTAGAGGGGGGGGGGGAAGTATCGGCTTTTTTACATTTATTTTCGGATGTTTTCTCGTGAATAATGACACCATAGCGGCGTTAACTTTCATATTATACCCATGCTAGGCCCATGTGATGCTGTGTGCGTTTAGAGTAACATTCGCACGTCGACCTTACTTCACCGTGCTCCAGTCCTGGCTCCTTAGCTCAGGGGTTAGAGCACTGGTCTTGTAAACCAGGGGTCGCGAGTTCAAATCTCGCAGGGGCCTTGGGTTTATTTTTATTTTTTCGGTGAGTGCTGCATATAACGAAACTGTTGGTGTGGAGTTTAACAATTTTAAAATGGTGTGCCCTTCATTTATGCGGCATCAGAATCAGAATATTTATTTATATTGGAGGAATCCGATGAGATATAAAGCTCTTTTTCACTGATGTCCAGAAGGGGCGCAGGGTCAGAACGTTACAGCAACAAATAATGCAACAAACACGATAGGAGTACAAAGTATAGGAAAAGTAAGCAAAATACTAAAAAAAAATACGAATAAAACTAAACTATTTTTATTTTATCTGGTAAAGCCCACTGAACTATTCGATTGTTTTTCCAGAAGCGATCTGGCCACAAATAATAGCTCAACGCAGTGGCGTAGCAAGTGCAAATGTAGAGCAGCTAAATAGTCTAAATAACCTCAACACATGTTTCTTATAATCCATAGGACTCCCAGCTACCAACCCTATGCAATAATACATTTTAAAACGTAATCAGTGGATGCTGTGTTGGCAGTGGCACGCAAGCATAATTAACACGAACAAAACTGAACACTTGTCAATAACACCGCTTTAAAATGAATAAAAGTATACGCTCGGTGACGTTTCGGGCAAGACCTCTTTCTCATAGCACGTGCATCGTTTATTAATGTGCTCATGCAATAATGAGACTCTTAAATTTGAAATTAGACGATGGTGGATACTACACACGTTTTGTACGAGTATGCACACATACGTGTATCTGCCACACTCGCGTGCTCACGGAAAATATAAACATTTGAAATACTGGTAAAGTAAAAGCGCGTGGATTATAGTGCCACGGAGAATCGATTGCAGCGGAGTTAGATTAGAAGGTTGCAAGTTCATGATACCTGCTAGGCCTCGACATAACCCCCTATCACATCATCCACATCATCATCATAACCATCCTCACCATCATCATAACCATCCTCACCATCATCCTCACCATCATCATCCTCACCATCATCATCATCCTCACCATCATCATAACCATCATCATCATCATCATAACCATCCTCACCATCATCATCATCATAACCATCCCCACCATCATCATAACCATCCTCACCATCATCATGAGAACCATCCTCACCATCATCATAACCATCCTCACCATCATCATCATCCTCACCATCATCATGATCATCATCCTCACCATCATCATCATCCTCACCATCATCATAACCATCCTCACCATCATCATCATCATCCTCACCATCATCATAACCATCCTCACCATCATCATCATAACCATGCTCACCATCATCATCATCCTCACCATCATAATAACCATCCTCACCATCATCCTCACCATCATCATCCTCACCATCATCATCATAACCATCCTCACCATCATCATGAGAACCATCCTCACCATCATCATAACCATCCTCACCATCATCATCATCCTCACCATCATCATGATCATCATCCTCACCATCATCATCATCCTCACCATCATCATAACCATCCTCACCATCATCATCATCATCATCCTCACCATCATCATAACCATCCTCACCATCATCATCATAACCATGCTCACCATCATCATCATCCTCACCATCATAATAACCATCCTCACCATCATCCTCACCATCATCATCCTCACCATCATCATAACCATCCTCACCATCATCATCATAACCATCCTCATCATCATCATCATCCTCACCATCATCATAACCATCATCATCATCATAACCATCCTCACTATCATCATCATCCTCACCGTCATCATAACCATCCTCACCATCATCCTCACCATCATCATAACCATCCTCACCATCATCATCATAACCATCCTCACCATCATCATAACAATCTTCACCATCATCATCATCATAACCTTCCTCACCATCGTCATCATCATCATCACCATCGTCATAACCATCCTCACCATCATTATCATCATCATCATCATAACCATCCTCACCATCATCATCAGAACCATCCTCACCATCATCATAACCATCCTCACCATCATCATCATCATCATCCTCACCATCATCATGATCATCATCCTCACCATCATCATCATCCTCACCATCATCATAACCATCCTCACCATCATCATCATCATCCTCACCATCATCATAACCATCCTCACCATCATCATCATCATCATCCTCACCATCATCATCCTCACCATCATAATAACCATCCTCACCATCATCCTCACCATCATCATCCTCACCATCATCATCATAACCATCCTCACCATCATCATCATCATCCTCACCATCATCATAACCATCCTCACCATCATCATCATAACCATCCTCATCATCATCATCATCATCCTCACCATCATCATAACCATCATCATCATCATAACCATCCTCACTATCATCATCATCCTCACCGTCATCATAACCATCCTCACCATCATCATCCTCACCATCATCATAACCATCCTCACCATCATCATCATCATAACCATCCTCACCATCATCGCATAACCATCCTCATCATAATCATAACCATCCTCACCATCATCGTCATCCTCACCATCGTCATAACCATCCTCACCATCATCCTCACCATCATCCTCACCATCATCCTCACCATCATCATCATAACCATCCTCACCATCATCATCATAACCATCCTCACCATCGTCGCCATAACCATCCCCATCATCATCATCCTCACCATCATCCTCACCATCCTCACCATCCTCACCATAATCATCATCATCATGACCATCCTCACCATCATCATCATCATAATCATCCTCACCATCATCATCCTCACCATCGTCGTCATAACCATCCTCACCATCATCATAACCATCCTCACCATCATCATCATAATCATCCTCACCATCATCATCCTCACCATCGTCGTCATAACCATCCTCACCATCATCATAACCATCCTCACCATCATCATCATAATCATCCTCACCATCGTCATAACCATCCTCACCTTCATCATCATAACCATCCTCACCATCATCATAACCATCCTCACCATCATCATAACCATCCTCATCATCATCATAACCATCCTCACCATCGTCGTCATAACCATCCTCACCATCATTCTAGATTTGAAGTTTTATTGACTGCAAGGATCGATACTCTTTGGTTCTTTCGGTAAAGTCACGTAGGTGAAAAAATAAAATAAAAATAAAGAATAATAAAATAAAAAATAAAAATAGATTGCAACACAAGCAATCATCATTAGGCGTGACAACCACAGCAATAAACGTTTTTTTACTGAAGTGGGAAAGATGCAGGAGTTAAGAGGGTTTATATATGTAAGTCAGAGAGGGCGAAATAACCAAAAAGTATGGCTCCTCACCATCATCATCATCCCTTTCTGGGCATGGTGGCACGCGCGTTATCATGTGCTTTTGAAGACAAGGGTTGGCGGATCACACAGAGATTTGTTAAACCTACAAAGCCGCTGGATGCGAGGAGTCCACGAGAAGAAAGCAACCAGCACTGCGACCAGCCTGGTGAAGTATGTTCGAACAGACCTCACGACCAACACGGTGTGGATAGTAAATCATCCAGCAGTGGATCGGCTGCTTGCTGTTGTAACGTGCTGGCCCGCCCATTATGGGCATCTGTGAAAAATAGCTTCACAGCTCATCGGATTCCTACAGTCAAATGAAAAATTATGTGATTCTGATTCTGACAACGGGATGGGTGTTGCACACGCATTTATAATTTTTCAGGTACAAGGTTGGAAGATTGTGACGCGTGAGCGGAGACAAAGCGCAGAAAAAATATCCGATGATGTCGCAGTTACAAACACAAACCATGAACATAGCCACCGCCAAAACACATCAGAGAGCTATGAGCATACCCTGTAACGACGTGTGCGTGGGTGAGTGTGTGGGTTGGTCAGTGAGAGGGTGAGTGGGTAAATGTGCGGTTGGTGAGTGGGTGGTTGCATGAGCGGCTGAGTAAGTGTGTGGGTTGGAAAGTGAGTGGGTGAGTGTGTGAGCGGGTGAGTGTGTTGGTAAGTCAGTGTTTGGTTTGTGAGTGTGTTAGTGAATCAGTGGATGGGTAAGTGGGTGGGTTAGACAGTGAGTGGGTGAGTGTCTGAGTGGGTGAGTGAGCGGGTGTGTGTGTGTTGGTAAATGGGTGTGTGAGGGAGTGAGTGTGTGGTTGGATAAGTGAGTGGGTTAGTGAATCAGTGGATGGGTAAGTGTGTGGGTTAGACAGTGAGTGGGTGGGTGGGTGAGGAAGCGAGTGAGTGAGCGGGTGAGTGTTTGATCGGGTACGTGAGTGGGTGGGTGAGCGAGCGAGTGAGCGTGCGAGCCGAGTGTAACTTCGGCAGTTGGAATCCACACGTTGGGGCTACACGGGGGGATAATTTTGACTAATTCCCTTTAATGAGACGTGCCTGACACCGCCTCCCATTACATCCTGCTAAGCCCTCTCGCCAAACTGAGAGCCACGGTGGCGTTTGCTCAGCTTTGCTCCGCTTCCTTTGGTCCGGCGCTGGGACAATGAGATCCATCAACACGTGCGCGCATATGTAATCCCTCCCGATTCACTACCGGCGGGGTATTTCTGTGTGTGCGTGTGTTTTTCTTTAAAACAAAAAAGGACAGCGAGAGAATGGTGGTGGGGGGGGGGGTGACTGGGTGAAAAAGTTCAATTCTCATTCATTTACTAATTGGATAGCCTCGCGAAAAAAAACTAAATCGTGCGCATATCCAAACGCCAATTACAATTTCCGTTTACAAACGGTGGTAGTGGTCAGAGTTGATTTTATGATGATAATATTGGAATTACGTTATGTAATACAGGTATCCCTCGTTTTATGCGGGGTTCGGTTTGTGCGATTTCGCGTGCATGCGGCGAGCCTATTACGACCCAAAATTCGTCATATGCGATTTGGATTCACTCACATGCGACTATGCGGTCGGACGCATACTCGGCAGGCAGCTGTATTCTACTGCACATCTGTGAAAAAGAGCTTTACAGCTCATCGGATTCCTTCAGTCTAAATAAAAGGCCTCTGATTCTGATTCCGCATGCGGTTTCGCTTTGTGTAACCATCCTTTTTTATTTTGGAACGCATCTACTACTACCGCTACTTCTCCTGCCGCACAGAGCGAGTGAACCTCGTTACTGGACAGCCTCCTCGCGCCGTGTGGCTGGTGGGGCTCATTTAACCCGACTTGATCACGGCTGGGGAGCATAGACGTGGGTTATACTGCACTGCCCGTTGCCCCCCCCCCCCCCATCCACCCATACCACGTAACCCCGCAGCAGCCTATAACGCCCTGCTGTGCAGGTATTTATTATTGTAACGTGCACCGGTGGTGCTCAACCGGGGGTACGCGGACCCCTGGGGGCACGTGGCAGTGTCCCAAGGGGGTTTACGCGAGGTGCTTTATAAATGTGTGAAATTATGGCACGCACGAGAGTCATTTGGCGAATAATCACGCGTGAATCCGCCAATGTAAAATCACTGCGATGCAATTTAAATCCACATGGTGACCGAGAACTATGTAGAAGATTTTGACTTTCAACTTTCGTGACTGCAGGAATTCATATTCTTGATTCTTTAGGTAAAGTCACGTCGATAGAAAATAAAAATTAAATAGAATTACATTTTTTTATCAAAATAAAAGCAAAAAACACGATGTTTCGATCGCAACACAAGCAGTCTTCATCTATGTAACTTTACCGAAATAATCAAGAATATGTAGAAGATATTTCTAAACTCGTCGATCGTAAACAACGTCGGTTTCTAGGAGTGAGCGGCGAGAGCGCACAGATTACGCCGCGCGTGAGAGAGTGTCCGTCAAATTATTTTCTTAGTCGCTTGCAATTACGAGCAGCTTGTTAGGGTAACATCGCAAAATGGACAATTGAGTTAAAACATCGATGTTCACTATTCGTAACATGTATTTCTCGGAACCATGTTGGGTCACGCAAAGCGTGTACTCGGTTGAAAGAAAATTCAACAAGGGAGTAATAAGTACAGGAGCGCCAACACGAGGTTGCGAACCGCTTCCATATACCATATGGTGTGGTACAATCCCAATTACATGCCGTTTGAGTTTAAACATTGTTGGCGGGGTTTGTTTTTCCTTCGACTCGTCACGGCTGTTGTTGTTGCTGCTGCTGCTGCTATTATTGTACAGAGACGATGGCGGCGATTTTTGCGGATCGTCGTGCGCGCGTGATTTTCGGAGCGTCGTGCCCTCGTGTTTCGTTCGGCGCCTGGGCGGGCTCGAGTCTTCCTTTCTCGAGTCTTCCTTGCGCGAGTCTTCCTTGCTCGAGTCTTCCTTTCTCGAGTCTTCGCTGGCTCGAGTCTTCCTTGCTCGAGTCTTCCTTGCTCGAGTCTTCCTTGCGCGAGTCTTCCTTTCTCGAGTCTTCATTGCGCGAGTCTTCCTTGCTCGAGTCTTCCTTGCGCGAGTCTTCATTGCGCGAGTCTTCCTTGCTCGAGTCTTCCTTGCGCGAGTCTTCATTGCGCGAGTCTTCCTTGCTCGAGTCTTCCTTGCTCGAGTCTTCCTTGCGCGAGTCTTCCTTTCTCGAGTCTTCCTTGCGCGAGTCTTCCTTTCTCGAGTCTTCCTTTCTCGAGTCTTCCTTTCTCGAGTCTTCCTTGCGTGAGTCTTCCTTGCTCGAGTCTTCCTTGCGCGAGTCTTCCTTGCTCGAGTCTTCCTTGCGCGAGTCTTCCTTTCTCGAGTCTTCCTTGCGCGAGTCTTCCTTGCTCGAGTCTTCCTTGCGCGAGTCTTCCTTGCTCGAGTCTTCCTTGCTCGAGTCTTCCTTTCTCGAGTCTTCCTTGCGCGAGTCTTCCTTGCTAGAGTCTTCCTTTCTCGAGTCTTCCTTTCTCGAGTCTTCCTTGCGTGAGTCTTCCTTGCTCGAGTCTTCCTTGCGCGAGTCTTCCTTGCGCGAGTCTTCCTTGCTCGAGTCTTCCTTTCTAGAGTCTTCCTTTCTCGAGTCTTCCTTTCTCGAGTCTTCCTTGCTCGAGTCTTCCTTTCTCGAGTCTTCCTTGCTCGAGTCTTCCTTGCGCGAGTCTTCCTTGCTCGAGTCTTCCTTTCTCGAGTCTTCCTTGCTCGAGTCTTCGCTGGCTCGAGTCTTCCTTTCTCAAGTCTTCCTTGCTCGAGTCTTCCTTGCGCGAGTCTTCCTTGCGCGAGTCTTCCTTGCTCGAGTCTTCCTTGCTCGAGTCTTCGCTGGCTCGAGTCTTCCTTTCTCGAGTCTTCCTTGCGCGAGTCTTCGCTGGCTCGAGTCTTCCTTTCTCGAGTCTTCCTTGCTCGAGTCTTCGCTGGCTCGAGTCTTCCTTGCTCGAGTCTTCGCTGGCTCGAGTCTTCCTTGCTCGAGTCTTCCTTGCGCGAGTCTTCCTTGCGCGAGTCTTCCTTGCTAGAGTCTTAATTGCTCGAGTCTTCGCTTGCTCGAGTCTTCCTTGCTCGAGTCCCCCTCCTTCACGACGAACCGCGGGGCCACTAACGACTCGGATTCCGAACTCGCTGAGGAAGGGAGAGAGAAGACAGCTCACCATCACTCCGGGGTAGTCATTGTCCCTCCGCCTTTACCGTCATCTCTGTTCAACAACAACAACAACAACCAATTACAATATATTTTAAAACGAAATTTCAACAAAGACGGTGTGTCAAATACATATCGAAGGAGTGTCACGGGATTTTACGCATTCATTATATGTGACAGAAAAGTGATGTTTAATTGTTTTGCCAATCGTAACTACCACCACTCATCAACCACTATCACCCACCATTGCCATTACCACAACCTACAAACGCCACCATCATTACCATCGCTACCACTACCATCACCACCAGCACTACCAACATCACCATCATCACCACCACCACTACCAACAATACCACCAAATTCCCCACGACCATCACCACCCACCACTCCCTCCCCTACCGTCCTGTTTCTCACCCCCCACGAAGCCCACATCCTATCACTTTCTCCAGCTCGCCTGCACCAAACCCATGTAATGTACAGCCCAGGGTTTTCCACGCTGTAGTTGTGGGGTTTACTTGACCATATTTCACCAACCATGTCAGTGCAGGTTGGTAAGGTGGTGGTGGGGTGGGAGGGGGGGGGTTTGTACAAAGTTTGCTGAGCGCAGGCCGAAAGGCTCAATACGCCAAACGGCCAGCAACAAACAGCACTGTCAAAGCCGTAATAAGAATTAACGCGTCCCTTATATTGAGCAAGATTATTATGCGCGCTCTTGGCAAAGAGACCACGTGGTATGGACGAAAGCACCCAAGACCGGTTCAGATATCACTGACGTCAGTCCGTGATATCTGAACGCGCACTGCGCAGTGCGCTAACCACTGCGCCACCGTTCCACCACCCGATGGACCAGAGTATGCGTGTATTAAATTCAGGCTAAGAACACACTGGGGTGTTCTTGGCCGGTATCATTCATGAGAGACTTGAATGTGGGAGGAAACCAAAGTACCCAGAGATAACAACAACCGCCATTCGCCACTGAGTGGGGGTGACGTCACCACGGCGCTATGTGCACTTTGAGGCCACGTGAAGTGTCGAAGGTTCGCTGGCTGCAGGAGGTCACGGGACAGACGCAAATGCCAAAGGTTCACTGAATGAGATGACTGGCAGATGCACCACCTGTGCCCTCTACTGTGCCAACTTGCTGTGTTTCGGCCGCCCGGCGCTCCGCTCGTTGTTGTGAGCATCGCTCCTCCGCCCTCCGTTGTTGTTGGAGGGCGTCTGCCTCCAACTGCCCAGTAGCGTCCTTCACGATCCTCCTCTACAAAGGCCTATCTTGACACCGCTGGTACCAGTCATCGGCAAGTCAACGCAGCATATCCTCCTGTACCCCATCAGTCCCATCTCCTCTCCAGCCCGTGTCCCGCCCGTGTATCCCCCTCTATCGGGCCAGACAAAAGCTGTTTGGGCATGCGAAATGTCGGACAGTAATGGCCCACCAGGGGTAACACGCATCACTGTCATCTCCTAACCAGCTGGGTAGCCGCCGTACACCTACAGCACCCGACAAGCTTTGCTTGTTATCACCCATTCAAGTACTCGTCATCAGCCATGATCATTCCACCGCTGAATGAAGCCGCCACCACTGCCACTTCTCACGATCTTGCGATGTAACGACAAATAATTCACCTAGCGCCTGCCCCGCACACGAGGTGATCGCATCGCTCCCTCACCGAGGGCGAGGACGTCGTCTCGGACGCGTTCCATCCTTTGACCCCTACAGGTTTACTAATTAGGCTAAAACCTGCTCAGCTTCCGAGATCCGATTGCGCATTTAGGATTAATTTGAGTCGCGAGCGACGTGTGAACATGCGCGCGCTAATCGCTGTTAATGTAAGTGAGTCACGCTGCGTTGATAAGCAGATCAATTGTAATGCGTCGCCAATGCCCGCCTAAGAATGTTAAGTGGCTATTGTGAACTCATTTGGCCGTCATTTACACCAGAGACCTCGGAATGGTTGAGTGTCGCGGCGCCTCAGGTGTGGTAGTTGGGAGGAACCGGAACGTGGGGAGCTTCAAAGCACGTGCAGCGAAACGTCGGACTTAGACGATGTATGCATGATAATGGAAAATTTAACACGGAAAGTCCGCGGTACGCTTCTTATCAAGACTAATTGTAACAATGCTATGTAAAGTACCCAGGACAAAACCTCTCTCGTTTTCAAGGAGGGTCCTGCGACATTGGGATGTTTGGCAAATTCCATTAAAGTGAGTTTTTTTTACTTCTTGTGGCAGGAAACCGAGGTGCCAGATTAAAAAAAAAAAACACCCAACCATGTGATGCGTGAAGCTCCGCACAGATGGATTCAAGAGCACACTGGTCTGTACGTTTCGCTCCACGTGCTCGGGATCTCTCGGGCGTTCTGCGAGCTTTCAGCACGTGGAGCGAACGGGACGGGGACAACCGCTTCGAACAAAACGCTCGGCACAACACGAAACATAAAATAGCACAGCTATCCAGCAAACCTGCCCAGAAAAAAACGCAAAGCGGTGGAATTTCTCCTCCGATCGTTCTCCGTCTCCCTCCATCCCTCTCTCGTCTCCATATTTCGCCCAGCGCCAGGTTGTCGGCAACCAGCGGCTCCGGAGTTGCGTGGAACTTGTTTTTTTTTTTGGGGGGGGGGGGTGGTTAACGAATGGCTTCGTGACATTAATTTATTAAGGACCACCGTCTCGTATTCACGATGCGACTCTTTTTTTGGTTATATATATGCAGATCGAGTTTGAAAAAAAAATAACTTTTCTTGTGATTTTGATTACCGACCCCTGGCCAAGCCCTACTCGTTGCCTTTCTCTCTCTTTTTTGGGGGGGGCTGGGGGGGGAGGGAATCCATCTCCGCCCACTGCTTGCTCTCCCTTCCTTGCCCCCGTGTCGCCGCCTTTATGTGGCCTGGGTTGTTCTCAGCCAAAGGGATCCGCATTAACTCGGCAGGGCAGCGAAACTTCAAAGCGCCACAGCCACAACTGGCCCGACACGACACAACACAAGCCGCTGAATAGTTGCGACATAAACACACGTCCCCGGTTTGTTTACTTCTTAGCCACCCCCCACCCCTCCTCCTCCTCTTTCTTCTTCTTCTTCTCCTTCGGCGTGTTAAGAAGTTACGCTAGGCTAAAACAGTTACTGCTAATTGTAATAATGATAACAATACACTCGTACACTTCTATTGATGTGTGTGTGTGTTTTTTGTAGCCGTACCTCTCACGTGCATCACACTTATGCAACACAACGGGGCGGGGGAAACCATCCGTAAATATCAAATAAATCTCACATTTCCTTTCATGCTTCTTCTCTATGCGAAGTCGAGAGATCAATGTGCAGCACAATGAGGGCGCCGCGAATACAACCATTGCCCAGATTCTGCGTCTCAACAAACACGTGTCAGCCTAAAATTGGCCTTCCAGACAAATACCGCATCCATACTCTTTGGTTCTATTGGGTAAAGTCACGTAGGTGAAAATAAAATAACAAAAAATCACGACGTTTCGGCCACAACACAAGCGGCCTTCATCAGGTGAAGGGACGAGACTGTAGGACAGCGCTGGAATTAAATACCGCATCATCAATCGGAGTTTGTCACAAGCAAGCAAACCCCTTGGGGGGGGGCGGATTCGACTCCCTGGGTCTCATCAGCAGCAGCTGAATGAGGGTTTGTTCATCAAAAATGCCTTGGTAATGCCATGCGTTATTGTTATTGGCGGGAACACTCTATTACACAAAAAGCGACCAGAATCAGAATCTGATTCTTTCTTTATACTGGAGGAATCCGAAGAGCTATGAAGCTCTGTTTCACAGATGTCCAGTCGCGATACCGTGCACGAACTTGTGTTTTCTGTAAAGCGGGTTCCAAAAAAAAACAGATGGGGAACGGGGGGTAGAGTGGGGGGGGCGAGTGGAGAGGAAACTAAAAAATCAAACGCCGCTTTTAAACTGGCCAAACGCGTGAGTCAGTATTGTGTG